>NC_085048.1:33448031-34097718 GCF_963662255.1 Cinclus cinclus
TGTGCTGAGCAGAATCAGTATAGTATGCTTTAAATATCTAGACTGAGACAATACAGAAAGTGATCAGCAAATGGCATGAAGCAGATGTACAGTAGCTATAGAAACCACAGCTTACACAAAACAAATAAGCATGGACCATTACCTACAATTTTGTTCACATTCCTTCAACTGCACCATAACATCTGTTGAAAGGAATCTTGTGGGGTGGGCTGAAAAAAATATGTTAAACACAAATATTGCTGAACAAAGAATAAAGCCATTTCAAACTTAATGGTGCTACAAGGGTATTTAAATGTACCAATAAAGAAAGTAATGAGGGATGCTGTCACTGCCAAAAAACACACTAGAGAAAATTAGCTACAGTGACCTGCCTGAGAGCAGCACACATTACACCAAACTGCAAAAGCAAGACACTGTCATAATAGTTTTCAGCATCAATTAAAAATAAAAAAAAAAAAAACCCTCAAACTATTAAGAAGTTTGGCATTATTTTTATTACTTGATGATGTACAATATCACCCTTGAAGATTTTGGGTTTTCTACAAAAAATGGGACTCTTTCTTCAAAAGTAGGTTTGAAATGAAGATTGGATTGTAGCTGACAGCAGTGACCGCAATCTTCTTTGCCTCCTTCAGGGTCTCCAAGGGTACATCAAGAAAATATGTGTCTTATTTAAAGCAAGAAATGTTTAAAAAAAATGAGCGAGAGAGAAGAAAATGTAGAAACAGACATCAGAAATAGTGAGGTATATATGTTTCAATCTCAAGGCACAAATTCAATTCTTACTGCTCACCCCTTTTGGTTCTTTTGCTTTAATTGTAGATCCTTTGTGCTGATGCCCTGGAGAGCACTCTGATGTCAGAAAGGTGCTTTTAGACTCTAAGTCAGGATCCTGAATTTGAAAAGAAGCATGAGAAAGCAAAGAGAACGTTGGGGGATCAAGTTTCATAACATCATTGAAACTTCTGGTTTGGAAAAGACCTTAGGATCATCGAGTCCAACTGTTAACCCAGCACTGCCAAGTCCAGCTCTAAACCACGTCCCTAAGTGCCATAAGAGTGCCTAAGAGCAGGGCACACCCAGCAGCTGACACTTGAGTGGCAGCAAGTTCACCCCAGAGCTCTGTCTGGGCAGCTGTGTCAGTCGTGGTGGGTGTGGAACTTAGACAAGCCATGGCTTCTGCTGGGGGGATGCCATTACTCCCTGGTCATTCCAGCAGAGCTTCAGCATCCTTCCTGCATTCTGTCCCACAAGAACTGCTGCCCAACTGGCATGTCATTCCCTGTTTGCTCACTCTGCTTGTGGTACTACTCCTGGCTGTTAGCACTCCACTGCTCTAGGTAATGCACAAATATATCAAAAAGAGATGATCCTTGGTCTTGAATTGTTGTACTTTGAGTAGACAAGAGAAAAGAACTGCAGAAAGGAAGGAGTGTTGAGCACATTTTACAGATTAAAACTGACATATAGATAATACTTCAAGATACAGTACCTGCAAGTACACTTAAAGGAGTATTCCTACTTTTTCTCATTCCAGAAAATATGTCCTCAGTCTGCCAATAGCCTATGTACTGAAGTAAAAAGAATCAGTATTTTCCAGGTTTTGAGACCGAGGTCATTTCACAAGTATCCTGGGAACAGAGGTAGGAGTCATGACTCGGTATAATGCTGTCAGTATGCAACATGCAAAGAAAATAAATAATCTCCTTCAAGGAGAATGGGCCTTTGATTTTCTAATATCACCCCCTGTAATAGCTGTTACCAGCCTATCTGTTTGTTCTTTGAGGTATTCTGCAATAACAATCTCCAATGCTATCTAAAGATTTGATTGGTATGTGGAAAACCAGCATACGTCAAGTTAGAAGCAAGACATGTAGGACATTTAGTTTCCCAAAGAAATATTGAATAATATTTCTCAAATACCTCATTCAATGCATTTAATGATAGTTTTTCCATACATTATTCATTTTTTCATTACTTCCACATCTTATAGAAGGAGAATTTTCCCCAAAAGTTTAAATAAAATATTTGCAATTTAGTTCATTTCATTCTCCATTAAACTCTTGCTTTCATTTTGTTTTTCATAAGCACAGTTCATCAAAAACAAGTGTTTAAACAGTAGATAGAGGGTGGTGATATAACTGACATAATATGGGGCTAAATAAAAAATTCCCATGATTTTAAGTTTTAGTATCTGAAAGGCAGAACTCAGAAGAGGAAAGGCATGAGTTTCTCTGTGAGCAAGTATCCAGTTTGCAGTGGAAGGGAATGATAGAGAGTGCTCCCAATGTTGCTGCTAAAAGTAACCTTCTTCCATGAAAGGGAGTTTTACTTGGCTCTCTCACAGAGCAGCACACCCTGAGCTATACAGGCTTGCTAATCCTTTTAAAATCATTTGGTATTGGTTTTCTACCAGTTTGTATTCATTTCCAGTGAGTGGCTGGTAAAGGTCATTTGTGCATTGAGAGGAAGCAGGAGGCATCTGAGCACAGCCTGTCAACAGAATTTAATGAGATGATCCAGTCTGTGCATGTGCTTGTAACGTCACAGCCATGATAATGAAAAGCATATGTCTAATAGATGTTTCTTTTTTCTTTCCTTGATAGATATAGGAGTCAAAAATGGAATAGATGAACTAAGAAGAGGAAGAGGAGGGAAAGCTAATAGCTTATCCCATGCTTCCCATTCTGTAATGAAGTGTCATTTTTAGGATATCTTGTCTCTGGTTAGCTGAATGCATACACTGAATAACTGACCTGCTGGGAATTTAACTAGCAAACTCCAAGTTTAAACTGCAGCTCTAAGCCCAATTTCCATATTTTCCCAAGGGTGAGCTGTCAGCTCCTACTCACTGGCACTTTTTACATAAAAAGTGTTGCTTAGGCCTAATGTATCTTCCCTTCCTGAAACATGTGTAATTGGTGTTGACTTGAAAGTTCTACATAAAAATCTGTGGTGAAAAAATTAGAGGGAAATTATGTTAAAAACAAACAAGATATTTCTAAACCTATATTTCACATTATTTATTATGGAATATTAAAAATGTGCCAGGAGGCAAAACAATGTTCATTGTTGCCAGTCATAGAGAAGCCTCCAGAGGAGGAATCAGAGGGTTATCCAACCCCCCTGCTCAAGCAGGGTCACCTAGAACGGGTTTGCACAAGGCCATGTGCATTCAGGTTTTGGGTATGTCCAAGGCCAGAGACTCCACAATCCATCTAGACAAACCATATCCATGTCTTAACATCCTCACAGTAAAAAAGCCCTTTTTTCTTAAACAGAATTAAATAGAATTTAAAACACTTAAATTGAATTTCCCATATTTGAGTTTGTGCTCATTATCTGTCCTGTTGCTGGGCACCACTGAATAAAACCATAATTCTTAGTGCCTCCCATGAGGCATTTCTGCACAGTGTTAAGATCCCCCTGAGCCTTTTCTTCTCCACACTGAACAGGCTCAGGTCTCTCAGCTTCTCTTTGAACATGAGATGCATCAGGCCCTTCATGGCCCTTCTTTGTCCTATCTCCAGTATGTCCATCCATTGTTCTGGGGAGCCCAGAACTGGACCCAGCTCTCCAGATGTGTCTCACTGTTGGAAAGGCTTCTTACCAAACAGGTTGACAAAGAGGGAAAACCATCCCAGTCACTTGAAGATGATGCTGAGATGTCAGCCAAGAACTTCTAGGCCTAAGAACTTCTGCTTCACTCATAAGAATGGCTTTAAGTTCCTGTTGGAACTGATTGTGTTCATGCAGGCTATTGTCACAGGCCTCCTGTATCCCAGATGAATAAATCCATCATTCTGTTGTCACTAATTTTTCTACAGTTGTATCAAGATCCTTTAAATTCCCATTATCCTTCTCGGATGAGCCATGAGCACATCCATTTACACCCTTTAGATTCAGTCTGACTTTGTAGAAGATTCTTGGCAGGTGATTCTTTCAACATTTGTGTTTTGCATCTATGTGGAAATGAGAGAGGACTAATGAGTTTCTATTCACTTGGGAGTAGAATATCTCAAAGTTCAGCTATACCTGCTCTTTATGCCTTATTTTAGCCCCAAACTCAGCCACCAGAAGCAGCTGCAATCAAATTAACTTTTTTTTCTTTAAATGCTTTAAATAAAGAGGATCAGATAAGCACTGAAAAAGCCAAAACTCCTCAGTGAGTGCAAGATAGAAGACATCTATCCAATTAAAAAACAATACCTGATTTTGTCCTCATGGGATGTCATTTTCTCAGGAAAACATAATCTAACATGCCAGCTTGTTCAGACATACTACATATCTTCACTAGTATGCAATATTTTTGTCCTCTACCTGACATTGAGTCTGTCAGAGAAAAGAAGCGTTAATGAGCAGAGAGAAAGAAATTCTAGATTAAAATACTGTCTGTGAAAAAAAAATCAAATAAAAAAGGGGAATAAATTTTAATTTCCATGTCAATAGTTCTTCAAAAAATAGAACCATGTAAAAATGTGGAAATGAATATGAAATACCAAGAATAAATTAGTTGGCCAAATGTATGTATGGTATGCCCATTTTTGTATGCCCATTATCCTATGTAGGAAACTGGAAAGCTGGGCTATTTATACACAGTGATAATTATTTCTTATCTGTTCACATCCAAATTATGTTTAAATATGGCTTTTCTAGGATCTGCTTTATAATACCTTCCTCCAAAAACCTCAGGGAATAGGAGGCTTAATTAAGAGCATTTTAGAAGTGGACTTCAGAGTGAGGTTCATTATGTTTACTTTAATACGTTTAACAATCATTTGACATGGAACTCTGCAAACACTGGCCTACCAGAAAGGATGTCCACCATGAAAAGTTGTTCTTCATGTAACCTCAGGCCTTTCTATTTTTGACTTCTTTGTCATTGTTTGCATTCTTAATACTTTGAATAATATAGAAGCAATTATTAACTCTGTGCAATTGTAGCAATTAAATTTGGGTTGATTTAAATGAGTTTATAAAAGGAATCACAGATTTCTGTTGCCTCCATATATATATATATATTAAGTAAAATTTAGCAGCACTGCATATTTAACACTTGGTCTTATAAATTGTTCCATGGTGTTACCTTAGGACCTGCTGGTGACAATAACACAGACATGGATATGCAGGAAATATTCATGTAAAGAAAAAATAAATTTCATGTAACTCTACACTTAGTTTAGACTTCTCAGACTTTTGAAGGAAAACTTGTTAATATTTTCCAGTTCATAAATGGTAGAAGAATGAAGTTCTGAAATCCATTTGAATATTTCTAGAAAATTCTAAGGGTAATCTATTACTCAAAGAAAATATCAAGTATTTGTCTGTGGTAAGAAATAGAATTCTTTTCCTGGAGATACAAACACTCAGTATGTCACCTTCTTCTGCAGTGCAATTTGCTCTGCTTCTCACTAATTTGCATAAAAAAATAAAATGAAAAAAAAATGGTTTAAACACATTTATAGGCCAGAGAAGTTAATCCAGTGTGATCTATAAGACACTTTATGAGTTTTCAGTCTGGTTTCCTAGGGGAATGCAGCTTACATGATCTTGCTCTCTGTCCATCCATCTATCACTTGACGACTACAAGCCCATCTGGCAGAAAGGCAAGATATCAATGACAAATCATTTCCTGCAGATTTCATGAAAGTCTGTGGCCGTGCAGATGAGAGAGATCTATATAATGTCCTGTGCTGAGAAAAAGGTTGCAGAGGGGGCCTAACCTGGTCAGAATGAATTCCTCACATGCACTGGCTGGCTCATGGGTCAGCACACGGGCTACTGTGACCCACACACAGCCCCTGGCCCAGCCATGGAAAAAGAGGAACACAACCAATGATATCCCATTATAGGGATATCATGGCCATAGAATGGTGGGCCATTCAAGCCCAAAGGAAGAGGTGAAATGGAGATAATGCAGGGGAAGTTGGACAGTGATACAAGGGGTGGTTGATCTTGGCAAGGGGTATGGAAGGTGCTGGGATGCTGTTGGGAGGAAGTGAGGCAATGGAAAAAACAAATCTCTGTGATGGTGTTTGTGTTAGTTTCGTTGGTTCCAATGAAACTGTTTGAAATTTGTTTGCTTGGAATAATAATGGAAATTACTTTTGTATTTGCTGTTTTAATATGACATTCTTGAGCATTTCACTGCAATAGAGGCAGAATGCAAAACTTAATATTGGATCTATTAGCATGATTTTTGCTGAAGGATTTGGAGGACTTGTAACACTGAGATTGGACTCAATATTAGATTCAAGCCTCTTGAGGGGAAGTAGACCCATGTTTAAAATGTATTTAATATGTCCTATTTATTTATTTATTATATTGTAGTTTCTCAGTATTTTCTCCCACAGTTACTGTTAAAAAAACAAAAACAACAAAACAAATCCAAAACAAACAAAAAACCCTCCAAACAATAAAATTAGATTTAATATTATATAGAAAAAGAAATGTGAATAAGGTCTGTAGATAGTGTATTATTCTGGAACCTCAGTGAATGAAAAGATTTAATACTCCTATTGAAAACAGCAAGCAAAGAGTGATTGAGTATATGAAGCCAAATAGCTTTCTGTATTCTGTTAAAGTCTATCTTCCATCCAGGCATAATTTGAAGTTATCTAAAAATTAAAGAATCTGCTACCAACACTGGTAATTTGTTTCTTATTGATTACAAATAATGAATGTTCTTCATTTTTCATTGTATTTACCAGCTTGAGGCTACAGCCATTAGTTCTTTTTACCACAGAATCATAGAATCACAGAATCATTTAGACTGGAAAGGACCGTCAGGATCATCAGGTCCAACTGTTAACCCAAAACTGACAAGTCCACCACTAAACCATGTCCTTAAATGTCACATCTTCACATCTGTTGAATACCTCCAGGGATGGTGACATCTCTTCCCTGGCCAGTCTCTTCCAATGCCTGACCACCCTTTCAGAGGAGAAATTTTCCTTTATGTCTAATGTAAACCTGCCCTGGTACAATTTAAGTAATTTCCTCTTGTCCTATAACTTGTTACCTGGTATAAGACACCAGTCCTCACCAGGCCTCACCCTCCTTTTCAGGCATTTCTTGAGAGCATTAAGGTCTTCCCTGAGCCTCTTTTTCCCCAGGCTGAACAACCCCCAGCTGCCTCAGCCACTCCTCACAGGACTTGTGCTCCAGACCCTTCCCCAGCTCTGCTGCCCTTCTCTGGACTCACTCCAGCCCCTCAATGTCCTTCTTGTAGTGAGGGGCCCCAGAGCTGGACACAGCACTCGAGGTGTGGCTTCTCTAGTGCTGAGTACAGGGGGACAATCCCTGCCCTGCTCCTGCTGGCCACACTGCTGCTGATGCAGGCCAGGATGCCATTGGCCTCCTTGGCCACCTGGGCACACCCATGGCTCATGTTCAGTGGCCATCAGCCACCACCCTCAGGTCATTTTCCTCTGGGCAGCTTTCCAGCCACTCCTTCCCCAGCTTGTAGTGCTGCAGGGAGTTGTGACCAAAGGGCAGGACCCAGCACTTGGCCTTATTCAACCTCATTGGTATTCAACCCTCAATTGGGATCATCAGTCCAGCCTGTCCAGATCCTTCTATAGAGACATCCTGCCCTCCAGCAGATCAGTACTGGTGCCCACCTTGGTTTCAACTGCAAACTGACAGAGGGTGCCCTCAAACACCACATCCATTGGTAAAGCTATTAAACAGGGCTTGGCCCAACACTGAGCCCTGGGGAACACCATTTGTGACTGGATACCAGGTGGATGTAACTCCATTCATGTCCACTCTGGGCTCAGCCAAACACAGGTGGTAAACACACGCAGGCACCTGCTTATACCAGGGGCACTTATATGAATTATCTCACTGACTTCAGCATACATACATAAGTAAATGTACTCTGCTGCAGAAGAACCTTCAATGAGAGTAAAGGTGCACATTAGATCTGGGAAAGAGAAAATTCATCCTTGCTGATATTTGAAAAAGCTACAAATTCATCAGGCTTGAAATAAAATAGTATTTTGAAGTGTTTTTAAGCACCTGGTAGCACTTGTGTAGTGAAAAGTCTGTCAGCCTTTTCAACATGGAACTACAAACACTTGATAAGATGTAGGAGGTCACACAGTATGCACAGTGGCAAGATGGCTTGTCTGGATAGTTGTTTTTTGGTTCATTTTGTTTTTTTTCCATTCTGAGTTTCTCCAAAAGCAGTTGTCTTTCTATAAAAGAAGAACGGGGACATTTCATTTCTTTCATTATGACAGGAAAACTAATCCTCAAAATGTACTATTATGATTAAAAACATATTCAATAACCATTGTGCTGCAGCTTAAATGAATCCTGTGCTACATTTGACTGCATAGTTCTCTTTTGTTTAATATTTTAAAATTATTTTTTAAAACATGGATTTTTTTTTCTCTCTCTTCTTGAGATATAATTTGGTATCTGAAAAACTTGAGCACTAGGTGATTTCAAAGTGACATCTCCTTACCTCCTGGAAGCTCTCCTGGCAGCTCTCTTCCAGGTGCTCATCTTCACTCCTGCTCCATCCCCTGTTGCTGCCCAGTGCCCAAAGTGCCCTTGAGCCTTAGCCCTAGTGATGCTGATGCATTGACAGCAAATAAACAGAAGCTGAACTTAACCAATGTGCAACATTTGAATCTGATAAACACTTTCCAGTCAGCAGTAACAACATCACTCACAACACCAAGAAGTGGGGATCATCAGGTTCTGATGAAAGACATGTAGTTCTAGGGAAATAGCATAGTACAAGTCCTTATTTTTGTCATCTTCAGTCCTGATACTGGCTGCACTGGAGATGGTCCCAATAGGGGATGATCAACTGAGACCTTACCACTGTTCTTCCTAGCTGGGTACTGAGGAGATTTTTTTTCTCTGTTTCTTTCCTTTCTGTCTTCTGGGTTGTTTTTTTTTTTTCTTTCTCATTTTTTTTTTCTCTCAAGTCTTGTTTTGTACCTTTAAAATTAACATATTCCATTCAGATGCTCCTAATCAATCACTGTGCAGATTGGACCAGCCTCAGCATCCTCTGTGCAGCTATTTCTCCCACTGTCTGTCTTTTATGGCAGACACAAGTGAATGCCAAAAGAAGAGTGTTAGAACAGATATGTCCAAAGCAATGTTTCCCCAGAATACCTTCCTAGACTAACTTGTGATTTAGGAACCTTGCTAACCCAGAAATTCTTAAGTTAAATGTTTGCAATTAGGAGTCCTGATTGGAATTTTCTAACACAAAAGTTTCCCATGCTTTATAGACCCAAGAATCCTTTTAGCACCTCCAACACACATTGGCAGGGATTTCCATGTTCTTCTGCACTGTGTGTGTGGCTCCTTTCTAATTCATTTCAACATGCAATTTTCTGGCTCTACGTAGTGCCCTTCATTCCCATATTAGAAGAAACTATAAACAGTTTCCAGCCTTTTCCATGCCACTTCATGCTTCAGCATGACCTTCTGGCTGGGTTTTTTTATTGTTGTTGTTGATGGTAGGGTTTTTTTCTTCCAGGTTGTAAAGCCTCAGTCATGTAGAGCTAAAGGTTCATGACTCATGGAGGATAAAAGACAGGAGTGGAAGACTTCTGCTCAAGTCACACCATTAATAGGCACGTTTCTGAAAGGCTGGGAAAATCTACAAACAGAAAAAAGTGCAGTCTACCCCAGCACAATGCAGGAGCATGAAACCAGCATGAAGAATGTCATACCACTATGCACTGCAGAGTGAGTACTTGTGCATGAGCTTTCAAAGGAGTGCACATGGTGGGATTTAAATGTTCATCCTCTGCTTTCCCAATTTACAGATTGGGAGGGACCTGGTTTCATTTCCAAGAATGAGGAACAAGGTACTAGAAATTCTATTTCACTAGCAAAGACCTCAATAAGCAACCTCTTGTGGATAAATATTCACTGATTGAAAACAGTATTCTTCCAAATATTCCAATTTCTCATGTTTGTATTTCAAGACAGGCACAAGTTGGTGACCACTGGTATGAGCCTCTGCACATGCAAATTTTTGATATGTATCTGTGAAAGAGACACCATACATAGAATTGTCACGGTGAAGAGATTTTGCTTGGATAGGAATGGAGGATTGTCCATGCCAGAAGACTCCCCTTTGCACACAGTTCTGAAAAAGTTTTATATTTTCATGTGTAGTCACACAAAGAACTCTAAACAAGCCAGAATGTCCAACAAGAGAGACAGATCTTCCCCATGAAGAAGAAAACAGACATAGGGGAAAAAAATAGTTATAAAGATATTTTAAAGTGTAATTTTTGTTATGGCATAGTGGCTGAACAATAAAAGGTGATTAACTTACATCATAACATCTCATGATGTATCTCAGATGTTGTAGGTATGGGACTTAAACAACAGATAAGTTAAAATGCAAGTTTTGCTTCTAATTTGCCTTTTTTTTAAAGATTGCTTTGTAGCAGCTCTTAAATCTATACTTCTGGTTTAATTAAAAAAAGGCATAATATATCACCTTCTATGTGATAGCATGGAAATTAATTTTACAAAGTCTAGTTCTAAGTATTTATTCTAAGTTTGTAGCAATTTCATGGATAAAAATAGCATATGTTGCATAGTGAGCTCTGCATACTGGCAAAAGAACAGAAATAGGCAAAGAAACATTTACTGTCATTTAGTCTTGTCAAAGCAAAATGGATTAAAACCTTGTTTGAAGAAGGTCAACTCAGCCACCAGTGCCTTTCAGAATCAGGCACTTACACTTCTGCCAAGTTGATAGATATTTCAGTCAAGAGGATTTACACACTGAGGAGCAGCTGAATAAAAATATTCACTCTTGGTCTAAACTGTGCAGTAAACAGATCCCAGGAGTACTCATGCATTTAAAAATTTGTTCTAGGCAGATCCCACAAGCAACAAGCAAATGGAAATTGTTCAGCTGAGATAATGCAGCACAAACTTTTGTTACATGCTGGACTAATGCTTCCATATCCACTGTCTCAAATACTCTGCTGGCTCTGCTTTTCATTCTGAGTTATGTATCCATCAAAAAACCATATTGTCCTACATGTCTTAACTGGCATGCAATCCATCTGGCACCAAGCTACAAATCAACCTCTTCCTTGGCTTTTCCTTTGTGGTCTTCCCAAATGCAGTCTGACAGCTGGAGGGCAAATGGCAAGACTGGAAATATACTCCAGTGTGTCACTGCTCAGGTAATAGGTTTCTGCCTGGAATGAGCACCCTATAGTCACAAGCACCCTGTGTTTTCTGTTCTGAGAGGGCTGAATGCAGTGCTGTTCACAGGCCCAAGGTTCTGTCCTTTTAAGAGATGGAGGCTACATCTGTTCAAGAACAGTGGAGAAAACAAAAACTGCCATCACAAAAAATTGAGAGCTAACAGTTTATATGAGCAATGGCTTAAGTCACTGAGATGCTTTTGTATACATTTCTAATGCATCCATTACCATAATAACAACAAAACAATTAATTTTCTTCCTTTGTTTTACTGTTACAATAATAATTTATATAAAATAGGAGTTACATCAACCAATTTCATACAAGATATTACCCCTGTTTACAAATGTTACTTATACTGGGCAAGCCAAATCTGTGATTCAGAAATTATTGATCTCCAGAAGGTCACAGCTCCAACATTACTACACAAAGAGAAACACAACCCAGATATTTTCTGTAATAAGAAGCTATGCACTATGGCAGATCAGCTCAACATGCATTAACTGAAACTCCCAAGAACATATTTCTGAGGTTTCTCCCCAGGATAAACTTTTTTGAACCAGAAATGCATGCCTAGGTCAACTCTTTCAGACTCTTGTGTATGGAAAGTATTTCCCCACCAAGATTGGATACATGCCTAGTGAGAAAGGAAGGACATACTTTGTCTTGAGGTATATCTGAGCTCATTGGAGGATCTCTGCACTGTCTCACATACCATACTCACAGTTACATAAGGACATCAGGCCTAGCCACAAATATCAAAAAAGCAGTACACAAATGGTCATTGAAATACCCCAAGAGAAACAGAATGGGAAGGTATTTCAAGTGAGTTGCCTTACAAGTCTCTCCTTTGCTCATTCTACTCAGTATTTTCATTTATATAGGGCTAAATGGTTAATGTGGAGTTATAGAGGTGACAAAAAGTTGTGGAAGACCAGGACAAATTTTGAAATGAACTGGTGATGTAGCTGTCCAGAATGAACAAGATTAATTTAGCCTGTCTTTGCTTCAAATGGATTGTGAAAGGTTTATTCCTGGCAAGCTATTACAGAACAAATCAATGGGGATAACAATCAGCTAGACAGCTGTGTGTTGGTGAAAGAGCCAGGTTTATAGGGGGTCACAAAACTGGTTTGGATGTCGCAATCTAGCTCTGCAGAAGGAAGACAATATTCATTTTGGAAAGCATTGCAGAAATGGGGTGTGCAATAAGACAAAGACATTTCTTCTGTCACACAGAGTGCCAGTGAAAGGTTTCCTCAAGCATTGCAACCTGGCCTGGATTCTTGAACATAAGACAGAGAAAATGCAAGGAATTATGAGCAATAAGAGCAGCAAGAGGTCTGAAATATAAGATCTGCAGAGGAAAAAAAAGGTTGTGGTAGGTCAGTTTGGAGAGTGAGGAAAAAGAAGGAAATTGAAATCTTGCATGTTTATAAAGACTGTTAGAAGTTCTTGCTAACTTTAGTGAATTAAGGGCAGCTTAGGGAAGACTTCCTAGCAGGGGAGAGAGAGGGTGGCATGGTAACCAAGATCATGAACTCTGCATCAATGCACAGGTTATGTCAATATCAGCAATTAGCATTACTAGAACATAGATCTGGGCCCTCAGTCATCCTCCCTGCAAAACCATCAGTTGCTCTGGATCCATAAGCACTCCCTCTAAAGGCCTGGTGTTCACATGGGCCAGACACTATTCCCAAGACAGGCTTAATGGAAGCATACTTGACAGCAAAACAGGAGAGATTCCAAATATATATTTCCATGGGCCACTTGGTCTCAGGGTCAGAGAACTGTGTCAGGCACATTTAATGTTTTAGTACTGCAGTCAACCAGTAGAAGTCTGTAGGAAGGCAAACCTGCCTCCAGAGAGGAGGGGTTAGGATATAGTGTAATATCTTATATAGTCCTATATGAGTGCAGATCTGTTTACTTACTATTGACCTTTGTTGGAAAATATAGAAAACTTTGGGCTACAGTGCAATCCAAATTAGATCCATTTTCCAGCATCCTTATAAAGATGTAATGAGGCTTACCTTCATACAAAAGAAAAGTCAGTCTAATATTAATCAAGTCCAACATCTCAGCTGGAGATAAACAACTTTTATCAACCAGAAGATGCAGAACTAGATTTATTGTTATATGGCATCACAGGAGCAAGCCATACCAAATGATGCAAGGTTACTGCCCTTTCATCAGTTTGGAATTCAGAAGGGGATGAAGGCTCCACACTGCATCACAGCCCTCAAAAAACAGCCTCTCAGCACGAGCTGTGGGCCCAACTTCATCTCGCTTTACAAACAAAGACAATGTCTATAACACAGTCACTGCTCCAACTGTGCTGTGATTGATGGCAGCTTAGCTGCCATAGCAAGGAGCTCGGTGTGGGCTCTGTCTGCATAAGCACATTGTTGCCCTAGATGGATTCTTGCTGTTTTGGGGGCACTTCACTTAATCCTGGCTCAGATAGGTCTTTGCTGCAACTCCAGTGTAGAAATGGCAGGGAAAAGAGGCACCTATGTTGACCAGCTGAGCCAGTGGAGACAATCCCTTTAATTCCTGGAGGGCCCTGATCCTGAAGGCACAGCGTCAAGAAGCTCCTATAGTACATACTCAGGGAAGTATTTCAGAATGAAGTCAAGGTTTTACAGGGATATGTTTCTCCCTGTCACTGCTCTTCTCTCACACACTGAAGTCCTACTTCATTTCTCCCACCATATCTTGGCATCCTATTTTTTTGCGAGACAGTTAGAAGAATGAGAATATGAACTCACTGGGTGGCCTAGAAAGTGGAAGATAACGTTATGAATTTGTCCACTCATCATGAGCAAAAAAATCTTCACCTTTGTGCGAGAAAAGGAGCAAAATGCTAAGTGGTATGTGACAGCCCATCAAAATGGGGGAATCCTGTGGAAAGTGCATATTTCCCTAATGTGAATTTCTTGCCCCTGCTCCTCTCCATATTAATAGACAGACTTAGTTTAGGCACCTTCAGTTATCTAGTCTGATGCAAAAAATTACAGAGGAAACCACTGGATTTAGTGGAGGTAAAAAGGGATTATGAAGAGCCCCAAATTCTTGAAATCTATCAGTAGCAGGAGAGTAATAAAGGCAGATAAGTAAAATGTGCTTTCTGAACCCAAAATTCAGTTTAAAAAGAGAGGAGAGAATTTGAGATACTTGAAGTGACATAGTTTTAAAATAAATCCAGGTATTCAAATCTTCTTCTGAAGTGGAAAGTGATGTACAGGAGTGCTTGAAGGACCTTACCCAGTGTAAAGCCTCAGTCTATTCCCCTTAATCACACAGTATTTTGTCTAAGTCACCTGAGAGAAAGAAAAAAAAAAGTGAGTGTGTAAGTGTTTTCCTATGCCTCCTGGGTGGTCTGCTGCATAGTTTGAAATCTGTATTTTTGTAGCACATCATGATATAAATTGACCCCCTTGAGCCCAGCATACAGGTGGAACATTCAGTACACTGCACCTCTGAGTCATCGGACATGGACCCCTGTTATCTCCAGCAATCATGCCACATAAACCATTTCATAAATCTATCTTGGTCCATCTTAAGAATTCTGTGGATGGTTGCTCAATTTCTAAGACTTTTTAAGCTCTATCTGAAGAATGGAAACTCTCTTCAAACTTGTATTTAAAACTTATTCACAGAGAGCCGTACCCTTTGGTTTCATGGCAGGGGTCGATTTTCCTAGCTCTTCACTCTGTGCAGCACTAACCCACAACTCCAGTCAGCATCAAAACAGCCTTTCCAGCCTCATACAAGCTTTGCTTTGCCAGAGGGAGCAAGCCAAGCTCTTTCCAATCTCCCCCAGCATGACAGAAAGACTCTACCCCTCTGAGTGACCTTCCTCTGCACGTATGGCAGCTGGAATTCACTTTTTTGTTGTTTTGTTTGGGGTTTTATTTGTGGGTTTGTTTCATTATTTTTTAACTATGTGTCCAAGGTCACACTCAATTTTCCAGAGAGGCTGTAACAGGCTTCATGCTTGCTAATCTGCAGCAAAAATATTAAAGCCAGTTGATTTCAGCCTTTTTTTTTTTTCCTTTCTTCTTTAGAGCATCTCATTTAGTATGATTGACCATCACATGCATGTTTCTTCTTCTTTCCTCTCTAATGGCAAATCTCAGGTTTATAATGGTAGCTATTGCTGTAAGTTCCTATTAATTTTTTTTTTCCAATTTCTGCAATTCCAATTTAAAGGCTCAGCCAAGTTCTTTATTTGATATTCAAATCCTCGTTTGCAGTGCTGGCACTGCTAACTTTTTCATTAGCAGCAATTTTTATTGACACATGGTTTTCTTTTCCTGTTTAATTCATTGATGAAACCAGTAAATACTTAAACTTCATCATATATGATATATTTTCAAATCCAAGATACAGTATTGCAATTTTTTGTTTAAAAAATTTATGCTGTATAGCTGCAGTACAACCCTTCTTCCATAAACTGTCCTATTCTATTTATCACTTTCCCCCATATCTGATTATTTTAATAAATATATTGCTTTCTGATACACACTGGGTTTCTGAATGACAACAGCACGTAAACCTTTGGAGAAAAAAAACAGAAAAGTTCAGTATCTTCATAAACCTTTCTACCCTAGATTGATTTGGAAATATTTTTAGCCTGCTGCATTGAACCATTCAGTAGCATCAGAGTTACTGTTTTATTGAGGTTTTATTTATAAATGTAGAACAAAGCATAGCCTTTATCATAAGGCTGCTACCTTAATAAAAGAACTGAGCTGATGCTTGCTTGTGGTCTGATCTTTGCTTTTGATGCCTGAGGTTAGGTACCTAGATTCACATGGAAATCCCTAAATTAGTGTGGCCTGAAGCACTGTAGAGCACATTCACTGTTGATTTGACTGTAGGTCCAAGTTATTAAGTTTGCTGTCCTTTTACAGGACAGGAAGATTTCATTTTGGCAAGAGCTGAAGATCACTGGTGTTTCCATGCTCAGTGTCTGCCTGCAAAACCTTTTATCGCTCTTTAGTTTTCATTCTCTTTTGGAGATAAATTAGGCAAGAGAGCGACAGGATTTTGCTGCCCAGTGCTGTGAGACAGGCAGCCAGATACAGGATGTTCTGAGGTTGGATGATTCATGCACACTTAAGAGAAAAAGGCTAGAGACAGTGCACTGTCCTCAAAATTAAGCCCCTAAAAGCAGACCCCAAAATGGAGCTGAGAAAGTGCCAAAGTGCTTGCTCATGCCTCTGCCTTCTCTAAGGTCCTAAACATTTGCCTGTTTAGTTTGAACTTGTTACAATTTAGTGCTTAGGAGTGGAAATTTGCTAGGATTTAGCAGCTCCATATTTTGAAACACTTCCCTTCTCTGTCCCCAGAAAAACCTCTCAGATAAACTTTTTCAAGTAGGTCTGTAAACATGGAGACCTTCCCCCATAAGATTAGCTTCCAGCCAAACCAGAAGCTAGCCCTGGATTTCCTGACTAATTTGAAGCCTCCATGAGTTTCCTGTGCTAATTTAATCCTTTTGTTTTGAGCAGCATTTTAATATTGAGCTCAGCCAGAACCAGGTGGGTGGTAGAAACAGCAACGTGTTTTTTCCGTTCTCTTCTCCAAGGTTCCCTGAATCTGCTGACTAAAAATTTTATTGTGAAATGCTCTGGGATTCACTCTAAAGTAGAAACAGCAATGTTTAGGAGCATGTAGAAAGCAAAAAAAAACAAGCAGAAAATTAACAGGCTGAATTTGGAAAAAAATTTTATATTAACTTTTATGTGCTTCATCTGAAGGGGCATACAGTCAAAAGGGAAATCAGTTTAACTGTCAGTAAAGGGAAAAGAGAAGCTGGAAGAAATAAACAGTAAAACCCTGGAAGCTTAGTGTTTTGAATTATAGAGAGACAAGTGACTCTCGAATAAGGAGTCTCCACAGGTATAGTCCAAGTCCATTTTTAACCTCTCTTGTCCTTGCTGGTTTAAGCAAGGACCTGGGAGCAGCTGGACCTCAAGCCAGTAGGAATCCCCCTGCAATGCACTGGAATAAAATCAGTCAAATAGTTTTGGAGCTAAGTACCACAAACAAGCTATGTACCACTGCTCTGGGGTGGCATTGCATAATGGTGGGCACATTGTGACAGCTGACACAAGGAGCAAGGACTGCTCCCCCAGGAACATTAATTCAGCAGAGCCCTGAGAAGTGGGAAATTCTGAAGACCTCTGGGACCTGTGTGTTGCAGCCATATGAAGGACAGAAGGAAAAGAAAGACAAGAAAACCTTACATGCCATTTCACACGACTGTCCTGCACAGGCTGCGCTGAGCACACCACTCCTAAGTCTCAGCATTAAAACAGAGCAAGGATAAGAAGAGTAAAGGGAAAGTTCTACTTAGCATTACAAAAAAAAGAGAAAAGTCCCCAAAATTATAAGCTGACAAGAAGGCTCTATGCAGTGTGGTTTGAAGTATATTTTGCAGTATGTAACATATCCAAATGGTGACAATCTATTATCAGCCATGGGTAACATTCTCAGGTTGTGCAGCTCAGAGCCTGGTTTTCAGCAGCAAATCTCACCTTGGCTAGCTGCTCTCAGTGGTATCTGCACTGGGAGGAATAAAAAGCTCTGCAGAGAAGCATTATTTTAGTTTTCTACTGTTCTCACCAGAATATCTTTCAATTACAAAATGAACAGCTTTATGAATCTTTTAACTAAAACTAACTTTAAAAAAGAGGAAAATGTATACACACATGGAGAGAAAGGATTATGTATATATGTGTTTGTTTTGGGGTTTTTGATCTTGCATATTAGGATATATTATGGCTGACTAATAGACTAAAGCGCAGAACGTAACAGAAATAATTCTGTCTGTCTGTCAAAGGTATGAGCCTGTAAACTTAATTACAGAAACAGTGTAGGTTTATGCAAGCAATAAAAAAACTAACAAAACAAACAAAAACATGCAGAAAACCCCAAAATTTCTCCAGCAAAATCATGAAATCAGATTTTCTCAGTGGGCATATCTGTGTACCACCTCTTGTTCAACTTTATTCTGGCAGAATTCATAACTGCTTGCTTACAAAGTAATGCAAACACCAAAGGAATTAGAACATCAGGATTCCATGGTGTTATGACTAAAATTAAAACTAAATTAAAACTAAAATCATTCTACCTGGTGCTTTTGGGTTTTTTTGGTGGGTTTTTTTTTTTCCTTCTTCCTGGTCTGCCAAAGTGTGAACAATAATGCCATGTATTCGGTACCTCTGCAATGCCTTCTTGGATGGCCTCCCAGTGCCTTGGCCCTGACACACGTTGCTTTTCCTTGTCTCTGACCTGTAAGGATGCACCTCAGCTACGAGCCACGGCACTGCTGCCTCGGCACTGCTGGTGACAAAGCCCCTTTGCTTTCAAATCAGAACTGATGTGTCAACACCATCTCTAAAGAGCAAAGCATGTGCATCTCACATGATCTCCCTTCTCTTCCCACCTCTTCACCTCTGGGGCTAGGCAAGGATAAGAGTTTGCTTGAGCACCAGTGAACCACCCCACTGGAGACTTTGGTCTTGGCTGAACTTCTGTGTGCTGCTGTAGAACAAATATTTGGCAAGTGGCCCATGTGCCTACCACTCAAAAGCTGTGCTAACAGCTCTGGTTTCTTTACTGGGTAATTGATGTTTTACTGGAAAAAAAGCATGTGTCATTTATGTATGCTATATAGTACATTGAACTGTAAAAATCACACCATTTACTGGATATTCTCTGGGGATTATTGTTTCACCAGGCGAACAGAAGCTAATCCAGAATGAAAATTCAGGAAGAAGTGTGAAGTCAAAGTCACATAGTCATGTGTCACCTTGCAGGAGAGGTTTGGGCATGAGATCAACTAAGACATATCAAAAGCTATCATAAATATTTATATGGCGTTGCAGAAATGACAGGTGTCTTATAATAAGCAAAATGTGTCAAACAGCTAAAACCTCAGAGGAGCTCACCTTCAAACAGTGTAAAACAGAACAATATCTCTGGAGATGGGATATGGCACCTGTCCCCCTGAAGTGGAAGTGCATCGAGCAGGATAAGTTAATGCACTAAAATCCCATGTGTATGTTAGAAACTGACTGGATTCACCACATACGTACCTCAGCCAGAGCCTGCTGGAAAGACAACCTTTGGATCCAGAGCACCAAGCCAGGAGCAAAATCATCTTTGTAAGATACAAGGTTGTAGCCATTTTCTGTTCAGCATTTTCAAGGTGAAGGTTTATTGCAGATTCAGTGACACAGATAAACAAAGCATCTTGGAACCATGCTGGGGATCCACTTCTCCTTAAATCTCACTTCTCTCTTCTCTCAGCTAAACTGAATTTAATGCCTCCTTTCAATGAGACAATTTGTTATGAAGACGTTAAGCATTTCTGCTGGTTCTGATGGTATCAAACATCAATTCATCAGCATGCTGACCTATTGAAGAGAACCCAATCTAAGCAGAAGATACATTGGAAACACATGGGTAGTGGTCCCCAGGAACTATTTGGTCCCTTACGGTTTCATGGCAAGCCATAGCTGGCATCTTTCTAATTAAGTTAAAAGTCTGTAGGGAATTTGTTGATGGACGTTGTAATAGGGCTTAAAGCTGTGTGGAGCTCGCCCACAAGTCTGGGAGGATTAGTATTTTATTTTTTTTAAATACAAAATTTAGTTAAAATTCTTTTATTCCTTGATTTTTTTACCTATTTTATCTCCAGCATGATTAAACCCAGCTTTTTTTGCATATGCCATCAATATTGTTCAAGTGATATACACTGCTGTGCTACTATGTGCTATGCCCTGAGATAATGTGCTGCTAATTTGGTACCTCTGTGTTACTGTCATACCTTGTTGCTCACCACCAGCAGAGTTGCCTGATAGTAAATTTGTCTGTATTCTTGTATAATTTCAATTACATACAACCAGTTTATCATAACCTCCTTACATTAGTGCAAAGTGACATTTACTGGTTGTAAATTCCAGAGCTTAGAGGAAATAACGCTAACTACTTTAAATAGCAGTGTGGTCTTAATGCCCCAGAGACAACTGTAGAATCATAGAATAGTTTATGTTGGAAGGGACCTTTACAGGTCATCTAGTCCAAACCCTCTGACCTTTACAGGTCATCTGGTCCAAGACCCCTGCAGGGATATATTCAACTTCATCAGGTTTCTCAGACTCCTACCATCCATCCTTAAATATTTCCAGGGATGGGGCATTTCAGTGTTTTACCACACAGCTTATGAGAAATTCTTCCTTATATTAAATCTGAATCTACACACTTTTAATATAAAACCATAATCCTGTGTCATACTGCAACAAGCCCTGTTAAAAATCTGTCCCCATAGGGACATATCTTTCTTATAGGATCCTTTAAATATTAAAAGGCCTCACTAATGCCTCCCTTTTGATGTATTTGTATAACACACATTCAACTTTTTCAGTAAAATTGGTTCTGCTATTTTACTTTCCCTGTGCTAGGTAAATCTTCCCAATCACCAGGGCAAGTAGATGTGATGCAATCCAGCTTTTCCACTTTAGCTATCTCAAGGTTTCACCATGAAGTAAACAATGAGAATATCGAAGTGGAAAAGCTGAAGAGTTTGCCTATTCACTCACCAGGAAGAGTCTGGTGAACTGTGGACATAACCCATATCAACTCAGCCAATGGTAATTTCATTAGCAATGCTCATAAGAAGCTCATGAGAACACACTCCTTTTTTTACAAAACTTAGCTCAGGTACTGGAAGTTATGGAGGAACTCTTCTTAGACCATGGGTGGGACCTATCTCACTCAGGTTTCAAAAAGTTAGCTTCCAAACTCTCTGCTATTTACACAGCTTCCCATTACAGATAGCTGTGAGAAGCAGGCACATCCAGGGAGAAGTTCATCTCATCTGGAGGTAGTTAGTTAAAGTAGGTCAGAGAGATTGCATGTGTGGGTTGCTCTCCAATGAATGTAGTGGAAGCCTAGAGCAATCAGCAGAGAATTAGACAAGTAAACCTTAACTATGTGTACTAAGATGGTAATCAATGTGCCCCATATTTTTTTATCAACCATAAACAACTGCTACAAAAAGAAAAACTGTTGTGCTTTTGGTCATAGTTTCATGACTTGGCTTGTAAAACATGCCCTGCTCCAGGGTCTCCAATCTCCCCAGAGGCTCCTCAGAGTGTTACGGTGTGTAAGTAGGTCAGCACTCCTGTTAACATTACACTACTCCAGTGATAAACCTTTTGTGTCTGCAAAGACAATGTCTAAATGCTACTTCTCTAGCTTCTGTTTGGCCATGATAGCATGGGTATGGCTTGCAGTATAATATTTGTCTTTTTTTAATAGATCCATTAATTTATTCCCTGTACAGGAAGCCTTTCTACAGATTGACTGCTGGAAGAATATAATAGTTCTGTAGAGGACAAATACCTCTGAAAGGGCAGCTTGTTTTAATCCACATGCAGTTCACAATACCTGTGCTTCTTTTCTGTTTTAGAGCATAAGCATTATAGGAAGTACATCTAAACTGTGAGGATTGATGAGACTTTTTGGTGTTGTTTATATAATATTTTCCTAAATTGGAACTGTGACTTTATATTTGGTAAGTCAAATTAAGTAGAAAGGTGAGACAGAAACAATTTGGAGTCTTGAAAAACCAAAACATAATTTTACACCACTTTTTCTACCTAACTGCTCCATATATACAGCTCTCCTAATTATGGCTTTGTCTTTATGTACCATCCCTATTTGAAGATAGTGGTAAATACCATTATTGTAGCCAAATATGACAACTTGGTGAGTAAAATGATGAAGCTCTACTCAACAGATATGAAGCAAGAATTTATAGCTTATCCTCTAAGAAAAGCTTGATATTATAATTATTAAACTTCTGTATTATTTTCGCCTTACAGTAGATTAGATCAGTCACATTTTCTTCTTTGCAAAATAAATTCTGAGAACAGGCATATTTTTTGATTTCAGCTTGAAACTTCTTATTTCAAATGTCTCAGTCAGAGTTAGAAAAGCCAATTATTTATGGAAATATCTTTGAAACAGTTCAAGTCATTTTGAAAAGTTACATTTTCAAGAAGAGTGTTTTTCCTGAGTTTAATGGCAAGGGAGCACAGCTTGCTGCCTTCAGTTCAACAGGACCAGCTGGCCATTTTCTCTCCTATTAAGTGAACTGTGGGCATATTGCAGGCATGAAGACTGCACACAGCAGTTATCACCAGTTCCTCACTGTGTGTCAGCATACATTTCTAGATTTCACTCCATCAACAACATTCTTCCCTCAGGTTGTTTTTTTAAGCTCAGATTTGAAAAGCCTGTGTTGAACTAGCAAAAGTTGGCAGCATTAACTAACTTGGAAACTTGAGCATCTTTAACAGTAACTGTGAAGTTAAATGGCACATTATGTTCCAGTTCTTAATTTAAAAAGACAATGTTAATGTTTTTTTCTTATTATTATAGTGTCAGTAAAATAGATTTTTAAATGTATTTGAAGAAATTATCTAATTTTATCTGAGAATACAGATAATAGTCCAAACCAATAAATCACATTTTCTAGCATGTTGGAGACCTCCTAAGTAGCACTTTCCATGACTGGACAATATTTTGATTACAGTGATACTTTTATCGCCAAGGACATTTTACGGTAGTACAGATATGAAGGAGACCTAATGTTTCGCTGACCTTATCTGGTCTGACCCATGTCCAAGCTGTTTCTTGTGGCATTTTCCTGTGACTCTGGAAAGCTGTGACTATCTTCCCCTCTCCCTGTGCTGAGATAAGCCATGGTTTCAATTCCACCTCACCAAAGTCATCTTTCCAGGAGGCCTTTTGTTGAATACTTCACTTAAGAATACTTGTAGGCATTGATCTTTTACATGAACACCAAAGCTAATACTGATGTAAGATTTTCTTGGCAATACAGTAGTCAAATCCATCAAAAGATACCTCCGAAGTTCTCCACAAATAAACCCATGTAAACTGTTGTTCTAACAGTCCCACAGTTTGTAGTATACACCTTACAGAGAAACCCTAGTTCAAATAAAGCTTTATTATCATTGTCTAAGCAAAATATTTCTCTAAAGCAGAAAAGTTTTTCATATATCTTCTTCACATGTCTCTAAATCATCTGGACCTTCCTCCACCTTCCCAGTCTGATCTTAAGCTCAAAATGATTTATGGTGTTATCCTGATGACAAATCCTACAGCAATGAGCTGGGGCATGGATATTTTTCAAGTTGAAAACCAGGAAGACTCATTAGATACATGATAAAGCAATTATTTGAAAAAAAACCACAACCATGAATGAAAAGAAACAGAAGAGAGTCAATCAATTTTAGTGACTGACAGAAGAAATAGGATATAGGTACAAACTATTTTTTTCTATTTTGTTTTCTTATGAGAATGCAATATGCTTTAGAAATGTGTCAGTATATTTCAGTGATATACTCTAGGAAACCATAATGCAGAAGAGGAACCCATCAGCAAACAGGAGACTGGAAGTAGCAACTAGGGAATATATTCTCAGTGTTTCAGACCAAATGCGATAGAAACTCTTGTGAGTAGAAGAACTGACCTAATACGGTATTGGTTCCTACTTGAAGCAGCTGTTGTTCAGTTTGACCAGCCTTCTTACTCATAAACATTCACAAAAGCTAATGTCTGTCCGAACAGATACTTGGAGTATGGCTGGTCATCATACAAATACTCTTCTTCACCCATGAACAAGAGTAGTGTTTGTTACGCAGCATCTGCACTTCTCTTGAGACAGCTCTGATTCTCTGATTGGAGGGCAAAAGCAAGTTCTGGATGATACAGGTGATAAGAGATGATGGTGAGGACACGGGGATTGTGCCACTAATCACTCATCTCCTTTAGAGAAATTGGCACAAGAAACATTTCCTGAGCATTGAAATAGAATCATATTTTTCTATCAGTCATAAAACCTGTGATATAAAGTTATGTGAATAAAATGAAGGACAGAAGTTGAAGGATAAATCAATAACTCATACAGATCACTCACACTGCTGCCTCTATAACACCAAGAGAGGGTTATACTGAATTTTCAAAGGCAACTGAGCTTGCTTTCTGTAGCCAAGGCAAATGTTCCCTCTGGCAGGGCTTTTGGCCAGGATTAGATACTGAGCTCTCAGTCCCATAAAGGACATTTCTATCACTTGAGCTGAAGGACTAACTTCTTCACTTACCAGTGATGATGACAGCAAGCACACTAAAGGCTCTGTCAGAAATTCAGAGCTGCTTCCAGCTGGGGCAATGGAAACTGGCACTGCAGCCAGCTGTTCTCCCCTCCCTCCAGCACACCCTCCTGCTCCACTGCAACTGGGGGACATTCTCAGTTCAGTTACCAGAGCTCACAGCCTCATAGTTTAGAGTGGACAACTGCTTCAGACATTTCAGCTGAGGTACCAGATGAAACAGGACACCTGAGGCTCTGAGCGCAGGTGCCCTTCTATCCCTGCTTGAAGAGGAATACCTACTGTTATAGCTGACCTCCATCATGGCTTACTTTATCAGAGAACATGTGACATCCTCTGCTCTTATCTCCCTTCTTGCTCCTTTTGATTCCCCACTGAGCCCCTAGTGGTCATGGAATTAGGTGGAGTAATCAACATTGCTTCACATTAAACCAAAGTATAAAGAAGGTGAGAGGACATAACAATTGAGCAAAAGGATGGCTGAAAGCTCCCAGTTTGGCACAGTCAGCATTACAATACATCTGCAATATGGAACAGATATATTGATGCATCAGGCACAACATGAAATATTAATGCACCTGAAAAGAACAAGTGATGACTGACAGAGAATGTAGCAAAACAGTACTGGTAATTTCTGCACCAGAAAGAGAATTTCAACACGTAAAAGGCACACAGCTACTGCAGGGTGAGGAATTGTGGAAAGTTTTCATAGGAGAAGACCTAAAACTCCTTTTCCTTGATTACACTAGAAGAACAAAGGCTGAGAGAATAGGCATCTGCTACATATAAATACCTGGCTGTAAACATCAAGGAGGCAGAAAGGCTGTCTGGGTGAAAGAACAAATACAATCTGATCCCAAAGAAATTCAGCCTGAAAATAAAAAGAGAGCTGCAAACTGCAAGCACTTTAGACATCAGCAGTGTACTAAGTCTCCATACCTGATCCATCAGATGGCATGTTGTCACTTCCATGTCGCTATCCATGTGCACTGGGAACTGGAGGGAGTTCTACAGTTCAGAATCAACATGGCTGTCTTTAGGATTCTGGAAAGACTCCAAAGCTTATAATGGGTATTAGCAAAGTATTAGTTAACATTTGCCTGGGGAATACCTGTTCCTGTAAGGTCTTTTAAAGCCTCTTTTACAACCTTGCTTTTTTGACAAAAGCTGTGTGCCAAACTTACAGTAAACCAGCAGCTGCTTCATAACATTTTCCTGTGCACTGAGAAGTTTAATACTGTGGTTAAGAACTAAGCAGTGGGGTGGCAAATTTGGCTCTGACATTATTGTGGAATTAGGATTCCCCCAACAGGATTCAGTGTAATCACCCCAGATTGCCATCAAAGGGAAAGGAACAAAATTCTGTGGGTGTACAGCTGCAATAATTTCACTTACTGTCATGTAAGTACAGGCAAGTGTCAAGTAACAAAGACATCATGTGCCAAATTATGTTCTCTGTAGCACTTGGGTGATTTCAGTGGACAAGAGCAGGGTACAACAAAATCATGTTTATTCCTGATTTTCATCATGACTAAGAAGTTATTTATAGCTATCAAAGGGGAATTTAAAATTCCCTCAGTCTGAGAAATTTGTCACCAACAGCATTTTGGAAGGGCCTCCTTCTCTTTTAGCCATTTCTTTATGAAGGATTTGATTCCAGTTTTTTAGTTATCCCATGTATCTATAGGTAGGAGTCACTTAGAATCTGTGCTCTGAAACATTCACCTGATTTTAATGACCTATTTTTCAAATGCAAAACTGAAAATTGAAAAGTGATGAATTTTCTGGTAATAGGCTTAGTTTTCGCAAATGGTATTATGATAGATAGATTTTTTTTTATGGAGTTAACAATACCTTATTGAGCACAGGCATTGAAATTTACATTTCCATTTATAGAAAGATTTACTGAAGAACCCTAATTTAAGGAGGGATCTTGCTGTAACTGAGCTTGTAAGTAACTAAGATACAGTGAAAATAACCAATGAAATAATGTTCCAGAATACTGACTACTGAATCTAGTATACTGATAAACCACTATATTAATACATTAGGGTGATATATTAATATAGTCCACAACACAAGAAAAATAGTCTGGTAAATTCTGTACAGTTTTTCTGGTGTGTTTAAAGCATCTCTTTTGAAAGATAACAAAATATGTCAGAAATACACCACTAATTTGAAAGCATTGTGGTTTGAAATGTTGTTGTCCAAGAAAATTCTGTTTTGTTAATTTTGAACTGGTCTCAGAGCCAGAAGGCCCAAGTTGTGCTGCCAACTCCACAACTGAGTGGTTTTTTCCTTGACAGAAAAACTTATTTTCCTTCTCATGAATACTCTTTGTAAGTGGCTACCTTTCCTCCGTCTTCAAAGGCTGCCACCCTTATTCCATGAGTATGGTCACCTTGATCTCTGCATGCATAATTGTTGGCTATTCAGAGACATTAGAAGAAGCAAGCAAATTGCTTCAGAATGGCAAAATTATTTAAAGAGAAATGGCAGATCCATAAAACCAGGATTAACCCATAGTTGGATACTTTTGATATTGCTATTACCCAGCAAAAATATTGTTCAATAAGCCTCCTACCTGAACACTAACTTGCAGGGCTGTTGAGTAAGAAAAGCAGAAGCAGTAAAAATTATTTGAAAATTTCATTTAGGCACTGAATCCTTTAAAGCAGCCTTTCTGGGCATCTTGGTAATACTGTCAAGTTGCATTGCTCTTTTGCTTTAAAAAAAAAGGTAGGAAGTCAGAAATAATCCCAGGACTGCAGGTGACTTTTTCAACTGGCACCTGTACTAAATTCTTTTCAAGTCCCTTACTAGGTGTGCAAAGGCAAGCAGCATCTCAGGAGAGAACATTTCTGCTGGCAAAAAAAAAAAAAAGAAAGAAAAGAAATAAAAAAAAGATAGTTTGTTTTATGGAATACATTCTACAATTCTTTTAAGATGCATTTTCATGTCTCTTTTAGAAGCCTGTGGGTTCAGTATTTGTATGCAATGTACTGCAAGTCTCTGTATGATAGCTCCACACAAAGAGTGCCAATCAAATTTGAACTAGGTTCTGCTGTATCTGGTTTGAAAGTGAATGTGATGTGCATTTGCCACCATTTAAAATTATTTCCTACTTATATTTGCCAGCATGTTTGCCATCATATTTCCTTTCCTGATGCAAAGGAGGAAGGAACACAAAGGAACCCTTTGCTTCTCAGGGCCAGACCCTCAGCTGAGCTAGTAAATATTGGCAAGTGCTGACATTTGAAGTGCCTCTGCTGGAACATTATTTGACCAATAGAGGTGAAACCTAACACCTTGTACTTAGTGCTATAGTTCAGGAAGCTTTCAATTTTTTTAATCCCTGTTTGTCAGGGCCTCTTTGGAAGCAGTTTGTTGTGTTTTGATCTCATCAGCACACCTGCTATTTCTGTCCTTGAATATATTCTGCAGCCCACCCCATTCTCCAGTATCCTTGAGGCATTTCTTCTTTGCTTGGCTCAGCAAAAGGCTTGTCCCCTTCTCCCATCAGTCATTTCAGCAGTGCTCACTAGGTCCCTACTCCTCAGGCTATTTCCCTCCTCCTGAGGATCTTTCCTCAAAGCAGAGGATATTGAAACAACAGTGATGCTGAGTGTGTGACCTTGTTGTGCCCTCTGGGTTTTCCCCTCTGAGAAAAGGATTCTCTCCTATTCTTTGAAGGTTAATTAATATTTGCACAATTCTTTGTCCTTAACTAGCACACTGTATGTGCCAAGCAGGATTAAATAGCGAGGATTCCAACCCTGGTGAGGCACAAAGTAAACATCTGTTAGATCTTTTCCAGATATGAAAGATTAAGTCTCTCTTTTGTCTAGTGAACTGAAGTATCCTCTTAAAACTCTTGTTTCTCCTAGGAAGGAACAAGCTAGCAATTAAAATTCCCTTTATCCTTCCACTCCCAGAAAACTGGTAGGGGAAGTGGAGCAAGTGCTTCTTAAGCCCATACCCCTGTTGTGTGGTGGCACAGTGGACTCAACATCCAAGGGCTGGGCTTGAAAGTCCTGCCTGGAGCAAGTGCTGTGTGTGAAACACACTGAGGATTGAGCTGAGACCTGCCTGGACTGTACCCCACAGCACCAGCAGCTGCCCCAAGGAGACCTGCCAAGCTGCACTCCCTTCAATCCTTAGAGCCAACTCACACCACCTTCATTTACCTGGTGCTTGTTTCTGCACTTCTGACTTCAGCTCCCTGCTCAGCAGCCATCTAATCCTGTAGGCATCTGACATCTGTAAATGCAATATTGATGTTTACCTGTTTCCCCAAGCACTTCTGGAGTTGAGAACAGAATTACTTCAGACTGCTTGTCTCTGGCAAAGAGATGAGAAGCCCTTCACTAACTCCATTCCTTGTCATTGGTGTCAGCATCCAAATCTGTGGGTTTTTGGGAAGACTGTATCTTTGCAGGGCTTGCTACAGCACTGCAGCCTGCTGCAAGGGAATTACACCCCAAAAGGGAACATGAGCTCAGACTTGCATCCTCCTTACACATTTCCTACTTCTTGCTTTTGCCTCTCTGCTCTGAGCAGGCTGGCCTCTCTCCATCCCAGTATGAGCAGCCTTGTTCTCCCACTGAATTTCATCAAAACCTTGGACACCTGCATAGTGAAAAAGTGAAATGACACTGTGTTTCTGTGAGGCATGCTTGTGACTGAGCTAGAACATTTTCTGCTCCTGTTCTGGCACTTGCACAGCTATCCTGTACCACACCCACAGCCTAGCTGGATAACTCACCTCTGGAGCCACACAATGCTTCAGAGGTGAGCAGGATGAGAGGACCTCACGCTGGGGGAGCTCAGCGAGCAGCCGTGCAGCTCTGTTCAGCCTGGTACTACAGCAGGAGGAAATTGCAGACGCGCGTCCGTGGCTGGCTGACTCCCACAGCCACTGAGCATCAAAGGATTTTTCCAAAGGATGACGGCACTGATTGTGGCAGTTGTGTTTGCTCAAACGCTTGGAGAAAGCTGGCACTAATTTTGGACAGAAGCCCAGAGAGAATCTTTTTTAATGAGTTGTAACTTGCAATATGTCTGATCTGTGGGTGAAAGTACATCCTTTACAGGGAGTAATTGTTAACAATTTTTTTCCAAGAGAGGTGTTTCTTACAGTAGAGTCTGTCAAAGAAAAAAAAAAACAAAAAACAAAAAAAAACCCAAAACAAACAACAACAAAAAAAAAAGCAAAAAAAAACCACCAGGACCTTCCAACCTCATTATCAAGGGGAGATTTGCACAAGTGCCTCCTCGAGAGCAGAGGCACTCCAACCTACAATTCTCCCAAGAATTATGTTCAATCATCTCTACCTTTCTTTCAGTTATAAACTTGGCTGTTTTCCTGGAGTACTTCTCCTTCCTTCTCCCTCTCACATTTGCTAAATCCTCAATCCAAACACGTTTAAGCAAACTTCATGCTTTGAAGGAAAGTAACTGGCTGCAAATCAACCTGGAGGTCACTATGTGGCCAGCTCTGTGCCAATCTGTCTGTCTGACACAGTGTAAGGGCTTTACATGATCCATTTTACTCCATGAAACCTATCAGGTGGCACTGGGGGTTGCCAAGGCTGCTGCTTTGTTCAAATTTGTGGCACTGATACTCACAGCTGGAGGCCGCCAGTTCAGAGGTTTAATGGGAATGCAGTGTCATAGCCGGGTCTTGGATGTGATCTTGTAGCAGGGATCTGGTCCCATGGTCAGGGTGACCCATCCTGCTCCTGCCCTGGACCCACCTCTCTGCCTTGGAGTGCATAAGAAGTTTCTCAAACCATCAGAAGTACAACCATGCCAGTACAGTCCTGTATGGTTTCTTTTGTGGATGAAATTATGTCATTGCATTATCTCCTCTAATTTTCAAGATTTTTGGATATAAATATATGTTGAAGACCATATTGTGCAAGCTGCTCATCCTTTACTATTCTTTCCCAGTATAATCTGCAAAAAGTCTTTTCTGTGTACATTTTTTGGCAATTGTTACACAGTGTCAATCATCCTTACTACACATCTGTCTTGTCTTTTATTCCTCCACCTTCACCTGTGCCCCCAGGAGATCTGTATGGATTTGACAGACAAGCAGGAGATCAGCACACAACAAAACAGGCATACACAGCATAGAGACCCCCACAGAAAACAAAAGAATATATTAACTTTTTCCTGTATTTTGAACAAGAATTTGCCCAGAGTAAATGGGTGCTCATTTAGTTGCACTGCTGAGAATATGTACAACAGCTGCAGTGCTTCCAGTCTTCCTGTTTTAGTAAGTGAGAACATCCATTTCTGGTTATAGTGATGATGATCTTAGCCCTTGATCAGGTTTATCCCGAGCAATTTTCTAGTTTCTATTATTTGCATACAAACAGTGAAAAGCACTTGAATCAAGATCACCGACAGTTCTCTTCAAAATGAAGTTTTGTGTCTGTCTGGTCCTCTACAGCAGATTTTCCTTGGATTTACCCTTTCCCCCTTAATCTGACATCTGCACTGCACATTTTTGAGCTCTTAGTAGCTACCCACATTCTAATGTAACCTATCCAGAGACTTTTCTAATGGCAAACAATTATTTTTTTATCCTACACACACACACACATACATATATACAAGACTATATACTGAAAAGAATGGCTGTCCTGGTAGATTTGCAAATTACATGGAAAAGCATACAGAGAAAAAACTAAAATAGACAAAAAAAATCAAAGTAAGACCTTGATCTATAATATACTTTCATTTGTAAATGTTGAAATCATTGACTACTTTCCAAGAATTCTGTTTGATGGCATACTATTTGGCAAGAGTCTCTGAGTTACAACAGTGTCTGACCCTGTTCATTTATTAAAATTGAGAACTGATGCTTTGTCTGTTTTATGGTGCTCTAGATAAATAATTTTGGCCACTGAATTAAAACCATTCCTTGTGTGCACGAGTTCATACTTGACTTTGCGTGCAGAAACCTGAACCTGGTGGAGCTCTTCATATGCAAAACAGTTTGCAGTCCTTCATGGACTGGAACAAATCTGCATGTACACAAAGACTCAGGCAGCTCCCATTTAAAATTAAAAATAAATAAAAGAAGCATACTTTATGCTCATTTGTTAAACTTAGTGAGACTGGAGGAGGACACATTCATCTGGGAATCATCTTGCTGGCAATCTCTACTATAAAGATGAAAACCAGCATGATTTTCATTATATTTTGTTCCCTGTTGAGCAGCAAGACCTGTTCCATGGACTTTGCTGCAGAAACCTAATGGACACATAATGCAGCACTGACCTCAATTTATGCATTTTCCACCTCCACTTTTTTTCAGTGAAGCATAACCCATGTTTAACTGTGCAATTTGTACAGTACCTTATTTGGAATTTTTTTCTATGTTTCCATGTAGTGTAATCCATACACGGGTATGTGTAAGGAGTTTCATTGTAATCACTGGTGATTATACACAGATTTTGTGACAAAGAGGTGTTTCTTTTGAATCAGTTGAGACGTTTCTGATAATGAATTGTGGTAGTGATATCCTGTCCTTCTGTTTCCTAGGGCTGTGTTTTATGACACTTTGGCATTCTTAGGGAATTATTAAATGCCATGTGGTAGCTTCTTCCAGTCTCACACAAGAAACAGCCACTACCTTTTCTGTTGTCATGGGAGGGGAAATTTCTTTTGTTCTGTCTGGATCTATGTTCCATCCCCTTACACTATTCTCTCTGAAAATCCCTGACTTTAACACCCATATAATGATGTGGATGAGGAAACTACAAATTCAGAAAAAAAGAAGCTTCCACTCTCCTTTGGGAAAGCAGGATTCATTTTAGGACATATTTGTCTCTGATTTATGGAAAACCAAATTTGATTGGTCACATCGTTTTCATGGTCAGGCAAACAGAAGTGCTCATTGAAGGAGGGGGCAGAGAAAAGTGAAACAAATGTTTATTTCAGCAGTAAGGCATTCAGCTGGGTGAACTGAGCGGGCAGCAGAACTTCCATCCAGGGAGCTAGAAGCATCACCTACCTCTTAATGTCATCCCAAACCACAAAACAACCTTCATGCCCAGGTGACCCCAAAGAAAACAGCTGGGTTTCTTCCCTCTTGTGGTCCTGCGCCAAAGATTCCTCTCAGTGTGCAGTGGCTTTGCATCCTCATTTCTCCTGTGATGGGGTGGTCTGAAAAGCTGCTGGGGCTGAGCACAGCACCCTTGCTATCAGCCTGGCAGGCACTCACGTGTTTCTGATTTCAGAGCGCAGCCACTCTCCATGCATTCCCCATTGCTCCCTGTGTGCCTGCAGCTGGAGCAGTGTATGGGGCATGTCAGGGTAGACCCAATGGCCAAACTCTCACCTGAGATCCCTGATCAATGTTTTCCAAGGAATCAATGTTATTTATAAATGTAAATATGTTGGTTTTGTGGTCATGGGGGAAAAGGATGGGACAGACAGAATTCTCCCTGAGTTGCTTTATTTTTAAGGAGTTTTCCCAATTCTGATTCTGTCATCAAGTTTCTTTCTTGCTTGTAAGTTAAACTTATGTGATGAAGGCTGGATGAATTTGGGTTCCAGGACACCCAGCATCACCATCACTAATTCCTTTCCCACTAATAGAAAATCAATCAATATCAACTGAAAATGTGAACATTTCATGATAGAAATGTAGGTTGTATACTGTGCAGCATACTTTAAAACTTATTTCTCTGTCTCTAAAATTATCTTTTGAAATAAAACAATGCTGTGCAAATAGGCATAAGCACATCCACTTTCACATTCTAGGTAATTATTCAGGATTGAATACATATCATACAAGTGCACAGAAAGGAAAAACAGAGAATAAATTTTTCAATTACATTTAAAAATTTTGCTTTTCTGAGATACTGACACTGATATAATGAGACAGAAAATGTTAACATCTTGTCTTTTTAAATTAAGAACTTGATATGTAAAGGCTTTAAACTTAAAAATAAAGTCACATCTTCAAACTTTCAGTTAAAAAATGCTTATGCTGACAAGTTAGTTAGCACTGCTAAACTTTGCCAGATCAACACAAATCTACTTCACCCTCCAAACAAAAGGGAAGCAGTCAGAGAGATTGTGAGCAGAGAGAAAAGTTTAGGAGGGAAAAATTATTCTCCAATATTAGAATCTCCTCAGGTTGATAGGGAGATTGTTTTTAAGTATTTTAACACTGGGGATTGCTGAAAGAGAACTTTTCTGAAGGCTTTTTCTAGACAAAAATCAGACAGAGAATAATCTTTGGCGAGGTTTTAAACAAAATTGGGTTACCATGCACAAGCATTAGGTAAACATCTTTAAAATGTCACTTGAAGAAAAAAAAAATACTTCTTTTCTTCCTGCAGCACCTCAGCTCTGATCATGCACAGAGCTGCTTTATATCAGAAAGGGAGGGGTTATGAATGATTATGTGGAATACTTGGAATTTTCCAGAAAAAAAAGTTTTATCAGATTTATTAGAGACTTCACAACTAGTACAATGACTTCTGTTATCATCCTGCAGATGGAACTGCCAGGCTAAAATCACAGAGAATTTAAGTTACAATTAAAATCAGAATCTGTGCCAGCTTTTTTATCATTTCGGGATGACATTGTTCCTCAGCTGGAAGGATTAGTTCTTTCTATTTTGGTTTTATGTTGTTGGGGGTTTTTTTGTTTTGTTTTGTTTTTTTGTTTTGTTTTGTACTGCTCTGTTTTGTTCTTAAAAAAAAATCTATGAGAGAAACAAGATGTATCCTCCAATGTATCTTATCCCTGTAAAAGTGACCTTGCTGGTTCTACTCTACAAACGAGCACAATCAAGTAGTTCTTTTGCAGCATATCAAAAAACTCCTGGCAAATAGTGAAGATCTTTGTATCCTTTATGCTAGTAAAGCCACACTATGGTCAGCCCCTGAGGTCCATGGAAAAATGATACTTCCTCCTTGTTCTTTTTGTGACTTTTGGCCTCTGCTTTGTTTTTTTGTTTCACTTTGCATTTTTGCCCATTATCACAAGAAACCCCACTGACTGAAAAATTGTACCAACAGGGTGTAGAGAATTGCAACGTCTGTTAACAAGCCAGGTTGCATATACAATAAATGTGTTTACGCTTATAGGTGGTGCATATTGTAAAAAACAAAAAATAATGTTTAACTTCTCTACTATATAATCTAATGCAAGAGCTATTTTTACATGCAGGAAAGCAAAATTCTGTTTGTTAGTCATAAAAAACAAAGAGCTTTGCACTGTAATTGAAGTTGGTGAAACAGAGCACAACTGATTGCAATCATTCAATCTATACATATATTTCTATTAATTTCTTTAAACTTTGTCTAAATATTTACCCCATTAATTCTAGTTGCAGTCTACAGGAGGGCTGATATTTCCATACGGGTCTAGCCCTGAGGTCCTGATTTTTTCTTCTCTTTCGTGTCCTCCCATACATTTCACCATTGAGTCATATCAAGGAAAATCTGTAACTTACTTTCTTTTCCTCTTCTATGAGCACATGTAGTCACCACAGATCAAGTAGTACTGAGTGATAACTTACGAGTTCATCACCTTGAAAGACTTTCTTTTTCTGCTGAGAAGAAATCACTCTTCTCCATCACAGCATCCAAGGGTATGGAATGTGTCCTTTGAACAATTTCTGAAAAAGTGCCTTAGGTACCAATAGCAAAGAGACAGGTAAGCTGCAAAAATCATGGCAACATTTCCAAATCTTTTTTATGAAATAATTTATGTCCATCTAAAGCTGACTTGTCAACATCTGTCTTTCTGATAGTGTTTTTCTACTTTTTTATATGTGATATAAAGGCTTGAATCAATAGAAAGACTCAGCTTCTGAGGTACTTCAAAACTTCTTTTCCTCTTCTTGTCTCTTGACACAACACTGGCACACAGCAATGAGAAAAGCACATCTATCCCTTGTGACACAAATTGCACATTTTCTGTCACAGAAGCCTCTGCTTGGTGTACATTATACATCCTCTTGTTTAGGCTTAGCCCTGGGTTTGTGTGCAAGTCTGGAGTCACTGCTTGCTCTCAGTCTCCGCTCTGGCTTGGGTTTCCCTTACAGACTGTATGGACACAGCTGGCTGGACCTGGCTCTGCCCCCGTCCTCAGCAAGCCTCACAAGCTTCTCCATGCCTCAGACCACCAAATTGCCACTGCATCCCCCTGCCCTCTTCCATGGGTATCAAGTCTGCAAAGCTGCTCTCCCATTTCTAGCACTGTATCAGATATTTTGAGGATCTGCCTACAACCCCTAGATGAGTGAAGGATTTATCAACAACTGACATGTTTTTGTAAATGGGAAAAAAGATAATCTGGGTGTCAGCTAACTGAGCTGAAATTTGGCTGAGAAACATATTCAACAGGGTAGCTGAATAGTGGGAAAGGAGAGGGAGAGGGAGAGGGAGAGGGAGAGGGAGAGGGAGAGGGAGAGGGAGAGGGAGAGGGAGAGGGAGAGGGAGAGGGAGAGGGAGAGGGAGAGGGAGAGGGAGAGGGAGAGGGAGAGGGAGAGGGAAAGGGAAAGGGAAAGGGAAAGGGAAAGGGAAAGGGAAAGGGAAAGGGAAAGGGAAAGGGAAAGGGAAAGGGAAAGGAAAGGAAAGGAAAGGAAAGGAAAGGAAAGGAAAGGAAAGGAAAGGAAAGGAAAGGAAAGGAAAGGAAAGGAAAGGAAAGGAAAGGAAAGGAAAGGAAAGGAAAGGAAAGGAAAGGAAAGGAAAGGAAAGGAAAGGAAAGGAGCCAACATAAAGCTGATCAGGAACCTGTATCCATCCTGAAGAACTCTTGCAAAGCCAGTAACCAGTTGTCATTTGGGGCTTGAGGAGACCTATGTGTGAATGTGCTTCTACTCAGTCTTCAGGGCAGCAAGGACTGGTCCTGTTCCCGTATAACAAGGACCAGACCCCCTAGGACAGCCACAGGCACCCTGACCCAAACAAGCTCTTCAGCTCATCTCCCTCTGGCTCTCCAAACCCTCTGCTCCCTGCTGTTTGCTCACAGCTCAGCAAACTCTAGATGCATCACTTAGGTGATTTCTGTATTGAATTTCAGCCAAGAGGAACTCCGGGTGGTCCCACACCAACCTAACTGGTGGCCGAGTGGTTAAAAGTGTTACATTAAAGTCGTGGTGGCCTCTCTTCTGGATCTCTTTCATGGCATCATATCACATGAAATGGGTCTTTAACAAATGTGGCCAGAGAAGAAGTTATACTCAAATACCTGCTCTTGTTTCCAGAGTAGAACCTGAATAAGCAGGAATTTCTTGAATCTCCCATCACTCTCTAAAGACTAGAAATAGGGACAGCAGGGACATACCAACAACTGTTCGTCTCATGTAGCAGAGTCTGATCAGCATCTCACCCTGACTCCATCTCTTGTTTGATGCTACTGTCTCCTATCTGAGTCTTCAGCAGCTTCACTAGCAGCCAGGACAAAAAACAAATGGCCAGGCTGGGTGATTAGGGGCTCCATGACAGAAGAGAGTTTTCTTGTGAGCCTGGAGTATTCACACAGGGAGATGAGAGCTGGCACTCTCCTGCAAGATGTTTCTTCACTAGTACCAACCCCTGGAAGAGGCTTCTTCCACTCAGTCTTTCCATTTTAGCAATTAGTATATTGGGCAGTGTACTTTAATGGAAATACACCCAGGTACCCTCTGCATATCCTGGAGTAGTACTCTGAGGAGTGCCATGCTGAGCCCTAAAAGACTGCCTGGCCTTTAAAGGTGGCCAGGCTGGCAGTAGCACAGTGCCATGCTGCACATCAGCTCACTGGGGGTAGCTTTATTTCTAGGCAGGATGAAAAGATAAAGACAGGGTATTCATATAAGGACACAGGAAAGCACAATAGTGATGCAAGGCTACAAAAAAAAATAAAAAAGGAGACATTTTGCCAAAATTAAAGACATTTACAAAAAAAATATTAACAGCATTCCTCAGTTCTTTCAGTACCTTAGCTGTGATGGGAGGCTGCCTAACTGGTTTTTATGGCTCACCTCAGGCAAACACCTCTCAGAAAACCTTTTAGAGCAACATTTCTTTTTCCCATGTTAAGACGAATAGCAGAGACAGAGCAGGCACCCTGGGCAAATTGCCTCTTCCTTGTGTAGCAGGAAACAATTCCCCTATCTTTGCCTTCCTGCAGGTGTGCCAATCCTCCCCTGTGACAGTGCTCTGCAGCATTATGTGCTGCCAAGGCTGGGCATTTCACTCTTAAATGATTTTAGTATTTACATTTTGTTGCATATTTGGTTGAACCAACTTCTAGGTTAAGTCCTTTTAAACCAAGCTAATTACAAATGTCATTAATCTAATACATCTTTTCATAATATAACCAAAATTAGCCTATTCTTAACACACAGTAGTTTAAGCACAGTAGTTATGAGTGATAAAACTGAGATACAGAGTGTTTGAATTAGTTGACTTATCTGCTGTTAGCTCTGGAGAAAACTTCACAGGTCTATGGATGAAGAACCCATATGGACACCCAGGATGCTTTACAAGAGGGTTGCATGAAGTGGGCAGGAGCAGAAAGGTGATGCAGGGTGGTCAGCAGAACAGGTCCTTGTACCCTCCTACAGACACCACCTTATCACTGATGATGGTGCATGAGCTGCAGGTGCAGCAATTGTTTCTCTGTGCTGTGCTGACAGCAACTGTTCCATCACAGGAGGAGAAGGGAAAGCCATGGAGACTGGAATTGCTGCTTTCAGGAGAAAGCAATGCTGCTGCAAACCAGCAGCCAGGCCCCAGGCACTAAAGCCCTGCTTCTTCCATTGATGTGATATAGCCAGAGCAGCCCACAGCAGCAAAGGAGCTGTTTGACATGGCACAGCTGCTCAAAGGGTTCGTACTCCCTAGCCACTGCATTACCAGCTTGGGAATCAAAGGATTTTTCTCTCCCCAGCAGCTGAGCAGGCAAGCTTTACACACGGCTTTCCCTTACCACTGTGTTTTAATTTCTGTGGCAGCAAAGTCCCCAAGTAGGTCCTCAGTAGCTACTGTGCCTTATTCCCAGAGCTGTTCATTCCTGCCATCATCCACTTTGATGGTCCCAGCACACAGAAATAGCAAGAACTAGAAACCTTTGCATCAAATCCAGCACCATCGGGAGCTTTCTATGCATTTTACAAAAACCCAGGTTGGTATAGAAAGCTCCCCATTGCGACAGACAGCCAAGAGGGCCTGGTGAGGGCAGTGCCTCTCCTGGACAAGAACCCATTTTGTGATGCCCTCAGACAGGTGAGCTAAAAGTCCACAGAGGCTGATGACCCATTTGTTTTGTTTTGCTGGTTACTGCAAGCAGCAGCCACAGCGTCAACTTTTCCTGCCACATGGGACTGCAGACCCACTTTCAAGTTTTAGAAGGGTGATTCAGGAATCCAAAAGGGCAAGGGGGAGCAGAGGCAACAGTAGAAATGAAACCTGTTTCTATTTCTGCTTTTAAACTATTAGACCAAAGAGCAAAGCAGGGTCTGAATGACTAGTACTTACAAGGAATGTGTCAAGATCTTGAAATCCATCATAAAACATTTTTCCAGTGGTATTTCTCAGTGATTTGTCAATAAGAAAGACCTTGCACATAGTGAAGGTGGCCGACATCTGCAGTGGAGGAGGTAGGAAGGAAAAAGGTTCATCAGAGTACAATTACACCTGTAATGAGATCACCAAGAAATGGCAGAGAGGAGGATCGAGCTCATCAGCAGAAACTGGAATAACTCCTAAGCATGGAGCATAAACTGGGAACCTGGATGCAAGAAGTCGGGTGTCAAGGATGGAGTGATACTTTTAGCGCATCACTTTTTTTACTCTTGAAGCCACTAAAAAAATAAAGTTTATTACACAGCAACTGTGAGTGCTTTAAAAGTATCTGTGAAACCAAGAAGAAAAAATATGAAAAACTCTTCTGTAGATTTGCTTCCACCAGCTTCCATATGGTAGGAGGACTATTCAAGGAGATCTTCCAGCTCTCTCCCATGATTATTCCATAATATAAAATATGAATATTGTGTGGAGGAGGTTAGAGAAAAGATTTTCTTCTTTTTGTTATGTTTAATACTCTTTTTTCCCCCGATGGTCGTTCTTTTATCTTAAAAAGAAAAAAAAATGTTTACTTAATTATGCCAGGTGGCTAATTAAAAGCTGTTCTAGAGAAAATACAGACCATTGCTAGCATATAGAATTTTTAAGACAATAACTTTTATAAAGAAAATCTTTGAAAACTTTTTTTTAACAAGGAAGCCGCTAACAGGCTTTTGTGTGCAAAATTAATAAACCCATGTAGAGCCATCAAATTCCACAGGGACACTCAGCTACCACTGGAAGGAGAAAAATTTGGCCTAGGATACAGCTACCCCCTCCCTTCCTTTGTTCCGTTTGTGAGTTTTCATGCATTAAGGCTATTTTGAGTTCCATAACCAAACAGAAGGAACAAATCAAAACTGATATCCCTAATAAAAATCTTCCCTCTACAGTGACAACAGGAGTTATGTAAGACACTTAAATAATGTAACTCTTAAATGGAAGAATTGAAAATGTCAGGCTGTAGCCATAAGACGAAATAAGCAGTGTGAATTTAAAGATTATTTTCTGGAAGTTTCAGCAAATCAGAAGTTTCAGCACTCAGCTCATACTCACAAAGCTTAGAGATTGTCCCAGCACCAGTTCTCAACCTGCAGGCAAGTGGTGACCACAGCTGCTCTTTAGCCACCAGCCATGAACTCCAGAAATAAAGTTTTACAGACTAGTATCTCATATTGTTTGGATATGGAGACCAAGTCCAGAAAATATCTCCAAACCAGTGTTCAGAAATCACAGTGCAGACTCATTTCCATTTTTCCAGGACAGGTTCCTCTGGCATAACGTGGAGTTGCAGCAATCCAGATCCTGCCTCCCACCCTATTTTTACCTTTTTACAGGTATTTCCCTAATACAGTGAGACTTCCTGTGCCCTACAAGCCAAATCAGGTAGAAATCAGGTAGAAACTTCAGGTATGCAGGACAACTAATGCAATTTACATTTTTCTGATTACTCATATATAAAAAGAGGCTTGTAAGTAGTATTTCAAGCTGAGTTATATAATTTCACCTCTGAAAGTGTGTGTGCTGATGCTCTGGGGTTTCAATCCCATTTTCTGGATTGGTTTAGTTATGTTCAAGTGAAAACAATAGTTCTCAAGTGATAGGACTATGTCATTGAGGAAAACAATGTAGAATAACAGTTGGAAACAGCAATAGCAAAGGAAAGACCAAAGCACTACATTTTGGCTCAGGCATTGGATCAAGTGAGGTAAATCTACTGCATGGTTTGTGTTGCTCTTTTAGTTGAATCCATCTCCAAACAGCAGCTGCTGCACAGCAAGTTATTGGTATTGAATCGCTTTTTCATCTCATGGTCATTAATAATTTTTCTAAAAAGGAAACTGTCCCCTTAATACCCCTGATTGCTCCTTGCAGGTGTTGCAGCCAGCACAGCACTGATGCCTTCCACCCAGCTCTGCCTTCCAGCACTCCCTGTGCTGGGACCTGGGGGTCCTCACACCTGCTTATGTGGCTGCTTCTCTGCCAACACTTTAAAAAATGGTGAAGGCAGCATGATTTAAAATGCCAGTCCAAATCCATCGGTGTCTGCTGGGCTTTCTTGTGGGAAGGAGAAAAAGCTCAGAAGTATTCCTCATGACCACCTTTCTGCAGTGCCCTGTATGTCCTCTCTGGGGGATTGTGAAACTGGGGAGGGTTTCACTGGCTTCGGGATTTTTGAGGGAGGCTGTGATGTTCAGAGTCTAATACAAATCCATATAGGTCAAATAATTTCATAAAACTCGGGTAAAAGTATTGCACGTAAAATGAAACACACAGCATAACAAAAACATCCCTTCATCATGCAACCCTGGAGAGGGGTGGGGGTGGGGGGGTACCCTTCTCTGACATCCTCTGGCAGTCTGGGATTGCCACCAGAGACCAGCATCAGGCATAAGCAGACAGTGGTTGCTGCCTGGTGCTGATAGTTGTTCATGCTGCAGAACAGAAAGAAGGTGTCATTCTTCCTGCTAGCAAACAGTGAAATGTTCCAGTAATAGCTCTGAAACAGAGATGCTGCTAAGGAGTGACTAGCATGCCAAAACATGCCCCTCTAATGACATTTCATGTGCTTTAGGGTACTTCCTTACAGGGCTGTCAGGTCTGACACCTCTGGGAAAGCAATTGCCCTTCTGGATCAGCCACTGGAAGTCAGACAGAAAAGCAAGGGCATCTCAAGTAATGCTAGACACGCGTGTTCAGGAACCTCAGTATTTCCCAGAGGATCCAAAGGCATGCCCTTCATTTGCTGTATTGTTTGAGCAATGTTCTCTGTAGCAAAAATAGACACAAAGGACATGTAAAACAAAAGCTAAAAGCTATTTAACTGTGAAGAACAATCTTCACCTGAGCACTATGTGGTTTCTGGAGTAGGAAAAAAGTCACCTACTTTTCTCTCATTGTTAATATTACTTTTTATTAGTGTTAGTTTTTCCAGCTCTACAGGCTCTTTCTCTGGCTCTTGAGGCACTTTCAGGATAGTTAATCCTGTCCTCTTGCAGAACAGGTAGCTGTAATTGTACTTGGCATGTGGGTTGCCAGCCCCATGAAAAGCAGTGCCATTATGTTACTTGGTAAAATCAACAGAAACCCAGCTGGCTACAGCCTCCTTTCAGGGAGTTGTAGAGAGCAGTAAGGTCTCCCCTGGGTCTCCTTTTCTCCAGGCCAAACAACCCCAGCTCCCATCAGGCATTCCTCATGAGACTTGTGCTCCAGACCGTTCACCAGATTTGTTGCCCTTCTGTGGACTTGCTTCAGCACCTCAAAGTCCTCTTGCCCAAAATTGAACACAAGATTCACAGTGTGGCCTCACCAGTGCTGAGTGAAAGGGAATGATTGCTCCCTGAGTCCTGCTGGACACACTTTTTCTGATACAATTCCATGTTAAAAGGACTCTGATGTGTCCCTTGTTACTCAGCCCTTCCATGAAATTTCTCTTTGTTCATTTCTCCTTCTCAAAGAGATTCAGAAACCCAAGCCCAATACTACACTTTCATTTAGTTTCTCTCTTCATTAGAGCCCTTTCTCCTCCTCCATTCTTGGATGACCATGTGAACCTTGACAGTTTTCTTGTGCAATATGGTTTCCACATATTTCTGCAGCTAAGAATCTGTTTTGAACACAATATTCTTTTTATGAAGAGGGAATGGTCCATCTAGACTTGTTCAGTCCATTAGTGAGATGTATGTATACAGCTGCACAGTCTGCAGGTGCAAAACCCTGGAAAGCTCCAGTCACCCAAGTTTAAGTTGTACTCCTGGAGATTTCATGTGATGGACTCAATGTTTTCACACTTCACTCTGCTCTTGGATGTCTGCAGTAAATATCCTTATTCCTCAGTTATTTTTCTACCAAGTATAGTATCTATGAAACTGGGCTTTCACAGGTTGACAACTTTTGTGGTTTTAACTTCTGCTTGTGAAAATTAGTGGTAGGTCCCAGCAGATTCATCTTTCCTTCTACTTTTTAAAATTTAAATAATTAATCGAATGGTGTAAAAACCTTCAGGTATTTGTGGATGGAAAAAGAAACCTCGGGTTCCCAAAACATGTGTTCAACAGATGGTTGTAAAAATGCACTACTCTTTTTGTATTTGAAAAATAGTTTGTAAATCCTAGTTTTCCAAGAAAACAAACAAGGAACAAATTTTTCACTGTTGCAAAAATTTTACTATTAAAAAATAATTGTTCCAAAGTAGATCCTAATTAAATTGCCAATCCCCTGGTGTTTTCAACATTCAAAATCTTTTGGAACTTTTTCTCAAAGAGAAACAATTGAAGTGATTATGAGTGGTCACTTGAACGATCACATGCAGAGTGGTCCAAATGGTTATCCACTGTTAGCTGTAGAGGCTCTTTGCTGGCTCCTTCCTTGATGTTACAGCAGTAGAACAAAGGTGTTTCATAATGGCACACATACCTTCTCCAAACAGGGTTTTACACCTGGTTTTTCCACACTAGGCATACACACACACACACTCAGTTCTGTGGTGGAACACGTGTTTGTATGAAATACTTAACGCACAAAACCCGTTCACAGTTCTTCTGTTTCTTGCGTCAGCCTTCACAGTCAGCATTGCCCAGAAGTTGATCCAAGTAAAACCCACCTGAAACTTGGATAGCAATGCCAGTTGTTGCACTGAAAGCCTCATCACTACCATTCTCTGTGTCTTACTAACTGGCATAGAAGATGCTCAAATAGTGATGGTCAAAGAGTCAGTTAAGCAGTGAGCATTCCCTGGAGCTCCCACTGGCCTTACCTAAAACCCTTCCATTCTTTATTGCCTTAAAGCTGATCTGCAGTATTCAGACATGCTTTTTGGAGCTCTTTGGAGTGGAAGTATTTCTCATTATTTATTTACTGAAAAACAGAGAGGCCCAGCCTGCTGATCTGATATATTCACATAAAATTCTCTCCAATGCAGCACCCACTATGATCTCTCATAAAGCCTAAAGTTATTTCTAATTTCAGAGAGAGCCCCTCTCCTGCTGTACTTGCTCAACTTTCCCAAGGCATCTCAATAATGGTGATCTTCTACCTGGCTGAGATAATTAAGTTGTTATAGAGTGGGTGATCTGGGAAGGCTGTGCAGCAAGTCTGCCACTGACAGGGGCAATTTTCTCACTAAAATTAGACAGACCTTCTGAAAAGGGAAGAGGTGGATGTGCTTACAGCAAAAAGAGAACATGACACAGTATGACAGCTTTATGCTGAACCACAGAAAAGGGGTTGTAAAGCACTACTCCTGGGCTCAGTGGCATGTGCTTTAACACAGCTGTACAAAGGCAGCTGCATGCAAGCATTAAAAAATCCTTGTAAATGTATGCAAGCACATAAAAGAGACTGGACATGAAACAGAGCTTATCTCTAGCATGCAAAACTTTCTCCTGAAGCAACCACTTAGTCACCACAAGCTCAAGTCTCTCTTCCCAGCGTTGCAAGAAAATGTGGAAAGGTTCCTTGCCTCCCTTCTCCCTTCCTCACTTCATGGTTTCCATTTTATTAAAGCAGAGCAGTTTTCAGGTTGATTATCACCAGAAACCCCTCCCTAAAGAAACACAGGAGACAAGCAGTTGTCATGGGGAAATGCTGGCTCCCCGATGATAACTTTGTGGTGGCTCAGGCAATAATCTTATATTTCCACGGAGATGGAATGATAAAACACTTTTGTGCCAAAAGGGTTATGAACAAGTGCAGTGATTACAGTACTTCTTTGCTTTACTTCCCTGAAGTTGTGCTATCAGTAGCACTTCTGGACCTAGTTTGTCCCATCCTTGTGTGCACTTCAATTTCCAGCAGTGGGAAGCACAGACAATGCTGGAGGCAGGAGGAGCAGAGAAGAGGGAATGAAGGCTGCCCCTCCTCACAAAAGCACCCAGGGGGTCATATCTGAGTAAGAGTAATAGCCAGGCAGAAATCACAGGGTTTCTGGCAGTGCCCTCTCTATTCTGGCACTGTCCTTTGAAAGACTGTGAATATAAGGAAAAGAAAGTACCTTGTTCCACCTTTGTTTAATGCAAAACTGCAGATTGAATTCATTGTGTGTGTCTGACGAGAAAATGATGAAAGAAACTTCAAGTCCTTTCTTTTGGAAGCTTCTGCAATGCAGTGCACAAGTTATCCACACCCTTTACTGAACTGGTCCCTTAGAGGAAAGGCTGAATACTCATGAATGGTAAAAGAGAAAAGGATCTGCTTTTAATTACAATATTCAAATATTCCTTTCAATATCAACTATTCCTTTTAATATCCTGAAAAGATCAACTGTTTGTTACCGCAGAACCCTCAGCCACGAACATTTTCCTAGGTAGCATGACTGGGGGTATATTTAAAACATAAACATAGCTAAGAGAAGGTTGAAGCTGGAAATTTCCAAATGAATGTTTTTTCTTCCTCCCCCCTTTCTGTCTTGTCTGCCTGCATCACAAGCAGCCTACTTTCCTGTTTGCCTAATGCATCAGGGTGATGTCCTGTGAGGGTTTTAGCTATTTCATCACTTTACACCTGTAGTTCAACAGTAACATTCCAAAGTCCTCAGGAGGCACTTTTCTCCCAACATTACACATCCCCTCGATTGCCTATACATGGAAAGAGATTCATAACTGATGTAGTTGGTGTCAGAAGATTCCACTGGCACAGCAGTCAATACGGAATGCGGCACTAATTGAGAACAGCACCTATCTGCTCAAATTACTGTCGGAATGCTAACCTTGGGAAAAGATGTTTTTATGCATAAGCTTTTCTGCAAAAGAAAAATTACTGGAAGTGAAACAGCCAAGCTTTCAGTTATGAGAATGAGCTCTGCTTTTGCCCTTGTTACTGCTGCTTCCACGAAGGAAGAAAATATATCTTCAGACCAATTTCTCATTGAGGTTAACAAAAAAAAAAAAATCCCCAAATAAGTGGCCATGGTAATTCTGAAAGGAAAAAAAAATCTAGATCCTGTTATTTTGTAGAGACAATGTTGTTTGTTTTAGAAAACATAAAATTTCACAGATGCCTTAAAGATACAAAATGTAACGTGGAAAATATTTTCACTTGCAGTAGAGTGTTTTTTAGTGGGGTGTCTGTATTTTGTGTGGCATAGCACACAAAAAACTCTTTAGGATACACAGAGACGTATTTTTCAAACACATGTCACAAGGGACTAATTTTAGAATAGTTCTGTGCCACTTGCTTCTACAAAAACCTATATGGGTTTTTTGCAAGAGGGTCTGGCTTTCAGGGGTGAGGATCCCTTGGCCACCCTGGGCAGCAGTTTGGGTTCAGGATGAGGAGAAGATTTTATCACTTGCCAGAATGAAGCTCAGAACAAAACAATTCCCCAGGAACAAAACAACAGTGGAGAAGGGGACCTGTTTCAGGGATTTGGAGAGAGAGGACACAGAAAGGATGTCAGTTGCATCCACTGGTAAACTAATTACTAAAAACTAATGATCTCGATGACCACAGTGTGACCCAAGACCCAAGGAAAATGTTCCTTTCCCAGAGTAATCAGTCCCTAGCAACCTGAAGATTGTATAAGGTTTCTGAGGGGGGAAAAAAATTAGATCAAAGAATTCTTAAGACTGATTAAATAATTTTCATGGTTTAACTCCATCTTTTCATAACAGACTCCTTGTTTTAGAGACTGAAACCCTTTATTTCAACAAATTGTCAATTAGGATTTATTTATTCTCTCAAAAACCTCCCACCTGGAGTGGAGGAAGTGTTTTCAAATCATACTGCTGACCAGAATAGCTCCTTATTTCTCATCATGCCATTTCTATCATAGGTACATGTTTTCCCACTGCACTTGAGAACTATTCAGCATCAAAATCCATCATGAATTATACACTGAGATCTCACATACAAAATGTTCTCATGTTTACTCACCCTACTGCTAACTTCTCCAAAACCCGGTTAAATTACCTTTCATGTGGACAGACTCTTCAAAGCAACATGGTTCCTTGTTAGTTTTCCAAAAACAGGAAATCAGCTAAATCTGGGGGGCTGCTCTCATCCTTCTTGAATTCCCTGAACTGCAATTTTAAGCAACTGCTCATCTTCAGCTGCAAGGACCAGTAGCAAAGTGATGCACTGTGATGCCCAAGACACACATTCACCTTGCTCCAGATTCATCCTAAAACCTACTCCCTATTGTCCTCACTTTGTATCTGGACAAACGCACTGGGAAGTGAAAATTTGCTTAATAAGATGCAAACTTTTTATACATACACTCTAAAAATGATGACTGTTCAAAAAGCATGAAAAGCCTAACAGTATCTTTAAGACAAAAATATACTCCAAAAAAAAAAAAAATTGAAAAACTGGAAGCTGAAAGAAATCCCCTTTCCAAGAATCACAGAATGGTTAAGGTTAGAAGGGATCACTGGAGGTCATCTAGTCCAACCTCCCTGCTCAAGCAGGATCCCTTAGGACATGCTACTCATGATTCTGTCCAAACAGCTTAAAATACCTCTAGGGAAGGAGATACTCACAATGCATAGAAATGAAATAATGAGGCATTTTAATATCACTTCTATTCATTCACATGCTATTCATTACCTGAGCAATACAGATTGAAAATGAAACTTTTACATTCACACTCCTCCAAGAAAAAAGCTGAGGCAGCAAACCCGAAGTTCAATTAGCAGTTACCTGGCAGCTCAATTAGCAATTCCTTTCAAGGAGCTCCACTTGGGCTCACTGGCTCTGGGATAGCTCAGCAGCAACAGCAGTAGCTAGCTGGGTTATTTGGCTGTGTACTGTTAACATGAGAAATGGATACAGTGCTAAAGTAATTATTCTTCAGGACACAAGAAAAATTAGTGTTTTGACTAATGAAACATGGTAAGCAATGAAGCCTCCATTAATATCATCAAATTTTTAATGTGTTGGATGATGAAGTATTAAGGTTTCTATAGCATTTGCTGATTTCAGCTCTTAGGAATACTGACCTTTTAAATCTCATTGTTTAAGTGACTGTATCCTCAATTGCTGTTTTTGAGAGCTTTTCATCAGCTTAAATACAACCTTAGGGAAACAAATTCTTAGAACTGAACCATCTGAAGAGCTGAGTGACAACAGTAACCCTGTAAGTACTTCTATTACCATTGCTGACTGGATTTCTTTTTCTTTTTTTCCTTTTTTAATTTTTTTTTCTTTTTCTTTATTTATTTTTTTAAACCAGGGAATAAGGGTTAGATATAGGACAAATAGTAATTTATTGAAAGCAGCACCCAGTCAGAGGTATGAACAAAGAAAATATTATGTCCAAAGTCGTATCAAAGCAGCTGGTCCACAGATCATCTGTAACTTTGAAAGCAGCTCTATTTGAGCTATTTCATAATCCACCTGGTTCCCTCATTGTCAGAAATGCAACTGTTTCAATCACCTCATGCAGAAGTCTTCACCAAAGCCCAAGTTGATTTTGCCTTACTTAAATCTATAAATCTTCAGGCCACTTCTCTTATTTCATGATTCTTCAGGACAGGAAATGAGCAGATTGAAAATATGTGGAGACATGACCTTGTTTTTTTTTCCTCTTTATTGAAAATAAACATTGAAAATATTCTCCAATCATGAATCCAAAGTATGTAGCAAAATGCATTTTTCCTCTTGCGAAGTACAGCAAAGTCAGTCAACAGAGTCAAAAGAAAATTTCTTTTGCCTGATTTTCCTTTCTGCCATCTCACTCTTTCTAGTCCTTTTCTCTGTCCTTAAGGATGGAGGTAAAATACAAGGACAAAAGCTATGGAGCATCCTCTGAGCTTGCCTGAAGTTGTTTCCCAAGTCACGCAATCACAATGGAGGATGCTGACCACTACCCAGTCGGGCTGGGGTGAATTTCTTTGTCCATGCTTGGACTGACACTGACCACTCAAGCCAACAATTAGAGAGCATATAACCTGTTCAGAGCTTGACTGGGAACACTTTCATTGTTCATGGAATACCATAGAAAAGCCCCATAGCATCCAGGATACAAAGCCATGAACAGCCAGAGGACCCCTCCACTGCCTTGCCTGGGTGACAGAAATGACACAGCTCTGCCAGAGCTGAGCTGTCAGCTAAAATACATGTCAGTGTTCACAGTGACTGTCCCTACTCACAAAACTCTCAGGATCACCCATATTTAACATCAGTCCATGGTGACAGCTCAGAGCAGACAGAGTGAAAACTCTGCTAGTATTAAAAATGCAATAACAGTAACCATAGAGATAGTTTTCCCCTGTATTTCTCTGAGAGAAAGTATTACAAGAATATCTTACAGAATCAACAGCATGTGGTACCATCTCCCAGGTGACAGAACCTGAGGAAGAGGTTTTCTAAATTTCTAAACCAGAGGAGGTTTAGACTGGATATGAGGAAAAACTTTTCATGGAAAGGGTTGTAAAGCGTTGGAACAGACTGCCCAGGGTAGTGGTGGGGTCACTGCGCCTGGAAGTGTTCAAAACATGTGTGGGTATGGCACTTGAGGACATGGCTTAATGGTGAACATGGTAGTGGTGCTGGGTTGACATTTGGACTTGATAAACATAGAGATCTTTTCCACTGTTAACAGTTCTGCAATTCCATAATAGCAGTGTCATGTTAGATAGAGTAAGGTCAGCTTAATTAGTAGATCAAAAGTAGCTGTTGTTAGAGAAAGTCTGTGCAATTAGCAGGGATGTTTTTATAAGCTCCAATTTGTTCAGAACCTCTTCTGATGGTATGAAAGCCGGAATGTTTGTCACAAAGTTTGCTGCAACAACAGCAAGGCCACCTCTTCAAAAACACTGGATAACACTTCCTCCCCAGTCTGCTGTATAATACTGTCAATACCAGATTGCTGTGCACAGCTGCTTCAGCCTCATGTTTGAGTTTCTTCCTTCACTAAATATTTCATTGCTTCTCAGTGCAGTGAGATACATACTAGGGCTTCTTGGCATGGACTTTTCTCTCTGGGATGTGTCTCTCTGGCCTCTCCATAATCTAGCCACAGCTGGCATCCTAGATGCTTCTTCCCATCATAGGCTCTCCAGAATCTTTTTCTAATCCATTGTCTTCAACAAGCTGGACTTCATCCTTACTCATCTTCATAGCTTCACTTGACATAGAGTTTGGCCCTTTTTTAGTCCAATTTACGTGGATAGCCAGGATTGCACTGTTGCAGTCGTCAGAGATGACGTGTAGTGGGGAAGAGTCCAACTGGTCAGTGGCTTGGATCCAAAATCCTTGAGCTTCATCTCACCTATACTAGATTTAATTGGTACCATCTAATTTCTCTAGTATCTAATTTTACATCATTAACAGTCTCAAGGTCTTCACAATGTCAGTGGATCTAATAAAATAACAGGAGTTCATGTTCTTTATTCTTTAATATCTGTGCTTTAGGCTAGAGCAAGGAGACCACAATTAAATTACAGACCACAAGTGGCTGCACACCAGGGGTGTTTTTCTGTTCCAGAAGCTCACCATTATCCAGGCAGCTACTAAAAATTTGATCCATGGTTTCACACAGCAGTACTTGACACATTGCATAGACCTACTATGGATTTACTTGCAAAGATATTTCAAAAAAAAACCACAAAACCATATTTTGTCTTTTTGTTTATACACCACATAAGATAGGAGCCAGGATCTCCTTCCACATAAATGCAGGGAGCTAATTTTTCCAGGGACTTTTGGGGGTGAGGAATTGACCATCATATCCTGATCTGATCTAGCTCTGTTTTAGCACCCATGTGCAGGAGCAGGTGGGAGAGGGTGTGGGCATGAAAGGCATTAAAATATTTGCATTTATATATGGTGTACTTTTTAAACTCTCTTATTTTTGAAAGCAGAGTACAGTATAATATCAAGTGTCATTAGACTTTCCCCTCTCCCAAGACAGCATAGTTGCAAAGAGCTTAATCTTCTGCTAACACGGGACTGCTCCACAATTTATAGTGCACATGGAGCCAACAACAGTGATTTCACTGCTGTAGTGTAATTCTCAGCTGTCATATATCCTGCACAGAACTGGGTTTCTGTCCTGCTTTTTCAACTTAATGTTCATTAAATTATTGGGTTATTGCATAATGAGGTGATAAAAGCAGGACACCGGGATTGTGGCTGAGAGGTGTAAGTGTGAGCATGAAACACCTATGAGCATTGACACAGTATTGCCTGAGCTGTCAAAACACAGCCACGTTTAAGAAAGCACAGTCTAAAACCTGAGGTTCAGCCACTTGCAATTTTAATGTTAAATAGAGGATGCACCTGACACTCCTGTGAAACAGGAATGGCCACCACTGGCTGAGGTGCAGCAATTAGACCTATGCTTGGAGAAGTGCTGGTGGTGGGGGTGCTGGTGCTAAGTGGGTACAATTTGGTGTCTTCTGTAACCACAGAGACTTGGTTTGTGTCCTTGTGTGTGCTTCTTTCCCCATAACACCTCCATCAATGAACTCCAGAAATATCTCTGCAATGGCCAAGGTCTGTCCTTTCAGTCACCAACCTACTTGAGAGTTATTGGTAACCACGAAGATATCATTCCTAGAGGTTGACTTTGTTTATTTTAATGGGAAAATAATACTTCAATTCACTTAGTGGATCAGAAGGACTCCCTCCTTCTGCTATGGCAGGATGAATGCAGCATGGTATGGCACTGTCCTTTTCAGTCACACAGTCTCTTCTAGAAACATGCCTGCTATTATTTCAAACTCTTCTTTCATTTTAATAACTCACCATGTACTAATTAATCTCAATTTCACCCTTTTTGTTATATAATAATCATAATATTTGATTTTATACTTTGAAGAAGAACTTGAGGTAACTTTGCCCTGTTCCCACTTTTTCCATACCATATTATCTTTGTCACTTTCTTCCTTACACAAATCACACATAGAAAGATTAAAGTGACCACAACTAAAGCAATTATAAGGCCCCCTGAATCCTCTCTTGCCTTTTGTGGGGACACATTTTTCAGAGTCACTCATCTCAGCCTTTTCCACACAGAGCAGTAGTGGTATATCAGGACAATCTTTCCATCTGTGCCATCATCCCCTTTAAAGAGGATCACCTTGGTATGCAGGCTGCTCCTTGGCCAACAAAAAAGAGAAATCTGATGCATGTTCTTTCATGCCTCACAGAAATTACATTTGCCAGACAACTTAATGAACAGTAAATTTAGACAGAGTAAACTAATTTTTTTCTCACCCTAGTTTTTTATCAAAGTGCATGACCAGGCAGCTTCTAAATCCATTTGAAAATAGTAAAGAGAGATCGTTGGTTACTAATTCTAGAGGGATCATCATGATTCTAGTAGTCTGTCTCACCCACTCTGTCAGGAACACTTATTTCCCACTTGGAATTCTGATGCTGATGGCTGGATTTATGGGAAGATTTGCAATTGTGAAGGACTTGGGCATTTTTCCACTCCAGGAGTGGATGTTGGGTGCTGTTTTCTGAGGCTGGTAGACCAGCCAAACCCCAGCCTAACTCTCTAACCCTACAGCTAACCTAGGGACCAGTTGCAGTGATTCTCAGCTCCAAACCACTGCCCTCCAAGGCTGCTTGGATTTACAAGCAGGCATGGCTTTTCTAGGACAAGCAGCTATTCTGACTCACCTGCAATCCTCACTCCTTCCATCCCACAAACTAAGAGCACTGCATATTAATTTTGGGTTTTGCCATAAGATTCATTCCCTCACTAGGTGAGAATATAGAAGAGAAATGTCAGCTGTGAAGGAGGTGAATTTCTCAAAAAGGAGACATGTTGGTTATTTGTGAAGCAGTGGGAACCTTGGTGGCTGTGAAACTAACTCATTCACATTAAAATGGCATTTCGCATTCAGAAAGTATCTTTTCCTTAACTGTGATGAGTGATCATTCTGTGACAGTGTTGAAATTGGTTAACAGTCTGTAAATAGTCTCTCCTGTGACCCATGCCATAGCTTCTTAGAGGATTAAAGTAATTTAGTGCTTGCTACTCTCAGATTATACTTACAAACATTTATTTAATCATTCCCTCTCCATATTCCCATTGTGTGAATGGAAAGACAAATTGAAAGAACATTGAAATATGATGTTTTGAGAACATGGATCTGGACTTGTGCCCTGTGTCACATAAATTTCTCTGACTCTAGATCACACATGAGCTGTTCAGCTGCTCAATATATCACATATAGTCTTAAAGTCTGGGCTCACTCTCCCCAACCTCTAATAGACCCTCTGAGATATACAAGCACAGCTTTACACTCTATCTCAGTTGTTTCCAATACCCAAGAAACTGTTGCAATAAAGAGAGAAAAAATTAGTTTTAAAGGAGAAAATAAATTGGATCTGTCAAACCAAATAGCAACTGGGCTAGCTAGTTAGTTAAATAATTTTTATTGGCTTTTTCCAACTAATCTGCCTGCAGGATTTATTAGTCTTCTACTATATCCTCAAATAAAGCATCTGACTTTAGTTCCAGTTTATGCTTTAGCCATTAATAATTTTCTACATCCTAGAGAGCATTTATATTATTTATTAATTTTATCTAGCCATAATTACAGTCATTGTGGCTGTTTAATGAAAAGTTACTCTGGGCCAAGTTTCTAGAATTCAAATTGCATTTCATCATTTTTACAGAGAGGGCTTTTGGGCTGTTTGTTTCCTTACCCAAGGGCTTCCCTCTAGCCAGAAAATGTTATGAAGAAGGGATAACTAGAATGGATTGTGCCCTGGCCCCATGTAAAAGGGGAGCACTGCCATGCCTTGTGCCATGCCTCTATTAGTATGCATTAGCATGACTGTCAGAGTCACTCCAACTTGTGCCATTCAGGTTTGCACCAATGTCCACACACAATTCTCATTGTGCCAGAACCAGGGCACACAAGGAGAGGGGAGGCAGAAAGACAGATTGCATCTCTCACTTCTCTGATTTCTGCAGTAATGCTGAGATCAAAGCTTGTGTTTTCGAGGCTGTAGATGCACTTGCAACTCCACGGTCTATGGTAATGAGCCAACAAGTACATCCTTGTGCAGCCCACTTCTGGGTAGCTCCATGGCTGTGAAAATCAGAAGTTTGAGTTACATTAAAAAGTGATGTCTTCTCTACTTTTCTCATAGTTTTCCTGTGTGGATCTTGTCAGTTTGCTGAAGAGCAGACAGTATTTGGCTCTCAATCTTCAAAGTCATTCCTTCACATTGTACTTTTGTCTTTTCAAAGTTTTGAGCAGCTGCTAACCTCCAGCCATTCAGGAGATGGCACTGACTGAAATCTCTTCTGCTGTTCAGGAATCCTATACTTTGAAGTGGGCAGGAGAAAGTTTGCTCCATTTCTCTATGCCACAGGTAAGGTTTCAGTGTGTCAACTCTTTGCAGTATAGAAATGGCACTGCTGTAGGTTACAGAGAAGGGACAAATCCATATGGTACTTTGGATGCTTCTCCTTTTTTCCTTTATCAAAACTTGTAAGATGAGTAGGTTGTTAGGAAAGAAATATGACCCAGCTTATCTAAATGCCTTGAGAACCTTCTTCAAAGAAGATTTCAAAGCATTTGTACTTGGTAGGTTCAATCCTTCATTAATATATTTGAGAGAAAATTTTCCATTAATAAAAGTAATATTAAACTATAAAAGGTAACCAGATAGCATTCAGACAAGATTATCTTACTCTGTGTAGGTTGAATTCATATATTCATTTGCTGCTGGTGAACAAGATGGCTTTAGGACCTTTGCCTATGTGAAGCCATAATGATTTCTTATTTTGCAGTCAGCTGAGTTTCTACTTTTTCCAGCTTTATAACTTTAACAAGTCCAGCATTAGCCTGAAGTCTTTCTACTCTTTCAGCATAAGTTGTTCTCTATATTGTGGCCCCAAGATAATTCTAATTAATCAGACATTTTCATGCATAAAATCTTACAGAATGGATTAAGATTTAATTTTAATTTTAAATTTAGATCCTGAATTTCAAATTCAGGTCTACATCCCTAAAAATCCAAACCAGGGACCAGGTCACATCATTCATCTGGTCTTCCAACTCACAAGAACTCAGGGGTGTGGAGAGGTGATTGCTCAGCAGGGCTGTGAAAACACTGCCTGCTGACAGACCTGCTCTGGGATCCAATTGTTTCCACACAGCACTTCTCAGGGATCACGATGTTTCATCACACACCAGATTTCATCACCTGAGGGCCTCTTCTGAGATACATAAAGAAAACAGTCAGGCATTTAGCAGAGCCAAAAAAGTCTTTGAACATCATGGAGTGGAGCGTGCAGATTTAGACTTTTGTGGAGACACTGGGGGAGGTTACAAACAAGGCCAGGGAAAGAGAACAAGGAAATAAAGAGACATCAAAAGGGATCATGTAAAGGTGGTATCTGCACCACTTAATTAGTGGTTTGTCTGCAGCTTCTTCTGCCTTCAGTCAAGAGTCAGGATTAAAAACACAAAGGAGATGAATTTTCTCGTGTTTGGGCTTGGTTATTTATTAAATCTTACCAAAAGTACAGAGAGTTCAGCAATGCTTCTAGCTACCAGCTAAAAGCAAGCAAAGTGGAGGTGAATCTAGCTAGCTACAAGGTCTCTTGAAGCTAAAGAGCCCAATAGAGAATTAACACCTATATCATTTATACTTTTGACCCAGAAACGAAACTCCTGTGACCCGCAGTGCAGCACTAACTGTCCAACCAGAAACTACTACCTGAAACCATGAAGAAGGAAGAAGAACACTGAAAGGAGACAACACCCAAAATCCTCCATCTTGTCCCATACCTATTACTATATTATAAAAAGCTCAAATTTAAAACTCTTCACCATGTGAAATCACACACTTCTATTTCAACTACACGCCAGTGACTCTAACTCCATCACTCAAGTTTGGAAGCCTTCTCCAAGGCTTCAGGCCAAAAGCCGAGTTCTCTTGGGGGTCAGTGCCAGAAAGCACAGAAAGCCCAAAAATCCCAGTTTTCTGTGATCCAGCAGGAGCAAACCACAGTGCCTGAGGTGGATGCTTGCAGACAGATGCAGCATTTGTTGCTTGCTCAGACTCATAAGTAAGGTCCATGGTGGGGGTGCGTGGCCCTGGGGTGGGCTCAGCAGTCCTGACACTGCTCCTGGGGCTGGCAGGGACACCACCTCTATCCCAGAGCCAGCTGTGCCACAGCCCAAACGTGCAGGACAGAGGTGAGATGGCAAGTGGAGGTGCAAATACTGAAGAGATTCCTTGCAGGCAGTCACAGGCAGCAAGCAGCAAGCAGAGCCTTCCCATCCCAAATGCAGCTCTCTTTACAGGATGCTGCAGTCTGTCATCTTCTACCCGTGATAAACCCAAAACCAGTTGATTCCAGAGCAGGAGAGCTCTCACAGAAAGTGTATGTGTCAATTCCTGTAATAAGTCAGACAACATCAACACAAGCCCTGGAAACTTTTATGTCTCAAGCTCACCTTATGGTGCAGATAGCCACCACCATAGGGTTGATGGCCATCCACAGCTTCAGAGGGTTTGGGCACCCATCCATCAGAGGGGGCTCTGCTGGACTACACATAACCACAATCACAGGGAAATCACAGGGAAGAGCAACAAAGGTAGGATGGGAAAATAAATTATTTGAAGGAAGGTATGTGTTATCGCAGGTCTTTTTGCTATTGTTTTCTTTTTTTCTTTAAAGCAAGTAATAATAAAAAAGTAAGGATGGCAATATTAAAATTTGAGAAAAGAGGGGATACTCTCATTTGAAAAATAAAGCATATATTAAAAACTGTAATATAACTATAATAAAGGTACACAAATTCTGTAACATTTTTCAAGTTATAGTGACATTAATAAACACAGTGCTAAGAACTTGAATAAAATAGAATTATCTTTGTTTTTTAACCACTTAGTTCTCAATCTCATCTGTTTTAAAATCTCAGTTTCAGTAATTTCTCACTCAACTAAATCAACAGGACTAAGGGCTGGACCTTTTCTGCAGAATACTGCTTTTTTCACATGACCACTTTGCATGGCATTTGAAACATTTAAAAATAAATATTGACTGTACAAGTGAATACTATATATATTGATAAAAATTATAAAATAAAAATATAAGGTCCATAACTGTTTCATTTAACTTTGTTAAATGTAAGGAAAAAGCTATCATTTTATAGTTAAAAATAAACAGCAGCTTGCAAACCAGCCATGATCTGAAGACAACCATAAAATGCTGTTAAAGCCTTTAGACTCCATGCTTCTTTACTCCACAGGGGAGAGAATGCTGGATGAGCAGGAGAGAATCCCAGGACATCTGATAGCCAGCAAGAGACAGAGAGAAAGAGGGAGCACAGGGTGGCTCTTATCTAGAAAAAGAAATAGCAGCTGACGCAGCTGTGAACAGGCTTATATTATTTTATTTCCAATGTACAACTGACATGCTTAGCAAACATTTCTTGAGATTTGAGGGCTCTATCTCCCAAGCATTGCAAGTAGGATGAGCGTGGGTACCCACTGCCTCCCCCTGCACCTCAAGGTTATTAGAAGAATGAAGGCGTAGGCATGGATTTAATGCCACTGGAACGTGTTCAAGCCCCTGGATTGAATTGTACCTAGTCACAATGAGACCTGTAAATTTCTTGCTCAGGGACAGCCATTAAACTTCATTAGCTTGCAGTCCCTACTAACTTGCACTGAAGCCAGAGCCGTGACCTGTCCCCAGAGACGCCCAAACCCTGACGCAGGCAAGTTACTGCAGCATAGCTTGGTCTGAGCTTCTGGCTGGGCCATGGCTGCAGGACCAGTGATCCACGTCAGGAAGGGACAATCCAGATTGAATCCATCACTGGGATTTGCCCCTCTAAAATTGTTTCTAGAGAAACTCTGGGAACACTGCAGTTGTGGGGACACAGGAAGCCCAGCAATGGGTGTTGCAGCGGGGGAGCACTGTTACCTCATACCTTACCATCCCATTTACTATCTTTTGCATGACAGCTGCCAGAATTGAAAAAGTAAAAATTCCTCCCAGAGGGAGACACTATGCCCTGCCTGGGGCTGGCATGGCAGAGAAAGGCCAGGAGGACCTCACCTCTCCCCACAGAAGCCCATCATGCACCACTTATCTGTGCCCCTGCCTCTCATGGCATGACAGGTTTCAATGTATGAAATGCATGAGAGAGCAACACACCCTCCCACAGAGAAGGCCAGCTTTGGAGTTTAGATTTGTCTGACAGCCACAAGCACAGCTGAAAACCAAAGAAAAAGAAGGACCTTAGTTAATCTCTCACACGTAGCTCTACCTCTAACTTTTTCAAAAAGCTTCCACAGAAACACTTTTCATCAGTATGAAAAGGACAAGGAGGATGTTTTTACTTTTATGAAGTGTAAGCTTTCTTCTATTTTTCATCCAGCTACAAATTATTGCTTGGTTTCCTGTTTTTGCAGGAGAGAACAGATACACATCAGAAAGTCTGCAATGTGAACAGGGCATTTTAGGCCATGTAGATATCTGTCTTCACCATTACTTCCACTGTAACTTTGTCTTAAATCTGGCTGCTGCTCTTATGTGTCCTCATCTTCCCTTCTCTTCTCACAGACTGCTATCAAATTTTCCATTGCTCAGCCTTTCCCACTGCAGGTTTTCATGCCCTCCTTTCCACAGTGATTTCCCCAGCCCTTAACTTTTCTGCTCTTTTCCCTTTCCTTATAATTACAGATATATTGTGCACATCTTCTTGAGCTTCAAGATTTCCCTCTTCTCTTCTGCCAATACTCTCATTCAGAGCCCTTTCACTGGTTCCTCATCAATTTTCTCCCTATTACCCAGTTTGCATGCCCTCATCTCACACTGCACTGCTACCTTCTGCACAGTACCCCATTTAAATTGAAGCTGGGCTCACTCAAACCTACATGCACAGTTTTGTAAAAGTATTTTGAAGAACCCATAAGGCATCTTTACCACAAACACCTTCAAACAGCACACCCTCCCCTTCTCCTTGCTGAAATTGTGTGCTTTTTTCTTTATCTGACCTCTTTACTGTTTCCTTTATATCCTCCCTGATGATTTAATTTTTTGCTTTGGGTCTTGTTCTCACATAGTTTGGGTTCTGCCTCTCCACCAAAAGAAAAGGATTCTTGAGAAAAAACATAATCTTGGAACCCATATTTCACATTTTACTGCACTGCTTTCCTGGATCATGAAATTCATTGAACCCTCAGTCGTTACCCTAGCCTGCAATTATTATTTGGCCTGGATCTCTTCCAAGCTGCTTTTTATTTTCACAAGTCTTCACAAACCACTTGGAGTTTCCAGCCTCATCTTGGCTTTATTCCAGGGCCTGAGCAGCCTCTTGATCTTTCTGCTGTTCTTGCATAGTCACATATGGCTCCTCCACTTTGTGCTGCCTCCCCACACCCAGCTGCCCACCACACAGTGTTTCATGCTGTTATCTCCCTCCATTGGTCTCCTCTCTTTTCTCATTGACTTTAGTGATGATATTAGACACTATTCTGGGTATTCTCCTCCCCTCTCCAGCTTTCTGGATGATCTAAGCCACACATGATGTTTCAGCTTCCACGTGTGTGTCCAGGGCATTGTATTTCAATCTGGGCTCCTTTTCTCCAGTTTCGGATTTGACTGTCTCTGAAGCTCTCTGTTTATCTGTAACTGTTGATGAGGAGAGGGGTAGTTTGGGGAAATCAATGTCATACAAAGCAGGCAGCAACTGCATGTAAAAACTTCTCTCTGCTCTGTCTGGGCTTCTTCAGCCTCATGATGCTGACTGGAGTTTTTAAGCCTTGCTGGGACAGCAATGGGCACTTCCTGTGATTGAATAACAGCTTCTGACACAAGTAGGGAGAAAACCTGGGGTGAAGAGTTATGGACATTATTGCACCCTGTCATTTCTGATGAGAAAAAAGCAGTGGGAGTCTGAAGCGCTGTTGGGAAAGCAGGATACACACAGTGAAAATGCGTGTCACATCCTATTTTCCTGTAGACGCGATCCAGCACCAGAATGGGAGCGAAAACAGTTGACGTGGGATACAAGTGAAACAGCAGCACCCCCTGGTCCATGATGATACGCTGTGGCAGTTTATTGGTGACAGGGAAGGAGCAGTTTATGGGAGAGAGGAATAGGAGTCCTGCTGCACTGGGACAGCTTCTCTGTTGTCTCAAAGGGAGGAGCTGATATTTGCCTGTGGCACATCTGCCTGACAGGAACCAGGGTGTTCCTCAGGCCTGGCTCACAGCAGAACTGACAAAGTGGAGATAAATATTCTTTATGCTATGAAGTGCATCCTTTTCCTGAGATTTTGGCAAGAGCCCTCTGCAAAGGCAAAAATGGCTGTGGAGGGACAAAGCAGCAGCCCTATAGGGCATCTGTAGGGAATGTTTAAGCATAAGCAAAAAAATGTCATGACAGCTCTGCTTTTTTTTACTCAAATACAGAAAATCTGATCAACTGGATGGGCAGTTCTTAAAAAAGAAAAAAGAGGCAGACATGTTCCAGGAACATCTGTATGATATGCTCTTTCTCCTCTTCTGGGAAAGAAGAAACACCCCAGGGAAAATAATGATTATTCTACTTAAGTATGTTGGTGGCACACTTTCCAAGAAGCTAGGAGGTAGTGGACACTATGTTGAGTTTAGATAATAGCCATTAACATTCCAGATAAAAGGTATAGAAGAAAGGAGAGTCTGCAGTTAAATATTCAGTTTCTTAACTGGGGAGCATTGATTCCTTCTATTAAGCACACACTCTTCAATGACTGCAGCTTTACCCACCCCAGTTTTTTCCCTGCCTATTTTTGCATGCAGGATGCCTGGTGTACTCTGATTTTGTAAGCTTTCAACTGTACTTTTGAATTGATTGTTACCTTGTGGACCCCTCCAAGGGCCAGCGCTCAACCTGGATCAGCCTTGGTACCATCTTTTAGGTTCTTTGGTCCCAGAATCAAAGCTGCTCCAACACTCCTGTGCAAACCCATGGTCAAAATGAGCCTTCTTTCCAGACAGTCAGAAATTCCTATGGAGTCTCCCATTTGCCTTTGCCTGGGCAGAAAGGACCGAGCACGGATTTCCAGGGGCAGCAGAAGAAGCTGTATCCTGACTGGCTCTTCAGCTTGCTCCCTTACCACAGGAGATGGCCACAACTGCACAGAGGCTGCTCTTGCAGACACATTTTTGTGCACTAGAGTCTGTGGTGATTCAGCCACTTGCTATATAAATGAGCTTAGTGAATTAGTTAACTTTATTTTAAATGAAGCATGCCAAGTGAATCCACCAGCTTCAGTAACTCTTACTAATAATAGTACTTTTCCTTTATTCCCCAGGCTTATTATTAGTAAAAAAATGACAAAATTTGCTGAAAGTACTATTCTTGAAGTCCACAGATACAGTGTGGGGAGTTTCAGCCTGAAGGAAAATTTTCCAAAGCTACTAGCACATGAAAACCTGTTTTTATGATGGTACCAGAATCTTAAGCAACATAACTAAGGCACTGCTACAGTCATGCAATCTGGAGACAACCATTCTTGTTGAGTGCAGTGGTTTCATTGTACATTGCTCAGCCATCTCAGCCATTGCTCATTCCATCTGTGGCTCAAAACCAGGAGACCCACTATCAGTCCCCTAAGCTCTGTAGCATCCTTGGGCAGATAGACTAAAGAGAAAGGAGGGAAAAGAACATTTGCTTCTTTCATACTGTGTCCCAATCATCACTGTGGAACTGATTCTCCAGGATGAAGACACTCCTAGAGAGTGTTCAGGGAAGCCCATGGGAGGAGCAGAGCCTCATTTGACATAGGAAACAGCAGCCACAATTTCCTAATTTGGTTTGAGTTACTGCTGTGACGCTTGAGCAGCTCCATTCCCGGAGGTGCAGGTGATATTTGTGTGGATGCAGATTTTAACCTTTTTAATATTTACTTTGTTTCCATTTTCAAAAGGCCACAAGATTATTTGCATGATTAGTCAATTTGGGTAGAACAAAGAGCAGGCACACACCAAAAGAAAAGAAAAACAAGGGAGGGCCAATTCTGCCATCCTGTAACATGGTATGAGAGCAGAATATGGAGAAGGGAAACATTTCTGATAACTGTGTTCTGCAACATTGAATTTTCCTTTGCAAAGGAAAGGAAAACACTAGTAAAGATATATTCGTTCTTCCTCTTTGTCTCCTTGGTGAGAATTTCAAGGAAGTAAACTGCTGTGTGGCTGCTTTTTGACACCAGCCTGAACAGAACCATGACTGCATCAGCACTGTTGCAATGGCAGGTTTGCAAAGGGGAGGGACTTTCCTCTAAGGCTTCAGACTTTATGTGTGTCTCCCATTATGATGGAGTTCCTTGCAGGGTATGTGTTGAAAATCCTCTGCAAGATCTCTCAGGCTTTTTGGCAGCATTTTACTTTTTTTCAGTCTTTTTCTTGAGTAAGAACTCACTCTCCACCAGTAGTAGGTAACCCAAGCACTTGATTCCTATGAAACATTTCCAGAAACACAACATCTCCTATGATGTAATTTTGTCTCAATGCCATTATTCACTTCCTTCACTTTCCCCACTGATGTATTTGTGACTCAGATACCTGTCAGGAAAAGGGTTTGTCAGTCTTTGCCTAGAACCAGAAGTGAGGTCTGTGTGCAGGGCTTCTTGTCCTGGCCTGCCATCTTCAGAAGGACTTTGCAAATCAGTAGGAACAGAACGCCCGCATTTGGTAGGCAGGCTGGAAAACATTGGATTGCCATACATGCCAACAGCTCTGCCTCAGAAGCAGAGTGAACAGGAGCTCATTGGTGGATGGGATTGTGTGAAAAACACACAGATTTGATGGCAGGGGGCAAAGAAACCAGTCCAAGGAATATTAGTGTTCCAACTGATCTTTAAGACTCGGAAATAATACTGCCTTTCATGACCCAAGCATTTAAGGAACTACAGCTGCAACCCTTCTCTGCCTTTTTTGGTCACCCTCAAGATATTGCAACCAGTGTCGCAGCTGAGATCTGTCACTCAGACTTGCTGTAGTGACCAGAATAGCCACAGGAGAGTGGTGACCAGCACATCAGGTTTTGTACAACCAGGAGGTGTGAGATCATTGCCACTACTCCTCAGTGACAATGGGAGAGTAAATAGGACTGCACTAGACCCAAATGCACAGGACCTCAACATCACTCATACAGGAAATTTAAGTTTCAGTGCCATTTATTCATATGCTCATAACTCTTTCAAAACTTGTTTCTTTTCAAAAATCAGTAGTTTTCAACTCTAAATTGACAGGCAGCTAAAAACTAACATACCTTAAAAGGAAAAGATGCTTGAATCTGAGACACCCAGGACAGAGTTGAATTTCTGCAACAGAAAATCATTAGGCTTGTCCAAATGAAGGTCTTTTAAGAAACTTTTACTGTAGCTGTGATTTTTTTTTTTCCCTTTACAAATCAAGTAACTCCCACTGAAGTTTTACAAATGAAAATATGAAAACTGCTGGCTGTCAAAACAAGAGATTAGGAATGCATAGCCCTAGATCAGTTTTATTTAGTTGATAAGTGGAACAGCAGGATTTTTACTCTTCTATTTTTTTTTTACACAACTCATATCTGCGCACAGTAATTTAAATGCAGAGCTAATGCTACCTCTGCCAGGATGTAGAGTGACAAAGATGGATAACAGAATGATGGAGTGTTGATTCACTGGAAATTTTTACAATCCTGAACACCCAGCAAAATGGTCCTATTGAGTAATGGCACCAAACATTCCCCAATCCATATTCATTTAATTGTAAAATTGACAGTTCTGTTTGCATGCACTGTAGTGCAAAGCCAGAATATACACTAGAAACACAAAAATGCTGATCTTTTGCATGAAACAGAATGGAAAAACAAAGTTTGAGATTCCTGTTGTTCTTATATCTCTTGTTTGCAAAGGTGAATTAGTTTGAGTATTGGCTCAAAAATATTGGACCCACAGACCATGTTTATTTTAGCTTTCTATTAAGAGTTATAAACTTGAAAAAACACATCCCATGCAACAGCTGCACATTCTTAACATTAAAAAGTAACAATAGCCAAAGGGTTTTTTTCCTGATCATCTCTTACTGAACTCAAAATGTCAAGTTAGAAACAGGACTGGTAGCAAATAACAGTCATTGTCACATACAGTGAAGTATATGTGACACACAGCATAGAAATGATGCTTCCACTCAGTAATCCAGCATGTATATCCAACAACCACTGTTGCTTCAGCCCCTATCCATGGGGACACACAAGCTTCAGCTGAATACATGGTGACAGTCCCTGCAATTTAATTTCTGTGACTATGGATCAGATTTCTGATGAGTATCAAGATTCTCTCATTAACATGGACTATAGGAAGAGCTTTATTTAGTCAGAAAAAGCCCACCAGTTTCAGTGTATTCTGTCTAAGATGTTACTAAAACCAAATGTCTGGAACATGAGTACTGAAAAAGAGAAACATGCAAGGTGTTAACTCAGCCATGCCCAGCCTCCAATTGGTTGACGCTCCAGGAGTTCCAGACCAATTGTGTTTGATGTAGTTGTTCTGTGATCGTGCCTCACTTTGAGTATAAATTCCTTATATTTCTTCAACTCCTTGATTAATAGAGAACCAACTCATGGGAATGTCTTGTTCCTACCTCCTTACTAGCTTGATTTGATGCCTTCTTATTCCTTTCAGGGACAGAAAACAACCACTCCACCCCTATCCATCCATCCATCCATCCATCCATCCATCCATCCATCCATCCATCCATCCTCCAATCTTTTTGCATTTTTACAGTTCACTCTCATAATTAACCCTCAGCTGTCTGTGTCCCAGACATGCTGAGAAGTCCTGGCTCACTCACCTGCTCTTTGCCCTGACACTGTGTAGATCATCCTCCTCTCAACCCCTTCCAGTCCCCACTGCACCTCTCCTGAGCCAGAGGGATCAGAACAGCACAGAGCACTAAAGACATATGTGAATCATGGGCTTATGTCAAGGTGCAATGACACAGTGCTGTTCTCCCTTCCTTGCCTCCTCTCTAACCTTGCAAGGGTTTAGGATGTTTTGAAGTCCTCTATGCTGTGATTTTCTTCAAGATGTTTTCCCCTTATCACAGCACACAACACACTGTACATTCCTATCTGAAGCTTCAGTGCTTCTTTCTCCAGCACAAATGCTGTCAGCCCTTTAGTAATATGGTTGCGACAAGGCCTCAGTCTTACTGTCTCTCAGGGCAGCACACTTTGAAGCTCAAGTCACATTACTGCCCTAGAAATAGTATTTTCCCACCTCAGCAGCCTAAGAGTTCACAGGACAGATGGAGTCCATGAAGCATCCAATTCACCACTTCACAAAGCCATTCCGTCATCCCCTGATCAGAATGCACCACAATAAAAAAGATTTTACAGCTGTTTTCTGGGAACTTGTCATGGTGTCACTCTTCAAAGCTTCATAGAGCAGTTCAGTCCCACTGCTCAGGGCTGCCTGAAGCAGTTTTACTATTCAGGGCCACAGAGAAATTAAATCTCTCTCTCTGGCAATGCAGAGCTACCTCTCTCCTTTACTGCAGGATCTGGCAGTCTGAGCTGCTCACTCCTCTCACCTATAAGCTGGATGCCCAAATCCACACCTTGCCCCTGGGAAGCAAAGGGGCTCCCTCCACCAAGACCATTGTGGTTCGCCAGTCACGGTGGGAGTTGGATCAAGCTGATCCCTGAGCTCTTGTAAGCAGCAGTGCCTGGTTGTCATCCTGCCATAAACAGCCTGTAAAGCATTTTAAATAAAAAATGAATGATTGTGTTAGTGCTCTGCGTGAGCAATTCTGTGGACTCAGCACTCCAATAAATCACCCGCGTACAGGGCGAGTGCAATGCTCAGGAACGGGAGGGAGGTTTGCAGGTTGCAGAGAGACTGAGTACAAAATCCCTTTTTGGAAATGAGGAGGGGGTGGTAAGGGGAAGGGGAAAAACAGGAAGAATAATTACAGGTCCTGCATCTCTTCAATAAAGGTGGAGATTTTCAATATTTCAACCATACTTGCGTAAATTAAAAACCTATTGGTAGAGGCAAATTGGAGCAGGTTTGTAACTCACCAGTCAATGCAGTCATCATAGCATGAAATCATACTACAAGGCCAAAAATATGTTTTGCTAACCATCCATTAAATCTTAATCTCAAGTTTTGCAAGCCATTAAAATTGCAGAGAAACTTTCCACTTCAGCCAAGTAAATCAGGAGCAGTGCAACTTCTGTGCTTGCAGAAACAACCCTTGGCAAGGCAATCAGCTCAGAAATGAGCATAAGCTTCTCCTCACTTTTCAAGTCCCGTGTTTGTAATTTTATTTTAAAATTAATATAACTCTCACAAAAAGTGTTGAACTGGAAGCGCTTGGAACAAAGCTCAGAAGTAATTAAATGCTGGCTTCAGCTCTGCAGGATCTATTTATTGATGCCTCTCAACATGCCTTTGATCTGACTTGAAGTAACAATGCCTCAGACAGAAGTAACTCAATTTTCCAGCTTTTCTAAATGTTGGTCTCTCTTCTGAGATTACTGGTGCTACCCTTGTGCAGATGGACCAGACAGCTGGCAAAAAAAGGTAGTGTTGGTTCTCAATAACTCTTGAGCCAAGGCAAAGCATCCTGGTGTTTGGATAAAAATTCACCCACTGAGCTACCAAGCATCTCTGCCTTCTGCTTTTGTGGAAAACCAGCAGAACCAGGCACCACCAGTTGTAATGTACCTAAAAGTGTTGCTGGATTAACTGGTCTTGGAGAACAAGATTGTTTCTTTTTGAAAGGTCCCTCATGCTTACATTGGGATGTGAATGAATGACTGGATTTCCCAAGTTCTGAATATTCAGCAGTTTATGCAGAGCTGGGGGGGAGGGGGGGGGTGTCTAACATTTTAGACACCCATTTTCTGAAAGCTTTTTCCAAGGATCTGTTTCACTCCCACCTCCATCACCTTCAGTTAGCAAAGTGTGAGAACCTGACATGTAAATGACAATGGAGCAGAACTACGACTGCAGTCATTCCTTTAATTCACTGAGGTTTCTGGGACAGTGAAACTAAAAATGTCTGAACATTCAGAATAAGAACTTTTGGTTTGTACACTAATAGTTCCCCTTGTTCTGCTTATGCAATTGTCATAGTTTATTCCAATTCCCAACCCAGCAGTTTGGAGTTTCAAACCAATACAAGGGATGGGGAGACTCACAAACACTGCCCTTTTCCCTGCTCTTAAACTAAAAAAGAAACATATACCCTGGCTGCAGAACCTTCAGTGCTTGCCTCCCCTAACCAGGCACTCATTCCTGTAGATGCTATGCTGACAAGATCGTCAGGTTTTTGTAGAGAGCCTGTCACAGCAGAGAGAGGAGTTGTAAAACAGGATACCAGAGCAGGTCCCCTCTGCCAGCAACCTCTCCCCCTTGCTGCTTTCAGCTCTCACAGATCATGCTGTAGTGATTTATCTGTGTCCACTGATGCACATGGAGATAAGGTAACCTCTCTCAGGTCCACATTCTGTGTTCCTACAAAGTTAACTCAAGAAAAGCAATCCCCAACTCCAATCCACAGCTGTGAACTGCTCTCCCAAAATTCAGTAATATAGCCTGGCATATAAACTCCAAAAAAGTTTAAAAATGTCCATCAAAATGATTAAAATAATCCAAATATGTAGTTTATGCTATATTTTAATTTTATTTAAGTTATAAGCACAGTAAAATAGGGGGCAAGTTTTAATGAGAGATATTGTTTTGTTTGGACAAGACAGGGATTATTAACATTTACCTTTTGAGGTACAGAAATTATGTAGCCACAGGTTTTGTGCAGAAATTTTTCTGGTGATGCTAAATAGGGAGGCCATATGTCCTTTTTTATTTTTTTTTTTATGCCAGAGTCCACTTTTTACGGATGCTTCCCCACTTAAAGACTTGAACTTCTGACTTTGCAGAACCTTTTGGCTCCTCACAGTCCTTGCAATTTTTAATGATAACACTATCTGCTTTACCCTGGACTAGTACATTTTATTCAGAGCCTATCCTCACCCTGCACACAAACTCTCACCCTCCCTTGCTGAAATAGCTGTCCCACCACCTGTTTCCAATGTTCTCAGAGCACATCCAGTCCACACCTGCAACATAACTGGGGTGGAGAGAGCTGTGCTGGGCACCCAGAGCATTGCAGCCTTAGCACAGAATGCAATGTTTGCACTGGACCTTGGTGAGGAATGGCACAGGGTGCCCACAGCCATCCTCTCACACCACAGGCACCTGGGTGATATCCCCACCCAAGCCAAGCACTCTAATGCTAGCACATGCATCAGCTTTATTACCAATGGTCACAACTTTTTGCCTTTCATCCCACAATCAGGGGATAGATGTGAAGCCAAACTCAAGAAACTGGAGCAAAGCATCTCCTGCTGGAGATCCTCCACTGCAGTTTTAATTTGCAAAACATAGTTTAAAATATGACAGAGCTCAACATTTCTCTCTTTGTCCCAACCACTTGAACAGGAGCAGTGCAGAAACTAAAAATATTCCCAGATGTGTTTCAAGGCTTGAGTAAAACTAGAGTCAGGTTGATGCATTGGGTACTCCTGGATGCACCTTTTAGTTTGTTCTCTTGACTGCTTTCAGTAATTTAGCACATGCCACTGACAAATTCTCTCACAAATTTATTAGCAACTTTGGATCCCTTTGAAAAGGGGTCAGAAGTGCTTAGCTCCACAGGTAAGGAAAAAAAAAGTAGATTATATGAAATTCTAAAAGTGGTGTGCCCATCATGCCAGAAGCATGGATACATACAATTGACTTCAAACTGAGGAATTTATTCTATATGACTTTGTGTACCAAGCCCCATTTGCCTGTGCATGACCAGCAACTCAGAAGACCTACAGAAGTTTTATAAAAGCAAGGCCCCAGCTGCATCTAGGAGGCTGAGGTGGGTAATTAGAGGCATAGGATCACTGCACCAGAGGAAGTAGGATGTGGGATCTGGGTTAGGAGTCTAGAGGGATAAAGTGTCAGAGGGGGTAGCTTGCAGACAGCCTCCAGGGAATACACATGAGAATAAGAGGGGGAGTATGTATATTTAGAAAGTGACCTGGAAAACATAATTCATGGTTTCTGTTGTGCTGAGAGTGAACTGAACCAACATAAATGTTTGCCCTCTCTTCCTTACTGCAGATCAAGTGAATGCCTGGCTCATAAGGATTGCTTTTCAGATCTGGATAAATTCACAGTTCTAATTAAAAGCTCCAAATTTAATAGTCACTTATGCAAACTCACTGAACAACCTTGAAACGTGAGTCCTGTAACTGAGTTATGTGAAATTTCACACCCATTACCCTTTTTGCCAAAGCAGTACCAGTTAAAACCGTCCGACTGGGTTCTAGCTCCCTGCCTTTGACAAAGAGTGCCAAAGATGTGCTCTGCTCCAGAGAACAGCTGCATCCTGCACTAAAGACTGCTCCAGGAGTTCCCCAGCTGGCATTGACTGATCAGTGGATATTTGAGAAATGTGCTTCTCATGTTAAACACACAGCACTTTATTTGAGAATTATTATTAAAGGTGCAAAATAATGAGTTTATTCTGCCATGGGAAAAAAAAAGTTGTAGACATGTAAGCGGAATATTGGAAACAATTACTAAAATAAAACAAGAACATGGAGAAGAAGAGATGAGGAAATAAAAGAACCCTGTAGGGTATGCCATTAAAAACTGTCCACTTCAAACTTTATCTTCCATCTTTCCCTTGTCAAAGGTGTCTGCTCTTTTTCAAGGGTAAGAGATGGCAGGCTCCAGATGCAGACCCAAAGACTAATTCCCTTTCCTCTCCTTTTCCAGGTTGGAATATCCTCTACTAATCTATTTCCTCTGAGTTCCTACCTTCCTGGATCCTCTGGCCCGGTACAACAGCATTCTATAGTGAAGGGAGGGCACATTCCCATCCTGTGGAAATTGACCTTTCATTTGGTTTTTCTTCTTGGCATGTCTTCACTTGTTTGGCTTTTTTTTTTTTTTTGCTCCTGCAGCTTTTGATAAACATTGTGTAAAACCTCAAAAATCATAAAAAACATGAAAAACAAGCAATTCATCATCATTTTTTCAGGCTCAAAATATTGTTGCCAAAATAATTGTGTCTGGTGCATACATACATGCAAAGTGCTGATTTTTTCCAATCTGAGAACTTTTTATTTATTCACTAGGTTAAAAGCCATAGAAATTCAGAAGTTATGATCAAGATCTGCATTGCAAGTTTAATACACAGGTAGTTATTTTGAAGATAATGCAATCTGCGATAAAAAATTGAGTGAGTTTATAAGGAGTAAATCACACCAGAAATCTGACTGTTGTGCTTGATGAAATTGTGAAAATAAATGGGAAATAGGAATAAGGTTGATGGGTTATTTTGATTTTGCAAAGCATGTGAAAAAGTGGTATGAAATCTAAAAAAACGATTACATCAGGATTGGCTAGAAGATGAACAAATGGTTTCGAAGAGATTAAAAAACTGTAACAAGGGATAACAAATAATTTTCATGATAAAATGTCACTAGCTGTGTGATGAGATATGGAAAAATACTGTACATTTTGACAGTATTTCAAGACAGCATTATTCCTTTAAAAATCTAGATTTTGATCCTCTTCATGGAGCAAAACCAAAGAAAATCCCAGGAGACACCTTTGAATCTATGGGCATAATAATCACATTTCAAATCCAATAGGAAAAGAGCTGGCTTTGAGAAAGAAAATGTAGGAGTTTAAAACAAATCAGAAGTCAGTTTATTTTCCTATCACTCAGACACCTCTTTAAATATTACCAATGATTGTAAGCAATTTTTGCTGATAAATCAGAAAACACATTCCACATACAGGCAGTGCTGAGATGGAGAAGTTTAGCAAAACCATGCAGCTCTGAAATGATAATGAGAATTAGAAAGAGCATAAATATTAAGCAAATGAAATATATCCTAGAAAAAAAAGTTTAGGTTGCTGTAAAGCAAGCAAGATAAAATATAAACCATACAGAGAGCTAAAATAGCAGTGAGGTAAAGCAGGGAGGGACAGGTGCAAGCTGGGGCTGTGCACACTGGTACACACAGCTTGGGGTGGGCTGGGGCTCTGCACACAATCTGTACAGATCTGAAACTCAGTTCTTGAATTGCATTTGCAAGCACAATGAAGCCTTGAAAAAAGCAACAGAGGCAAAAAAAAATAAATATTCTATGAAAACCTTATAAAAGGAACCAAAACCTGAGGTGGTATCCACCTGAGATGGACTTATGCTATCCACCAGTCTAAAACCAGTTTATGTATTCAAGTAACAAGCTCCCTTTTCCCATTTCTAAAATATTTTTATGTCCAGCCTACAAATACTTCCCTTGTATCACCTGAAGCATGTTTTCATGCTTTTACTTGCATTTCTTGCCTATTATGAGGACATGCAGAGAAACAAAACAGTAAAATCAATGAGAAAAAATTGACTATATCTTCCTAAAACTCAAGACAGTCTTCAAATGAGAGGAGGGGAAGGTTTTCACTCTATTTTTATTTCAGTTGGAAACAGCTGCTCTCCCTTAATTGTGATTTTGATGAAAACAGACAAGCATGACCTGTTGAACACTATTGGCCCTATAGTATTTTCCAGGTTCTGCAACTATTAGTATGTCAAACAACAATATATTTGTGCATGAAGAGGAGATGCAAAAAATATTTCCCTACAGTAGGTGACTGCCTACAGGGTGATCAGATTTACTGAATTGAGAGAATGGCACTCTTCTAAACTTGTTCACAGTTAGAATAACTCCTATCCAGATAATCAAAAAAATGTCCTGCTCAAGACAAAGAATGACCCCCAGGCACAGGTATAAAAATAATGGATATTATCTACTGGCAAGCTGTCTTGGAATTTGGAGTTAAGCTGGGGCCATCAGTAGGAAAGAGTATGGTCTTTTCAGAGAGGCAACAGGGCGTTTCACATTCCTAACTGCAGGGATGTGAGAAGATTTGAGACTTTCAGAGGGAGAAGAAGAAGAGGAGACTGGGAAGACTGAAGAAGCACAAGACTGTCTGAAATATTACATATCTCAGTGTTAAAAGAACAATGTGTATTGTAATTGCTAATCAGATTTTTCTTGAGGAGAGTTAGGTGAGCCATGCAGTAACTTTAATCTTGGCTTATTTCTCAAACAGCTGTTGATAAGAAGTACTTAACTTCTTAATTAAAAATTTACCACTGATTACAGCTCCAGCTTCCTACTCAACATGATTGAAAGGGCAACTGATAATTATTTTAATGTGGACACAACTGCCATGGCCATTCAGGAACACAGAAGGGTACAATGCCACTGCTGCTGACAGAGAAAGAGGTGAATGGTTCTGAACTCCTTGGCAAATTCCCCATCCCTTGCACCTGCCTGGACAACTCAGGAAACTATTTCAAATATGCAACAGCACTATCCTCTTTTCTAAAAACAGAAGCAAAACCCAAGATAGTGTTACTTTCTTGCTCTGTTTTAAAGAAATTCCATATGGGCAAATCTCCTACTTATTTATTGCCTGTTGGAGCAAAGGACTGCTCTTCAAACTCAGTTTCAGTGGTGTGATTAGGAGAGGCCACTGGAAAAGAGCTGATTGATGATAAGTGGTAGGGAGTAATCAACATATCACATGTATTTCACGTAAAATCACATCCTAATCCATGAAATCTGCCATATGCTGAGGTGGCTTTTATTTTTTTTTTTTAAAAAAGCCCTAACCAAAGGAGAGAAGACTAAGTACCAAACTGTCATTTTGGATGTTATCAAAGATGGATGGAAAGTTCCTCTGGGGATAAAGGGAAACAGCTGAGATGCACAGAAACTTCTGTTATTTGTGTCAATTTTGAGAGGCTCTGTTTCTTTTAAGACAGAGCAAGACAAAAACACACACAAGAGAAAAAAAAAAAAAAACTCCCAGAAAAATCAACATTATAGAGAAAATTCATTTAATTCATCTCCATGTCAGACAGTTTTTCTTATTAGAGGAAGACTCCAGGACTCAACCTATCATCCCTCTTGAGTCCAGGCAAGATCATGTCAGCTCCAGATCACATAAGAAGGCTTTGTTTTCAGTGCCTGCCCTAGTTGTAAGGTTCACTGCAGTGATGCAAGACACCAAGCCGGTCAAAGAAATCTTTTGAAGCAGAAACTAAAAGCAGAGGGAGTTTAGAACACCACAGGAATATGATAAACTGTCTTGAAGCTTTCTTTCCCAGCTGACACCTAGAGCCATATCTTGCTCAGAGACATCTCTTAAACAGGTTTTCAGGAGGGAGGTCTCCCATGGGTCACAAGCCCTGCCATGAAGGCTCCTCTCTCCACGGGGCCACAGATCCTGCCAGGAGCCTGCTCCAGTGCAGGCTTCCCACAGGGTCCCAGCCTCCTTCAGGCACCCACCTGCTCTGGTGTGGGTTCCTCCAGGGGCTGCAGGTGGATCTCTGCTCCAGCGTGGTTGTCCACAGGCTGCAGGGGCACAGCTGCCTCACCCTGGTCTGCACCACAGGCTGCAGGAGAATCCCAGCTCTGGCACCTGGAGCACCTCTTCCACTCCTTCTTCACTGGCCTTGGCATCTGCAGGGCTGTTCCTCATTCCTCTCTCCAGCTGCAGGCTGCTATGCAGTTTCCTCCCCCTCCACTTCTTAAATATGTCACCCCAGAGACCCCACCACTGTTCCTGGTGGGCTCTGCCTTGACCAGTCTTGGAGCCAGCTGACATTGTCTCTGTCAGATATGGGGGAAGCTCTGGCAACTTCTCATAGTAGCCACCCTTGTAGCCCCCTTGTTACCAAACCCTTGCCACACAATCCCAATACAGCACTGCATTTATTAATTTCTGGAATCACATTCCTGTTTAGCATGATTTCTAAGTTCACTAAAGATGAACTCTTTGAATTCATTCATTCTCATTTATTTAACTTTTACTGACATTTATAAACTATTTTGTGACATAAGAGGAGTGGCTCTTAACAAGTTAGGTAAGTGCAAGTCTCCATCCAGCCAATGACCCAAACTGAATAGTCACAAAGAAGCAAATATTATGGAGAAACCTGCCTGCAGCCTGGACAATTGCTTCTTACCAAAGAAACATAAGCCAAAATCTCACTTTTTCACTTTTTTCCAGGATCAATGTTTTTTGTTTGTTCCAGATGTGTGGCCATCACCTTTCCTTTCCTCTAGCATCTGACAAAGTAGTCTTGAAAAGTAGAGGTCCCTTGGGACATAGGAAATTTCCTGGGTAGAAGGAATGCTACAAAAGCTCAGCTGCTTTAAGAATCTTATTTTGCAGATAGGCTCATTAGACTTCAGTAAGGAGAGTAAATCGTTATGGAGTAATTATAAGGCACCTCATATATTCTGAAAATGCACATGTGAAGTATATTATTAAGTTGTACAACAGCATAATCGACCACATGGGAACCCCTACAAAAACTCCAGCTTTCAAGAGGCAAGTAAAGGCTCAGTCATAAGATGGACATGCATACAAAGAGGGTACAGTATGGTCCCAAAAATTGCCTTTTAAGAAATGCCATTTCACCACTGAATGGCTATTTGGCCTGATACTATTCATTTTTTTAGGTTGAAGCTATTACTGTAGTTATGGGGGTTTTATCTTACAAAGGTTGTGATGAGTCACCTGGTCAATTTAGCACAAATGAGAATTCACTGGAGGCATTCTGAATGGTAATGCCTTCTTAAAATCAGAGCTCAATTAAGCAACTGAAAACTGATTTCCTTTAGGAGACCTTAGGCACAGGTGGAAGTAAAGAAACAGGGTTTGGGTGGGAAATTCCAGCCCAAAAATGATATTGTAGATCTGGAGTTTAATGGGGACTTTTGATCAGTTGGTAATAATGTTTTCATGCAACAAAAATGAAAATGTTTCATGTAAACTTCAGAGGCAATGCCCACCCAGCAGACCACATGTTTGGATACCCAGAATACCCACGGGTCTGGCATGCAGGGAGCTGCAGTAAGGTGTTCAGAATTGTCTAAAAGTCCCACCAGGAAAACTCCTGCCCCACTGCCTGGTTATGTTGTCATGAGGGGAATCAGGAATTGAGACACTCATCCTGCCTTATGTTGCCCCATTGCCTCCCCTGCATGCACAAGTGGTCAGGAACACACAGGAAGTCGTGCCAGGTGCCCACAGCTCTGCTGTGGTTTCAACTATAAGACAGGCACTTTCCCACATGAGGCCAGAAAAAAGCTCTGACAGTGCCCCTGGGGTTCTTTACCCTCTTTTCCCCCTTTCACCAGCACCCATCATAAGACAAAGCCAGCGTCATGCTGCATTGACCCTCCTTGCACCAGCAGCCACAGCCTCCCAGTGCTGCAGCATGGGTTTGCCAACTCTCCTTGGAACTCAGCTCCTCTCTGAGCCCTCAATCCAGTCACTGGTGCCTTCAAACAACTCAGAGCAGGGGAGATCAAGCAAGAAGTTTCATGTTTTCCATGCTAACAAATGCAGAGGCATGGTTTTGGTAATCTTCCATAAAGAAAAATCTTTCTTTAAATATGTTTTAAATGATGGGGTTTAGTCTTTTAAATGTACTAAGGGTGAGGATGCCCATCTGAAATATTTTCATCACATTTTGAAAGAGATATTCATGCGGTATTTTCTTACTAGTTTTTTGGAATCTTTATCAAACTTACTAGCTTTGAGGTTTCCCACATAAAATTAATTTTCTTTTCCTAATTTTCTTTGTTTATGTTAGTTGGATGGAATCATACAATTTGCAAAATGTACTGACTGCTGCTCTTTCCAAGCAGGACATACAGAACTTATGGAAAATTTTGTTCTGGAGGTGCAAGTAGAGAATTAGCAGTTGGTTTACCAGATTACAAGAAAGGTACCTTTCAGCTGAGAGGCCAACTTTTAAAAGCTGTCCTTGATCTGCCAAATGGTAGGCTGGACATTACAAAAGAGACAAATACCAAGACCGGAAAAGCAATTAATACTTGGCAGATACCTTTCAGAAATAACATATTTCCTGATGTCACTACATTTGCATTTGGGTTGTTTTCTAAAAACATTCAGTATTGTTCTTATACATTATCACTCTTGGGAAATACTAAAACATGGTCTCACAAGAGCTACAGAACATGTGCCTGGTTCCATTTTGAAGAAGAGACCCTGGACAGCCACACTATGAATCTGAGCCTGACGGACAGCTTTGATGCCACTAACCTCAGGGGGAAGGAACTGCAATCCCACAGCATTCATTAGGTGTAATGGAAGTGGAAACATAGGTTAGAAAGAATGAAGAGACTAAAATAGTATATGAGAATAGGGGGGTTATTTTTACACTCCAATGCACATGGAGTGCCCATTAATTTTAATAGGGGTTTTGCACTGCAATTATTAATAGGAGAATGTGCCCCATTGTATTCTTTTATGGTGCTCTGGCCATGCTCAGTGACATTGCAAAGGAAGGCTGAAGTACTGTCGACACAGGGGGAATGGGGAAAGGAAATGAAGCAGCTGTAGTAGAGAGTTCTATAACATAAACCAAGATTATTTAAGAAATAGGACTAAAGTTGAGGTCTCTGGCATGACACCGACCCTAAGAAGAGGAGGTCAGGCAAAGGGATTGTACTGCTACAAGTTACTGTGGAGAGCCCCATTTGCTTTTCTAGAAACAGCAGAGAAATGCATCTGAAGAGATCATCAAGCTATTAAAACACCTAAATGTTTCAGGCTGTCACCAGCCTGAAAACCTGGCTGTGTTCACTTGGGCTTAAGGCTGCCAGAAATATTTAAAAACCTCCAAGTGGAGGGTTAATGGGTGCACCGTTGTCACGATGGATGGTGAGTGACACAAACTAGGTCTCTGTACAGGTCTGTTATACAGGGATGGTCAGCAGAGTCTAAGAGAAAATTCTGCCCTACCCTTTAAAAGCTAGGGAATGGTTTCAGCTGACACACTGGGAATCTGTGTCATTCCCTTGCCACATATCCTGTGTATTACTATTACAGCTAGTATTTCTGGACTACCACAACAGCATCATCAGGGACCATGAGCTTAGAGAGCTACATACAAAATTAATCCCAAAAAGCCAAAAATATTCATAGACTCATAGAATGGTTTGGGCAGGAAGGGATCTTAAAGACGTTTCACTAGACCAGGTTCCTCAGAGCCCCATCCACCCTGGCCTTGAACACCTCCAGGAATGGGGCACCCACAGATTCTGTGGGCAACCTGTTCCAGTGCCTGATCACACTCACAGTATAAAAATGTATGAGTATAATATGGGTTTTGCATGTAGCTCTATAAATTAATAGGTAAGTATGGGCAAGATGAGGTGAAGTATGACAGTGAGGCAACACGTCTGGCTGCAGTCATACCACACTGTTAATCAGTTACCTTTCTTACATGTTACAAAATGTCAACACTTACATAACGTTAGAATCATGGCTTTACTTTGTGGATCTATTTTTCATTAAATTAAATGCTTACAAGCATCAGTTTAATTTTCCTACATTACAGACATTTTCCTTAGTATAACAAAGAGCTAAAGGAACATAAAAAGTAAATTATTTCTAAAAACCTGGTGCTTTTATGCCCATTAATATTGGCTTTTCTGATTCAGAGTAGAAGTTAAGATTTATTGAGTGACATCTGGTTAATTAAATGTCCATTTCCTATGGCGTGCTACAGGAATAATAAAGCAGAAAGTCAACATTGAGAGAGTAATTAAAGTGCACTTAAAGAGCAGAACTAACCTTGTAGTTCACTATAATTAGAAACAAAATAGGAACAATATGTTTAGAGAATTACCTCCTTTATTAGGTTGCCATCAATAGAAACCTGTTTATATATCTGAATTTTCATTTTGGAAGCTTCCATTTTACTTCTACCCATGGAAGTCTATATCAGAAATAAGCAGAGCTCAGTTCTCTTTTCAAGACATGCTGTCTCAAGGGCACTGGAGTTACTTTGGTGTGCAGCAACCCTTTCTAGGTTTCCATCCCTTTTTCTTTGTCTGCATCAGCTGCAGAAGATTTAGGAAGTGACCAGTAGTCTTGCAGTCATTGGTAAACACCTTGCAGAAAGTGTAAAGGTACCATATAACCAAAATATACAGTGGCCTTTCCCTGGATTTCTATCAGGCTGTGCTTTCAAAGCTTCAGCTGCTTTTTGTGAATAGCAGATTTCCAAGAGAATCTGGTTGTGAGAGGGAAGGGAGCCTGGGGTAGTAGAGAAGAAATACCAAGCTGGTCAAGGAATTTTCTGTGTTGTGATAAAATAGTGGCACCTCTAAACTGAATAGACACAGGTGAGCTGTGTGACATTTTATTTTTTTTGACACCATTTAGTTTCAACAAATCCTGTTTCAAATCTTTTGTGTTTAGAATACTACTCTAAGTAAAGTTCAAAGTAAAAAGAAAAATTAAGAGATAAAACAAATCAGCTGAACCCAAAATCCATTAAGTAGTCTCAAGGATTTTTATTTCCATCAATAAAGATAAATTTATTTGAGCCTTCTACCAAGGCTACCTAATGTCATAAATCTCTTCAGCTTGTCAGAGTGGTTACAAAAAGGACAATTAAAATGTCTAGTAGTATGGCCTTAAGGAATGCAGAGCAGGATTTAGTAAACATTTATATAAACAAACTGAATTTTTATTCTAATGAAGGAGAAAAGTTATTTTTTATTTATAGAGAGCATGAATGTAAGAGGCAAGGCAATACAAGGCAAAGCCTTATGTATGAACATGGAGTACAGCAACCATGGCAAAGTGTGCTTGATCAGGGTTCTGGCCAGGGATTGCTGGCAAGAGCTCCCATCTGCTGTAACAGTCACAGGCACAAGGGTGACTGCAGGGCTGAAATACCCTCCATTTATGAACTGTGAGCTGCATCTAGAAGATCACAAATTAAGCAAATGAAAACTCTCAACAGAGAGAGTTCACCTAACTCACCTAACTTTGGTACCTATCTGAACAAAGAAAAAAACCCTCAAGGTGAAGGCTGACAAAGTGGAGGTGTTTTACCTATGCTGCCACCACAGCATGTGTTTGTTTACAAGATCTCTAAGGATCCTGACACCATGTTTTGTTCCAGCAGAGCATCTAGGCCTTTATTTTAAGCCTTTATCTGAAAATCTTGTGACAATTCCTCCACTGCTCTCCCACTGGGTGTCCTGGGTCAACTTGTCTGGACACCTCTGAACCAAAGGCTTTATGATGTGAACTAACACCATATGATTAATTTTATATAACTAGCCTCAACTCTATTTTACATGTTGATTCTCACTTAGATATGTACCAGCTCCAGGTTTTCCGTGGTCTACCTTTCTTCATGGAAGTTTTGCTATTTGTGAAATATGTTATTTTAGAATGAAAAACAAAACAAAACAAAACAAAACAGAAAGAAACAGCAATACAAAAAACAAACAAACAAACAAACAAGCCAAAACCAAAACATAAACAAAAACCCACCACAAACTACACAGTATTTTGCCCTAGAACAGAAGGAATGCCATGAGTTTGCTTACACCTGACATCAGACTTTGGCCAGGTTCATGTTCTCTTCCTCTATTCCCCATTTTAACCTTGCAAAGCTCCTCTTTGTCCTGCTTCTTCATCCTAAATCAAGCTCCACATCAGCCAACAGCACAAGCTTCGAAGAGCTCTTTTAAATAAATTAGTGTTCACAATACCTTTCTTTGCAACTCGTTAGCATTCCCATTTCAGGTAGAAGATAATATATGCAACACATTAACACTCTCTACAGAACCTTTATGTTTCTTTTTAAACTGAACAGGCATAAGAATACATCTAGTTTCTCCCCAACTCTTGCAATCTAATAACTTACTTAGCACACTATTACCAAATTGTACATTACTTTTATATTACCTTTTCTTGCAGTTTTGTTTTCAGAATTGCCATTCTGTCCTCTTCTCATTTCTCAGAAATGCTTTGCACTCTGCAAGGAGTTTATTCAAATAAACATAAAGACTGAGCAAAGCACCTGGATTTTTTTTCTTTTCTCTTTAGCGAGTATAGCAAAAGGTTTATTCCCAGTGTTCCAAATATTTCCACTGATGAATTTCACCACTTCACAGTCCATCACAAAACAAACAGCTTATATGTTTCTTTATCCGGATCTCCATCCTGTCTTAATGGTCCACTAGTACTGCTTGTTTACATCCCAAATTTTACATCTTCCATGGAGTTGTTTTGATAATATACACAATATATGGAAGATCTCATGAGGTTTAATAGCAGCTCCTTCATATCTAATCTCTCTCAAAATATTGTCAGTAGCACTATGTCTCTGTTCTTCTCCATATCAGACCACCATGAAGAAACCATGGAGGGAACAATTTATCTATACACAGGTCTAAGAATGAACTGTTGCCCTGAACATCATCTGGCTGATTGTATAGAGTGAATATTTGGGAAAGTACTCAAAGCCAAAGCAATAAAATTAATTTCTTATTAGCCGCAATTTTACTCATTGTTATCCAAAACATCAGTTCCGTTGCTCAAATCTGCCATTTTGTGATTACATTACAGTGAATTTGATCTGGAGCTCTTGGCTGATGTCTACCACACACAGAGTGTTTCTCTCCATAGAGTGTACTCCCAGTTTAAAGACTTGGACTGGGAAAAAATCCATTGTATAATCAAGGGCATTTCACCATTTAACTGAATTCTTGAATCTCATTTCTAGTCCCTGAAGTTCTCTTTGTGTTGTTTCTACCTATTCAATAACTATGTTTGGAATCTTAAAGTCTTTTTTTTCCATGAGAATTCTTTCCAGGGAATGAGGAGCCAAGTTGAACTGTGCTGGGTGACTTCCAACTTGCAGTCACTCTTGCCTCCTCTGTTGTGGCTCTTCTTGGACAGCCAGCAGCACTTTGCCATGTGGGTACTGCTCAGTTTTTCTCTGCAGACAGCCAAGTGCAGCTTTATTAGACTTTGGAGTGAGTCCTTGGCTAGAAAATTGGTTCAGTCTGGTTTCTCAATCCATGCTGGGCAGGCAGACTCATTGCCACAGCTGTGATGTCAAATTTAAAGGAAAAAAAAAAGAAAGAAAAGAAAAAAAAGAAAATACTCATCTTAAAGTCAGATGCACTTTGTCTGAGACCCTAGAACTATTTCCTGGCTTTTAATTATGGTCTAATGTAAGTGCATACACATTTTAGCTATAGGTGTGTGTCTGCCCTAACCAAAGGCAAGACATGATTGCACTCATCTGCTACTTCAAACCTGCCCCTCAACTACTGCATTCCAGACATGTGATGCTATAAATACCAGCAGAGTATGGAAAGGTGCCTCTCTGGGGATACACAGGGAGCATCTGGGTGAAGACATAGGCTCAGTCCTCCCTAGAGGATAAGTGGTTCAGCTGCTTAGGTCTTGTGCAAGAGGCAGAAAAGCATCTTGCCAAAATAATGTCTGCAAGTAACACGTGAATTCTAAGCAAACTCTCAAATCAAGGGCAATTTAGGTGTTTTTAGCTTCATTTTTTATATTCATAAAAGGTTTTTATTAATAGCATTTAAACTAAACAAATATTCCCAATTTGTTTGACTCCAGTTTTATTTTCATTCAGTATTAGACGTTGAAAACCCAAGATGAAGTTGGGGGTGAGTGTTTTGTCTTTATCCTTTCCCTTTTCTCTCTCTATCACCAAATACCTGTCATTTTCTAATTTCATTCTTTACTTTTCCCAGTTTCTCTGAGCTTCTGAAAACCTTCTCTGACTTGAATATCAGTTTCAAGGGTGTTAAAATAGCAATTAATCACATTTTTAATTTTTCTCCTTCTTCCTGTGAGAGTTTTTGAAAGTGAAAGAATTCTTGAAAAATAAAGAAGTCAAAAAGAGAGTAAGGAAAAAAAAGATAAAAATCCCTCTGAATCTAATTAATTTTATTGCACTCTGTAAAACAAATGTGCATGCAGATGGAAGTTGTGTAGGCTGAGATGGAGAGAAATTAAAATAATATTGATTTTATAAGATCTGGTGAAAATATCATTTGGAAATTACTTAAACAATAAAAACTAATATTATTTGAAAAGTTGCTTTCCTCTTTCAATAACCTTCCATTGCTCTAGAGAAGCAAGGACTAATATATCCCAGTAGAAGGCATAAGCAGAAAAAAATATAAATATTCTGAAGTCACCCTTGAATTGTTAATTTTGTTTAGGGGTTTTGTAAAAAGACATTCCAAAGGGAACAAAAGAGTCACAAAAGTTTCCATTCATGAAGGAAGGAAGGAAGGAAGGAAAGAAAGAAAGAAAGAAAGAAAGAAAGAAAGAAAGAAAGAAAGAAAGAAAGAAAGAAAGAAAGAACATAAAGAAAGAAAGAAAGAAAAGAAAGAAAGAAAGTCTCTGTGTATAGTCACCAAACCTCTATCTTGTTTTCATATACCTCAAGGTTTGCTTGGCTTCACGCTACAGTTAAATTGTTAGATTTTAAAAGGGAGTCTACTTCTAAATGAACAATCTTGTATTCCAACCACCTGCTAAAGTAAATATCAAAGCAGTTTCCAGTTTACCAAAACACTCCAAATGAAAACTGTAGGTGTCTACAGATAGTGAAGTGAGACTACGACTATATTTGCATGTAACAGAACAGGAAAAAAAAGCCCAAGTACAAATCTAGGACATGAGGATAAGTAGCTGAAGCAGACTGGCATTCGTACTAGAAGGGAGGTACATCTTGCACAGGGTGCAAGTGCAGTAACCCCTGTGCCAAGACAGGAAACAACATTATATAAACAACATTATAGACCCTATTGCAATATTAGAATATTAGTTTAGTACAACTGACAGAGGCACAAGAAACAATTAATTGAATTTTGTTGATTTAAATCAATTTAGAGGAAAGAAACCATTACAATCTCATAAGTAAAGGTCATTCCAATTACAAATCCCAGTGTTTCATCTTTTTTAGGAAGGGATTACATGAATCAAGAAGTATTATAGGAAAAAATACAATGGTGGGAGCATAACGAGTTAAATCTCATTAATGAGGAAGATAAGCAGACTGCACAAAAAAATTGTTACTTCAATATGAGAGAAAACAAGGAAGAAGCAAAGCAAATAAAACCAGGAGGAGCTTGGTGTGCATTGTGTTTTAAATACTTACAAGCTAAGGACATACCTTCTATGCTTTAGAAGTATTTTGTAACCTGTGAAACACACTCATCCACATGATTTTTTCTGAAGGAGATGTATTAATGAATTCATTGCTTTTTGCCATAGTCACAGAGCTAGACAAAAACCTTTCTATTTGACACCCTTTATATATAGATGGCATATGGTGGTAGCATCTTGCATTACTTATTTGTAATTCTGGGTACACTGAATTACACAGTCTAAACTGATGCCAGCAAAACTTCTACTGAATACTGCTCATGAAAGCCTTCTATGTCTGCTCACCAGTTAACTTCAGCGGATGACAAAGTCCAGCAAAAATGATGCTATATTCACACTACTCTCAGTCAGGTACAAAAGGAACCAGCATAGCCCCAGCTCATAAATTAGTGATTCTCACTTGACCATAAACCTCTCTCTCCTTCCCTCCCACTCATTGCATATAGAAATATCTCCATAATTTATCTAAATCAAATTAAGTAAACCAGTATATTAATTGATTTATGTATTTTAAGAGCAGGAGGAACCTCCAGGACCATGTATTCTGGTCTTCATAATGGGGATGTAGCATGTAATCCAGTTACTGCTGGGTCACCACTATCAATGTCATGAAGTGAAGCCAGCACAAGTCTTCTAGAGGGACACACAGGCTTGATCAAAGACTTCAGGCCATGGCACTCCAGAGCAGCTAAGGACACCATGTACCTCTGGTTGCCTAAAACCAGATGTTAAAATGCTAAATGTTAAAAAGAAGCATCGTATTTCCATTTGGGGTTTGTGCTGATTCAGCTTCAGGCACTTGTTAAATCTTCCACTGGCAAAAAGGAAACCAAAGGATTCCACTGAAAGGGATACCAAACCCCTTTCTGCCAGTGTGCATCATTTCAGATTATGATGAGGTGGCCTAAATGAAAACAAGCAAAGAACTGGGCATTTCCTGAAGACAAAAATTAATATCTATCAGCCTTAAATTAGAGAGATGAATTAGTAGAGCCATTGTAATAGTTTGCATGAAGCCAAACTAACATTGGCTGCTACATTTTAAGGGGAAAAAATAATTTCTTCTTCTATTTTGTACACACCACTATTTGTTGAATATTAATATATTTAGATGTTAAATTCCTATTCCCCACACAAGGCATTATATAGTAATATATATGCAAAATATTAAAACAGGAAGAGATTTGCCTTCACATCAGCATTTCAAACACTCATTAACACCAGGACAAACAAAACACCATGTTCCAATCCTCTCAACATCATCTGTTATTTGGAAACACTAGGTATAATGAGGCAGAACCTTAATATTTGTTTGTTGAAAAAACAAGTTGTTCTTTGTCTTTCATTTCCAACATGAATACAAACATGATACAATGCCCTCACACAGGTTAGAAACCAGAAAGCCCCAGGCCTGGATAATGGAGACGCAGATCCACAACACAGATGTCCCCAAGAAGGAATTTTTTTCCCATGTACTCACCAGCACTTACAGTGCCTCTGCCACTGCTCTTGGTCCATGTTTCAAACCAAGAGACTACGGAGTCTATTCTTCATTAAGGACTAACTTGAACATATTTATGTGGATGCTCCAGCACCAGAAAACATGTAATTTATTGCACAAGTCTTTTTCAATGCTACACAGTGAATTTATTAATCCACTGTGAGCAGTGCTGAGGCCAGTTGAGATTACCAGTCAGTGGCTGTATTTAGTCAGAGTGCAGCTTTGTGACATACGATGTTATTAGTGTTATTAGATGTACCTGGGGAGCACACAGCAGAGGAAACAAGACATGTTTCAAGGAGTAGAATGCTCCTCAATAGCACGGACATTTTGTTTTCACACCTGTTCAGACAGCATCTACTGTGATTGTGTAATGACAGGTGGGAAAAATCTAAAAAAGCAATAACACGATGTATTCTGACATTATTTCAGGTTACTGTTTGTGAGGAAGTTTCTGATGGGACAAGATGGAATTGGATGATAAAATATTCTGGAAGCCCTGATTCTAACCTAAACTATATATTTTGTGTGACCAGGCGTATTGCCAAATCATCAATTCGTTACTGTCCTCATCTTTTCCAAAGTAATTCTCAGAAGAGTTCTGTTATGACAAAGTACTCTGTTGGAAAGGTGTGACATTTTCCATTTATTTTTTGTTAGAATAAACTACATAGAAGGGAAAAAAAAGTATAAAGCATCACCAAAAAATGAGGCATCATTTTTCTTAACAAAAAACAAACAGTGTAGGAACACTGTTTTCAACTGCAGCAGCAACCCACTAAAGAAAAATGTTTGTGCAATAGTATTGCAAATCCTGGTAAATTAATTTTAAAATATTTAATTAAATCAACTTTTCTTGCTTCTCAGAGGTATTTAGATTATTTTATTGGAAGGGCTTTTTCTAAACTGCTTTCTTGTGTTGTAAGAATGGCATTTTTAATACTACCCCATAACATCAGAAAAAAAAATCAGAACAGAATAACTAACCTGATAAAAATTTAAGGTCAGTAATAAATGCATTGAACAGTTTTATATTCTTTCTTGTCTTTCTCCACCAAGGTCTTGAGAAGCTTTCAAATCTTTTTGTAGTTTCCCTGTTTTTCCCTTTCTTATCTATTTGAGAGATGGAATCTACTCTGAAATCTGAATGTTACCAGAAAGCTTTAGCAATATATTACCAGTTTTCTAAATATATGTGTGGCAGCGAAGCATTTCAGCATGCAAGATGCCAGACAGATGTGTATAAAACTGAAATTTGAGGGTATGTAGCTATTGCTCTGATTTGTAACCTCTTTTCCATTCTTCAGTCCTGTAAATCTGCTAAACAAGATAGGTATATCTGCTAAACAAGATAGGTATACCTGTTAAAGAAGGTATAAGTCACCAGAAAAATCACCTCCTTCTTCTCAGATGTTTTCCATTCTACAGGAGCCATCAGCAAATGACATTTAACTCAAGAGAGAATCATTTTTAGCTTGCAGGAATGACAGTATAATAATATGGGCATAAAAAACAACCTCATAATCACCATAAGCACCACAAACTGACAGTCCTTTACTGACTAGTGTGCAGCTCCAGCAGTGGCCAAAGATGACTCTCCTGTGGGTCAGAGAAGTGCCATGAGTGTAAAGGAGAGCTATCAAGATGGACTGTAAAAAACAAATCCCCTGGACTTCCCATGCACCCATCTCATCCATGGTGAGACTCTAGGAATAAGCTCCAGCCCCCAAAGGTGCTTTGCAGCTCAAACCCAGCTTAGCAGCACTCACTGAAATAACTTTTCTTGCTGCTTTTCCCCCAAAATGAACCTGCTGAATTCCATATTGCCATCAGCAGCCTCCACAGGATTTTATTCCTTATGTCAGTGACATCAGTCTTCCATTCAATCCTGTGAAAAATCAAGGTGAGCCTCAAAACAATGTGGGCTCTACTCGGCCAAGGCAGGCAGCCACTGTCACCAGCAGGACCAGACTTCTGGGGATGGCAGCATGGGAAGTTGGAATCATTTGTAGTTGCCACCACTTAAAGAATAGGGAATCACAACTTTTAGGCAATGTGCCATCAAAAAGCAAATTAAACACCAGTCCCTTCATACTCTAAAAATTCTCAAATATTTGTTGCAATAAGAAGTCTACTTTTCTCAAGGCATCATCTTTCCTCTGGTGTCATTTCTTTTCTATGACATGAGGAGCAGTAAGTTTGGTGTGTGACTGACACTTTTACTGCCCACCTTGACCATGGCAGCAGGGATTTGTCATCACATCTCCTGGTGGCCAGAAAATGCTTAAATCTGATTGATGCTTTTAAAAATGTGGAAACATATCTATTAGTACTTACCTTTCCCCAGGAAACCACTCAGCAAGGAGAGTCCCACACTCCAGCTTATTTCTACAATGGTCTCCCCAAGTCAGGAATGATTAAGGAAGTCCTTGTCCTCGTTAGGTCCTATTGCCAGGGAATAAATGAGAAGGAAGGTGGCTCATTGATATTGCCAATAACAAGCACGGGGCAAGAAAGTGAGGGTACAGGAAGTTTTTACATGCACAGCTGACCCAGCTCACTCACCAAAGAATATTTATTTGGCTAAATAGTTCCCAAATCATTTTCTGTGCCGGAAAGGAGATACAAGCAGAAGGCAGGGCAGTGCTAGCTGGCTGTGTGCATGCAGGTTCTAGAGATGTTCTCAGATGTGGAAGTCATTCATCCCTGTGGCAGTGCTCCTTGGGCAGCTTCAATTAGAAAGAACTCGTCTGCACTCTAAAGACCCTACTCACAGGAGTCACAATAACTAGAAGCTGACTGCAGGTAGTTCAGGAAATAAAATGTTAACATCGGATCAGCAGAACAAGGCCACTGAAATTTTCACAGTGAATTTGTACAAATTCTAGATGGCAGTAAGGCAACACTGTCAAATACTGAAGAAAAGCATCCTAGTTAACCTATTTTTCCTTAAATCTGAAAGAGGCATTATGATACGTGAAGATTTTAACTCGTGCTTGTGCAAAAAATGGGTCTATCATGACACATCTTATTTTTCTGAAAATTTCTAATGTAATTTCCTGCTTTTTTTATCCATAGATTCCACAGACTGATACCGCCTAATATGAGTAAGAATCAGACCCTTGGTTGCCCTTTTTCTGTTCAGCACCCTCAATATCCCTTTTCACAACTGGGTAAACCATATCACTTATCCAAGTCCTGGGGCACAGCAATTATTCATTCAGTGACTTTAATGAAGACACAGTTTTAGGTCAGAGACCTGATACAGATTTAAATCTGAAAACTGAAAACCTCTTTTGATAGAATAAGGCCCCTTATTCCAGCCATTTAAGGCCACATCCACAAAGACTTATAGCCTATAATTAGAATTTGTTCTCTAGGAACTGCAAACATAACAGATGGTCAAACAAAGGGCAAATCTGTGGTCTGCTTGGCATAATGCTGAACATGATCTTGTTTATGTCAGGTTGCAGAATGAATGGAATACAATATGACAAAACAATTATGGTTTTCTCACTTGGTAAGAACCAGACAGTAAAGTTACTACAGAGCTTGAAATGGTGGAGTTGGCAGTATAGCTCATTTCAATAAATTGTATTACACTAGACATTTAATTTGTTTAGAACAGGTCAAGATTCCTTCAAGTGAGCTAATTCATGTCCTTTCAATGCCCAAGAATAGGCAGTAGAAAGCACTACTTCCTTACAGACATATAACCATGCATGCCTATGCATACATTTTTACTTCATGGATGCAGCAGTCAACAGTAGCTGGGAAGCCATCGTTGTGTATAGAAGCTTTTCTTCCTCTCCTCCTCCTTGCTCAATATTCAAACTTTCTGCCAAATGCTACTTCTATAATGCTTATTTAAGTGTGTGAGCTTTGTTTTTAATACAAATGTATTTAAATACCTCAATTCTTAGGATTCCATCTTTCTGTCAGTTGTTGTTTCCACTGCTGCATACACAGATATTTGTTGTTCAAGGCTATTGTTCTCTCAGAACCATTAATAGCAAATATTCACAGCCTCTGACTCTTCCTAGTGCTTCTTAATACGTCACATATCAAATGTGTGTAATGAGACTAATACCATGCACTTCACATTCAAATTCAACCTTGTACATGTATTAAATCTGTTGGCAGAGACCATGTCACCCATCACACAAACTACTGAGTTTGGAAGAAGCCATGAAATGGATGTAGCAGGGACTACCTCTGCCACAGAACAACAAATAGTTTTAGCCAAGGCAGTAGCTCTCCCTACCCACCTGTATGAAACACTGAGAAATCCTCCAGTAAGGCAGACACAGGGAGAGAAAGGTGTTAGCTCTAAAACAAAGGCATTTTCTTTGGTGTGAGTGGAGAAAGAATGGGAAATGGAGACAGAGCAACTACAACTTTCTGATCACTCACACAAACCTTGTCTGACAAATCAGCTGGTTTTGATACTTTTTCTCCTGGTATCTCGTTTAGATATTAGGAGCAGAGAAAAATCTTGACAGCAACACTGAAACTACTTGCTTTGATTTCTGAGAGAAGAATTTGTGACACTGAATTTAGAGGCAATTAAAAAAAAAAGAATAGGAGATACTTTAATACAATGCATTTTAAAAGCTTCATGTCATGTTGCATTTACTCTTGAAACATGACAGATGAATTTCTGACAGCAGAGGATGATATGGATGCATTCATATATTTCCTAAGGAAAATAAGTTCCAAGAAAAAAAAAAAGACCTCAAAGGGAGGAAAGCCTTGTAAAACACTTCAGCATCAAGAGAGAGGAAGGTATTCTGTGAGATAATTTTGTGACAGCAAACCAAAAGCTGCCAATGATGAGACTAAGCGACTTCTCTCAATCATTAAAAATAAAATCTGGTTTAATGAAAAACACGACACAGAGGAATCCTCTTAGAGATTTGTCTGCTTGTTTTTTTGTTAGGCAATCACTTTTAAATTAGCTTTGAAATTTCTGATCCTCTAATACTTCTTAAGATTGCCTGCTTTCTTTGCTTATTTTTAAATATGTAATAACAACACAGGCTGAGGGATCTGGGGCTTAGTGCACTAAGCTTAAACTGGAGATGCAAGATTCCTGCCCATACAGTCTGATCTCTCCAGGACCCTCTTCCCTGGCCCAGCAGCCGGCTGTGCATGAGACACATGCTGCTAACAAGCCACCAGACAAGGGCACGTGAAGGACTCATTCAAGGGACATCACTGTCACACCACAAGAAGCCCTGACCTCGCACCTGGCCAGCACAGCACACAACTCCCTGCATGGGAGGCAAGAGGAAGGAGTCATGCAGGAGGACACTCTGCTCCCCATCAGAGATTTGAGAGGAGGTCATGAGAGCCTGCATCTGCCAGAAGGGCTTGATAGGGCATCAGGGGTGCTGGTGGCTGGTGCGGATCCTCACACCTCCTTGGAAAGCCCTGTCATTCCCCCAGAGCTCCATCTGGATGCACGGCAGGAGCAGAACTAATTACTGTTCAGGGAGGGACATGATAGAAATGCCTACACAACACAGCGCTTAACTTTCTTAGTAGAGGAGCTATTAAAAAAAGATACTTTTTACCTCATTGAGAGTTCCAACTCAACATCTGAGTTTCAGCTCAGTTTTCTATTCAATTAGGGCTATTAAAATGATCTGGACATTTGAGAAGTTAAAACGATTTACAGAATACATAAGCTTGAGCTCAGTAGATAAAAGAAGCGTCTTTTTCATTGTGAGCTTTATGGATTTGATACTAAAAAAAGGCAGCATGTCCTACTCAAATACTCCCGCTACAGTGCCAGATGGGAATCTGGCACTAGAAGCTAGAGCTGGTAATAGGCAGGAGTCCTGATTTGTGATGTGAAAGGCTAAATAATGCTCAGAAATAGCTGTCAATCATTGATAGAGATGGAACCATTTTGGTAAAATGAAGTCTAAGTAGCCCATCTGAATAATTTATTGTTGCAGCATAATCTGCAGATTTCAGCTGTGATTACAATATAAGACTCTATTAAAGACTAAAAAGTACAGAGAATAAAGCTCAGAATAAATCAGAATTGTAAAGCCACTGTCAGCAAGAGGAGATTAAATGTTCTCAGCTCTGTGCACTGAAGGCATCATTTTGGAAGTTTCTGAGAATTTGATGCATGAGTTCAGATGACAAGTTAGAAATCTAAGTAGCACTCTGGTGTTTTTTTCCAGAAAGATGTTGAAGTTCCAGAAAGCATTTGAAGTTAATGCAAATTGTGGGCAGCAGCATTTCTGATAATTCAAGAGCTTATGAGTAGAGCTTCCAAATTGTATTCCATAAAATTCAGTGCTTGGACACTGCCATGAGAAAACTCGGCATTTTTGAGTAAAGTTCTGTGTCTGCAGATGATTAGGTTTTTCACACAGAAACTTACACAGTAAGCCCTACTCTTCACTTCTTCCTCTAAACTCAACAGACTTAATTAGTATTAAATTTCAGATAGATTAATAAGTAAAATGCTGAAAAAACTTCATAAATGGTCCTTAAGACAGATAGTTGGACTTAACCCCTTTTCCTACAAGAGACTGCTGTATTTTCACCTCAGTAGCAGCCCTATGGGATGAGCCCTAGCTTACTCTAAAATGTTTTTATTACTTGGACAGCTGTATATGACACACTATTTTCATTCTTAGGGTTTTGAAGGCACGAGTGCTTTCAAGTCCGGCCCCAAAACAGCTTTGGAGACGGCAGCTGTCTCCTTCCTCACACAATGGGGTCTCAGTCAATGACAGCAGCTTCTGGGCAGTTTATGATGAGCATAAATAAAGAAACCAGAGCTTGGTGCACAGGCTCTGAGAAGCACAGGAATGAAGGGAAAATGAAAAATGCAGTGGTCCAGATTAAAACCTGATGGATAGAAAGGCAGCAGTAATGTTTGCACAGATGTCTCCCAGTGGAACCTGTCTTCAGTCTCTCCCTGTTAAGGCTGTGATGAATGACATGGAAGGAACAAAGACTGTGCTTTCAATTCAGCAAGGAGAGGATGTAAACTTACTTTAAAATTAAAGCAAAACCTAAAAATGCGCTTTTCTCAGCAAAAAGTGATAACTAGATTAAACCTCCCACTGAGAGCAGGTCTAAGCAGAGGGAAGGGAGGTGTAAACAAAAGACTTCTTGCAATTATATTTGTGTCTTCTGGCCATTGTTGGATCCCCAAAGACTTCTAAGAAGGGGGAAAAAAGAAACAGAACCTGATACAGATGAAGGCAGCTGAAAGGTATTGTGGGCAAATTTAGACACCTAAGTTCAAACTGCCTCACTGGGCTTCTTCACCAGCAATATTCCTTATATGTGTGAAGAGATAGACAAAATGAAAACAACAACAACAAAAGCTCAAAAAAATACCTATATGCTGTAGAAACATGCATGTAAAAATAGTGCATACAGGTAAACAACTGAATTTCAGAGCAATCCCTACATTTTTGGAAGTGGTCTTTTATACATTGTGTGCTTTCAGACTTTTTAAAAAGGTCAGCCCTAATGCTGGTTGTCCCATTCCCTCCACTCTCCACTCCAGGGGAACATACCAAAGCTTTCTATGCTGGCATCTGTGGCAGAAGCAGCAGTTTTGTGTTTTCCAGTTTCTAAGGACAATAATGTGTTGCTGGGTTAGACCAACAGAGAGTCCCATCCAATACTGATCTCAGTGGTGACACTGAAAGAGGTTATTTATGGGAGCACATGAGCCTCAACACTTTCTCATACTTTACTTTTACTAGATTAACTGCACATTCCTGCCAGTTTCTGTTTATATACTTGTTGGACATGGATGTGTTTAATCCCATTTTCAACCTGCTGTCACGTCCTCATTCATGTCCAGTGCTGCCAAGCTGCAGAAGCTCACCACCTGTTTTCACAACAGCCTCTCCTGCATCTGTTTTAAACCATTTCTTTGTTTCACTCAGTGCCCCTTTCCAGGATATTTGATGACTACTGATACCACAGGCAGCTCACCTGGGATCTCCACAGTTCTGAAAAACCCCACTGAAATTCATTCCCCTTCATACTTCTTCCCTACGAAGGAGGTGACTTCTCAGGAGGTATGGTTGATTTACAAATATTGTTTTCATTAATCAGATGCAATTTGTCAAAACTGGCAATGATTGTATAGTAACGAGAGTCCTTGGAAAGTGCAGTAGTCAGCAGTGTGAAAAGGCATTTACCAACAGTAATTTCAGTATTTCTATCCCTGTTCTTAGGTAAAGAAAATAACTGTGACAACAGTTGGCAAACCAAGTCCTCATGATAAATTCCATTCCAGCAGCAACCCTGTGCTTATTTTGGTTAGTTCCCTCACCCTTCACTGCACAACACAAGTAAAACCTGCTCTAGTGTGTGGCAGTTTGTAATTTATCTATCAAAGGTATTTATAGAGCACTGCTCCCTGGAGAATTCACACTCTAGACCCACTGATATTTTAGAGGAAAGGAAATAGAGCTTACTACACTGGACTTCTTAAGCATTTTTCTTGGCAAAAGTCTTGATGAAGCTGTTTGTATAGACCTTTCTTTGAAAAGCTGAAGGTTTTAGAAAATATTATTGAAGGAATTTTTGCTATCTGAATGCAAAAAAGGTGAAAGAAAGGATATAGCCTAAACTGTACAAAAATATCTGTTTGAAGAGTAAGTATAAATAAAGTTCAGAAGTCAAGAAATTTTTTTTTGTATAGTGAGAAAATTATTTAGTTCATTTATTTCAGACAGTTCCATTCCTTCCCAAAGCACCAAGATTCTGAACACCCAACTGAAATGAAAGGTCATCTTGGTCAATCAGAATCACATTTTCATCAGTAACACTGGTTTTATGGTGAGGTCTCCTTCCTGGTGAGACAGCCATGGCACAGGAAAAGGTTATAGGGATTGAGGTCCAGTGAGGGACATGAGCTTTTAGGATTTATTTTCTTTGACAATGCCTTATGTCTGACATCATCAGTATTCAATATTCATCTCCTCTGAAAGAGCCAGAAAAGAAACAACCCTGTGGAACCACACAGGCTGGAAAAACTCTGGTTTTAGACTTATTTCCATGCAGAAGACAAATGAAGTAACTTGTGTCTCAGTGTCTTACGATGTGATTTATGCCCTGCTCAACACCACCCTGAGTCCAAACTGACACTGGCAAAAGCAGCTTGATGGGAGCCAAAGCCTAACCCAGACACGAGGTTTGTGCTGTACATCAGCTGCATAAACAGAAATATTGTGTGCAGGAAAGATGCATGCAGGCTGTTGGCTGGGCCATGGGGTTGGGTCTACACTCGGCAGGTCCTAGCACTGTCTCAACACAGGGTGAAGAGCTGCAGCCTGCCAGCTCCACATCACTCCTCCTAGCACATCGAGCCCACCCAAATATCACAGATGTTGCCAACAGCCTCCTTCCCTCTCCACTCTCTCTCCAGAGGACATTGTCAAGAAATCTTCCTGGCAGCATTTTAAAAGCAGATGAGATCAAGCATGTATTTAAGAATAAATATATTTAAAACAACCAAGCCCTTAAAACCCATCTGTTGCTGCAGAACATAAATTCAAATATTACTCATACTCACTTTAACTCAGTGCTCATGAGAAAGAGAAAAAACGATGAAACTACTTGCTGATTTCCTTGACAATATTCATATGACATGTCCCTCCTTGGGACCAAAAAGCTGACTGTCTTTTCTGGCTGTGCAGCACAAAATGGGTCATTTTAAGGCAGGTTCTCCTACAGCCACTGGGCAGGAAAAAGTGAAGAGTTTGAAGACTGGAGGTTGAGAGATGTTAGGGGGTGGGACCTAAACACCTTACAACTAGCTGTGGGTGAAGAAGCAACAAAAAGTTGGAGTGGGATGGAAAAAAGAAAACTTCCCACAGAGGGAAACTGGAACTCCTTTAGTGAAAATAACATACTCTAAATTAGGAGACCCTTTCCAATGTCCAGGAGTGGCACAGTGGATTTGTGTTATCCTTACTCAGCCTTGCTGGAAGAGACAAGCAGAGTTTTACCTCCCACAGATGAGAAGTGGGCAGTGAGCATGGCCAGCACAGGCACTACATAAGATGAACAGGAAAAGGCACTGGGAGGCACACAGCTGGCCCTTTGGCAATCCAGATTACTTCATTTCAGCAAAGGCTTTTTATCTGTCATCACCATGGGAGCCTGTGGTTTTTTCCTTTGTAAGACAGCAGCTGGGTAACCTTACTGTGGGTGAGAGGGGGTCTAGGGAGTTTCTCACAGCAAATCAGGGTGGCTTCTCTCTCCTTCACAGCCAGACAAGGAGGAGCCTTGAGGGGGCTCCCAGGTTGGATGGGCAGAAATCAAAGATACTGGCTTTGTTTTTCCCTGCCCTCCCCCCAGCCTCCCCCCTCCTGGTGATGCTGGAGGCAGCAGTGGCACTCTGGTGCTGCAGGACTGTCTGTTATCAATTTGATGTGGTGCCAAGGCTTTCCAGCAGAGCACCAGTGAAAGAATTAACAGCAGTTTAACAGCCTGTATCTCAGCTAAGTATAAATGAATTTTCATGGGCAGAAGTGGGAAGGAAAAAGCATTATCTACCCCAAGCACTTGTCTTCAGCTCAAAATCTCAAAAGACAGACACAAGCAATGCTGTTAGACTTTCTTATAAAAGGTCTCCAAGAATTCTTATAATAGCACATAATATCTTAAATATAGAGTTGCTACTGACTTCCCTAAAAAGAGACAACTATAACATAAGTGGTACTTGATCTGAAAAAAGATGTTAAACTACATGTTCCAAAGAAGTTTCCTCACCCAAGATATTTCTGTTTAGTTAATAGAAAGAAAAACATGAATGGACAGCATGCTGGGCATTACTTCTGACCAAATTGATGGCTTCCTTTTCTTTTATCATGTGTTTTATAAGGGAAAAAGCGAGTCCAGAAGGACAGCAGTAATCCTAAAACTAAAAACTATAAGTTATGAAAATAAGCTAGAAAACTACGTTCATAAGTAGAGATTTAATAGAAGTGACCAAAATCATAAATGACTGAGATAACAGAGCTTCTCATTTAGCTTTAGTGCAGAAGGCTGAATAAGGAGAATGCAACTGGAAGTTAAAGAAAAATAAATTCAAAGTAAACTTTTTAAAAATCACTTTACATCTCTCAGTTGTAAGCAGGTTAAATGAGCTGCTCAAAGCTGTGAGGTCATGACCTTGGGATTGCCCAGGAAGGGGACTGGACTAAAAAGAAAGTGTTGTAAAATAAGGAAGCTGGACCAAGTGAAATAGCTTCTGCTTCCTAGTCCCCATATGTTCTGCTTTTATATATGTTTCTGCTTTAAATATCATCTACCCATGCTGGTAAATCTAACATTCTGCACTGTGATTTTTCAAGCTTGTAAAAATATTAAGTATTTATTAGACCAAGAAGGTGATAAGTTTATGTAAGAACTTGATATTTAAGTAACTTGATATTTAGGATGCAGCATATAACCATCGTCCTGATGTTTTAGATACATGAGAAAACAAACACTGCTGGTCTCTGTACCTGTAACCAGCGTAATCATGCTAATGACAGAAATCATAACCCAACACAGATGTGAGAAATAGACTTGTCATGTACATTCTAGTACATTTGTACTAAAAGGGAAGATTTCTCCAAGATGAAAACACTGAAATGAGCTCTTCTCTACCATCATCGTTACATGACAGCCTGGAAAGATTAGATCATTGTGAATCAGCATCTCTTTGGTGCCCTGGTAACCACCCACAGCCTGCATGAAGCAGGACTGCCTTTGCTTTGGTTTCCTGGAGAGCAGTTCTGCGTGGCAGCTGCGAGGCACCAAAGGCAAGGCTGCTTGTATTTAGCATTTCAACTTCCTTGCCTGCCATATCAGTTTAAGCATGGATTCAGAAAGCTGCTCTGGTTCATGAATTCAACAAGGCATGCAGGAAAGCTCATTTGAAATCCTTCTGAAACAAGGTTTGAGTCACTGCTCCAGAGCCAATATAATCAATGTCTTCCTGGGATTTTGGATCAAAGCAAAAGCTGGTGTGGTTGCGGTTTTTTTTTCTCTCCACCTGCTGCATCTTGATGCTCCCCATGCAGATTAGGCAAGTCACTCTCCCTTTTGAGCCACGTCTTGATGGTGCAGAAACTAAAGCAAGCATCCTTTAGCTGTGAGGGCTCACATGAACTAATGGATTAAAGCACGGCAAGGGTTTGATTGCAGGCACAAACATGAACCCCTCCTCCAAAGAGAAAGTGAACAAATAATGGTAATTGAAATTTGGCTGTTATAATGCAACCCTTCAAGTAGAATAATTTTAAATGCGGGCAGTTAATCAGATTTGCTAGATGGCATCATTTTTTTTCTTTTTTGCTAGGGTTATCTTTTTAACGGGTTCTTTTTGTTGTTGTTGTTTTTGTGGTTTGGGGATTTTTTAGGGGATCTGTATATGTTCTATAATAGAGGTGGTTCAATTGAACCTAATTTCCTCTATCATACATTATTTCAATAATAGATACATATAAGTAGGAGTTTAGAACATAAGTACAGAGGTGACAGTGACAAACAGAACAATTCATGTTATGGAGATTAGCAAACACAACCTAACTTTTTAATTTTCCTTTGTTTCTTTACCAATAACCTTTAAAACTTTGAAATACTTTTAGTCAAAGTCATCACACTGACTGAGCAAAAAGTGAGATTTTTAAAGTAAGATTTAATTAGCTGTCTCCTAAACACAAGACATAATTTTACTTAGGTTTGGGGTAATTTTACATTCCTTTCTAACTGCATATCCCAAAAAGACAGTTTTTTTCAGCAAACCTCTGTTCACAGCCTTGATTTAATTATGCAGATAACAAATGGTTGTGAAGCACTTGTTCTGTTCTTCCTTTGATCCACCATTAGAAGTGTCATTATTTACACGACTTTGATCACACATATGAGAGAAAATTTAGGACAAATAGCATTTAAAACAAAAAGATAAGTCCAAAGATAGCCCACTGTATTTTTTAGAAAGAGTCAAGATATCATCTATTAGATTTTTCTGGTCTATTTAAAGTTCTCCAGACCCATTTACTGAAGGAAACTCCGATGGTTTCTGCTGTGAGTATCAAGGAGAGGGTAAGGTATTGGGATCAAGGTGCTGGCTCAGCACTTGTTCAGACTCTTTGAATGACTCCTCAGAGATGCCTTTATCTCTCCCCATGCCAAAATGCTGATGAGTTCACACTGCTGGTGTCTGCTCTTCTCACTCTCTGGGAACAATGTGTAAAGGAAGAAAAGCACTGGCCCATGGACATGGCCTTGCACACAGGGAGAATGGCATGGCAGAGTCATCCTCACAATCGTATTGTACCAATTCTGTGTTTAAAGGGAATTTCACTGTAGAGGTATGCAAGGATGTGGACTGCTCTTTTATGTGGCTCACTTGTATATATCTCCATCTCAAGTCTTATGAAAGTCCTTCTTCTTCAAGAGCTGTCACTCCTATTTTATATAGGAAAATATTAAAGAGTGACATGTGAGCAGTCCATAAAATTTCTCATTGCTTCAAGTGATTTTTTATAATTTCCTAAGAAAGAATTACTGATCCATAATTGCCAAGGTCATTACTATAGGGATTTTGTTTGTTTGGGCTTTCTTCTTCTAAGTGTTTGGCATTTGCCGGTCCTCTGGGGTGCAATATTAAATTCTGTACCAAATTGATAGAAAAACTCTTAGAGTTCAGATTAGCACAGTTTAGAAAACGGACAGAGAGTGTATGTCATGTTCTATGGTTTGACAACCATATCTCCTCTTGATGACTTTAATCTCCAAAAGTGAGTCAGTTCTCCTTTCCATAAGCAAAAAGATTGGGCAAGCCTCTTTTTGGCATCTTCTGGTGAAAATGGAAGTGAGGAAATGGCCTTGCTCCTGTGCTGTGTTCACATTACCTCTGACTATCCCACTTGTTCTCAGACTCTCCAGCTAATCTCATCTTTGATTGTGCTTCCAATTTTCAGAAAAATCCTGTTCACTGAGCTACAGAGAAGAGACTGTAGCAAACTCAACACAGCTCTTAAGACCTGCATTTTGCAGAACTGGATTGGATCCCTTCGGACATGCTCTTTGTTGCCCTCCTGAAGAGCAAGAGCACAGATTTGTTTCACAAACAAGTCTTAGGAAAGCAAAAACAGTTCTCTTTCATTATTGCCTGATTTTATTAAAACTTCTCCCCAAAGAGAGAGGGAGAAGGGCTGTTTGTCTTCAGAGTCATCTGTGCTTTCAGTGCATTCAACATTTGCACTAAAACGGTGAAAAGAGTGAAAAGAACATTACCTGTACCATTCATATTTTATTCATGCTTTAAATTACAAGTTTAAATGAGAAACATCAAATATAAATCTTGACAGATGCTTACTAATGTTTTCTTTATTCATCTGTATGAAAATGTAACAAACACTTCAGTCTGACAGCTTATTTCCTTTTTTTACCTGAAAAATTAACAGAGCTCTTCCTGTTTGTTCACAGCAATAAAGAAATTATGTACATATACATAATTAGCTGCAATATAAAAATATGTTTAAATATAGAAACATATGGATACATGGAGGAAAATATTCCCAAATGTACCTATTTCTGTATTTCAGTGGGTGTTTAGGTTAGTCTAATAGAAATTACATTAGAATGAGGGCACATATATAGAATTTTGTTAATTCTAATGCAGTTACTTGACTTGCATAATGGCGCAAAATTGTGTAATTCGGGTAAATATACTTAGTACTTGCAATATGGAACTATCTGGGAAAATGCTATTCAGAAATGCCAGCACCAAGTTGTGGTGGCATGTATGGGCTGTTTGAAATAAGGCAATCACTAAAGTTCCTCTCTGTCCCATTTCTCACAGGAATTCCCAGTTGCTCACTGCCCTGCACAGTCACCCTTGCCTTGCTGCCTTGCTTACATCCGTGTTAACATTTCTTTCATATCCACTGGCATCTTCGTATGTACTTCACTACTAATTGTTCTCCTCTACTGGGAAGTAAGATATTGCTGGCACTTCTGATGTTATCTAACTATGCACACTTCTTATCTAACTATTCACAGCAAGCCCTTCATTTTCCAAGGGTTTCCATTCATTTTCTGGGTGACCATCCAGCATGAGAAAAGAGACCAAAACCAGCAGCAACTTCTGCCCTTGATCTCAATTCAATTAAGCACCAAAATTGCCCTTTCACTGCAAAGGCACCACATTGGGCACAGGTACATACTGGGGAGCTGCAAGATGTAAGAGATGGCCATGAGCTACTCTGTGCCAGGCACAGCCATTTCCAGGCAAAGGAAGGAGCAACAGAGAGGAGCAAACCCTCATTCCCTGCTCCCCTTCAATTCCTGGGGGATGAAAGATCAGGAGGGAAGCAGTGAAGCTGAGCATGAAAAACAGGAAAGGAAAGGTGCTGGTTTAATGTTTTTAATTTTGTTTGTCCCTACTCTAATCTATTTAATTGGCAATAAATTAAAAGTAATTTTCCCCCAGTCAAGTCCTATTTTCTGCCCCCATCCCTCTGGAGGGGGTGAAGTGAGCAGCTGGTTGGGTGTTTGGCTGTTAGCCGTGGCTAAGCCTCAGCAAAAAGATTTTGTTTGGCTGTGTTCTATATCACTCCAACCTAAAATAATTTCCATCATGCTCAGAATTTCAGAAACAAGAGTCAAGCCCTACCTGATCTCTGCTCTCCTCTTATTCCCGTCCCAACGTTTCAACAATCCATTTAGATGTAACAGCTAAGCAAAGCATTTGAGTAGAACTTAGACACTGATGATTAGAAACCTTAATTTTCAGAGCTGAAATACTGGTTCAGTTCTCTTTCTGCCAGTTCCTGGGAGGGCTCCAGAAGTGTGCCACATTATTCTTACTTAGCTTGCTTTCTCAGAGTACTAAACTGGCCTGCACTTCCAACTAATGCATAGTTTTTAACAGACCTTCTCTGGGTAACTCCAAAGACAGAAGGAAGGTAGGCACTCACACACTCACACACTCACACACAGAAAAATCAACAGTGAGACACAATTAACCATTGAACATCTGCTAACGGGGCCATTTGTTGGAAGATCTAAGACCACCTTTCATGAGTAGGAAATGTTACTGCTGCACTTGCAGGGACTGCTGCTGTTCTGGGGGTTAGGGAGTCTGGGCTCCCAGATCTCCAGTTTGGGGCCCTTAGCTCTATAAAAAAGTGTAAGTTTTATTTTGATACTGTGCTCTGCAATTAATTATGAATCTCACTAAGGGAAAAAAAGCTTTGCTATGTCATATAATTTTGAAGGGAATGTGCAGTGTGACAGGCAGTGACCTCTTAAAGTGAACACTATCACCCTTGCTCTGAAACTCTTTTAACACTGTAGGCACACAGGAAGAGATAGAATCTGTATTTTCTTATCTGCTTTTGCTGGAGACAGTTCTGCACCCACAGATATTCCCAGATATTCACAGATATGAATTTTCTCAGTATTCTCCCAACTCAGAAGTCCCAGTGTCCTTTTAAAGTCTGCAGATATTCTTGGAAAGGGTGTCATTACCCAATCTGACAAGTTTATCCAGCAAGCATGCACTGAGTACACTTTAATACAAATATTGTTAATTAAACTTTGTCAAATATCAGTCATCATTAGAAAGAAAGTAACTGCCATTTTAAATCAGCTTCATACTTTAGTCATAGGTTTCTAATATATCTTTAATTACAGTGATTAAAACCCTTTATAAATTATCAGCTAAGTCTTTGCCTTCATCTCCCTCTGCTTTAATTTATTGTTCCTAAAAAGAGGATAATTATCATCTGCAGCCAGCTGCTCCTTAAATACACTCGAGAAGCTGAATTTGTTTCTGAGGCTCTTCCTCAGTTGTTTCTCCCTTCATATTTCTTACACAAACACATTTCATGTGCTTTCTCTTTTTGGCCAACCGACAGATCAGCCTTGCGGACTCCCTAACTGGCCATCACAAGTTTCTGAGTATAGAAGGACTTTCAGTGGATGCCAGGAACATGCCCGTGGGGATTCAGGTGGCCACCCACGCCCTGGCCTCTGTCTGTACAACTGAGTCAAGGTCTGCCAAGGATGGCAGGTGCAGTGTGAATGCTCCAGAATGTGTGAGAGCCTTGCACTCATCCAGTCAAGCAGAAGGGTCCCTGCAGCTGCAAGAAGGGAAATGTGAGCAAGAATTAAATGAAATGGCGACCTGTCAGAGAGCATAAGAAGATGTTTACCTGTCTTTGTTTTGGGGTTTTTTTTTGGTCAGTCTTCTGGTCTGTTCTGTTGAAGTACAACAGCCCAAAATAACATACACATATATATATGTGTGTGTGTTTCATCAGTTCTGTATTTAATCAAAAAGGAGAGGCTTAGGCCCAGGGTCCCAAAAGATGCAAAGCTTAACTGCAGGAAGCTCCTCTCCACAATTTTCGGTGACATGGGAGTACAGTGTTCTCACAGGGGCCAAGAGCTGGCACAAACAGGCTGAGTGCGGTGACCCACAGATGACAGACATTGGCATGAGCCTTAAGGTGGATCAACACCTTAAGGGACAGTACAGCTGGAATAATCACAGAGGTATAGCAGAATATCAGCATGGCCAGAGGGGCTGGTGGCCAGTGCTGGCCCATGGCTATAATGGCCCTCAGGGCCGGTGACAAGAGCAGCACTGTCACGTGTCTGACACCATGTAGCATCTGAGCTGGGACCATCATGGGCTGCAGGCAAGCCAGTGCCAAAGCTCAGCACTGGGAGCAGCTGGAAGGAGCAGCACAAAGTCATGGAACAGGAGAGATGGGCAGGTCACAGTAAGGAGGGTGCCTGAGTATGTGAAAAGCTGTTTCTCTCAGAGCCTGCCTCTTGCTTGCTCTGCTAAATTAGGCTCAGCTTTGCACCATCACATCATCTGGTGTTCCTTTTCCTCCCATTAACATTAGGTAAATCACGTCATAATGAATTGCAAACTTGGAATATTCATTAGAAAAAGACCCAGGAATATTTTATCCTTGTCCTAGTAACAGCCCTAACAGAAAAAGCTACTGGAAGATTCTTACTACAATTTTGAACTTACATCAGCACAAAGGAACCAAGAGAAAGCTGAAACAGCTGCAGATAAAATCTTATTTAGAAAAGCAAGGCAATGGGACAAGGAACAGAGCCATCAGTCCCCTTCAGGGTAACAGACTATGCATCTCATGAAGTTTTGTTGACACAAACAGGACTGCTGTGAGTGAACTAAGGAGAGTGGTAATGAATCGAGTTTAATGTAGCATTCTAAATTTCAGTGGTCTGTAAGAATTAGAGGTAGGTAACAGACAGCAGGACTGTAGTACATGTCTGTTAGAGACAGCTTTGGCAGAGAACAGATAAAACAGCACTGTAAAATACTGCACTTTCAACAATGGATTGAAAACCCTGGTTGGTTTTGGGCAGAACACTGTTATTGCCTTTGGCTTGCAGTTGACATTGGTCAGCAAACTCACAGATGCTTGATTGAATTTATCTCTTTGTTGAATTCTTAGGAAATTTTTCAGACAACCTAGATGGCCTTTATTAGCAGAGTCTTAATGCTTCATCCATGTATCAAGGAGACAAGAACAAGGCAACATTTTCTCACAAACATGCAAGATAATAATGCAGAAGAAAGCTGTGTTGGCTCTTTCCTTTTGGTTTTTAATGCTCCCCCACCCTTTTTCAAGTGGATAGCTGAAACAGTTGGAGTAGAACTAGTGCAAAGGGAAATACTTAACTATTTCAAGATGTTTTTTAATCTCAGGCTCATACCTCTGAGATCAGTAGTGCTTATCAATGTGCTATCAGGTTACTCAGCAGTACAAAGAAGATCCAGAGCAGACACAGGCAGATGGTCATATTTCTGTTGAATAACCTCCACAAACAGCAAGGGATTTATTCCAATTTTACAGAATCAGGAGCAGTGGCTGCAGAGGACAGCTGAAACCTGATCTTGTGTAAAGCTTCTCAGTACAAAGTCAGCCCATGTAACTTTTTGTTGTGTCCCCTGCCCAGTTGTTGTCGGGCAGGGGAAAGTTCCAAGGTTTGTGAGTGCTGACCTTTCAGGCACTCAGCTTCATGGTTTCTCACAGAAACCTGTAGTTTCCAGCTGGCATAAAAAGACCGGGAGAGCAGCTCAGACTTTTTCCACAGGCTTTATTATCGTCCATGAAGGGGTCAGGCTACAAATCCAAAGATGGGGGATCACACATGTACTTTTATAGGGTTTGGGCGATCACAAGTAAACCAATGGAAAACAGGGTTAACACATTTTGGCCAACTACATTATCTTTCTTTCTTTGGGACAACCAATTATAAAGAATCAAACCTAACCAAAAATATTCTAAAAAGATAAGAAGAAGAGCTTCCATTTTTTCAAACATGAGTCATTCTAAGCAAGTAGTTTTTCTTATCTCAAAGGAGATGCCAGGGCACCCTCGCAGGGATGTCTGCAGAGGGATTTGTCTCCTCTACAAGTCCATCCAACTTTTCTGGAACAAATCTGAACCCACAGTGTGAGTTCATACCATGTCAACCCACTGTAACATTTCAAGTCCAGTATTAGGAGCTCAGAGCCAGACATACCATGTGCCATGAGCCAAAGTACAAGGAAGTCTCTTCACAGTACCAGAAAGGTTAATGAACTCTTGAATTCACCTGAACTCTTTGCAGAGGGTGTTTTCTGTTGACTCCAGAAGAGTTATACTACACCAACCAAGGCTTAGTCAAAAGTTCAAGAAGTTTATGATATTTTAACACTAAAAAACCAAGATTTCTGATGTGGACTATACAGTATGAGTACTGCTGCATCAGCAACAGCAAGGACTTAATAGCCTGGACAGAAATGTGAGTAGATAAAGTCCTCTGCATCCTCACACAGTGACTGCAGTCTGGAAGCACTGAACTACACAGCACAGGATGACATCTTGCACTGTGGTCTCCTTGCATGCTTGCTTGTGCATGCTGTTACATGTGCCACTGTGCTCATACAGGACTGGTGGCAAAAAAGGAACACACTGGAGTCACTCAAGCCTAGAACATGACTTTTAATATTTAATTACAATGTAGTGGGTGAACACCATTCTTGCTCTCAGAGGCCTTTCATATACTTCTGCTTTTAGATTGGTAGTGTAAACCTTAAACCTTTTCATCACTGGATGATGCAAGTTTGCTCAAGGGATATATTCCCTTAAACTTGTACACTTCTGGGGAGAAATTCAGTTAGCACGGTGCCTCAGAATCTCATGTTTCTCTATAATCCAAATTTGTTCATTTTAAGAGGAAAAACAAAGACATTAACTGTTGCATAACACCTATGCCAGTGCGATTTTTCATCACCCCTGCAGATGATCTAAGCTGCATAGCAGCATTTTGCAGTGCTCTTTAACAGCAAAGTCAGTTCTTTAGGTTTTGCCTTACTTTTCTCATTACCTTCTTTCAGGAGGCTTTTTCCTGGCTCCAGGGAGAGCAGAGATCAATAACACAAATCCAATATTAGAAACATCTGCACAAGAGCAGGATCCAGAGGCATGCTCCTTCCATGCCATGTCCCCCCCAGCAGCAGTGCCAGGACATGACCCTGAACCATCCCCAGCCACACACCAGGGGATATGAGCACCCCAGTGCCCACTCCCTGCTTGAAATAACTGTGTCCCTTGCAAGTAATTGGAAGAAGGAAAGGTGTATCATAACGTTTACATTATTGCTGTCGGCTGCTGGTATCTTAAGGGTGCATTAAACTTTTTCTCAGCGTTGAGAATAATATTGTTGCAAGGCCTAAGGAGCTACAGGAGTTTGAAAATAAGCTGGGTATTACTTTTTCTTTAGTACTGGGCTCATCTGGAAGACAGTCAGCAAGTCTGAAAATAGGAGACTGCTGTTTGCTACACAGCCCTGAAATGATGTGGTTCTCAAGGAGCATCTTTTGAGCAGCACCGTTACCAGCACTCTCATCCTACAGTACATGTCCAGGTATGCTTAGAATTTCATGGGTTTAATATCCATCCACACAGATCTTTGAGGGGAGACATGGTCCTGCCTACAGGCATCTCGCTACTGCCAAAATATAGAGAACTGCATTTTCAAGTAAGACCATTTGTTAATGAAATGTGAAAATAGCTTAAAATTTGCTTCTTTCAGCTCTTGTTTCCCAGAGGGAAAGACAGCATAGAGTTCTGTAATAGATGTCTAATGCCACAACAAAACAAAACAAAACAAACAAAAAAAACCACGACCCCCCCCCCAAACAGTATCCACATGTATCGGGTTTATTTTTTAGACAATCCATTTTTCTATAAGACATTATCTTCCATCAAGACTCCTCTTAACTTTCTACGCAACATAATATTCTCTTTGCAGCTTGTTCAGCTCTCTTTCCAATGCTTAAATACGTTTTTAAAAATAACTCTTTCAGAAACCACACAATAACATTTCAAGTCAGGTAATCAGAGTTTGACTTAAGGCAAAATGGGTAACAAAATTATATCCAGTATTGCACAGTAACCAAAAATAAATTGAGAAGAGAGTCCTCTTGTAGGCTGCAGCTCAGCACCAAATATTGCTGCTCCCAGAGGAGGCTGCAGGGATGGAAGGCAAAATCTTTCACTTCTCATACACCAATTTAATCCCAGAATGCTAGGTTTTTCCATAGAGACCACCTCAATGCCTCCTACAGCAGGTTTCTGGGGAAGCGGTGACAGAGAGGATTTGACCTCAAGTGCCACTTTCAAGTTAAAATGGATGTGTAAGTTACAGAAATAATTAGATCTGAGTTGCTTCTAAGAATAATGCCTCCAATTAGTGAAAATTTACTGACTGGAAAGAAATTTTCTAAAAAATACGAAGCTAGGACTATCAGGGAGTCTGAAAAGAAGCTGTATAATGACAGTAGGCAGTCCTGTGGAGAAAGGGAGGCCTGCTCCTCCCTTCCCTTACTCTTTAATTTGAAGTCAGGAATGACAAAAAATTTCAAAGGACTAAGGTGGAATTGAAACAATCTCAAGGAAAACTCTATAGCAAATAAACCTATCATCCTATTATCAGCACCCAGCATGAGACTGGATGGAAGAAACCAAATAATATGTTTCAACCTTACGTAAGGCAAAAGTAAACCTCTATGAGACTGAAATCTGCATCTCCCTTATATCCATCCACATGCACAAAGAATGGATATTTTCATCTCAATTTACTGTATTTTCCCATCAGATACAGAGAGGGTAGGACAAATGCTGCCTTCTTTTCTCAAGTCAGATCTCACCCAACAGCATAGGAAGAGCCTTGAAATATAGTGAAGTGCATTTGATTTCCAAATCTCTGTTACAGTGGCAATAAAATTACAGAAAGTAGAGGCAGAAGCGCCTATATGCAAATGGATGATGCCTTGTAAAATTGGAAGTTTTAAAAATGTATTTCTAAAATGCAGAGCAATAAACCCATGCTCGCATTATCACCACCGCTCAGGCATTTAAAGATTTGCTAGACACATTCCCCATGCTGCATCCTGCTCCTTTTTTCCCCAGTACAATCTCATTAAAAGAACAGCAGGATAACCCTTACGAAATGTTGCACAGGCAAATAGGTTACTTTGGATTCTCAGGCTGTTTTTCTCAGAGTAAGTACTGTCCATCTCTGCTTTCTCATCTGTATTTTTAAGAGCATGGATAAGAAGGCAACATACACAACTGATATCTTTCAGTTTGCCAAACTAAAATTATAATCTAAGAAAGTCACAATATGAAGCATATGTCAGTACTGGGGCACAGTACAAATGGAGGCTGAGGGATTCTTCCAGTCCAGGCAATGCCTCTGAAACAGGCTGCAAAATAAACTGGTGCCTTGCCCATGAGATTTCCAGACTTGCCAAGAAGGAGAAAAAGCTGAGGAGTAAATGCTGAGGAGCAAGCTCTAAGAGGATGATAGCATTGTTAACAGCCTTTGCTTGTGTTCCTGCTCTACAAAGGCTGTGACCCTGCCAGGCTGAGGGAACTGGTGAATACTAGCCCAGTCTTGAGGTGGGTTCTTGGATCTGGATGACCCACAAAGTGCTCCACAATTTATTGACCCTGTACATCTCGGAAGATGATTGTTAACTGATGCTTTGTTACTGTCTTGTTGGGTTTCTGAGAGAACAGGGTGGGGGATGAGAGGCAGAGTAAGCTTTGTGCCTTGGAATGGCTGGCAGGTAGTTGTAGGGGGAAAGCATCCCCTCACCCTGCCAGCAGAGCCAGGCAGTGTCCTTTTAACAGGAGGCCAGAACACACTTCTCAAAGGGTGGTCTGCCAGCTAGGCTGATCATTTCTGGACAGTGCACATGGGGACAGACACCTCAGACAGACAGAATTGTATGGACATAAACATGACCTCTGCTGCAGAAGGGGGGCCACTTTAATTTCCTTTCTGGCGTTGTTACACCCTAGGAAAGGGATTCTCCCTCTGTCAACTTCTGAGTTGGGAGCCATGCCTGGAACACTCAGCCGCTCTGTGACCAGCATGTTCCCAACATAAAGCACATTTCTAATGCATTCAGAAGGCTTCACAGGGGACAGACAGTGCTTTTGTTTTACAAACAGGATGCAGAGGCACGGGAAAATGGCAGTCACAGAGAAGACCCCAAGTCTCCTGATTTCTAATTTGCAGCTTTATCCAACTCACTCTCTTCAGGAAGCTGTTGCTTTTAGTCTTCACCAAGCCTTAAGATCTTGAATCCCCAGCAAACAAATAATCTGCAGCCCAGAGATGCCCCAGAGCTTTAAACCACACAAGCAGAGCTCCCGATTCACCTGCTGGGCAACCTGCCAGTAACTGGTCTGCAGCACTTCACCTTGCTGCAAGATAATATCTCTGTCAGCTTGGGATATTACTGAATTCTTAATGATATTAGAGAATTTATGTGATCAGCGCTATAATTTTTTAATTTTTTCTTTAAATTTCAGAAAAATCACTTATGCTACAGAGAATTTCATCATAACTACCACAGGAAAGGAAATGAAAATGAGGATTAGCCAGAAGATAGCATCTGTAGGTCATATCTCTGGACAAGGAAGGGAGTGGGGTCATTTTAATTCTAGAAGCAATTTGGTTGCTGAAGCTTGTCTCCATTTACATTTAAGTGGTTATCGCATCCTGCTTATGTACTTATGTCCATTATGTAAGTTCATTGACAACTTTTATGCTTTTTAATCAAATACTTCTGGAACATTTTCCCTCTGTTCTCAGTCCTGTAGCTTAAGCCTCAGCATTGCACACCAGTTCAGGAGACCTATTTTCTGCTGACTAGATTTTTTTCAGGTCTTTCTGCCACACCTTTTTTCAGCTTTTCAAGAAAATGATCAGCTTTCTTTTTAAAAGATTCTGAAATCTTTCATGGGCATCCATAAAAGTAGTTTCTCTCTTCTAATTTTCCGTGGGCATCCAAAAAAGAAAGAGTTTCTTCTTTGCAGTACAAAAGCATTAGAGGTTTTTTCAATCTTCTGCAGGTTGAAGGTCTCAAAACAAATATGAAGTTATTTTCCTTAACAGTCTTACAAGCTTAACATCAATGCTTTCTGTGTAACAGCTCTCACCGGAACAGATTTATATAATCCCTGTACCTCAAAAAGATATCTTGCAATTATGCCAAATCTTTTTGTGAGAAACTCAGGAAGTTTTAGTGCATTGCTGAGAACTTAACATCTGTGATTTCCTACTGAGTTCTGAGATTTAAATCAATTAACAGTAATTGGGACTGTTTACAGAGGCCTTCCAAGTGGAACAAACATATGTTAGAATTTGAAACTAAATATTTAAGTCCCTGCACCAAGTGACTGTCTTGCAAATTTTAATAATATTTTGATAGAGTGTGTTGTCTTTTTAGTAACTTGTTGTTCTTAGGAGAAACTATTTCTAGTCTTTTAAACAAAACTAAAATAATAAGGTTTGGAGTAAAAAAAAAAAAAAGTTATTTTCATTTTATTTTTATGTTCTCCACTTCTCAACATGTAAATGTGCTGCACTAAAATCACATGAACCTGAACAACCAGTAATTAATTAATTAATTGTAACAAAGCAGCCAAACTTGCATGGAGTAGTCTTGAAAATTTTCTCCTGGGTACTAGTGTAATAAATCTACCACATCAAATTACATTCAGAAGTGCTGTGTGCAGTTTCCTTTAGGTGTAAAAGGGACCACTGACCGCAGTAGTCCATTGTGCAGAATTTGACTGCGCAGATTTAAACAAACCTGCTGATTTTTCAGCATGGAGAAGGTTGTAAATCAAGAAGTTAACTGGGAGTTTGCCGTACCATTTCCCTGGAAGTGAATTCCCCAATTACTCCCAAGCTACTGCACCACGATGAAAGAAGGAACAATACACTCCCAAGATTTTCATGGTTTGGGAGCTTTCCAGACCTTCAAATGAGAAAGGGAAGTGGATGGACTGGAGACTGCAAGTTCCCAGTGTCTTTGAATGGATTTACTAGTGCTAGCACTTCTGGAAGCTGTCTTTATGGAGGAAGCCTAAAGTATGTGCCAACCTATTGCAGATGCCTCAGCACCTTCCCCACTATGGGATGGGGAGCTCTGAGTAGTTGAGACAGAGAAGCTGAGATGCACTAGTGATGCTGAGGAGCAGTTTCACCTCCACACTGAAGAAGGGAATGCAAGACTGTGACTGCTGATGTAAAAATGACTATTGCATATTAGAACTGAAGCAGAAAGGATTAGTACAAATGCTTATTTCCATATTGTTGTGTTGTCAGGGAAATCCACAACAAACATAAGCATTATTGGAGCAAGCCAATTCAGTGGAGAAATGCTTTTAAAAAGTTGAAAGTCGATGGGAGACACAATTATATTTTATTCAGGTCAATAGGCACTTTCACTGAAGAGGACAATTATTGAATAGCAAACAAGAAGATGCAAAGGCATAATTACTCAGTAATGAACCAAGCCTGGAGCTGGCTTAGCCACTATAACCTGGGAACAACCTCATCAGCCATCTGCCAGTAACTTCTTAAAGCTAAATAAATGTATACTGAAGGAAAGTGGGAGCAGTGGGGGCGGGAAGGGTGGTGTGTGTGCTGGGGGAGTGGGTGGAAGTGCACATCACACAACTTTGTGCAAGTGCACATCACACAACTTTGTGGATATACACCTACATTTGCAAGAGTGCTCTATGTCCCCACTGCTCCCTTTGCAAGTCTCTTTCCCAGGGGCCAGGGGTATGGGGGCTGAGGAAGTGGCTGATCCCCATAATGCCTTTGCAAAAGATACAGGGGTGACCCCTGACAGGCTATAGCAGGGCCACCATCCAGGCATTTCTCCTGCTGTTGCCCCCCAAGACATTTTCCCATTTTCTTCTCACAGTCATGTTTATTCCTCTTCCAAAGGCAGGAGCCTGCTAGTTGACTTTTCCCAAATCTTGAGCCAGCTGCCCTTCCTCAACTGGATGTTAAGTGTCCTGTTCCTCCCCTCCTCTTCAGCCCTCTGTGTCCTTTGGCCAACCCACCACCACCCTTGTCTCTCCACCCAAGACTTTGTACATCCCTGTGTTGAATCCTCATGATGTTCCTGTCAGCCCATTTCTGCAGCCCAGGTCGTTCCAAATGGTGGCACCAACATCTGGCATATCGCCACTCCACCCAATTTTGTGTCATCTTCATCCCCCTGACCCACCTCACCTGCAGGGGAAGCCAAAGCTGGGGTCCAGCCTGGATTCCCACTCCCAGCCCTGCCAGGGGGAGCAGCCAGGTTCCAGCAGTCCCATGTATCTGCTGCTCAGGCTCTCTCCAAGCATCATCCCCAGAGCAGAGATGGATGGAGAGTGTGCTCCAGAAGGCCACATTCCTAGCCCACCAGGGACCTGAGAGCCACTATTTATTTTGCCTTGTGGAACTTGAATAGTTTTGATCCTGCCTGCCCCGCACAGCATATGGATGAAGGCTGTTTGTGCAATTGTCTTTCCATAACCTAATTCTGCAGAACGTGGTTCTAATCTGCATCTGTGTCTCCTTTCTACCGTTCTGACATTGTAAAAAGAGACAGACTCTTAAATCCACTTCAAGAACCTTTGATCCAGAAAATACAGTAAAGTAAGTGAAAATGACCCTTACAGCCTTCCTGAAGTCTGTATTTCCTTTAACTGTAGCTGTTCCTTGCTCTTTCTTCTAAAACATTACTTTTGCAACTTATTTTCATCCTAGCTGATCTCATATCACTCTCTACAAGCTTTCTGCATATAAGGCAGGTGATGAAAATTTAGAAATGCATCCTTCCAAAATTTGTCACAGTCCAATTCTTTCTCCATGTTTTCCATTTCAGGCCCAAAATACCTTTAATTTGTGGAGCTGAGTCTGTGATGATTATGGTGATGACAGACCAGAACAACTGATGCATTTTTTGTCCTGACAATCTCATTGCATTCTGATTTAAGAAAAGCATTCAAATTGCCTTAAAATATATACTTAGATATTCCAGCTTTACTGTCTTTACATTAATATAGTAATACTGAAATGTTTTACAATAATTTCTAAGTCTTTATTTTCTGTTGAACAACATGGGCCTCATATTAAAGAGTTTCAAGAGTATTTGAGAGACGAAAGGTGACAGAACTGGTAATTACCTCATTTCTCATTAAAGATGACTTAGTACTCCAGGGACCTATATTGGAATAAATATTCTATCTCCTGTTTATTAACCTTTGTTCTTGAAAATGGTGAATGAGTGCAGATAAAACTGTTGTTATTGTGACTGCCTCAGGAGCTGCCACTCAGTCTCTAATATGATTTGGAGTCACCTTACCAAGAACAAATTGAACTTGACTATATTATGCTCCAGACTATCTTTATTTCTGACAAGACCTTTGAACCTAAATGCACAGACAATATCACCTGATGTTTCGTGATCTGAGTGGAATCTGCTAACTCTTGCATAGCCTTATATATGCTAAGATAGCATAGATAACATATGGTATACATAACTTACATAGCATATATATATATACACACACATATATATGGCATATATAAGATTTACAGCATATAAAAGATATATATGCTGTAGGGAATCAAGTACAGAAATACATGGAGTCCCTAAGTTACCTTGGATAATGTTTATTTTGGAAGGTAAACTCTTTTGTTGAGGAACACAAGCTTTCTTATGTTGTATGAAAACTGTCATCTGTCTTGTTTCCAACAGAAGCCAGAACATGTTGCTCCAAAAGGAAGTTCCTAAAATCCTTAATTTTTCTGCTATAGTGCAACTTATTTGCTCATATACAAGACATGTGTCTTGAAGCAGTTTATACTGCTTCAGTAACTGATTATTTAAAATCTGGCAATTTCCCTTTAATGCCAGCACTAATTAAGTTTATTATTTCAACTGCACAATCTTTAAAGAAACAGAATAAACAAAGAGGAAATAAAATAAACATTGGCTTAATAACAAATCAAGACTGTGCCTTGATAGAGAACAGTCAGTTGTGGACTATCTGAGTGTAACCATGTAATTTTGGGCAAGTTTTCTAGGACTAAGTTGAGTATGTATAAGAAACAAGGTAGCTGAAATCAAGAGGACTAAGCTTTTGATGTGCTCCATTACCATTTTCAAAGTAAAGTAACCCAGTAGGATTTATTACCCTTGTGCATATTAATATTTTCGGGTTCAGTGACTAGAGTCCTCCATAGTTCTACCATATACTACTTTACATAAAAGTTCAAAATTTTTTTGCACCCAAAAAAAAGTAACAAATTGGATGTCCTGTAAGGATTTCAAAACTGTCCAAAATATTTATAGATTAATTCAAACATCCAGCTATGGATGCCTGTCATGGACACTGAAATTATTTTAGTCAAAGCCTGTCTAATATGCCACAACCATGGACAGCAGACAGTGGATGTTCTGAATCACTCAAGTCTCTGAACAGGGCATGGAGGCAGGGATAGAATATGGTTCTCTAATGCTCAGCCTCTACCAAAACTAATGGATCTGGACAACAGCAAGTTTTCACTGGCACTAAAAAAATCTCTGGCATTTATATAGCCTCTTTATTTTTTGCTATAAAGATCCCCAAGAATGATGACAACAATTTTTTGATAAGAACTGGAAGACATACTTAAAAGTCAGCTACACTGATTGTTTTTTTACCTTTTAACTTCCCTGCCTGATGGTCACACTGACAAGTTTGACACTTTATTTAGTGGGAATTGGTATTAATATCATCTTGGTTAGACATTTGCCACCTACTTCACCTTATTATTTTCTTATGCATCTCCTCCAAGGGCTGATACATTTCCAATAACATTTGTTGCTAGTAGAAGCTACTGGAGCACAAAATGACAGATGAGAATATGAAGACTTCTGGCTATCTGTTATCAAGCTCAGTACTCCTGAGTGATGTGGGAAGCCACGCCATAGGCAGGAAACCAGGACATTTGCTAAAGTCCCTCAAAATTATACATGTTATTGAGTTTGGAAGGGAGTGCTCAGCTGCTCTGGTTTACTTACTACTAACTGAAGATTAAACAGTGTGAATCAAAACACAATAAATCCTACATTTCTCAGCTTGAGAGCCCTGGCCAGTTATTTAAAATTGCAGAATCTCAGTTTTACTGTATATGACAGGTATGCAACTGAAACGTCCTCAGTATAATTTCAAGTGGAAAAAAAACAACACAGAGGGAAATACATAGTAAGAGAAGAAATTCCATGTGTCACCTTTTATACATGAGTATATCAACTATAGGCTAGAGAGTCTTTATCAAGTTCAGGGTACATTTTACAGTTCCCTGAGAAGTTGAGTGAGCAGCTTTGATAGGTGAGGTCATAAATGGTGCAACTGGATCAGTCCAATTGATGCTCAAGAAACAAGGTCCTGCTCTTCAGCACCTGTGCCTTTCTTTTTTCTCCCCTTCCAGGAGAAATTAAAGCAACAAAACTAAGGTGAATGTCTCCTGCTTTGTGAATTGCAGCAATGTGCTGTGTGGTCAGAAAGCCATCATAGCTGGAGTGGAGAAGAGGGCAGAACTACACAGCTGGCACTGAGTCTTTGGATGACACCACTAGGCAGAGTCTTGTCTTAGATATCCCATCCTGTTGATGACTCTATTCTTGACACGCTGATGGTCAAATCTCCTCAGACAAAGGTAGGATCTGAATATGTGCTTCCTGCAGCCATCTAAGTGCCCTGCCCACTTGGTCAGCATTTAAAACTGCAACTTCCATTTATTCACTCCTCTTAAAAAGTAAGCCTAAAATTCACTACTACTTCTTAAAAATAAATAAATAAATAAATAAATAAATAAATAAATAAATAAATACAGTAAAAAAAAAAAAAAGGTACAGCACCTAACTCTGGGAAAGGATTCTGAGTTGCTAAGACACGGGAGCCTGTCTCCTAAGCACCTCCTGCTCACCAGATTATGTGGCAGCATTTTTCCCATCCCTGTGACCCCCAGGGATGTAGCCCAGTGGGGGTTTGCACAATGTGGGCTTGATAATTCCATGGGGCTGCTCCACCAGTCCCACATGTTGCAGCATTTCACTTTCATTTGTCAAGCTTGCTTTTATTGTGCCCTCAGCCTTAAAATGGTTGCTAGGGAGTGCTGCTTTTTGCTTGGGAAAACAAAAAGAAGAATGTGGAAAAAAAAATAGTAAATACTTAGGTGCATGTGTTATTACATCTATGCCTTTGTTGCTTTGCTTTGGAGATGGCAGCAATAATCCCTTTGCTGCTTTATGATTTATAAGTCAGAGTAAGATGCTAGCTAGCAAATGTTCTGTCATAAGTGCTGCTAAACTGCTTGTACCACCAGCAAACCAGGAGCTGCTCATGAACAAAGAAAGAAATGGAGAAAGATAAGGTCACTCTTATTGTGGGTGTTCACTCTTTCAAAGAGGACTAAAAACACAGCATGACTCTAGTGCAGGGGTGACAAATTCCCACAAGATCACCGAGAATCAGGTATGCTCAGCAGCATCCTGCTAAGAGCCCTCATTGTGTGAAGAGGTGACTCCACCTCTTCACCTCTAGGTGACCACATCCCCAGTTGCCTAGCAGGGCTGTGGCAGCAAGGAACGACTCTTTTTTAACCAAGTACTTTAACTCCATCTGAGTTAAAGCAAAATCCAAGTGGGAACGTTTATTTACAGCATCCATAAATAGACACAGCAGTAGCAAGGGTTTTAATGCATAATAAAGAAGGCTATAATCAGCCTACTTACAAGAGAAAATAAAAAAGGTCCTTTTAACTCCATCTCCTTATTTGCTGCAGGTAGTCTCCAGACATGTCAGGGACACTGTTTCCCTGCATGCTATATCTCACAGGCTTCATTGTTAGAGAAAAACCTTTCCTCCACACCACCATCTGTAACTAATCTTTTTTACAGGGCTCTGAGCAGATTTATTTTTTCCTTTAGAAACTTTCTGTCTTTCCATCTGAAACTTACTTCCTTTTAACTTACTCAGCAGATGATCTTGACACTTCTCCAGTTAAATTAAGAAGTCTCACTTCTCTGGAGATGCAAATGTCACTTTGTCAGAGCAGCTGTCATCCCCTGTACTTTACTAGCCAACAAGAACCTTCTTGACTGAGTGCCACTTTACCTGCTGAACCTTTCCTTCTCTCCTATGGTGACTCAATTGCTTTTATTACAAAAGTGTCTCCAGGCACTGAAGTTTGAATTTTAAATGAGCTAGAACATTCATAAATATCCTTGGCACAAACATCCAGTGCAACAAGTGAACACAGTCATTATCATCTCTTGAATGAGATGGTAATGCTGGGCTTAAGGCAAATGAAGGAGACAGAGAGGAAAGCCTTTCTTCCAAACATGCCAAGAAAATATCCCAAAGCACTGACAACAGAACAGCCTTTGGCACCTGTAACAGATATTCCTGGAAAATGTCATATTTTCTATCCACATTAACTATCTATGGAACAAGAGGCAAATACAAATTGCAACTGAAAGGAAAAGTCCAAGCTTTTTTGCATGTACACTTGAATAAGGATCAATTTTATTTCAAGAGTCAGTCTCGGGATGACCTGTTTCCTTTAAGTCATTCTCTGTGTTTCTGACAGCTCTCTTAGCTGCAGAAACAGGACAGGCCAAAGCTGTTGCATCACCTCTGAATAATGAGCTGGATTTCAGTATGCAGCCCAGATTCTTGCAGGACAAAGCATGGTGGGACAAGTAGATGAAGCAACACAACCTGGGGACTTCTTTTATATCCAGGGCCTTTACCAACATACCTACTATAGATAGTGCAAAAAAGGCAGGACAAGTCCTGCATAAGAGCTGCAGGCTCAGGAGAAAGCAGATTTTGGTGACCTGCAAAAGGCTTCCTTGGCAAACCTTTAAGCAAAATGCTGTGGGTGTAGCTGTCCCAGTGTTTTCCCTGGCAGCACTCCAGCCTAATCTACAGGTCAGGTTGACCCTTCCCTCTTGCAGCACAGCTATCAGGTCTGGCGTTAGTGGCTCTAAAGGTGCAGGGAGAGATTTTTGTCCCAGGATCTCCTCCAGAATCCTTTCTTTGTCTCATTGCAATCAAGCAAGACAGGAGTCCTAGGGAAGAGCCAGGCTGTATTCCTATACCCTGGCATGGATGGGGGCAAATCTGTTCATAAAGGCATCAGAGTGTGATGATCAAAAAACAGATTCCAAGGCAAGGCTGGTGCTTGCCCACAGCCAGGAAGCTCTGTTTGGGAATTACTAGTATTCAGTGCATTCAAACCAATGTAGTTTTACTCCTATTAAAAAATGTACTTGAATTAAAACAAGCAATCCAGACATGGGCTGCTGCTGGGCTTGGCTATAACACTGGCAGTTGCTCTTTTTTGTTTCTTCTTGCTCACTTAGCTGTTGTAGAAATGTGCTTCTTCCAATTTCTTCCAGATAAATGCTTGACTGAAGAAGTTCCTTCCCTTATCTTCCTTTTTTTTCGCCTGTGAACAAAAAAAAAAAAAAAAAAAAAAATTGTAAATAAAGATTGAAGATAAAAGGAGGAAAAAAAGTAACAAAACACCAAATTATTTTGTTTCCATCCTGAGGTGGTATTGAAAACGTGATTTACTGGAAGGGGGAAGAAAAGGGAAAAAAGGAAAAATGTCCAAGAGAATTAACATATTTCAATAGATACTTAAGCTACTAGTTTTGTGGAAAAACGAGGAGGCTTTCGGGGTAAGGTTTTAAACCTCTTTTTATTATGTATTTAATAGATGGCAAAAGTCAAGAAGGGATAATAGGGAAAGCTCCCTATTATGTGCGAGCAGAGACAGACAGACACAGAGTAGACATGGAGACAATATTGTCTGCCATATTCCTAACTCAGATCCTTGTCAGTGCTGCAGGAGAGTGAAAATCCTTGCAGGATTCTTTACATTCTTTCAGGTAACATCTCTCAGCAGCTGTTCTCTCCGTGCATTAACACAATTCCCAACACATTAAATAATAATAAAAAAAGTTACTTCCATTGTTTAGCTTATAACTTAAGTCCAAGAGATGCAGAAGGGTCTTCGTTTGTGAAATGGTAAAAATAAATTTAATGGGGAAGCGGGAGGTGCTGCTGGTTACCTTTCAACTATTCTCTTATTGCATGTACTAAATATACTTCTCAAACTTTCTTTCAGATGGAAAGTGCTAGAATTGCCATATCTCTCCAGAGAAAGAAGAGCAAAAAAATTGCATGTCGGCCTGAGAAGAGCAGATACAGAAAGTATGCTATGGGACCAGAGAGTGACAAGAAATTCAGAAGCTGCAAGGCATTAATGAGGTGCATTAATTTAATTAGCCAGCATAACATCATTTATCATGGCAGCCACGAGAGATGTGCCCATAACAGCGGCTGCCTGAAGGTCACACTCACACGTAACATTTCTCTTTTGTGGCACAAATGTCCAGCTATAAAGACCTGTTCTACCCAGGCTTGGAAAGAAGACACCAAAAGACAGTTTTGAAAAGCTTCCACGTGAATATCAGAGTGATATATGCTGTAATCAGGTCCAGTCAATGCCTTAATAATGTGAAGTTTCTGGATTCCCAATGTTTATTGGGTTTAAATGTGGAAAGTAAACAGTAAGGGCTAATTTTAAGAGTGTTATCTGTAATAGAGTCAGAATCATCAAGTTTTAGAACATTTCATGGTTTTAGACCAGCACATCCATGCCTGTCAGTCTTTTCTGCCTACTGTGTCTTGCCTGCTCATTATTTAGGAAAGAACTTAAATAATGATGAGGCTCTGAAATAATTCTCAGTAGCAAAAAAGCTTCATAAGGGCTCATTTATGGTCTCAGCTACATAGGGATAAGACGCAAGTACACTGATGAAGTGACAAGAGTTCCTTGGGACACATGCTGGTGTAAATGGGTGTGGTATATAGGTAAAGCCTTACAAAAAAAGGGCCTTGCTGCCCTTGTAAAATCATGGCTCAGGCCTGCTACTTGGGCTAAGTAGAAGAGGACCATGGGAAAGAGACTCAGCTGAATTAGAACTAGAAAAACAAGTTATAGAACCCTTAGATGTTCACATCTTGATGTATGGTGCTTGACTGGATTGTGCTTGTTATGATTTAAAACTATGTAACTGATAGAGGCCTAACTGCTTAAAAAGTCTTGGTTTCTGCAATAAAGCAGCTCTGCTTTGCACCTGCCTGGGGACTCTGTGTCACTTTGCTTTATACAAATGGGGGCTTAATTTGGCCCTAAATTAGAAACCATTTGTCAGCTGGGAGCTCAGATATCCAACAGCATTCAGCAATGCCCCTCTGACACTCGACAGTTTTACAATTGGAATTTGGAATCCAATAGGTGGGTCCTATTATGCTTTTTTTAAATTAAGGTTTTCATGTAATTTTCTTTTTCATTTTCTGCCTTAAAAATAATTTTACAAACATTTACAAAGTGTTTTGCAAGTGTTTATATTTGTGTCAGTTTTTAAGCAGTGCATGGGTCTTTTAACCACTGTTAACCTTTCCTAAGCCTGTGTTTCTTTAATTGAAACCCCTATTTTTAAAAAGGCATGATAGGATCCACCTTCCCACCAGAAAGAACTAGAAAGGCATCCCAGGACCATATACCTTCCATACCTTCTATGTGCTGGCCTGGAAGCTCAGCTTCACCCCTGACTGCACGAACCCTTGACCAGGGGAATTTCAGGTAGAGTGCAACAACCCGAAACTGCACAGCAAAAGTTCTCCCGCATTTCATGGGGTGGGAAAGTGTTCAGCACTGATTTCTACACAAGAGGCAATCTGTGGGGTTGGATTTGGCTGTAGGGACTTTTGTTTGTGCCTCTTTTGGATGCCCGAGTTGAAGAAGGATGTTGGAAATTAGAACCCCCTCACAAATTTGTTAGGGAGTCTATTTCTGCTGTATTTAAACTGTCTTTGCATTTGTTGCACAGGAGAGCCAGACTGAGGAATTTTTTCTGTTGCAGAGATGAAGGGGTGTTATGTTGTTCTGGCTGCTGTGTGCAGAACATCTCCTGACATCTAGTTCTACTTCTTCTCCCTTCATCTCCTTCACCCCTTGCTCGTTACCTTTTAAAGTTTCCTTCAGGGTAATTTAAAACATATTATTTTTAAATTTAGCACAGTACTAAAGGACCATTTCTAGCACAAAATGGCCAAAGTAATTGCCCAGAGAAGCTGGTGTCACTTTCAGAGGTTAGAGGGCTCTGCTCCTGCTGACAAAAGAGATACAGGTTGCACAGACATCAGAGTATTTGCATGGTGCATGAACAGCGTGAAAGGGGAAAACAAAGCCTGGGGTTTAGTGAGAATGCAGGCAGTTATCAGGGCTCACTGGGAGAGTTCAGCTTTTAGCTTTCTACCCTGTTTCATGTAGTATTTGCTGTTGGACCCTGCCTTATTCTTCAGGTGCTATTTCTCTTGTGGGGTACCAACTAGCAAGGCAACATCAGCGAACAAGTGAACTTCTGTACAATACCATTTGTTATGAGGGACAGGACATTTCCTCTGTTAAAATTTCCTATATTACATACCCTTCCCAGTAACCTATAGGATGTTCAGCCCAGCTAATATGATGAAACTCAGATTATACAAAAATAGCACATACTTGAGAAGTCACCTCTTTATGCTTCCGTAGGTGGCAGCAAGGGTAGACAGCATCCCTCCTAGGTTTTAGCAGCTGCCTGTAAAAGAAGGGACACTCCTAAGTATTTATCTGAGCATCTGAAGTTCAGCTTTTCCACTTTGGAAAAGGGGTCTCCTAGAATGCCTTGCAAAGACTGTCCCTGCTTTTGCAAGGCAAATGTTAGATCTTAGTGTTAGACTGGAGTTACATCTAATCCATGCTCCTTTATATGAGGCAGGAAATTCCAAATCTGCTATCAAAGCAACACACATACTGTGTTACCCTTTTAATTTTTATTTTTCAAGCAAATGGATTAGGACAAAACAAGCAGCATGTGTTTTAAGAAGACTGGATATTACATTAATAAAAACTCTGTGAGAGTATAACTGTGCTGCTGCAGTTTAACAAAAAGCAGAATTCCCTAGACTTGCATGAACTATTGGTTCATTGGCTGACATAAACCTGCAGTCTGTTTGCTGGAGAAGCCCAGCTACTCTGCTGATCTCAGTGAAAGAACAATTGCAACTACAGTAAACACCCTGGGATCTTGAAAAACATGGAAGGATATCAGCTGCTGTTAAACAGCATAGAAATAAACAGTAGTGAAACTAATAAATAGATACAAACAGGTTTAAGGTATCCTCTTTGGAAACACTATCCCATGAGTTAAAGACCTGAAAATTTATCTTTGAACAGCTCTGGCATGAAAGGAACCAATCCAAGTACTTACCTATCTCCCCTGTGTAAGTGCTTCACTTCTTGTTCGTGGCTACATAAATCAAAGGCGGGGTAAACGCATTAGGAGTTAAGAGAAGGAAATAATATGATCTCCTAGCAGACACTGGGAGCAACAGCTTTCCACTTATGTGCCAAAATGCCTCACAACTATTAGTCTGGAACAAGACATGCCTTCTTTTAGAAATAGTCTGTAGCAAATCCATATTTCATCTACTAAATCCTTAACTGCTTAGCCTACAACTCACAGTCTTTCAACATGTTTCTCCTTGTAATATCTCTTTCAAGACTAGACTGTGCTTTTGTCTCATTTCATAGGCATTGATGAAAGACAGAGTTATAGACAGGTGCACATGAACAAAGAGGAACAAAGTGTCCAAATCCCAGAGTGCCAGCCACAAAGCCTCAGGATATCCAGTTACACTGGTCAAAAGCCACAGTGCTCAGAAATGGAAAAAATCTCCATTCTGATATAATTTGAGAGTGAGGAAGGGTGGACAGAGTCCATATAGATGCTCCTGATATGTAAAAGCTACCTCAGAATAGTGGATATACCTGAATGTGGGAGACAAATGGATAATACAACATTGACCACGTTGCCCACACTTTGTGCTCACAAATCAGTTTTCTTTTGACAAGACTCATTTTTCATAGCAGTATCTTTGTCTCCAAGCCTTCACCAAATGCTTATAATTTCATCAGTGCATTTGGGGATATATTTAACAAAATTGCCTTTTGCAGAAGTGAGATGGTACTAAAGCAATGTAATTCTGAAAAACCAAAACACAGAGGGAAGGAGAAAAGCTATCTTGAAAAAACTAGTGAATATGGCCCTCAATTTCCTAATAAAATGCCCCAGTGCATTGTTACTTGCCTATTATTCTCTTCATGAATTACATGAAAATAAAATTACCATAATTTTGCAATGTGTGCAACATCATTTCATTACAAAGAAAAGAAGCCAAATCTGTGCTTTATTATCAAGAAATTATGTCAGTATTAAGACTGCTCTAATGTGACCTTTTGATCTTGAATTCTTAATGAAATCAGATGCACAAGGTACAGATAGTGACACAGCAAGCCTGGTCTCTGGAGTTTTTTCAGAGACTGTGTCTAAAGATATGACAATCTCAGAATTCCTTAATGCTTTCCTCTAAATGATCAAAAACATTTTCATATACATCATGAAACACTTACACCCATGCTGAGATTATGTGACTAAAACTTCAAGTCAGAAAATATCAAATGTAAATGTGCATGTGTCCTTTTGTCCACTACTGTATCATCTTTGATTAGATGATCATATTAAATTTATAATAGCTTGACTTGCATTCTGCAGCTGTACATATGGCATTCCTGTCCACTTGTTGTGCTTGCATTAGTGTAATAAAGAACATGATATAATACATAAACCATATTACTAATCTGCAGGAACTCTGCTCATTCATCTGTCCTTCCCCTCCATAAAGCCAGGGCACTAGCCCTAGCAGGCTTATGTTTGAACAAGGCTAACTTGACATGAGTTGCTACCTGAAATGGGCTTAAGCAAGACAAAAAATTTCTTGCTGGGGATGGTAGACAGAGGACTACAGAAAATCCTGAGGACAGACCAACCAACCTTTGGCTGATCAGTGTAGCCTGCATTTGAGAAACACTGCTAGTGACAGGGCAAAAACTGTGTGGTGAATATTAAATGTTTTTAAACACAGATTGTGGAATAAAAAGTTCCTTCAAATTAGACTTTAATAAAACCTATCAGTGACCTAACACCTGCTAACACCTAGCACCTGAAAACCTGGGCTCAGGATCGCTATTGTACTTCCCACATGAGAAAATATTTTTACTGTGGCCTCTTCACTTATGGAGGGACCTCACACAGGAACTCTAGACCATGGCAAATCCAAACACCTTCTGCTCCTAGGCACACTTCTGTCACTCCCCACTTCTAGCAGAGTCACCAAGAGGGTCGTATGTTTAAATGAAGCTCCGCTCACCCTCACAAGATCAGGAAATCAGGCACTTTGCACCTCCTTTCTGCAGAGAGCAAGGGTGGGTCACACTTGCGAGGTGCTGCCGGTGTTACAGAAGGCACAGAGCTTCTCTGACACGGCAGCACTGCCAAACTCCCAGCACGCAGAGTGATGGATCTGGAGAGCTCGCAGTTAAATAAAGCTTATACAAGATACAGTGCATTATTATTAGCCTGTGGTGTAAATAACCATACATATGGAAAAACCAAAGCACGGATCTGTCTAAGCTCTGTCAAACATCTCTTTGAAAGTTTATACACTCAGGAAGGAAAAGTTTGAATCACCCAGGCTCTGCCTATAGCCATGCTATAGACACAGCTATCAAAGTTGGAACATCAAGCATCCAAGCTCAGGCCAGCAACACTTTCCATTAACAATACCTGAATATCACCCTTGTCTTGCTCCCACTCCCATAGCTTGGTCTCAGTTTATCATCAGGCTGTGTTTGGTACTCTCAGCAGAAGGATGGATTGTAACTCTGTGTTTTTAAAGGAGCATTTTCTCATTAGAATATCAATTCTTTTGTACCAAAAACTAAAATTAACAAACCCCTCTGGAACAAAACAAAATAAAACAAAACAAAACAACTTCAAATTGACCAGCCACCCAGTGCTAAATAACAGTGAGATAATTTGCAATTTTTACCTAATAGCTCAAGTGTATAATACTCCAACACCTCTCCACCACAGCGGGGGGACTCCATTCACTAGAGCATTTGTCTTTCATGCATGGTCAGGAACAAGTACTGCCCAGTGACTGTCAATAACACCTGAAGGGCTGCTTCTGCTTAGTAGATCAGTCCTGGCACAGGGCTCAGGAGGACAGCATTAAGATCCTGACTCCTGCTGAGGTCTAAAATGAACTTCCAAGGTTCACATCCTCAGCGAAACCCAAAAGAGAAGTAAATGGCTTGAGGGGATAGCAGTTCTGCCTATAAGCTAATTTTATTAAACATTTTCACTAGTGACCATAGCACAGTGACATGGTTCACTAGAAATGCTGTAAGAACACTTGCTGATGTCACAGTCAGAAGCATCATAAATAAAGATGAGGGTCAGAAAAACTAAGAAAAAGATCAACACACAAAGCATGAGATCATGCACATGTGGAATAAATGGATTCTTCTGCCAGAGAATAATTACATTCTTTAGGTCTCCACTGTTGGGAATGGAATGGAAGAAGAGCTGGGGTGAGCCAGCTTTCAGCAGACTTGAGAAAAAAGAGAAGCATTCACAAATACAGGAAGTGAGGCATTATCAAAAGAAGTAAGAAAGCGTTAATGTCTCTTTGCTAAGATCCACACCTCGTGCACAATTTGCTCACTCCCACACAACAGAGATTAATTCAAGTGGGTAGAGACACAGAATTTGGTAGAATGCCAAAATTATCTTTGGGCATAAAATCATTAATAAAATTAACATTGAGAAGATAGAATTGTTCCCTAGGCACAGAATAAGGTTTAAGCACCCAGGAAGTAAACAGCCTATATTAAAGAGTGCTGTTGGCACAACAACGAACAGGTGCACCACAGCTGGGGATACACTTACCTCAGAAATCAGAAGATTCCTATCAGAAGAATGGGTCAGGTTTTCAGTAAGGATAGCAGGACAGAAAAAAAAACCAAATCAAACCAACTGCTCAGTTTTGGGGTGGATCAGTATATGAAAGTAGCCATAGGAGAGAGAACCATGTGGAAGAGCGCCATCTATAAGAGGAGATTGGGTTTAAGGGTTGGAAAAGTCTCACAGGTTCTGAATTCCAGGTCTTGCAAAAACACTTTAAATTTATGTTCTATGGCCAAAATATATATTTTTTTAATTCTAATAACGTAACATCTGCCTAGTAGAGTACGAGACAAAAGTCCACTTTAAAATGTGAAATGATACGCTAAAAAACAAATAGCCCATGTGAGGTCTTTGCTTACTAGTCTTCTGGTAACTGTAACAAAAAATTGCAATTAGTTTCTACATAATATACTTTTGTGTAAATGGTGACTCTTGCTAAGCACATGTCAAAATCTAGAAGTGGAGGAAGGTATAGATTGTAATGCATTCACTAATAAATCCACAGGTAACTAGAAATATTTTCAAAATAAATCAGTGTTACTCTATGACAAGATGTTGTTTTGCATTCATGTGATCATCGAAAAAAAAATAGCCTAGGAAACATGTTTTCATTTGCAAATTATGACACCAATTCCAAAACCCCCAGCTTTCTGAGGTGTTTCTTTATATGCCTGTTGCAATCTAAAAAGCACTTTTAAGGACAGAATAAATGTCTCAGTCAGGCTGTTAATATATTTTCTTTCTCAGCATCTCACAGAGCCCTCTGCTGCATGATGTCCTCTGTGGGGCTCGCTCACACCTTGTTTACCTGCACAAAGAACTGCCCGAGTGCCAGAGCTGTGTTTGCTGGATCGGAACAGACACTGCTCCTTGTGGTCCCGAGATAAGAGGTTGCAACAGTCAAACTGTTTTTGTGCATCTCAACCACAAAATATAATCTTAATAATTACTGTGAATCAACTAAAACAGCAACTCATATCTTCTTCCCAATAGCCATAAATTTAAAAGGTGCCTTTCAATTTAGTGCATTTTCACATTGCTTCACATGTTTGACAATATTTATTCCAACAAATTCACAAAACCTCCTTTCAGCAATAAAGCACAAGCTGTAAATTGTCCCATACCTTGGTTTTCTTTCAAATCTCAGACAAAGGACTGCTCTTGCCCTTTTCATATTATGTCCACATAAATCAAAGCCCAGCAAAGGACAAGTCAAGTAATCTGAGCAAACAGCCTACAATAACTATACAACTGTACTCTTGCATGTCATGCTTCCCATCACTCACAGATAGAAACTAGAAACTTCTGACGAGGTTGACAAAGAAACTGAGAGTAGAGCTGTTGCATCATGGATGTACTCAGTAAGCCTGTTAACCTAGGACTCCATCATGCAGAGCTGGTAGAGCACTGACTGAATTTCTTTCTTCCCTCTTCTTGTTTTACAGGTGATGTCCTGTCTTGCAGGAGCAACACTAGGGAGCTGTGGAGAGCCCTCTCATTATGATGGTTCACTGATGGAACTGAATCCATGTCTGTCCAGATGTGTTCTCATGCTTTTCTCAGACATAGTCAGGCCTGTTTCTGTCTATGTGCCAACTAAATTTTATATTCTGAAAGAGAACTGACAGGGGAAGACAAGAGACTTCATCTCCCTCCTGTTACACTGAACATTATTGGTTGATATATATTGGCAACAACTCCATTACAGTTGGGACAGCTACATCAGCTTTATCGTGTTTGATGGTCTGTCCTTCATCTGTGTAACTCAGCTGATGGCCACACAGGGACTTTTTTCCCAGCTGCACTGCTGAGAAAATGACCTTGTTGCTGATGGGAAAGTCATGAGTCTTATGGGAAAGTCGTGAGTCTTATGGTACAGTCAGAGATTTAGAAGTGAGAACACACATGTAGTAAAATACAACACGCTCAGCCCATTGGGGCTGTAATAACCTGGTGTCAGTAATGAAGGTGTAAAGTCTTTCACAAGCCTCTCACTGGTGGTGCTGCCACAAGCACATGGTAGAACCCACGTGCAGCTGTGCCAAACTGCCTGCACTACAGAAAACCCAGTTATCACACAAGAAGGTAAACAATTAAATGTTTGCAGTTTTGAGGAAGTGATTAAAAGCATGTTAGACCTATAGATGTTTTGTATTTTGAAATAAACAATTTTCTACTATTTACACAATCAAATTGATATATATATTTATGTCATCCCTGAATATAACAAAGAAGAAGCATCTATCACTAAGAACACAGAACTAGCCTGCACAATCCATGTGTAAGACAACTGGATGGGAATAAAGCCTGTGGCAGTGAGACAATAGCATTACTGCTGCGTTAAGAGAACACCATCCAAACACACTGAACCACAGAACTGTGAGACCTGGATACAGCAATTGCTATCCACTGTAAGAAAAATGGCATGCTATTCAACACTTATAGTCACACTCAGGTATTAGAACACACAGATGCTGAGCCATTGACACACTGCTACTGAGCCATTTTCATGCAGACCTGCAAAATTCCTGATATTCTGTGAGCATTGCCAAATGCCCCCTGGCATCTGCTATGAGGCAATTCAGCCTGCTCTGAATGAATAAACTGAAGCTGTTTCAAAAGACAAGAGCTGCTCAATGTCTCTATAATTTGTTCATCTGCAGATTTTGCAGTGCTTCTATGACAGTGATTCAATGGTAGCAAAATAACCCATGGAGGCAAACCAAAAGGAATGAGGTTGATGAGCTAAAGCAGCACCTCAAACAAGTTACTTGTCATTTATAATGGAGAGCACTTGGCTAGGAGAGGAGTGATAGGACACAAAGTCTAAAATTGAAACCACAAAGCAATGTTCTGGAGGAACAAAGATGAAGGCAGCAAAACAAAAAGAAAATTACTGAAAAGCATTTGCATTCAAACCCAGATTGAGAGCAGAATCATCTATTGTAAATTTTAATTGAAGTTGTTCCTTATATACAAAAGTTTCTCTACACAGAAAAGTAAGATGGAGGTAAACTAGAACTTGCCCTCCAACTCACAGGGACAGTACAGCTCTCCGATTAACCCATTTGTTTTTCAGTTTATCCTAACCTACTCCAGTGGGGATTTAAATGAAGCTAGAAAGTCACCCTAATTTTGGAATTAAAAGAATCCCACTGGGACTCAATCTGGTAGGCCAGTTTACTATTCCAGTTAAATGGTCACCTTTTTAAAGAAGAAATAGCAAGCCTTACACAAGTGTAATTGCCCTGTGACCTACTAATGACAACAATAATATTGTTATCTGTTGTTGCTAATGGCAAGTACAGTACTGGTCTGACAGACAGGCATGTTTTCTGCACACCACAGCAATAGCCAGCTTTATAATCCAGTAACATATTAGAATTAAAGCTAACATTTTTAATATCTTCTTGGTGCCATACAGTATGTGGCAACCGCATTAAAAAAGGATGCACATCTCAGGTAATGCAGGTTGGGATCACTGATTAATTATTATTACTTCAGGAATAACATTGTGTTTGGCACTACAGAAAACAAAAATTAGGACAGCTTCTGCAGTGAGAAATGCAGACTGAAAGATAAAAATGCTGGGGAGAGAGGGCAAGCAATAAGAAGCACCAAACATTTTGTAAGGGCACAGCTTCTAGGCCAGCCCCTATCTTGGTGCTTGCTTTTCCATCTTCATGGAGCTCCTACTGTCTGCACACTTCAAAAATAAACAATCTTTCTGTTACAGTTGTATCCAAACAAGGTATTTAAGCTAGACTAAGATGTACCACCAAAACTGTATGCAAAGCACATAACACAGTAACTATTTATACTTTGCAATTACACTAGTTCTCAAAATGCTGTTGTTAATAAGCAAACAACAAAATAAAATATCATGCCATTCAACAGAGAGAGAAATGGAGGGAAGAGCAGTGGTAGGCCAGGGTCAAGGAAAAAGTTGTGAGGGGAGCTCGATGACTTTCTGACCTTGAACCTAAGTCCATTTTTTGTAAGAGCCCATGGTTCACTGCAAAGGCAACAAAGGCCAAGTTTTACTTTCATAAAGCAGAGAGATTTCATGAAAGTGTCAAATGAAGCTGTCAAACCTCAAATCCACAACCGGCTCAGTAGGAAAGGTGACATAAGAAATAGGAGGGGAGAAAAAAGACACAATAAAGTTGTCTGCAGAAACAGGAGTTCTGAACAATGTATTGCCTGATACCTGGAAGATCATACAAACATTTATTTACTGAACATGGCCAAATTAATCTATTTTCAAATGGAAAGACATCTGATACAATCATATATTACCATATGTGGTCTGTTATTTTCCAGTAATTTCAGTAGTTTAACATCAATAGAAGTCTCAGAGCTAGAATCAAGGAAAGGGAAAAATCACACTAAATGTGTCAAATTGCCCGGCTGCTGGTACAGACACAGCCAGTCAACAATGGCCATTGAGAACACGGGGAAGGAAAATGTCCCCAGATGGGAGGACAGCTAGAACTGAGAGATTTATTCTTTTTCTTTTGGGGATTTCACAACTTTACTTCCAATTGTGGTGGGTCAACCCTGGCCAGCAGGTAAGCATCCATCTGGCTACTCATTCATGCCCTCATTCCTTTACCAGCATGATAGGGCAGAGAACAGGAAGAAAAAAAGCAAGAAAACTTGTGAGCTGAAAGACAGTTTAATAAATGAAGAGGGGGGAAAAAAGATCAAACAGAAATGGAACCAAGCAATTCAAAGGCAATAACTCATAACCTCCTACAAGCAGACCAGTTCTCAGGTATTCTCTGAGCAACCACAAACTTCAAGACACCCCTCTCCCCCTTTCTTGCTCTACCACCACTTTCATTGCTGTGTTTGATGCTGTATGGTACAAGACATCCCCTTGGCCAATTCAGATCAGCTGTCCCTGCTGGGTCCTCCCACTAACTTCTTGCCCCTCTTCACTGGTGCAGAGTGAGAAGTAAGAGAAAGTTCAGCTATAGTCAAAATATTGATGCTGGAGCCACAAACCACAGCACTACAGTGGCTATTATGAAGGTTGCTCCATGTGTGCAAATTAAGAACAGGGGTCATTTAAACAGGTTGAAAAAGATTTTACAGCTTGAATATTTTGGCATATGAATGATTTCCTTCTGCAAATTGTTCAGTCATACTCTGGGAAGCTGAAACTGTCACAGACATTTGGCAGAACAAATGGTAAACTAATTTAGAAATAATATTTTATTCATAAAATGACTCAACATTGGTGCACAGACAAAATATCTTGTAGCCAGATAATTTAATCCCTGAATACAAAAGTCAGAATAATTTTGTTCTTCCTTCAATACTGAAAACTAAAATAATAACAGAAAAAAATTACCCAGAGTGGGTGCTCTGAGGCCTCAGCTCCTTGTGTTTGGATGTGTAAAATAAAGGTGTCCAATACTTTGTAGGATCACTTCCTACTTTATGATCATTTAATAAGTAAAGGGCATGCTAACTTTCCTTGAAATAATAACAATAATAAAAATAATAATAATTCCAAATAACCATAAAATCTTGGTTCTCCAAAACATTATCAATTTTTTAAAAATCTACATGTGGTGTAGGAATGCAGAAACTGTCTTCCTTCAGTCTCAAGCAAAGAGGTAAACCTTAATGCAGAAACAATATACCTGACAAACATGTAAGTTTTACAAAAACCCCACATTTTATGTTTTAAAGTTGGACCTCTAACTTCACCAGAACAAAGAAGGCAAAGAACTCACATTAGTATCCATGACATTTTAAAATATTTGCTACCAGTTGTGAACTTTCCTAAGGATATATACATTGCTATCAAAGACTGGTAAAGGCAGTACAAGATACACAGGGAATTTCTTTTTGGCAGTGAAGACATCACAATAGTCATCCCAGCTGGATGTCATAGGAGTGAATGCACCGCATACAAAAGTCTTTGGTTTTGAAACACATTCAGATATGAAGAACACACCCAGCCACCCCACCCCATTTTCTTTTGTATTGCCAGGGGATTTTCTTCTAGCAGTCACACCAGTGGAAGTTATCTGCACACATTTCTGCTGAAAATAAATCTAACAATAGTTTAATCTAACAATAGTTTTCAACACAGGTAACTTCGTTCTTCACATCTTCAAAAAGGCAACCTATAGAAGGAAGCAAAAACAATACTGTGATTAGTTTCAACACTGCAAGTAAAACAAAGATGTTTCTTTGTATCCACAAAAATTATATATTATAATAATCTTTTTACTTAATAACACACTAATGCAATGAGAAAACAGAGACTGTATTTGCTATTTTTCCACCTCTTCTCTACCTAACATGTTTCCTAAAAACTCCCAAAATTTGTTTTTTCTTTTGCTCAAGCACTGCCTATGTTGTAGAACTGAAACTTTTTTCCCCAGGATAACAAAGAATGTTTATCTCATCTAACTTAAAAGGCTATTTGATAGTATTTTGAAGCTAGCTTAGATTAAATCTTTGATACATTCCCTATTTTGTCTGAATATTAGACTGTTTGAACAGTGCTGTCACTAAGTCAAATCCTGATCCCAAAATTATGATGAAAAGTCCAAAGTCATAAAGAAAAATGTCTTACATTTTGAAATAACCAGGAACCAAAATCTTATCCAAGGGGAGAAGACAAATACTTCTAGAAAATGATGAGAAGATAGCAAATGGTGTACCTCTTCTCTTTAGTGCACTAAGCTGTCTAACAGCTATTCAGAGGGAAGGTGATCTATCAAATACAAGAGACTTATATGATTTCTGCTGTCCCAAACTTATTTGTTCTTGGTCACATGCATGCAGCAGTTTCTCCTGTATGTTTTGGTTTTGTTTAGCCTTCTTCAGGATCTGCAGGATACTAATGTAGAAAGTTAAGTTAGCTGACTGGAAATGACACGTCCAGATTCTTATCTGCCAAGGAGATTGCTTCACATATTTTTTGCTGATCACAAAGACAGAAAACAGATGCTTTCACAAAAACAGAAGGAAGGAAGGATTCCAGGAAGGAAGGAAGGATTCCAGGAAGGATTCCAGGAAGGAAGGAAGGATTCCAGGAAGGATTCCAGGAAGGAAGGAAGGATTCCAGGAAGGATTCCAGGAAGGATTCCAGGAAGGAAGGAAGGAAGGAAGGAAGGAAGGAAGGAAGGAAGGAAGGAAGGAAGGAAGACTACCAGGTTACACAACTGTTTTCTAAAAAGATAAAACCTGTTTTTCCTGTCTGATGAAAAACATACAAGAACTTCTGAGACAGACATTTCCTCTTTGTTGTCTGCAAGAGCTTTCAACAGACACTTAAGAGTAAAATTACCATTAATTACAGCTTCAGATTTTCAGAGCTGACCCTCAATCACCACTCTACTTGGTGCTGTGACTAAAAAACGCATGAAGCATGATCAACCAGAAGAAATTGCAAGCATAAAATACCACTGGGTATTCAGAAAAGAGGATAAAACAGAGTTAAAACACTCCTTTTGGATCCTGTGCCCAAAGCATGTTTAAGACAGAGTTATATGTATGCTATAAAGGATGTGGGGAAAAAAAAAAAAGGCAAGTTTTAACATATCTAAGATGGTTCTCAGAGAATCAGTCACATAAAGGATTTGTATCTAATTACACACCTACAAGGCATAAATGGGACATGCCAACAATTCTTGGTTAAGAATCAAAAAAAAAAAATCATGCAAACTCACTTCCTAAACAGTCTTTTTGCTACTTCAAAACTAACAGCAATAACTCTGTAGAAAAATGCAGTTACTGCATGGAAGAGTTTATACAGACAACAAAACTGAGATCCCTGAAAGCTCCCACATTTCCAAATCATTCTTTTCTTCTTCCTAACAGGAACTAAAATTCAGAAGCAAAAAATTTCATGTTCTGTATTAAACATAAGGAAGAAATTCTTTGTTGTAAGAATGGTGAGGCACTGGCACAGGTTGCCCAGGGAAACTGTGGATGCCCCATCACTGGAAGTGCTCAAGGCCAGGCTGGATGGAGCTTTGAGCAACCTTGTCTAGTGGGAGGTGTCCCTGCCTGTGGTGGGAGGCTAGAACAAGATGATCTCTCAGGTCCCTTCCAACCCAGGCCAAATCATTCTATTATTCTATGATTTCAAGAATATAAATCTTCCAAAACATTATAGGCAAACCTTGCCAGCATGCAGCTGGCTGGTCAGGATGGAAGTTGGCCTGCTTTCCCATGAATATCACCACACTGACACATTCCAATAGAGTGTTTTCTTTCAGCTCCATAAGCATTTTCTAACAGTAAGCTACTACATCAAAATAATTTCTGTTAGCTCAACTAAGGAGGGTTGTAAAAGCCAGAGACTACTCATCATGTAGAGAAATTTATCCGCCGTGCCAAAGATTCCCACCCTCAAAGACAAAAATAAAAAGCAAAATCAATATGCTTGTTACCTTTATCATGACTTGTCACTCAGATGAATATATATATACATAATTACAAGCAAATATAAACCTTACCTCTGTGCAAGAGTCATAAGTTATACAGGCTAGGGATGAAACCCTGGCACCAGTCAAATCAAAGACAAAACTCACATTGACTTTAACAATGTGGGAGATTTGTCCTTGCATGGCAAGGAAAAGATAAAAAAATCAGGAAAAGCCATAACCATCTCAATACTCAAGACCCAAAATTTTAAGCAGATTTTTCTATTTGAGATTACAGACTTCTTTGCTACAGTTTTGAAGTGCCATTAGAGTGGGTATATTTGTTTAATTTGACTGCTTGTAATATTTTATAATGCATGAAATACACTTTTCTTCTCCTTTGAGAGAGTTATTTGCAACATAATGCTCCCCTAGACTGCTAGGCTTTCCTACTGCCCAATAAACTGAAAAGCAACAAAAGTAATAATTTATTACTGTCTGTGTTTGTATTTACTACCAATGTGAATTCAAAGTGCACATTAGATCATTCCTACAGCTGACATACCAGCAAAAAAAGAAATGTAAATCAGCCTATTTAAAAACACCTGCAGCCCATGAAAGTAGTTCAGAACAAAATCAACTGAAACAAATCCACTTATGAAGTTTCACCTTATCCAACCAAAGTTCAAGATGAAGCATATAAAATATTATACTGTTACTGTAGATGCAGTTGGATATCTAAACAGCAGTGAACAATATGTTCTACACAACAAATGAATTACTCTATGTTGGGAAAATGGGACTACGTGGTTCTCCCCTGGTTTTCCATCTATTAGGATACCTTCTCTACAAGACAGACAACTATAAGCTTCTTCCAGTTTTAGTAGCAATGCTTTCAGCAAAGTCTGCACATCCAATATTTCACTGCTATGAGTGCATTTTGAAAGAAAAAGGATGCGCCAAACAGTTATCTCATCTACAAAGGTTTATTACTAAATTCAGAATAAAAGTCAGTTCTCTAATCAGTTTTTTTATTGACTTTACCTCAGCACATTGTCACCTTCGTAAAGTGCTCAGGATAGCCAGTATTAATCCACTCTTAAGGACAATTTAGGTACTCTACCATCCATACTTCTATGGCAGGAGACATTGTTTTTTTCCTTTCCTCTCAATTATTTCTGAAGATTTAATCTTACTCTGTCACAGAGTATCAAGTGCATCTCAGCCCTCTATCCCATTAGTTTCCACAGCACCAGAAGCTGCCAAGACCTCTGGATAATGAACAAACATAAACTCCACATTTTCAAGCATTTTAAGAGATATCAACACAGAGGGAGCACCAGAGCACCATAGAACAATAGATATATCATAAACATATGAACGATAGATATATCTTACAAAATCACTCTTTCTGTAAACAATAAGGCAGCATCAACTTTGTTAAAATCTCTTCTAGTCAGGACAAGTTAAGAAATCCAGGTAGCGAGATTCAATTTTAGAGGATGTGCTCTCTTGGGTTTCTCAGGAAAATCATAGAATGGTTTGGAGTGGAAGAGACCATAAAGATTATCTAGTTCAAATCCCACTTTCCATGAGCAACCTGGTCAAGTGAAATATGTCCAAACACTAAGGAGTAAAAGATGAAAACAAACAGTTGCAACTTTCAAAAATATTTTTAAAACTATGGAGACCTAACGAATTTAGAGATAAAAGAAGGTGGTTCCTGACAGCTGAAGCTGGTGAAAAGAAATCTCTTCTACCAAGTGCTAACACTAGGTGAGCTGGCAGAGTGGATGACTGCTGTAAGAGAAGCAGGAGCATGATAGAAGCAGCTAAACAACATATTTTAAAGAAATGCAATTTGCAAATCAGCTAAGCAAGGAAAAAACAGTTCAATCTTTGAATCAGGTTCAAGAACCATAACAGGAGCCAGAGCCTTACTTCCACAGAACAGGAAATATGTCAAAAGTTGTATTCCCATGTTGTAACAAAGCTTTGAAACTGCTCTTACATCCTTATCCTTCTCTTTTAAGGAGTCCAAGTGAATGGTGCGTAAAAATCCCTATGTAAAAATCCCAAAGCTGACAATAAAGGATTTTTAATACCTATGTCTCTCCTAAGAGCTAAGCAGAAGTATGTAAAAGATACAGAATTTCTCTTCAGTTTTAGAGAGAGAATTATACCTCTGTTTACTCCTGTGTAATTATAAAGGAAAATGGTGGGTTGAATGTAGTTATGTATGCTTCAGTTTCAGCAGAAGAAATTAAATATCTAAACGCTTCCTAAAATATGACTGCTGTGGTTTTTTCCACTGCACAACAAAGAATAAAACACCACCCAGCTCAACCTGAAGCTTAAACGTATGAAAGACATTTTACTGTTGTCTTCTTTGAACATTAGAACCAATTTTTAAACACTACCACACACAGTTCATAATGCTACATTGTATTTTAGAAGAACATAACTTACATGGCTATCTTAAATCATATCTACTGCAACAGACAGTCTGTACATAGACAGATACCCACGCTTTAATCCTGCACATGTGCTAGTGTGAAATCAGGCGTGATGAAACGACTGCAGAGGAAACGTTGATTACACACCAGCAAGGCTACAGCCTACAATCAACATCAAATGCTGTATTTATTTCCACTCAAGGCTGACAGGTAATCAAGCAATGCCATGCCATCCATGTGCACAGGAAGAGAATAACCTTCCCAAAAAGACAAGGACAGCTATGGGCAGACCTCTGCCCCTAGATCCAGCTGTGCTGGATGATACTAATCTCACAGGCTCATGGTGTCTCTCTGCTGCAAGTTACCATTCCTCTCTCCCACAAAAGACCATTTCAGAGTTTCTCCTAGTGTCTGATGAAATCAGACTGACTAAATGGATGGGTTTATCCCAGAAACAAGAAAGGGAGGGCTCGCACAAGCAATTCTGCTGGCAGATCACAGGGGAGAGACAAATCACTGGTGGAAATGAGAGTGAAAAGCTGAGAATAGTGTTTTTTTCCACATGTAGAGCTGGATTTAAAAGATAACATACTCAAAGCCTCAGACCAGTCTAATTCACATCCAGATTTGTATTGCTACAAATGTTATGGCTAGAGCTAAGTGTTATGGCTTAAGTCATAATAACTACAACTGCTTGTGTGGTTGCAATTACATTGCAGTGAAGATGCCCTGTACATAGAATACACTTCTACCTCGGAAGAAAAGAATCAGAGAGAGAATCAGAGAAAGTGATATAAACATGCTTGCATGAATATAACTGAACCTACATATCCCTTATCCCCAGATTTAATAATGCACTAATACCACTACAGGGACAATGTGCATAAACAGAGAAGGCCATAACCCTGCCTGACACTTTTCTCACTCCTGTAAAATAAAGACAGATCAATGAGTGAGAGAATTAAAGCATCCGCACCATGTCTATAAATATTTGATTTCTGATAAACTCTGCAAGAAGTTTGGTGCTTCCATAGGTGCTGAAAAGGGACAGAGCAGTCAAAGGAATAAGGCTTTTCCCAAAGCACATACAGTACTCCTTCCATTCCTGCATCACCACCAGAATACAGTGATAACTTGTAACTGTTACCATTACCCTGTGGATTAGCAACTACTGGCAATGGCTGATTATAAATAGCCACATTAAGTCTTAAAAGTTCACCTGCCTACCCACACCATACAGTTTATATATTTGTTCTCACCTAACAATCTGGGATCAAGTCTGCTGATGTACAAATACCCTGTTCCAGAAATATATTTTGGCACCAGTGTGAATGAATGGACACAAAGCAGATGGCATTAGATGAGCAGAGACGTGAGAGAACATTAACTGCTATATTTACACTTGCTCCCACTGAATCCAGAGACCCATACAAAAGCAGCTGTCTTTTCCAGACTTGAATGTTACCAAGCTGCTGCATATTACCCGTAGATCTCTGGAGTGGCTTTTGGGGAAAGCAAAGGCATTTTTAGAGGAAATTAGAGAGTAAAAAAGCATGCTCACTACTAGAATGAGAGGAATCAGAGACAGAATCATTATGGTTGCAAAAGACCTCCAAGATGTTCAAACCCATCAATCATTGAGATGAGCCTACCTTGACAGTATAGTATTTACTTGCCCCATAGGGTCTCCTGGTAGCCTGCAAACTCACTGGCTACACTCCAGCAGCAAAGGTGTAACCTCTGCTGCACTGGTTAGTTCTTCTTCTTTTGTACTGCAGGCTCTTATGATAATAGTTGAACCTTGGGTCACTCAGTGCCTGTTTCAACAATATGTCAACAATAATTGTCTCATGTTCTCTCACACAGGGAATTTCCCAACATGCTTTAATGCCATGCAGTGAGAAGTCTGCTTTTGAGTATGCACCAGAATATGGAAAGTGTTCTAATTACCCTTCCTTTGCATTTTTGGTCTAAGAAAACCAAGGAAACATCAGCCTGTGCTCATAGCACCATAACTTCATACCACTAGGTTAGTATGTCTTAAATATTTTACTATAGAAACAAAACCTTTTGAACAAATATGTCTCTAGAGGAATATGAGTCCCTTGAAAAGGTCACTAAAACAATACTGCAGATTGACAGAACAGATACAGTTGTACCAGCCAAGTTTAAAATATTTAATGAAATAACAAAAATTTATAGGGTCAATCTAAAAGCGTTTGTGACTATCATTGTCATGCTCAAGTTCCAAAAGAGACAGAAACTAAAATACACCCAGAATACTCTCTCAGCCAAACGCAGCAGCACTGTGCTGCACAGGGCTATGTCATCAAGGCAATAATGAAGGAAAAAGAAGCACAGATTGTGAAACCATGTTATCCTGACAAACTAAAACCCTGCAAATTGGGTTGAAGAACAAAGGTATGTGGAATGATGGTTTTGCAGTCTGATCCACTAATCCCTACAGGGCTCAAATTTGGGTATGGAGGAGAGGACATTCTGTGAAGAACTCTTACCTCACTCACTGCACAGGAAGTCTAGGTCATTCTTTAGCAGATACATGTGCAAGGAATTCCACATCTCAATGAATATGTGCTTCAAACAGCTTTAAGGTCTTACAGGAAACATAATTTTGGTCATATGTCAACATAACCGTGGTGCTACGTTGCCACAGAAGCAGAGGAACAGAGGTGGCAACAAAAGCTGGGAAGAACCTGGCTTCAGCAGACCTATCAGCTGAAGAGTGAAATTCCCCAGAGCTCCTAGGAGAAGGCTGGGGAAAGGTAAGTCCTCTGCTGTATGGCATAAAAGGCACATGTGTGGCCTTTCCAGTCTTCAAAGCAGGAAGAAACTGATTAGAACACCACTCTGATAAATCATTTCTACTATCCAAGCTGGAGAAAATGTGAAATACAACCAAAACAACAGTGCAGAAAGAGAATTAGATTCCTTCCATTCAATTTCTAGTGGAATTAATTTCAACCAAAGCAAGGGTTTCCTTCTTTAAATATGATTTATTAATCTGATAATGTACCTCCAGGATTTAAGAAATAAACCCATATATAAATCAGCATGCATTCTTTCAACCAAATCCTTCCTCAAGTATTAATTTCTTATAATAATGAAGCTAGATTTGAAATGTGACAGAGATAAATAAGAAAAAGCAAGAGATTCCTCCAAAGTACTACTCTGTGCATGTGTACTGCAAGCTATCAGTTTGCTACTGTTAACAGTTGCATGATGAAACTTGCCAAAGTTTCAGAGAGAAAACCTCTGGCAGTTGCAAAAACAGTAGAAGATAAATATCTGCATGGTTTTAGTTGATATGAAGACAAGTAATTCTTTAAAATTTCAGATCAAGTAGTTCTTTGCGTGAAAAAAGGAAACCTTTTTTTTGGGTTTGTTTTCTTTCAGGATGAGATGGCTATTAATATTTTTGTTTCTTCACACCTAGAAGTCCCAAAACTTTATGATTTTATTTTGTTTTCTGCCAAACCTTCCTCATTAGCCAGTGCTATTTTTATTTCCATGGCAGATGTTACTTCTTGTGGTACCCATCTTTAAGACAGGCATAGAAATAGCAGTATTATTTACCTTTGCTAGTCTTACATACACTTTCTTGAATGTAAACTATAACAGGGGGCATAACTGGGTACTAATGTTGCATTGCAATTACTGATACAAAGTGAACTGAACTAAAAACCCCATGGAATTAGGATTTTTCTTAGTCAACACCAGATGAAGTTTGGTTTCTACTGTAGTAATCATCACACTCCAAACTTAAAACTAATCATGTAGTCAGAGCAGCACATATGTTTCTGCATCAGGCAGTTTTAAACTGCTGCAGAAAAAACATTTGTTTAACCACATATATTCATAGGCAGTTGTGAAAAACAGGTTAACCTAAAAAAAAAAAAAGAAAAACAAAACGAGGCACTGCAAGCTGCTGTGTCAATTAAGTGCACGCTAGTTGCATCCTAAAGCTAGAGACATGAAGAAATTAATGCCTGGCAGCCCAAACTGAAACATGATGCAGCTTCTAAAAACTTCTTAGCTTTGCTGAAAGGTGTGTCATGAGGCTGAGGAGGAGGAGGGCAGGTCTGCCACCCTTTCCAAGCCCTGCACTCCAGTGGGCCATTCCACACTCACAGTCTGCCATCACGGCAGGACTTGCTCCTGTGCCATTCCCTGAAAGCCATGTTACTCTAGGCCTTTGCTGTTTTTGCGGTTCTCATGCCACAGATTCTTGGGAATCTGTTTCAACTGATTGGAATCCATAATATACTGCTGTATCTTCCCCAGAAACAGAAAGAACTGACACACTGGTGCTGCTGTGGCATTCAGCAGCTGCACCTTTAACAGTATTTCAGCATTGAAGATGAGGATGAAAAACACCCTGAACAAGGCACTATGAAGAGTCTGCTGTCTTAAAAAACACAGGTCTAAACAGAGAAATATATGAATTTATTCTGTTGAATTTGATGCAAGTGAATTGTACCTAATTCTAGAGAGACTAAATAGAGCCAGCTAAGTGGCCACGTAACCTCTCTTTAACAGTTAATCTCCTCTCTCAAAATGAGGCTGATAAAGTATGGTGCATGTCAGGTGTGTTTCACAGCACACTATGCATTTTCATCTTTTATTAGATGCTGGCTTACCCAGATGTGTGATGTTCTGGTCATTTGCACGGCTGTTGCTCTCAATTAGATGCTCTTAAGTGATACTTTCTGCAACAATATTTATGAAACATCCTATCTCACCAAAATATCCTTACTCTATTTCAATCCTACTATTTCTTAAAGAGAGGGAAGTACTAACATACCTGAAAGAGAAAAACTGGTTTTAGGTCTTTACTACACAGTAACACAGTTGGATTTTAAGTTGGCAACTGTCCCCTTTCCTCTCCTATTAGCCATGACATACTGTAGCACACTTTAAAACAGAAAGGTGACTTTCAAGTAGTGCATCATCCAAACCAGAGAAATGAATAATATAGTCTTCTATTACTGCTTAGTTTTCCAGCTCAAATGATCCCTTCACCATAAACTAACATTTCCTCTATTATTCCCTGTAAGTGAATCATTCCCCACAGTAACTCAAATCATCTTTCTCCTATTTTTAACCACTACTCCTAACAACTTTTTTCTCACTCTAATCAATCCTTCCCTTAAACCCACACAATACACCTTTCATCAAGATTTACCTCCAGCCTGTACTATGTCAGATATACTGCAGCAGGAGATAAAGTCTTGCTCACAGTTTCTCCAGGAAAAGCAAGATTACTACAAAAATAGTTATTTGTTACCCAGCTGCAGGAGCAGGTAAAATCTAGAAGCCAGTATCCCCTTCAGGGCCTGGCTGGAGATGCCTTTCCTTGCTTATGTTTCTCATCTTTTTTCTCCCCTCAACTCCTTTGCCCTTTATAGGAGTAAAAACAGCAAGTTAAGATTATTTCAGGTTTAGAAGAAACATGGTAGAAAGCTAAAGAGGAACTGAACAGGAAACCTAAGAAGAAAGGAGAAGAAAGCAGTATATCTTGCTACAAACTGAAGTGCAGGCAAGCATTTACACTAAATAAAAGAGATGTAATTGGGGTGCATTAACAAGGCTATCACACAGGCATCAAACAAAGAAATTGAGTTTCCCTCACACTCTCCTTAACTCCCAGTGTAATAGCAATACAGTTATCTCCAGGATTCACCACTGGCAAGACTCCAGAGACATTAGATATTAATGTTGTAGGTCAACGCACCTTTGAATTTTAATTTATGAAAATCAGTCTTTCTCTGTTTGTCCAAATTTAGCCCCGGTTCAGAGTCTGTTTGAGGCCAATCATAAGACAACCTTCTCGTGTCTTACACTGAAATGCCTTAGAAAACCCAAAAGACAGGTAAAACTGACACAGGAAATTACACAGCAGCACCAGAGGTTACATGCTCTGCCTTCAAACAGATTGTTGGGAAAAGATGTATTAAAAGCTGCTATGGTAAGATGCTTTACAAACAAGGAGACAAGAAGGAAACAAGCCAACCACTTTGGTTAATACTTGCTGATGGCCTGGAGAGTATAATTGCAGTTTAATTTTGCTCTTGTCTCTAAACTGTTACATTTTTATCGAAAAAGAAAACCTACTAAACCCTGAAAGCCAAGAAGTGGTCTACCCTCCTCATATCCTGCAATGTTTATAGTTAGTTATATCATAGAAACTAGTACACTGACATAAACTGGGTTTTTAAGAGTCTCCCTTAGCAAATGCTACAGGAGCAGAGCACTCTGTGATGTCATGCTAAAAATTCTGGGTATGTATGTATCTTCTCACATACTCAATGCTGCAACAGTGTCAGACGTGGCCATCTCCTGTGTGCACACCCATTTCTCAACATACCAAACCCAAATGCTACCTGACATATGATCTGAAATACCAGTAACATGTGAGGAGAGGGCAGAGGGAGCATGACATAGAATGGATGCATTAGAGAAGATTAATAAATTATACCTTTTATTGAGAGGTATTTAGTTATACGCTCAAATTTACACACAATCTTTACTTTTACATGCAATCTGAACAGTCAAATCTACCATAACTCTAAAGAAAATAGTAGAGGAGATTAAAGGAGAATGTGGCACTGTTATGTAACACTTTGAAACTAGATAGTCTTTGAAACTAGATGTCTTCATTAGGTTATCTTTTGAAAACTTCATGGAAAAAAAGCAAGTTTGAAAAATTAGTTGCTTAAATTCTCTCTTTGCTTCCTGGCAGTTAAAACTGGAAAGAGAATAAATACCTCCCTGCATGAGGTATGAGGATTAATTTGTTTGTGTATATAAATGGGTATTTAAGTATCAACTACTCCTTTATTTTTAACACCTTATTGGGACTACTGCATTCCTACCAGAGTTCAACTTTTGTCAAGAGATTAAGACTGAGTTAAAACAGGAACAGGTGTTTAGATGATGATATGGCTGCAATAAAAGCACAAACCAAGAAGATGTAGGGAAAAAAAATTATATAATACATTAATTTGTATCCTGTGAAATAGAGAGACACAGAGAAGAAAACATAAAACCATAATAACTAAGGGATATTTAGGAAAAAGTATTTTCCCACTATGATACATTCCCAGGGGGACAGAGTCTGAGCCCTTTGGTCCCAGGTCATCCCATTCCTGTACAATCTCATGATGCCTATTAAATGGCCAAGCATTCAGTAAATACTGCTTAATACTTGTTGGGTAATAAAACATTTTCAAAGCCTCTAAAGGGTGTAGGATTTTAAGGCTACTTTCAGTGAAATTTGAGCTCTTAAATTATAGCAGGTATTTTTACAGTGTGGATTTCTGGTCTCTAAGATCCCTATAGCCTTTACTAGGTCAAACTAGTTTTATTTCTAGGGATTGAGTACATTCTTTTGCCAGCTGCAAGCAGAACAAAAGCTGAAACCATCCATTTTAAGGCTCAAACTCATGAAAACAGATGTTTTCTTGGTAAAAAGAACAGTTACTGACCTTGAAGCTTCATAAAAACTACATTTATGTATTTACCATTTTTAGAATATTTTTCCTTTAACAATAAGATAATTGAAGATAAAAGCTTTCAAGCAGTTTTTTTTTGAAAGCAGACTGCACTCAAACATAAATCCTGTAAGTTAAAACTCTTTTCATCAAGATTTATTATTAATTTCATACAAAACTAAAAGTAAATTAAGTGAAGATTTTTAAAAGCAAATACATGTGGCATAGTAGGTGATGAAATATGTATGAGGTTCATTATTACTTTGTTTATTGCCACATTCATATAAGAGTAGGACATACAGTACAAAATAAGTAAAACTTAACTGTGGAGATACTGTGGGCAGCATGAGCCTTCAGCTCTGGCAACTCTCAGCATTATTGAACCTCAGAAGTAAAAAGTTTGACTGAGAACATCATAAGAAATTAAAATGGCTGTCTAGACTATATTGAAGTCCCTTATGTCTTTCATTATGATAAAGCATGCCTGTAAAACAACCTAGAGAAAGAATGTAGTAATGTAATTTCTGCATGCTAGATGTTTATTTTCCTATATCATGATTCTTGCATTTTAAGAAGGTTTAATTCAATTAACTTTGCCTTCAGTACATTTAAACTGCATCCTTTCTAAGTATTTCTTGTCAGTAGCCACCCATGAGAGAGAAGTCTATTAAATTAGCAAGAGAATAAGAAAGATTTTAAAACAAGTGATGACAGAGAATTCTCTTTGAAAACAATACTGAAGAAACCCAATTTTGACCTGAGACAAACTCCCTCATCCTTTTGATTCTAATGATTTCCTCAACAATTACATAGTTATTCAGAAGTTGAACTTTGCCCTGGATCTTTGATTCTGTACACACTCTGGAACACCTCTATTGTCCAAGGGAGGCAATTATTCATGCGGTGAAGTGCTTATGGGAGTCAAATCTAGACTTATAAATAGCTTATGGATTCCTGTCTCTGACAGGCACCAGACAATTTTGAATACTTACACTCTATCAGAAGAGACTTGGAAAATTTTAATGAATGCATCAATTAATGGCAATTGAAAGTTAATTTGCCTTCCAAAAGGAAGGGCTGTACAAGGAACCAGGTGAATCTTAAGACAGAGTTTGATCCATTGATGATCCATGTTATCTGCAATAACAGGACTAAATTTAATGAAATATAAGAATTCCAAGTGGTCCCAGCTATAAACCATACCAATTATTGCAAGTATGTGAAGTAAAAACAAAAGCTAGAACAAACATTTGATAGCATAGAATCCAGAGCAAAACCCTTCCTGAACCAGTCTCTTCATGAGATTCCTATCCCAGCATGTCAGAAGAGCAGCAACAGTGGGAAATGCAAGCATTTCTCAAGCAGAGGTCAGACTGACACCATTTACTGGCATCAGGACAGCAACTTCCACTGCAGGGGCAGGACTGACCTTTTTGCAACAGTGACCTTTTGCACACTGTAGCATTACTGGAAGACTCTGAATCTCAGAACCCTGATACCATTCTTCTCAATTAACCATGACCATTCAAAAACAGGAATAAACCCTAAATATAGGCATTTGATAATTCAAAGCCAAACACTCATTCCAAGAAAAGCCCTTTCCTCCCACCAAATGAAATATCAAAGATTATACAAGGACCTCAGCAGCCTTCACTAATGTATTTCACCAAAGAAGTATGCATTTCTTTGGAGAAAGGTTAAGGAATAACCAAACAGTATTTCAATCTTCCTTCCCACTGTGAGGCACACCTGCATAGTCACTGGATAATTCCAAAGAGGCAGAAGGAAGAGACAAGGTTACATGAACAAGAGGCTGGGGGAAATGGAAAGACTACCTTAGATTGGTTAGGCTGCTGCTGAATAGAAAACTATCACTCTCAATATCACAGCAATGGGAGCTGATGTACAGATCATTAAAATAGTCAAAATAAAGGTATAGGCAGTATCATGTGAATGAGCACTGAATGGACATGGTGTTAAAATGTCTGCAAATACACTCTGAAAGCAGCGAGTTCTACTCGCTGTATGAAAAGCGAGGCAGCTTTTCACCATATTCAGCTTTATACAGAGAAGTCACATAAGGAATACAGAAGGCAGATTTCTCTATCATACCATATTCTGTTACTTCTTGAAGTTATTTTCATGTCTGATTTATCATCCAATATATAGGCAAATGATTCAATTTGTCTTCTCTGATGTCAAGGTGACCCTGCCTAGAAGCCCCAGACCTTTACCCTCTCCAAAGATCTCTGTTACTTCTTGTAAAACACTCTTCTAAATTGTGAGGAAGAATTAATATCCTTAAAGATGTGAAATGTAACAAAAATTAAGCAAACAGGAAAACCTCAGGCATTTACACACATTTAAACACAACCACCAAACCAATCTCCCAAGAAAACCTTCAGAGAACTGGATTTACAGAGTACAGGTGTTGCATCTATTGAACAGTGCACCCTCTTCTTTTCCATCACTCTTATTTACTCATTTCATTTCTAATAAGAACATATCAGCTCCTAAACTGAGGGATGTGTATGCATTTACTACCACAGCATATGCTTGCACTGTGGCAGAACCAAAGGGGTGCATCAAGATGGAAATCCCTGTATTACCTATCTCCCTTCACAACCATTTTATGGGGCTATTAACAAACGTTTCCCCCCATCCTGACTTTCTGCAGATTCTCTTTTCTGTCCACCCTTGCCATGCTTTGACTTAAATTTGAAATAATCTCCTTGGATTGTGCACCATGCTTTTAATTTTTCAGCCAAATGCTATGCACAGCTTTTATCTGTAATAGTAACAGATTGCCCAAGGACACACACAATGAGTCATGGAAAGAGTAAGGATTTCCTGGCTCTTAATCCAATGCTCAGACAAGGCCTCTCATGTTTCCAATTTTCAGGGGCCGGCAGGTGGGGAGAAGAGAAGACAAAAGAAAAAAAGATGTGAGGGAGACTTTTTTAGGTAAGCAAAGTAGACAACCAGAAAAAAATCTGCACAAGCTCTTCTCAGTTTCAGATAACTGATGTAACAGTAATCACAGAATCTGCTGAAGAGCTTATATCTGTTTTTTTTTTAAGCAATGGATAGAACAGGGGAAATATATTAATCAGCAGGAAAAAGACACAAAAAAATCTTAAAGCAAAAAGAACAAGTTTGCTCAACAACCCTGGAAACAAAAGAGAAAGGAACTTACTTGCTTTCAGGGCAGAGATTTGGAAGCTTTCTCCCAAATAGAAGTGTAGCTAGCAGCATTAGCATATGCCCACTGCAGAACCATGAAAAAATCTGGGGGTTGTGAACATGGAAGTAGGTGACATGAATCAGTTCTCACCTGAACACACTTGAGAAACACTCTGTGTTACAACTGGTCTATTTAACTAAGGAAGATGATCTCCCCAAGACCAACTATAATTAGCAGGAGATGAAGATTCAAGAGACAAATACAGATCATACAGAGGTGATGTATCAGCATCCACAAAATAACTAATAACCATCCTAATAATGCCACCTACTCCAAAAAACTATGCAACTGTTTACAAGACCCATTATGTCACAAAAGAACAGGAAAATAATATTTCATCCCCATAAAAGTAGGCCACCCATCACATTCTGAAAAGGGATCCAAGCAAAAAGAATAAACAGATTATGATACAAGTTGTACTCATTTATCACTTGGAAGCACAGCTCACACATGGGCTTTGACAGCATCCAGGATAACTGGCTGAAATAAGACCCATTTCAAAATGAAACAGATGTTAAAACACTGGTTTAAAATTTAAGATGTTTAAAACACTGTCTTTTAAGTTAAAGACATTAACTGCACACATGTATGGGATACTTAAGGACTGCTTGTCTCACTGACCTAGAATGCAATTATTTAGAGACTACTGTCGAACCAGTATCTGCACTCCTGACCTAACTATCACTGAAGAGATCTAGTGCAACATCTAAAAGGTGCAGTCAATCCTACACCTCAGAAACTGAATGGCTTCTTTGGGTTCCTACTCAGTCCAGTTAAACAACTGACTGCAACAACAGCCATCACCATGGACAGCAAATGACTTCAGCAGAGGGTGAGAACCCAGAGAGCCAGGAGGCAGCTCCTTCCAGATTCCCAGATTCTCACACAAGCAGTGAGTAGCACAGCATTAGCCTGCACAGTGCCCGAGGCCCTGCTGACAAAAGACACTAAAAGGCTGAGGTACTCAATGTCCTTTATGCCTCAGTCTTCACTGGTAATCAGCCTGCAAGAAATCCAGACCCCTGAGACCAGTAGGGAAGTCTGTAAGAAGGTGATTTGCCCTTCATGGAGGAGGACCAGGTAACAGAACGCTTATAGTGGACATACATCTGCATCAGGAAAAGTGCTGCTAGCAAGTTGAGGGAGGTCATCCTTCACCCCAAACCAGCACTGGTAAGGCCACATCTGGACTGTTGGGTGCAGGTCTAGGCTCCACAGTACAAGAAAGATAAGGATTTAATGAAGAGAGGAAAGGGCTAAGAACAGGCTAAGGGACCATGAGGATGACAAAGAGATTGGAGTGTCTTTCATATGAGGAGAGGCTGAGAGCTGGGATTGTTCAGCCTGGACAAGAGAAGGTCAAGGGTGATCATATCAGTGTGTAAAAATACTTGATGGGAGGGAGTGAAGATGGAAAAGCCAGACTCTTCCCAGTAGTGCCTTCTAACAGGACAAGAGGCAGTAAGCACAAATTAAAGGGCATGAAATTCTTTCTGAACACTTTTTGACTGTAAGAGGGTAGAACACTGGCACACACTGCCCAGGTTCATCCTTGCAGGAGTTTAATACCCAACTGGGCATGGTCTCAAGTAACCTGCTCTAGGTGACTGTGCTTTTTTGGACAAGATGATATCAAGAGGTCACATCCAACCTCAATGACCCTGTGACTCTGTAAATGTATTTCTGTTGCATGCCATTTTTAAGTGAACAAGCTAATTAACAAAGATTGGTAACCGAGGCATCCTTGAACACAAACAGTTCAAATGTTTTGCAAGAACTACACCATGTAAACTTCACATTCCCTCTTAATTTTGCTGCCTAAGCTTCTTTTTATAAATCAACTTCCTTCATTCACTTGAAAGATACTTTAATCAAATACTGAAGAGAAAATACTTCTGAATTAAACCTTATCTTGTAGTTTTGATTGACTCCTCCCCTCCTCCTTTGCAACCTCTTTTCTTTATATTACAATATAGTATGAATTTGTCCTTTAGCTAATGGCTCCATGTAGTCCATATTATTCTCTTTAGGCTTCTTTTCCTCCCCCCTCTTTTTCTTCATCTGTTTCCCAGCCACTGAATATTTTCCAGTTTCAGATGAAAATAACAATTAGGTTTTATTATTATGAGACCTTTTCTTGTACTGATAAAAATCTTATTATGCAAAACATAATAAGCTATAACATTTTTTTAACGAGATTTTCATGTTCATTTTTAACTTCCATATAGAAAGCATTAATGACCTTCAAGAAGAATCAATTTTCCGTATTCTTTCTTCCAATTCTTTTTCTTATTTTTTAAATCCAATTTTACCATCAAGGATAAATATATATGAACAAAGTATATACTGGAATCATATCTCCCTGGAGGCATCATTTTGGATTATTGAAGTATAATTATTACAGCACATTGGTCTGCTTCAAGACTTCCAAAATACTGTTTAAAACCTCTTCCTTAGGGCAAGGCCACTAAAAAACACGCTGTTGAACCATAATTGCTTGCATTACAAAAAAAAAAAAAAATAGCATTTCCCAAAGATCAGTGAATGAAAAATAGCATAAGTAAGTAGAAATGTAGAGAGATGATACACAAGCACAAGTTATAAATGTTGCAAAACTGAGGATCACAGCAAGACCTTAAGGTCTGAATGAAATACCCTGAAGTTCTTAAAAAAATTACCAGCTTTATAAGATAAACACTAAGAACTACCTAGGATCAAAACCAGGTACTTTATATTTCTGCATGAAAACCTTTAATAAAACTGTTCTGAGTTAGTGGAAAAAATATAAATGAAAAATTGTTTGTCTCAAACTTTTAAAACAATCATTCTCCTGGACTTCTCACACTAAAATCCCCTGATGCTTGACATACAATATGAACAGATATTTTTAATTCACTTTGAACACCAGCCACACCATTTCACTCATTTTGTATCCTGAATTTAAGCATTTTATACAAAATTCTATTGTACTGCATACACAACTAAAAACTCTCAAAAGGGATTTTGATCTCCAAAACCCTAAATTTCCTTACTAAGCCAAATTAAATGAGCATGGTAGCTTGCATGTCCAAAGGTTACTTTTATAATGTGACTGATCCTCCCTACCTTTACTTATTTAAAATAATTAATTGTCCCTTATCTTGCTTTGAAAAATAGGCTTTGTAATGTTTAAATCCCAGGGATCTTTCCAAAAACCTATTTCGTTTTTTACATTACACATTTTTTTATGCACAGTCATAAATACATGCTCACTGTGCATTAGACAAAGTCCAACTAAAGGAAAAAAGTTCTTTGCACTTTTTCTTATCTTCTATCTCTGGCTCATCTTCTCTTCCCAACTATAAAACACAAATAAAGCCTGTTTAAACACAGAAAGACTGAAAAACAGAAGGAAAGAAAAGCACAGACCTTGAACACCAGGAGTAAAATTAAATTAGTTAACTGCTAGAAGCATGAAGCATTAATGAAATAGAAATAGAGAATTTTCCCCTTATGAGGAACATTTATTCAGCGTTAATTAAATTCTTTTATTCAAAATCTATACTTACCCAAGTGAAAAAATATTACATCATATCAATAACTGCAGAGTGTAAGCAAGTACTACATTACAAGCATCTTTTCCCCATCTAGTGGAGTGAGGCCTTTAAATCATTTATACTGATTGAAGTCTTCAAATAAAGGATAAAAAAAACCAACAGAGAACCCTCTGCATGAACCAGCAGCCACCACTATTAATTCGCTTGTCTAACAAATATCAGAGATTAGCTTCAAGCATTTGCTTGCAAAGTTCACATGCAATAGTGTTAATGAGGAACTTTCAGAGTCTGCAATAATTATTTCTCTACAAAATATCCAGCTGGCTGGTTTATTCATTTGCAGGCCAGTTCTGCACCACTGAAGTCAAAGAGAGTTTTGATATTAACTTCAAAAGGTTCAGGTCCTTGCCTACGCTGTTGAGTTATCACCACAAACGCTTCGGGTGCATTTCTGTAATACCACACAAACTAATTAAAGCAAAGCTGCCACCACTGAGGAACCACCACTAGAATTTTTAAGCTTACAAGATGAGGAAAAGGCTCCTAAGTCTTCAGGTGGACACCCTTAATGATTGCCTAACTTAAAAAAAATCCACTCAGCATTTGTTCATTTGAATGAGAACTCTAGGTAATCCAGAGTCCTGGCCATTTTTATTGGAATGGTGAAAACAGGACGGACAAGTCACTTCTGCATAAACAGAGTGGCATAAGAGATTAAGGTAATATATTTACATTAAATTCTTTTTCCATGACTTGCATTTTGTTGTAAAAAAATATTACGGGGTTGTTTTGAGAATAATTTTGGAAGATTTGATCAGGCATTCACATGCTTTGTAAATTATCTGAATGTAGGTTGGGAAAGGAGTATAATCCAACAGTAACACTGTACTTCAGTAAGCATTAGTACTTTAACCAGTATCAGTATTGCTGTAAAAGAGTCCCACTTGACTTCTTCATTGTTTTGCATTAGGAATGCATGCTCTGCCTTTGCAGGCAAGGCTTACATAAAATGATTAGCTATGAAGTGTCACCAGGGTTTTCTCCAGCTTCTGAGCTACACTTAAAAAATACATAAATACTGTCTCACTTCTGATAGTTCCTTTTAACTGAATTACAGGAGCACAATCATTTCCAGGTGGAATTGGAGCTCTGCTTCATCTAAATCTAGTGTTGTGGATACAACCTTGTTGAGTGCTAAAGTCCTCAGAAGATGATCTAATTACCAGGCAAATGGGAGAATGGTCTCTCCCCAACCTCCTCATACAGGAGTGGCTTAAAAAATGTAGAATAAGACTCAGCATGTCTTTCAAAATCAATCTTAACATTGAGCCATATAGCTCAGACATGTAAAAACTTACAGAACAGAACAAGGCAAGTTTTACAGACATTACTTAGTCACATTATACATTCTACCTTAAAATAGAAAAAGCAGTCACTTAATGGAATATATCCTCAGGACTATCATGCAGAATAGACGCTTTTGATTCATTTAACTAGTCACTAGCCACTGCTCCACAAAAATACATCTGAAAATGCATTTCCTTTCTGTGTAAGAAGGCAAACTGAAGTATAAAGTTTATGAGGATTTCTGTGTGCTCAGTAGACCTTTTATTTTTAATTTAAGAATTAAAATTGATTCTACTTGGCTACAAAGAAGGAAGTAAAGACCTATTGCTCCCCCCCACCTCCAGCCTCAGATTTTAAGTCTTACCAGAAAAGAGGCAAATACAATTAGATAACTGTAAGCATAAAAAGTTAGTTTCTGAACAAGGAAAGAGTGTAAGAATTATAGAGCAGTCTGCTCATCAATGGCATGGAAGCAAAGTAAACTTGTATCTAATAAAAATGAGAAAGTAACATGGAAACTCATGAGTGTGTCAAACTCAAAGTGGTTCACATATTGGGAAACAAGACAGTCCTAGAATTTAACTTCTGAAAATCTGGCAAATGATAAATGAAATAGACTTTGTATGAAAATATGAAATAAAAAGTCAGCAGCAGGCTCTCTGGTGAGTTAAGAAAGAAATATGTTAGCTAGTCACCCCCCATTACACAGTAATAGCCTTTTTTTCATTTGGTGGGACATATGAAAATAAAAAAATGTGTCAAAGACTGGAGCATCAACAGCAAGAAAACTTTTTATTTAAAGCTGAATTATGCTGGTATATAGTTATTGATAAGAAGCAGAACGAGGGTCAGCAGTACCAGTCACAGAAAGTGAGAACATCTGAACAGTACAATGTTCAGTCATTTTCAGAATAATATTTAGAAATGGCAGGCATTGTGGAAGAAGTTGGAAGCGGACTGAGTAGCCAAAATAGTCAGTACGATTAAAATAACATCTTCAATTGTACAAGTTTTTGGGCAAGATCCTTTTCCATGCCAAGGTGCTTAATACTTTTTTTTCCCTTCTATTTTCCATATAACACTCAAGCTCATTAAAAGCAACAGAAGAAATATAGCTCCCTGATCTGGTTTCATCAATCCACAATGCCACAGCTCACAAAAGTAATGGAGACTGGGAACTGGTGCTTTAAAATAGTCTCTTTCTCTATACACCACGCTTTTATAGTTTACATTAGCTATATAGGGATAATTTTTTTCTTTTCTTCCATAAGGTAGAATCACTTCCTGTTTTACTTGTCAAGCTTCTGGGAGACTGATGAAGAAATTTTAACCAAAATGTCTGGCAAAAGTCCAAACAGCAATCACATTCTGCCCACCCAACACTCCCTGTTATCTTAGCTAGGGCATCTTCAGATTTCTGCAACTTTTTCTACATATTGTTAAATGGTTGCCACATTTCACCTCAAGGCATAACAGCTTTCTATTGGATGCTAAACAGTCTCCTTATTTCAGTAGGTTGTGTTAATGCCTTTATACCCTTTTGCCTTTCTCTTTCTTCCCACGGGAATATTCCAAATTTTATTTTAGGAACTCTATAAAATGCATTGGCTGAGATATCTGCACACACTCCCATGTGTAAACCAGCCTCCCTTAATTCAAAAGTAGTGGAGTTATTACAAAGAACTATTCACACAACTTAACTTTTTTACAGATCAAAGCAGCAAACAATTTAGAGGCTATAGAAACAATCTTGTCCTTTTTTTGGCCAGTCACAGTTGTGTTGGCGTATGTCAACAGAAACATCACCAGCCTAGTAAAAGGGTAGTTGGTCCATTTTATCTCTTACACCTCCCTTCATGTCCCTCCCTGCCCCTGGGCAGACAGTGATCTGACCTGTTCCCCCATGCCATGTTTCTGCCCATTCCAGCTTTCCTAAAATCCAAACAGAGTTTTCTTCCTTGAGAAGCAGAAGCTTTCAAGCAGTACCATTAGTCATCAGCCACCACCCCTGGAACAGGCCTGTGATTTAAGCACAAAGATTTAGAGCACACTGCTTTACTGACATTGCAACAGAATGATGGACTTCTGCTTCTGAGGGAAGGCAAATTGTGTGTTTCTTGCTGGAGGCATTACTGACTTCTTCACCAAAAGATCCATTCCGGACTCATTTTCAACTGACAATAAAAAGAAGAGAACTTAACAGCCCTCTTCCTTTTCGTCCACCATGTACTTTATCACAGTCAAGTCATCGATTCAATTATTATGCTCTGGGTTTACAGCCTTCTGTATATTTGTCCATTTGTCTCCTTGAAGACATTATTACTGTTTCCAACTCTGAAACGTGTAACACTCCCGAGTTGCTCTAAGTGCCTTGGCAAGCTGACCTGTCTGTTAACAAAATGCTAGAATTTACTGACAACCTCCCTCAGGATTCCTCAAAATCCTGTAATCTGTGATAATATCATATCTATTCCAGCTGAAGTCTAAGAGAGTTGTGTCCATCAATTTTAAAAGCACTTTTAAACCTAGTAAGAATCATCCTTATAAATTGCATCTTTTATTCTGCAGAGTTTTCTGGACTCCTCAAGTATCTTCAAAGCTTCCATCCAGACTCTTAATGGAAATGAATATTGTTGTAGCTTTCCATAACAACACACATTCACAAAACATATGGCATAACATGAACTTATCAGGGAATCCTCCATTATGGAAACATTGTCATCCAATGACTCAGTGTTATTTTTAAAGCAAAAGAGCTCTTTGATGCTGATAATATGATTTCTGCACATTTTTAGCTACAATATTGACACTTTCACTTCACATAAATCAAGCTATTAATTGCAATCTGAGTAGAGCTAAGATTATCTTAGAGATGCCAAGGTTTTGGAGAGAAGCAGCCTTATACAAACCACATTGAACACGTATTGAAGTATTCAGTTGTGCACAAGTCCATATATCCTTTGAGCAGAGCTTGTTTCACAGTAACAAACAGCCTCAATTAATAAATAGGAATGGATTTTCTAATAGTACATCAGACCTCCCATAAGACTCCTTTTTATATATATTCAGGTACATAAAACACAGGTATTTGTCTTTTCCACAGTGTGGTGCCTATTGATAAAGACAAACTCTCAGCTTTTGTTCAATAGTATACTGCCTACACAACTACTTGATCATTAGGACATAAAAACTACACTTTCAGATTTCAGAGTTGTCTGGAAAAATCAGAAAGTTCACAATAGATGAAAACCAGAATAGAAAAAAAGAGTGGCACCAATCAGGCATTTTCATTCCCAATTAGTTCCGTCTTCATTCCTTTCAAGCAGTTTATTCACAGGCTATACCACACCCTCTAAACTGGATGCCTGCAATTAATTTTACATTCACATCTAAATGGTAAACGACTGTATTGGTTTTGCATGGCAAGGTTTTGATAGCAGGAGGCTGCAGGTCTGGCTTGTGTGAGAAACTGCCAGAACTTCCCCCCATGTGTGACACAGCCAATGCCAGCTGGCTCCAGGATGGACACACACCTGGTCAAGGCTGAGCCCATCATGGGTGGTGGTTGTGCCTCTGGGATAACAAACTTTAGAAGGGGAAAAAAAGCCTGATTAACAATCTGGGAGAGAGGAGTGAGCAGATGTGGGAGGAACAGCCCTGCAGACACCAAGGTCAGTGAAGAAGGAAGAGAGGAGGTTTTCCAGATACTGGTACAGAGGTTCCCCTGCAGCCCCTGGATGAACCTGTGCCAGACCTCGTGGATGCTTGAAGGATGCTGTGACCCTGTGGGAAGCCTGCACTGGAGCAGGCTCCCGATTGGACTTGTGGATAGAGGAACCCACACTGGAGCAGGTTTGCTGGCAGGGTTTGTCACCCCATGGGGAACCCACACCGGAGCAGCCTGTTCCTGAAGGACTGCATCCCACGGAAGGGACCCACAATAGAGCAGTTAATGAAGAACTGCAGCATGTGGGAAGGGTCCATTTTGGAGAAATCCATGAAGAACTGTCTTCCATGGGAGGGAACCCACAATGGAGCAGGGGAAATGTATGAGAGTCCTCTGCCTAAGAAGGAAAGAGCAGCAGAGACAAAATGTGATGAACTGACCATAGCCCCCATACTCCTGATCCTTGCACCACTAGTAGGAGCTCTTAAAGAATTGAGAATACAGTTCAACCTAAAAAGGGAGGTCTTGGGGTAAACACTTTCAAGGTTTGGTTTTACTTCTCATTATCCTACTCTGATTTGATTGTTAGCTAATTCAATTAATGTACCCAAGTCAAATCTGTTTTGCCTATGACAGTAGCTGGTGAATGATTTTCTCCTGTCCTATCATTGACCCATGAGCTGCTCATTGTAGTTTCTCTTCCCTGTCCAGCTGAGGAGGGGAGTGATAAAGCAGCTTTGGTGGGCAACCAGGATAAAAGCCCCACAATGACATATTTTAGCATCTTTTCTAGGAAAACTCCTTTGAATTGTATTACCAGATGCTTATGTAGCAGGTGGTTTTTGCCATATTCTAGGCAAAGGGAATTGCACAGAAATGAGCTGCTCTTCCAGAAGATCCTCCCTCTCAAGGAGCAGGAAACCATACTTCCAGAGGAGGCACTTGCCTGCATACTACATGTTCACTGCTTCTTACTTGAAGCTTATGGGTTTTTTGTAATTGAATCCACTTCTGTTTATGATAAGTGCAGGCTCATGCTCTCTGAGTTCCTCTTTACTGGATGGAGAATTGCCTTGGAAGAACCATTTACTCTGTCCAAGAAACTGATGACAAATTTTGAATCTCAGTTTAGGGCCACTGTCAAGGTTATGATTTTCCACCACTGAGCACTGAAACAAACACAAAATTTTGTGCTTCCACAAGTAATCTTGGCTTGCACTTTTTCCCATTCATAGCTTCAGCTTAGGTTTGCACATGATTGATTTCATTCTGTTTCAGGCCAATATAAATGGGCAGCTCCTTCCCATTAAAGGAAATGTAGCCATGCCACATATTAGATAAGGAAAATAATACCTTCCCATCAGCATGTCCAAAGCAGCCACAGATATCACAAAACCATAGCCTAGAAATGTGAGTCTGTGCTGCAGATATGGATGAGTCATATAGGGACACATAAGGACATATGGACATTGTTCAATAAGCTCCTGCATATACAGAGCTGAAGAGTTCTCAACCAGGAGACATTATGCTTTAATAAAGTGTATGCAGAATCAGTATGAAACATTTTTGGTACATATTCAACAAGGACATAAAAATACTAATTATTGTTCAAATAAAAAATTGTTCCCTCTGAGACTGAGGTTAACAACAAAAGAAAGGGATAGTCTCAATGTCCAAGACATATGCCTGAACACACCAGAGATGCTTTTAAAAGATATCTTACAGTGAACACCAAGTAAGATAACTTGAGTGACATAACATAAATTAACTCAATAGCGAACAATTAAGCATCAGACAAAATAATAATTTCTTATTTAAACATAAAAATCTCTATAGTTCTGCAAAGAAGTATTCAGATTTGTCACAGAAACACTAACTCTTAATATCATTTGCTCTTGGCAGCATTTGTTCAGAATTTTATATTTTAATTTGTTCATGCAGTTTTATATTTTTTTTCCTAATTATTCTGCAGTGTTTCAATAGATTTATTACAGCTCTTATTAAATGCAGACAAACATGAAAAAACACCCAAATATACACATTATAAGTTCTTTTATTTAAAAGATGCTGAAATATTTGTATGTATATTTTAAAAAACAACATCTGCTTTCACATATAGGGTTTGGGTACTTCTTTCCTGTTTAAAATAAATAGTTGGAAATTAAACTTAAAAACTTATGCATAATAATCACAAATCAAACAGAAAAAAATCCATTCTGTGTCATCCTGGAAATCTGAGTTAGTCAAAATTACAAAAGGCACATCACAGGCACTTTTATGCTAACCCAAAAAAGAGGCTGGCACTAAATACTCTGGGTTTGTTCACTGTAGTTTACAGTATGTAGAACTGGTCTGCTAAGGAAAACAAACATGATGACTGTATTTAAACAGAGATTACAATGTATTTTCAGTGGCTACTTCATAATATTGTCAATGTTAATGCAGAAGTTCCAGAGACATAGGCAGTTGCAAGCCTGAGAGAAATATTTTTAAAAAATTTGTACAGTATCTAGGAACTCATCTTTTGTCTATGAAATACTACAGAATATACATATTCAGACCTATAATTCATTTTGTGGGAGATCTTCACTAGGCAAGTAATAGCCTGTGATTTTAAAAAAAAATGTCTGAAGGGATAATAAGCCATTTTACTGCATAAATTCATTTATACACTTTTCCTTTTTATGATAGTTTAACAAAAGACACAATATTTTGAAAGTCATTCCTTCACTCTTTATATTTTCTTTTCTTGTATATTTGTCCTGTCTTTGCTGCTGTTTGACAGTGCTCCAAAAGAGTGGAATCCAGCTTAAAAGAATACATGTATCTTCTCTAGCTCCAAATACCCAGAACAAATGGAAAAGCTGAAGAGATTTTTGTGAATTTTACTCAGCTGTTAGCTTCAAAAAGGACTGCCAGAAGACACAGGTGCATCTGTTATCTTCAGGTAACTTCTTGCAATAAATGATTTTGAAATTGCTTTTCATATATATATAGAGACACATAAAATAATTAAAAGTTATCGATATTAAAACCCACCAAATATCAAGGGACACTAGTTTGGACCAAGTGTAGACCTGACAGACAGTAGTAATTTTATATTTTGTTTTTCAGGTCCCTTTTGATACTCATATACTGAGGTACTATACTATTATGAATACTGTATTTATTCATTATTATATTTTCTGAGCAACTCATAGTCTGTATTTCTAAACCTGTTGTCTTTAGCAAGTTTCCTGCACTGTATTAAGAGACTAAATGACAGAGAACTTGACAAGCTGTTCTGTGAGAAACCTTGGGTTTTCATTCTTTTCTGAAAGCAAAATAACTGCAAATGAGTTTTCCCTTTAGAGACACCACTAGGGATTCCTACTGAAATGACAGAAGGGAGGGTTTTTTTTGTTTTTGTTTTTTTTCTTAAACAGTGGCTTCCCTCATCTTAACCAAAGCAAACAGTGTGCTGAAAACTACCAGGGGTACTGGGTGCAGCTCCAAAAACTATGAAGAGCTATTTGCAACAAAATTTTGAAACAGCTCAGCAGCTCTTAATCACAATCTTCCTTCAATTTCACACAACTGTAAAAGTAAAAATAAAACCACGATCTGTTTAACTCTGAAAACGGTTGTTTACAGTCTGTGGCCTTATGAATAGTGTCTTGATAGGGCAAGTAAAATGCCTGGTTTCCCAAAAAAAGGAAGTAAGAGAAAATGTGCTCAACAGCCCCATATATCATCATAAGAATTCAATATCCAGGACATTTTCTGTTCACTGTGCTTGAATTCAGAGAAAGATGAGATAAGGTTAGAAAAACACAGCAGAGATTACTTGTCACTTTAAAGCATCTCTCTGTGTTAACTGTTTTGTGCTGTAGGCTCTGAAATACCAACAGAGCCTCTGAGACTGTGCTGAGAAGTAGCAGCTGAACAGTTCTGTGATAAAGTACATGATAACTCAAGTGGGTGCTAGCTACAAGTGTTTGCAAGTATTAAGAATAATACACAAAATAAAGCCCAGCCATTGCAAAAGCAAAGGGCTGACAGCTCAGGTGGGTGTACAGCCATACAGATTGAGTGTTTAATAAGGTAACACAGCTTTCCGTGCAGTGTAATGGAGCTGAAGAGAAAGTGGCAAAACAATGCTCAGAGCAAAAGCAAACTGAAAAAAATTAATCTTTTCTAGTAGCAAACTCCTCTCTCCCTTCTTACTGCTTTTCTCATGGCTCCAGGGTAAGTATCAAGTGCCTCAGTCAATCCTATTACCTTGATCTGACAAATCCTTAGGATGGGTGAGGGATTACAAGCCTGGGAAGGTACAAATCAGGGCTGAAAAGCTGTGTTCTCCAGCAAACCCGGGAGCTGCCATCAACCAGCAAGAAACAGTCTATCCACTTTGGTCCTTCAGAGTTTACAGGCTCAAACTTCCTAAGATTTTACTCTCTCTAGTCCACCAAAAAATGTCACTGCAATTGTTCAGGTGAAATGAGAGATGAGCCAAAGACAACCTAGTAGCTAGGCTCAATAGCCTGCGAAATTTATAAGCTGGCCGTAGTGAGCATCTTAAACTCAGCAGAGCTATGTAGCTATGTAGCACAGTCTGCTGCTGCTCTCCTCTTCCGGGCTCCTCTAGCAACATAAATCACACTGAAAGATCTTTACAGGGTCAAAACAGAATTGAAAAGTGATTTCAAATATTATGTTACTAAGCAGTAGCACACCAATGGAAAATAAAATGTAATTTATGTCTCAGCACTGATACAGAGTCTGCTAAGCTAGTCCCAGAGAGTACTTCCAGTGCACCAGGCAGAACCGAGTTTATTACAGATTATTAGCAACTAAGCAGATTTCCTTTGTGCTTTTTACAGCCTAAGCATCATCCAGTGCAGATGCATACCAACTAAAATTTTGGCTTGTCAACACTGCAGTACTGTAATATAATTGGGAGAGGGTAAATACATTCTCAGAAAGCGTGGGTGACGATGAGATAATTTTTGGTTACCTAATTTAAAAAAAAAAATTGGATTTTTAAAAGCTATCATGATGGGGTATCAAGAGTTAAACTGTAACTTCTAGATCATTACATTAAAGCTGCCTGTTAAGATACATTTCCAAATGCTTCATGAAAACATAAAGCAAAGCACCAGTAGAAAGCAGTGGTCCATTTAACTCCTCACCACATATCCAACAGTGGAAACATATATATGAAAGGAGAAAACTTTGGCACTTTCTAAGGTCAATTTTTTCCTTCTAATTCCTCCAGCATTCAGTTGAAGAGCCTGGCCTCTGCTGAACAAGCTGCCACTGTTCTACTGTGTAGATAACAGGGAACTCTGCAGTTATTTCCAGTTCAAATACAAGTTTTATTGTAACATAGAATTAAAATGTTTTGAATTTTTCTAGACAACTGCCACATAAAGGTCCACCCCAAAATAAAGCATAACTAGTTTTGTCATTTTGCCATTACCCCATTAAGATACATGAAATATCAGTTTTCAATTAGTGCCCTTTTATTATTCCCTTTTTGGCTCACAAGCTGCACTATTTTGGATGCAGCGTGATCTTATGCCCAGGCAACAGCACAATTTAGTATCACTATTCAAGCTCTCTTCAGATCTTGCCAACTTTTTCCAAGAAAAGTACAGAAAAACTAGGATCTGTAATTCTAGTATTTGCTGAACAAGAAGAAGCAAGCCAGAAAAAAAAGGCGAAAACAACTACAAGGCTGGCAAACCATTATAAAACATCGGGGAAAAGCTTGGGCAAACTTTGTTTCTGCTTCATGGATTCACTTACTGAGATCCAAACAAGGTTTAAAGGGATAAAAATAAATAAAATAGTATTTTACTGGACAGTGTTTGCCCTCTAGGACAAACTCTTGGTGATATCGACTGTCTGCCAAGGAGAGTGACAGTTGGAGTCAGAGAATTTTATCAAAAAAGCTATTTTCCTTTCCTCCCACTTGGCAAAATAGAATATTATCTTAAGAGAACAGGTTTCTGAACTTGGGCTTTTCAAAAACTGCAAAGTGTGTTGCTGTGAAAAACAGGACCACAGATCCTGTCAGATGTCAGATGGTCAACTTTGGCACGCAGGCAGGAAAACCATGAACTGTGCAGGCCAGTGCTCAGTAAATGAGCTTAGCAAAGCACTATTTGCTTTCATCTGCTCCACAGAAATCTGGGGTTGAAAGGCCATGGCCAGAGGGTCTCCATGGCATGCATGGGGATGTCCCACCCTATGGCTGACATAACCCTATGCTTCCAGGACCTGCACCATGTGCTTCTAGGGCAATGGTTTCTTCACAGAGACAGTCTCACAGAGCTAAAATTACCCAGGAGCAATCAAGCACAATTGTGCAGAGTCAGCCAAGGAAAAAAGGAATAGTCTGATATTTTGTGTACTCTGAGGTAAAAATACCAGTTGACAGACACTGATCACTTCCTACCTCTACCCCACACACAAATCAAAGGGAATCCCAAATACACAACATGGGACTGGGTATGCACAGAAACAATACAGGACATACAGCCTCAGCATACAGGAAGAGACTCCTATTTAACCTGTCATGGGTAAAGCAGGGAAGACTTTACCACAGATTAGTGGTTATGTAAGAGACAAGGAATACATCCTCTTGGATTAGACAACCAAAATGTTCACTTCTTAATAGGAAACACAGACTACTCAACTGCGTGGAAAACTACTGCTGGCTAGTCCTTGAAATTTATATTACTGCTATCTATTGGCATCCAGGAGATTCTTCAATTTTATGACCTGTGAATGTACAACCCAATAACATTTCTGGCCTTGGGTATTAAAATAACATTGAAGCGATCAGTGGCTGCTGCTGTACCCAAGTGATCACCATGTACTGATTCCCTGTTTCCAAGCACACGAAATGCAAAGTGAGAAACAATGTAGGTACCTATTTCCTAAAACAGGAGTTTTCAGCAGCTGTACGTCAATGTAACTCTGTTGAAGTCGATTACTTGATTTTGTTTTACAACTTTTTTTTTGGCTTCAAAATCTACAAAAAGACTATTTCTCAGTAAACATAACTCAGGAACACTAATTAGATGTGCCTTAAGTACAAACAGGAAATATGGACAAATATAAGAAACCTGATTTCATGTTAGAAACTTTAAGGACACTCAGTCCCACTAAGATGATGATTCTTTTATAGCTGTCAGAAGAAACACAGACTCAGTACACTTCCTGCTCAACAGCTGGTTACTTTAGATTTGCATCAATACTCAACCGACAGACTGTGTAACTACAAGGGAATACAGAAGCATCATAAAAAGGTTGAGTTGTTATGTCATATCATCATGAATTCAGTTGTGTCTATTGTATTTGTAAAAATCATACTCTCAAACCACATGATAAAAGAAATGAAAATCGCACTTTAACATTCCTGCAGCATTCCCTTTGGAAAATTTCTATGATTGCTGAGAACTTCCAAAGTAATGTACAGAAGAATGTTTTCACCACTGGAAATCTTTAATTTTTTGCTGAGATTTTTTTAAGCCCACAAGGTTTTAAAAAAATTATTCTAGCTACTGCAGCCTAAGTTTGATGAAATTTCTTTGAATTTTAAACCGTAATGAACTGTTTAAAAATCCAGTGGTATTTTCCACCTTGGTCTACATTCTAATATAATGGAGAGTCATGCAACTACAGAAAACAAACCCTCTGAAAGGGTTTATGGCCCCTAGGGATCTCTCTTTTTCCAAAAGTAACACCTTTATACTGAAACAGAAGCTGCTCCTTACCTGAAAAGAGTTCATGCATCGAAGTGAAGGTGGCAGAGATTTGGTACTCGAACCCAGTATCAGCAATAATTCCAAACATGTTTCTGATGGAAACTTTAAAGGATGAACTCCCATATCATTTTCCCATGCATCAGCAAGCCTGTAGAGTTAAAAAAAGTCTTCATTTTCTTAAAATATATCTAAACCATAAGTTTAAACTAAGTATTAAAACTGTAATAAAAACTGTGATAAAAAATTCCCTTCATATTTTCCCTGTAAAAGTCACAGATCAGTGTGTTTTACCAGAAAAATGGTATATTTACATAAAGTACATTCTTAACCATACCACCAATATTTTTCAAAAAGATACATAATGTGAAAGGAAAACTTAGCATATTTTAGAAAAAATCACTCATGTTTCCAATTCAAAGCTTCATTACTTCTGAACAAAACTTCATCCGTCACTGGTAATTTCACATTATATAATGATATTACTCATAGAGTATTCTTCGCAGTACATAATGCCTCCATTTCTAATTTTGTTTCTAGAAAGAAAGATTCCATCCAATTATGAAAAGACAGGAGGTCAGGCATCATTTTAAACTGATGTTCATGATGCTCACTGGAAACTTACTAACAGTCTATACCAAGCAAAACTCAATCCCAGTTCATTTTAAACATTTGGATGTATTAAAAGAGTTAAGATTTCTATGAGTTACTCATAGAAACAACATTCCAGAAGCATATTCCTACAAACTGTTCCCACTATCCAATGTTAAGGAACAAGATTAGTTCAACAAGATTTACTCAAAACACAAGAGTATTCTGCTTGCTATAGTTCAGGCTTATTTCTTCCATAATACACAAACTGAGAGACTGAGCAGTGATCCAGTTACTTTAATAACTTTGTCTGGGTAGGTTATATCATGTGCTCCTAGGTAAGATGAATGCCATTTATTCTCAGCAGACCTAAGTGCAACACTTTGGAAGACAATGCTTGATACCCTTCCCTGTCCAAGACTTCAAAATTTTAATAAATAATCTTAGCATTGGCTTTCACGTTTAAATTCCTCCAGCTCTTCTGACTGAACCACTGCCTGTGAACATATCAGTTTGTTTTAATGTACTTTCTGGAAATAGCTGTGTTTGTTTCAGACACTTGGGACATCAGCATTCAGCATGGTAAAAACTGAGCAAATAAGAATCTGTGTCATCCTGGGTGGTTCTCATTCTCTCAGGTCTCCCAAACCCAATGATTCTGTGTAAAGTCTTGCTTCTTACACACACAGGCTTGCATATACACTTTTTATACACAGCACCTTCTGAGTTCTTCTAGAAGATGTCCTACTTAACATAATTTACATATCTTTATTCGAACAGTGGGTGTACTTTCACTTTCTTACCTCCTTTTGTCTGAAATTGGTGACTTGAATTTCAACTCTTTGCTTTTTTCTTTTCTAATATTTACATTTTTTCTCCTTCCTAATTTATCTGTGTATATAAGAATCCAACTCTGCTTTGATACATGGAAGCAAGACCTATAATACACAGAATGTCAGAGGGACTTTCACTTCCCTAAAAATAAGTGGGTTTTTTTCTTTTTTTCTCGTCCCCACAATAAGAGAATAATTTCACATCTAGATTAACAAATACATAATTTCCTTTCTCAAACCTCATCAGAACGAGCCATCTTGACAAAAGAAGGTCTAAGCTTTACATGGTAAAGAGGAGGAAGACAGCCCCTGGTTCTTCTAATGGCAATGCATTATTTAACATTTCCAACATGTCTGAGACCATACCAAAGGGCACAGGCCAAAACTTCCCACACATTATCAGCCTTTATAACATGTAGTATCTCACTGGACACTTCACGGATCTGGAAAAGTTGTAAAAGCTACTATTAAAACCCTAACTGCCCACTAGGACAGGAAGGTTGGATGTTTAGAAGAGGCTCTGAAGTATTTTCATTATTGGAAGGTACAAGCCTTCAGTTAAGTCACAAATACTATGTCTCTGTTGAATGGAAACAGGATTCTTTTATAAGACTACAGACTACAAAAGTGGCCATGCCCAGAAAAGGCAGCCCTGACTGGTTCAGAGTTCCAGACTGGATGGGGCACTGAGCAACCTGGTCTAGTGGAAGGTGTCCCTCCCCACAGCAGGGGGATTGGAACTAGATGATCTTTAAGGTCCCTTCCAACCCAAACCATTCTATGATTCTATAAATGTTCCAGGAGGAACACTTAAAGTTAGATGATGAGCACTAAGTAATCAGTAACCAAGGAGTCTTGTTAACTGTAATCCAGAATGGAGTTTTACATTTCCTTATCACTTGGTAACTTCATTTCCCCACATAATTAGAAATTTACCTTTATAGATGTTCCTTACTCAATCTTTTCTCTACATTTTCTACAATCTGGTGATGCAAGAAAATTTAGGAGAAGCTAGCAAAATAGGGGCTTTCTTTTTCAGAAATCAGCAAGTCTAAACAAAGCACTGTGCAGGCACCTTCAAACAGCTAGAGAGTTTGGAGACTGAAGGTGGTATGCTAAGGTTGGAAGGTGTTTCCACAGATCAGCACCCTTTCATCAAAAAACTTTTCAGAACTCCAAGCAATATTCAAAACATCACAACTTACATCAGTACCCTGATTCTACTCTTGTGTTTTGATATAAGGATTTTTTGGAGATGCCGCCTCATTTTAAAGTCCAACTACTACAGCCCTAACACCAAACTGGGGATTTTTCTTTTGTGGCTGTTGATTTGTCTGAGGGAAAGAAGGTTTGCATAAAGACATTTAGCCTAATTATATTGCAATTCTTGCTTATTAATTGCTCAGTTATTAGTATTTCCTGAAATTATTCCACTGTATTCCCCTATTACAAACAAAACATATATATCCCAGCATTTACAGCTCCAGGAACACACATGTTAGGAATTAGTCATTGTGACTTGCCCTTTCATAGCATTTAACACAAATGGTTGTGGGAAGTCACTGCTTTATTAGATCATTTCTCTTTGTTCTTCTTTATCCCGGTTGCTTTTAGAAGTATTTTCCCAAAATCTTTATTGTAGAGAAAAGCATCTATGCATAAAACAAAAGCAAAACAAACCACAAAGAATCCACTGTTTTTCACCTTAATTTCATGGCATTTCTATATAAGGGGAGTTGTCTCACTTCCAGTACAGGAGAGGAGACTGTTTGCTTTCTGTTTACTGGAAGAGGTAGATTGGCTGATAATGCTCCTTAGGAGAGTGAACAGCCACAGAGGACAACTCAGCCTATCAGCTCCCAGCACAATTCCCAGACATCACAGCACAGCTTGCTAAACTGGCTGAAAGGAATAAGGGGGAGATAAGACATAAGCTTGAGGAAAGTGAGGTTGACGACAGAAATAATGCTGATCTTCCTTCAGCAAATGAATTCAGCTTTTCTATACTGCAAAGAAGTCTTGAGATTCTGGACTTCACAGTCTGACATTAAAAAAAAATAAATCCTCACTATTAAACAAAATTCATAAATTCTAAACAAATTCCCTAAGTAATTGTGGGGTGCAAGACCAATTTTATGACATGTAACATCCCACCACTACCTATTGGCCTTGCCAGTATTTGAGGGAAGTGTGAGTCAGCTTTAGAAAGCAGGCTTTAAAAGAGTTAAGATGCAGGAAAACATACTCAGGAAAATGGTCCAAACTCAGACCACCCTTTGAGTCAAGAAAAGGACAAGCCAAAGTGATTTTTTTCACAGGATGATAAATCCACCTCTGTAAATCACCATCATCATCCAGTTTTGTCTCTCAATGATCTCACCAACAAGAAAACACAAATAATTCTAAGCATTTTGTCTGTCACTCCATTCTTTCCATTTCCTCTCTCTTTTCTTTATCCCACTCTTCCCCAGAACTTGTATTAATCCTTTTAGTTTATTTCAACCAAATTTTCTTTAAAAATATCTCAAATATATTAGGTTTGGGGACGTTTCATCCTTTCCTGATTTTCAGGAGAGTACTGAGAAGAAATGCACATTAGTTACTCCACAGAGAAAAGCTGCTAATGGAACACAGCAACATATACACCAGCAAATCAGGTGGTGTTTACCTGGGAGAATACGACCACTAATTTAACAATACGGTATTTCTATCTAGCAAAATCACCTACTAAAAGCAAAGCAAACATGTTCTTCAGAGCCTGTCATACTCCCTGATGAGTGAAACAATCTTAAAAAAAAAATCTTAAATTTTGAGGCAGGAAGAAGGATTGATGATAATGGAAATTGATCCCCAGTAAGAACAACAGTCAGAGATTCCCCCAGTGTTAATCAAACTTGAGATGCAGCCTCTGCAGATCAGGGTGAAACCTCAAACTCAGAACTCCTTCTGTTCAATCTAAGAAATATCTATTAGTCTCACCCATGAAAAAACAATGAACAGACGCAAGATAGAATGATATAATTGGAACCTTCACATAACTTTCATTCTGAGAAGGACAGAACCACATACGATGAATGCTAATAAAATTTTAACATATTTCTGGCATACAATTCAGAATTGAACTGAAGTAGTACAGAAAGTGAAGAAGTAAAACTCTACTCAAGGAGGGTGATACTTGGCTAGATGCTGATGCGAAACAACTATGTGCTAAACTGTCAGAACAGAGCATTCCAAACAAGTAAGAAATAAAGATGACAAGCTGAGAGTATCTTCCCCCTTGTCCTTTTCAATGCTTTCTCTAAGGAACTGGCCATTTGAAGGAGAAATTTAGAACATGATATGATTGTCACAGTCCCATAACCAGTCAAAGAAATACAGCTACGAAAGTAAAGCTCCCACAGTCGTATATATAAAATGTTTTAAAAAATGAAGTGGTATCTTCAAAGTTGTTCAGTTGATAATAATCTGGGAAATGTTTGATTTCTTTAAAAAAAAAAAGGAAATTCGCAAATGCTCTCTAGAATTCTAGCAATTAATTCTGAAAGCAGAAAGGAGCAAAACTTGAAAACAACTACTCAGATAAGATTAAAGATAAGACAGTTACTTCTCTAGCAGAAATAATTGATCACCATGTTTTCAGAAAATGTTTTACATTTGAATCACCATGCATCAGAGAATGGTATTTGTCCAGTGTTCACTATGGAATTGATCCCAATGAATTGTCTATGTAGGTTAGAACAACATTTCAAAATTATTCTTAAAAGCAAGTTTTAAGACACCAAAATAATGAAGTATATTTATTTCGTAATTTCTTGATATAAGAACTAGCAAACTAACACAGTCATCCATCAGGTCATGGAACCCACCCATAACATCATAAGTCTTCATGGAAAAATGCAATATATATGGTACATCAGTGAAGCAAAAGAAAACTTTGCATTTCAAATTCAAGAAAAACTGACGAAGATTCTCACAAGATTTTGAAAAACTGAACCAGACTTCCAACTAGATTGCATTTATTTCAAAAGAAGCCTCTTCCATCAGTGCTAAAGACAGTTATCAGTAATCACCCTTCCCTGTGCCTGAGATTCACTTTTAAAAGCAACTGAGCTGTCTCAGCAACACACAAAGTAAGTCCGCTTTTGAAGAGGAACAGATAAGGACTTTTTTTCCTTTCCAGCACATCCCCATCATCACCTCTGATATAGCAGGCTACTTCTATAAATACACTAACTGAGGGTAGTCGACACAGGTCGAATGAAAAAGATCTTACTCAGTGCTCTGCCCAGTGTTGCTGAGGCAATGTACTAACTAGAATTTATTAGTTATGATCTAGGCAAATGTGCCCTGCATTTAGGGCTCCAAATGCTGTGAAACTCTTGAAGGAGATGTTAACTGAAGCTTCAGTGCTTTGATGAATCAAGCCTGTGTTTAAGAATCCAATATAAAAGCTGACAGAAGCTCAGCCCTGAATCTCAGAGTTCACTCAATGTTGTTAAAGCCGCCCTTTCCACAAGCTACAGCTCTGAGACAAATGACAGATTACTTTACTGAACCAAAGGACAAACCTGCTATATTAAATAACTATTTGTAAAAATGATTTAATCTAAAAACAATTCTTAATTATGGTTGATGATGTGTCTATATACTTAATGTACCAGGAGGCTAAGTTATTTATACTTTTAATTATCCTTTCAGTGATCTAAAAATTACATAAATATCAATGCCTGCTCATTAGCTACTAAACTCTTACCAAAATGTACGTAACATGGACAACTAAGAAGTGTGGTACCTTCACAGTCTACAGTACATTCCTCTGGAAAAAAAAACTTGCTTTGTAGAACCACTGCTTCCATCCTGAAACAAACACCTGTGGTCATATTCTACCATTCATTATTCATCCTAAGCAGCTGGGAGTGTCAAGTGTGGGTTTTGAGCAATTTTTTCCCTGGGATCCTTATTAGGGGCATGGTATCCCAAACCAATAAGTATTGAATCTCTCATAAGAGACAAAAAAATGGAAGAACAGAAATTTAACACACTGGTGTCCCTGCAAGGAAATGAGCAAGAGAAGAGCAATATACTTAGGGAAGTAAGAAGGCATAAAGATAAGAGCATGCCTCTTTGCAGTTTTGTAATGTACTACAGTGGTCAACACAGAAGCTCCATCTTGAAGTATTAAACATTTTCTTTTTCAGTCTGTCACTATAGAGACAATATTAATTTAACTGAACCTCTGTATTCCCACATGGTCTTAAATAATCTCACTTGCAAAGCATTCTCTATAAAATTACTGATATATAATCCATACACTAAAATCCATCATATATATAGCATATAGTACATACACTTTAATGTAGAATGTGTATTATTTATATATACAAAAATCATTGAACATTACTTAATTACATAATTATAAATTACTATAATAATTGCATATAGAAGGACATGCTCATTATTAACAGTCTTCTAGCTTTTTTCCTGTAAGGAATACTTTGACTGGAAAAAGTATGCAATTCTGGAGTCTAGACAAAAAGAAGTTAGCTACCAATCCACTGCAAAAACAATTCACTGCGTTTAAAATACCCTATCCTGCAAAAATGTAAGCCCTTCTTGAACTTTCAATGTGTCACCAATTGAAAAGGGCAAGTTATTTAATACTAATAAGAAAGCCTTATAATGAAAATTCAGATTTAACCTCACCAGAATACCAGTGTCATAATATTTTTCAGACAGGCTGACATAAGAGGTATCAACTGGTCTTGTAATATTTCAAAGCGCCTTTTAATTAAAATTACGCTATTTGCTCTGATGAATGCTTTTATGATTTAAAATCCATACTCCACATGCAGTTTTCTCATTTCTAACTCCAATACATAGCACAGATTAAATAACTTATACTAAAAGGTACATTAAAAGACAGTGGATTAAATAATTTTGTTTGCATTGAACAACTCCAAATGAATCTCAACAAGAGTAATTTTATTAATGCATTTGAAATTATTTTATAATTTCTTGACATGCTTTGATCATTGTAAGCTATTTAAGGGAAGTCAGAAAGAGAAGTAAAGCTGCCTATTTCAAACTGTAAAGCAAAGCCCAAATTATTTTTCTTTTGCTTCACACCAACCAATATTTTTAGTAGACTCAACTGTCCTATATTAACTTAAATGTAACTACATTGGTTTTGGGATATTTATTAAGAAATGCTATTTTGCAGAACAAAGCCTCTGAGTAGTCCACAGAATTAAATTATTTTTTTTTCTCAAAGGGTAAAGGGCAAAAGCAGAAAACCAAACAACTGTGTTATTATACTGTTCCAAGATAGACAAGGTTGTTTACAAGTAAATTATTCCTCTGAAGCACAGAAAGCTATGTCTACTTACTGCAACATTTTGCATGGCAATAAATCTTGACATTTTAATCCTGTCCAGGAGTAACTTTGTATTGGAGTTGTAATTTCAAAGTAATGCCCAACATACAGAGTAAAGATTTTTGGGTGTTCACCAACTGCTTTTCTACATTGCCTTCCCTCCTCCATCTGGCTGCCATGCAATTTCAAAAGCATTAATTTTAAGCTGCAAACTCTTATCACCCATAAAATATTTTCATTCCATTGCAAAACAGCACCAACTGTACAGTCTCTGTTGAAGAAAAAACAGATTTTCAGCTACAAGAATCACTGAAATAAAGCTTAAACATTACAGAAGGATTAGCAGGTGTTCATCTATTCTGAAACCTGTAAGTTGAAGATTCATAGGATCTAAAATGAATGTATAAAAACCTAAATAAAGCAACGTGTAAAGCAGACTTATGTTCAATGGGATACCCAGATACGTGGGACCATAAACACTTGCAAATGTACTAAATTTAAAATTCTCGACAGTATTCAAACTATGTACAGATGGTCTGTGAATACAACTAAGACATTATCATCTTTATTTAGTTTCACCACCAGGTAAGCAGAAATAGGCTCATCAAAGAATGAAGAGGAAAAGTGATTTTAATTTTGTGGGAACTGGCCTTGGATATAAAATCCCAAACCTGCTGGGTATGTCCCAGAATATTCTCTACCAGCAAAACCACAGTCCATAAAGGTATAGCAGCAGCAGATCTATCCACAGAGCCAACCCACAGCAACAACTGTCTATGGAGACAGACATTCTTCCTTCATTCATCTGTAAGATCAAGAGCTTACTGCAAAAACTAAACCTGTAAAAGCAGAAAACTGCTGCAAATTTTCATCAGTTACAGTGAAGTTCTTTTTAGAGCATCTCACTGAAGGATACAAGCTCACGGAGAAAAAGTTCCTGCTGGGCTTGTGATATCAAACATATCTAGACATAATAGGAAGAAAACATGGCAGACAGTGAATTTTGTCACAATAGATGTATTTTTTAAACTACTTTGAAAAAATTCCTATATAATTTTTGCCTATCTGGGTGCAAGAATAACTTAACCACATTAACTTATTTTTTCTACAAAACCAAGAAAAGCACAGGAGTTTAGCTCTTGCTGAGCATTGCCTAAAGCCTGCTGTGACTGCTCTTCAACATCCAGACCATGCAGAATGGCTGGTGCAGCTCCAAAGTACAATGCAACTGCTGACTTCTCAGCAGCAAAGCAATGTGGTCCCACTAAAAGGAGAAGCAAACTACTATCATAAAAACTGCATGGCCAATGCTTCAGAATAAGCTTCTTTACCTTCATGGTTGTGTTAAGGCTTTAAGCTGCCTTTTTTTTCTTTTTTTTCCTCCCATGTCTTACTGCATCCCAGGTGGAAAGAATTGAAGCAACTCACCTGAAAACAATAAAGATCAGATTCCTGCAGCTAGATCACTGCTGATAATTCACCATAGTGGAGAATGGCAGTAGCAACAGTAGCACTATGACTCTGCAGTTTACTTGAATATGCCTGTATAACTAAGAATTACGAGACAGCTCTGAATGCTTCTTAAAATACTTTACTTCATCTTAAGCACCTCTTGATTCCTTCCTGGATACATCCTGCTATAAATTGGAACAGACAACTGATAACTTCCCTAATGTATGACAAGGTAGAATACTGTGCTTGGGATGGATGCAGAGGACACAGCAGTGTGTTACTGACCTAAGCTAGCAGCCTGACTGGTGCCACCTTACTTGCAAGGAATATCAAACATGACCATCAACACCCTCAAACTCAAAAGCCTCTCTTCCCAGCATGTATGAACTAAGTACTTGAATTCTCAGGTTACATCTCTTTTTCTCTTTTTTTAATGGTTCAGCATTTTAGATATGCATATAAAGGTGTAAGGCCACTTGCCCTGGCAAATGTGTGTACCCCTTTTCTAATAGTGCTCATTTCCTGAAGGGTACAAGAGCATGGTAGAGCTGTAGGAAAACAAAGTATTGTGAAAAAGCTCCTGCAGGACATCTGCTGACATCAATATACTCACACTAGTAAGTGCAAAGTTATCCCAGCCAGCTCACCCTCAAGATTCATTCAATTTTAGGGAAGCCTGCTCATGGGACTAGTGAGGTCTGCTGGACCGGCTGCCTTCCTCAGCAGACTCTTCTTGCAACTGTTGTTGCCACGCTACATCAGGGGCATTAACAATGTATTCCTCTAGATGAACACTTGCTTTTCAGATATTGTGGGAAAAGTATAATCCAGAAGGCTTATCTCCAAAATGGTCCAAATAAAACAAATGTGCTTTCAAGTCAGGGCAGGAGAAGGAGAGTGGAGATGACTGGCAACACAGACAGAAAATATAAAATCACAGAATCATTTAGATTGGGAAAGACGTCTAAATCACACAGTACAGCTGTTAACCTAACACTACGAAGTCCAAGTACTGTCACAAGCACTTCATTTGCCCAGAGGAAAAAAAAATATTTGCTTCAGTGTATTTTTTCCAGAAACCAACTTCAAGAACTTACAGAATCTTATCAAGGGACTCTAGTGATGGGTCATAAAAGCAGAGCACCTCCTCCTCACTGTCTGCACACTAGCCAGCATCTCCTGCATGCAGCTGAGCTTCCCACCTGAAAGCTGAGACAATAGGCTGTCTCTCAGCCCCTCCAGGCATCATGACACTAGGTAGAAGGACCAGAGAAAACTCAAAATATCTCTGCTTTCTCCTGGGCTACACTTCCACCAAACTTTCACACAGGAATGAGTTTACAGACTCTTTCCTCCCTCTTTCCCCTCTCAATGTTGAAAACTCCAATCACAAAAGAAGAGACTCAGGAGAAAGACATAAATGTCTTTTTCAAGAATATTGGCATGTCTAAACTTTTGAATGCCCAGATGTTATCAATAACACCACTCTCCTGAAAGCGCCTTTACTGTAACCCTTATTTAAAAATCATCAAAACGAGGTGTTATATTAGTGAACATAAAAAAACATGGTGTCAGGTATCCTATCACAAATACAAGGTCCCTTCACTTCACTGAAAGTTTCGCTGTGCACAAATGCTATGTCCAGTATCTGACAACTATTTTCACCATGTAAAATGTGAAAGGTTGATAAAGAGGCAATCAAAAAATCCCAAACCATCATTCTAAACAGTGGCAAAGCAGATAAAATATGATAATTAAATTTTTGAACTAGTTCAGTACAAAAAGTTCCAAAAACCACATGAGCAGTATGCCCAGACCCACTGAGGGTCAGATACTTAAGAAAGAGAAGACCTATGTAATTTGAAATGGCATTTAATCCACTTCAGTTCACCCAATCACTTGTCAGGTGAGCAAATTATTCTAAGAGCAAGTGGATAAAAAAAATAAAGCTGCAGACTGTAAAGATAATTTAGCTTTCAAAGAGAAGTCTCATAATGAAAACAGGGGCAGTGAACCAAGCTGCAGTACCTCAGCAAGGAATTTTATTAGTATATTTATCTCAAAATAAATTAGTATGCAATGTCCAAGATTAAAAAAAAATGTACTTACTATTCCTGATCTCTTATAATAATTCTAAGCATAACAAATGCAATGTCAAGAATTATTTTGAGTTATTTAAGCTCCTAGTTTCATCTGTGATTGACTTGTTTTCTAGTTCCATTTGTTGGAAGTCCTCCTTCATTCACTGAGACATTACTGAAGTCAGTCCAAAAATATCTGGTTTGCTTGCCCAAAACAGCTACCAGATGATTTCCAAATTGGTAACTCTGATTGACATATCGACAGACCAGCAGCAACTATGTCATGTGTGCCCAACTGCAATGCTCATTAACAAAATCCCAAATCTCACAGATGCTGCAGAAAAATCAAAAGAAGACCCCCACAACAGCAAGACAATTCAAGAGATGGACAATAATGGTTTGGTGTTTCATCAGGTTTTGAGATTTACTAGCTATGCATCCTTAAAAGCAGAACTTTGTATCCAGACTAAATCATTCCACGTTAAGCAAGGTGAATACAAGGACATTCCAAGAGAATGTTCCCATCACTTATTGAAACAAAATGTCATTATCTGGGGCACAGGAGAGATTACATATTCCTCTTGGATGTACGCACTGTAAAAATACATGCAGATGGTGCTTGAAGATCAGCACCTGTAGCTTAATCACTAATGTAGAACAGCTATGTGTCTGTCAGGCATTCTGTCATACAATAATCATGGTCACTGCTTGTAAAAACAGCAATACCATCTCCAGTCACATTAAGGCTTTCATTTTTTTCTTCAAGGTTTTCTGGGACTGTGCAGCTCAGTTATCTGTAGACTGCCCTGGATGGACTGTCCATGAATCTAAATACTTTCACAGCAAACACCGAAAATTAAAATAGCAGAAATTTGCCCAAAGGAAGGCTGAATGGAATAGTGTACCTATCTATCAATCTATAACCCTTACAAAAGGAGAATGCCTAGTTTCTTGAGAGAGACAAAGAATGCACTTATGTTTCTGGATAGACATATTGCTCAGGTTTACAAAAGGAGTGAAAATGTCTAAAGCAACTCGGGTGCTTTAAAACTTTGGAACTTGAAACTTTCTGCCAACTGCTCTGTGGCCTCCTGTAAAATATCCTTCCTAAAAATATTAGGTTCAATTTTTATAATTTAACTAAATGGCCTAATGTTACATCAGATTTTTAATTTCTAAGCCTGTGGAAACAGTTTCATTTCCTAATTACTCAAAGAAAACAAGGGGGAGTTGAATATAAAATATCTCACGAAATATATTCCACTTAATTTTCCTTCTAGAGTTTCTCAGGAGAAGGAAGTAGAGGGATGCTAAACTGAGCCCCCAACAGTGGCATACCTGAATAAAATTACATCTTAGAGAAAGAGCAGAGATTTGGGTGCTGAAGAGTGAGACTAAGAAATCAGATTAACTGTACAAGAAAATGAATCCTCCTGCTAGGGAATGTTGTCTATCTTCTGCTTTTTCTTCAGTATTGCAAGTAGTTTTCTTCTAACAATGCTAAAGATTTCCACTGCTGGCTTCTAATATAGTAAAATAGCCTTAAAATTCAAGAGCTACTGCCACTCCAATTTACATTTTATTTTTGTTAATAGTAACTGTGGCTTTGCAGTAAAGGAATTCAGAGGGAAGATTCCTCATACCTTTCTCTATGATTTCAATTCCATGTTTATCAAATTATCTTAATTTTTGAAGTGCTGTCTGAATAGCAGCTTTGCTCTGCATGGCTAAACATAGGAAAGTTTTTGTCTTCAATAAGGGCTTAGATATATATAATCCCAAATCTCAGTGGGCCTTGTTAAAGAAACATCATAAATTTTTTACCCTTCCTTACGAGTTTGGAAAAAAAATGCTCTACATATCAGTCTCAGCTTATACTGACTAATGTGGCCTTGGGGAAGGGACTGTTGAAATTCATACAACTAGTCATTAGAAATGGATTGATAGTCACAATTATGATAAATCAGCATAGAGTTTATTAAGTAAGATTTTTTTTTTTTTAAATAGCAGTTACAGGAGAAAAAAGGATGATATTCAGAGACAATGCTTAAATGTTGTAGCTGGTGTAACCTGCTACTTCTGTGCACTGTGAGCACACTGGGAGGTATTTGCATCACTCAGTTTTGATACATCAGTGACCTGATGGATGAGCAGGGGTGAGTTAGCTGATGAAGCTACTGGTCTCAGCAGTACCCTTGACCCTGCCTGGACACCTGAACTGCTCATCACTCATTCCCTAAACTGCTATGGTTCAATGGGCAGTGTCTTTAAGCAATCCAAAATTGGCAACAATTTACTTTCAACCATATGCTCTAAACTGCAGCAGCTGAGGACTTGACTGTCAATTGGCTCAGCTGTCTGTGCTGCAAAAGCAAGGCAAAGAGTTGGTGCAGAAACCTCACCTAAGACCATGACTGAAAAGCAAGGCTGGTTTCTGCAAGACAATCTGAGTTTCCCATCTAGGCCATGCAGGCAGAGTGGCAGAGAGGCAGCAGCAAACCCAGTTAGCAATGTGGTATCCCCTTGTCTTGTTACTAATGGTCACACCACAGTCCCCAGGAAAGGCTCTAACCACAAACTGGGAATTAAGCACTATATAGAAAATATAGCCCTAATATGAGCTCACTGTGACTGTCACACCAGCCAGCAGCCTCAACACTGTCATTGGTACCAGAGGGATGGTGTTTTTCAATACTGTCCTAACAGTATTGGAACAAGTGTGCTTTCAGGGCTGTAGAACAGCCACAAATAGTAACACTGGTTTTGTCAGCACAACAAACCCAGGCAAGCAGCAGAGAAAGATTATTTAAGAAAAAAAAATCAAATTAAATCAAAGTTGAATGAACCAATGGTCTGCATGATGAGATGGCACTGCTGTTACCCTGTACATAAAGCTCTAAGTTTCCTAGCCCCTTGCCTGGGTGTTCTCATGGGGGTTATTCCTACCAGCTGTGCCACATGAAGATTTATACATGCTCCATAAACTTTAATTCCCTTTTTAAGTCCTATTATACCAAGCAGGGGGGCATTTCTGAAGCTGAAATGGATTTTCAGAACAATATAAAGATGTAAATGTTTTCTGGCCTCTGATTTTTAAACCTTTGGGTAAAATTAAATCTCTTCCACAGCAATGTTGATATTCTGTATAGAAATATTCACAAATACCAGGCACTCCAGAACATTATGTCTGAATCCAAAGGGAGAAGTTATCCTGCTGTACAAAAAAAATGCTGTACTCACTCTTCACAAAAATCTCTCAGCTTAATGCTTTGAAGTTGTTTTTTTCCTGATGCACTGATTTCAGAAGAGAAGGAAATTCAGTATTTCAAGATGCAATTACCCGCAGCAAAGCAAGGAACACCACAAATAATAGAAGTGGTTCATCCTGAATTTGCTGACAGCAAAATTTATTCTTTCTATTCATTCAATCTAAACCATTGCCAAACAAAAGCCTAATGACTAAAGTTAGAATTTCATATATGTCGTATTTTCCCTTTCACACTGAAATAATAATTTTAATAGAAGAGTTTATTTTTATTATCATTTTCCCTCTCCACAGAACACTATACCTCTTGCAAAAATTGTAGAGAAGCTCCCTCTATGCAGGTAGCACAAAATTGAAGCATCAAATGTGGCTAGAAGTCAAATTTAAGAAGCAATTAAACCCTAAATAAATAAAACCAGCAGTCAAGAGCACAGCTTCCTCTCCTAAAAATAAACTTCCAAGTTAAGTCAAAATCCAAAATCAGTATAGATTTTTTTACATATTTTACTACATCCCACAGCTCATTTTTGAAACTCACAGCAGACTGACTGCATATCTGAAAAGATTCAACTTTCCACTAGCCCCTTTTCCATGTCTTCTGCCAGTATGTGTCCTCACATCTGTCAAGTTTTCCTTTGCACAGGGAAATACTTTTCCATAAATAACCCCTCCACCCTTCCCAAAACTGTTCCTAGTTTTAACACCTCCTCTCCTCAGAGCTATTTTCCCAAGTTTTCCCTTTCAACTATTCTGAAGCTTTCCCCTTTCTGCTACAGCAGAGATTGAACAGTGTCTGTTTAATCCTGGCTGATGCTGATGGAGCCCTTGGCAGCTCTTAGGCAGAGCTGTCCAGAGTCCTGCTGTCCAGCTGCAGACATGAGGCACAGCAGGAGGAATCACACAGGGCCACACACCAACCTTGTGAGAGCACTGTGGGGGCTGCACCACACATATACACCTTGACACAGTCAGATTAGTGAATGCAGATTATTTTGGCTCTTTAGTTTTACAAGCTTTCTTAAAATTTTATGGGTCAAGGAAAAGGGAAAGTTAGTCTCAGCTTAGAAGCACATGACACAGGATAAGAGAGGCAGGCATGCAGCCTGGCAACCCAGTTCTGGATATGACCAAGAGCAGCAGAAAAAGAAAAAGAAATAGAAAGGGGATTTAGATAGAAGACTTAAATCTACGTTCAAACCAAGTCAATGCAGGAATTGATGCTACAGACAGACTAAAACAGATTTTTTGATAGAAGGAAGTGAAATAGGTATGGAAAAACTGTGTCACAAACACCAGCTCAATGAGAAGTCTTTGAGTAGATAACCTTGCTCAAACAGGAGATGTAACAGCTGAGAACAAGACATCTATAAATCTTTTGTACATAAAGTTAATTAGAATGGACTTCAGATGTAGAACACACCATAGGTAAAGAAATAAAACCACACTTGCTAATTAATAAGTTGTTGAATAACAGTCCAATCAAGACTGTGGTACCAGTGTGGCTCTCTAAGCTAAGATGCTCTGAGACTGAAAGGATTGCTGGCTCTGTACATTTCAGGTGTATGTGTGTGGGAAGGGGCAGGTCCTTGCTTTTCATAAGATATTGCCCCACACATCCCCAGGCCTGTATCCCAGCCCCGCAGAGGCTGCCAATCCCTGGCACAACGGAGGCAATGCTCCACACTTGCCTCTGGAGCCCCATTCTAGCCCACAGTGGCCAGATGACCAGAAATTCCACCTGGGGGAGGGGCCCAGGAAAGCCAAAAGGTATCTAAGCCAGGACATGCAGTGAACACATCTTGACCCTACCTCTTCTTGAAATTTCTATCAGCTGAACACCACTGGAACCACTACCACTACAGGAGTGGTAGCTATACTTGTTCTATTCTAGACCTTTCTGTCTTTCTATTTCTTCTACTAATTCCTTCTTCTCATACTTTTGAGTAATTTAAAATTGGATAGGATTGGAGTTTGCTAAGTTAATGCTTTGAGAGGTTGCTTTTATGTTGATTGAATGTTGCTCCAAACTTTTTGTCAAAGTTCTTTGATTTTCCAAAGTTGCCAATAAAAATTTTTTTGCAATAAATAAAAAAAAAATATTGTCCTGAACTCTTCAGAATATCTTACCAGTATTCTTCCTGTTAAGAAGAATCTAAGTTAATAGTACATAGAAAGCCCTTTCAAGAGTCTTGTTAAGCAAGTTTTGGAGGTCTTTCAGACATCACTCCAAATTGCTTCCAGAGAGCGAAAGAGATGCGTTGAAGGTGAATTTGAAAGTCTTTGGCAGGTGAGTGACAGAGGTGGAAAACTAAACTAGACACTTAAAGATGAAATACTCACCCTCCTGCAAAAATACCTATTGTGCTGTTACTCTCATAGCCATACACAGTGGGAAAATAGCATGGTCAATACAACATCTCACTTCTGAGTAGATCTAATAGTCCAGTCTTTAGGAAATTATTTGGCTGAAGCTCTAAAATTCTGCACAATTTTATTACCTGAACAACCCTTGCCAGCTTTCCAGTCAGATCTCCTCTACATCTTCATAAAACATTCATGCCCACATACAGTGAGGTGGATTGAGTACTGAAAGAAGGACAGAATCTAGAAGGCCCTGATCAGTGGCCCAGGGTCTAGTTGTAGGCCTGTCACTAGTGGTGTCCCCCAAGGTTCAGTATTGGGCCCAGTATAGTTTAATTTATTCCTCCATGACTTGGATGAAGGGGCAGATGCCTCCTCAGCGAGTTCACTGATGATACAAAGCTGGGGGAGCGGCTGATACCCCGGAGGGCTGTGCAGCCCTTCAGAAGGACCTCGACAGAGTGGAGACAGGGGCAGAGAAGAGCCTTCTGAAATTCAACAAAGGCAAGTGCAGGGTCCTGCACCTTGGAAAGAGTAACCCCTGGCTCTACTACAGGCTGGTGAGTGACTTGCTGGGATATGGACCAGGGGGTCCTAGTGGACAACAAGCTGTCCATGAGCCAGCATGTTGCCAAGAAGGCCAATGGTATCCCGGGGTGCATTAGGAAGAGCCAACAGGTCAAGGGAGGTGATCCTGCCCCTCTGCTCAGCTTTGGTGAGGCCACATCTGAAGTCCAGTTCTGGGCCTCTCAGTACAAGAGAGACATGGAGCTCCTGGAGCAGGTCCAGTGAAGGATAAGTTGATGAGGTGACTGGAGTATCTCTCTTATGAGGAAAGGCAGACAGAGCTGGGCCTATTCAGTCTGGAGAAGAGAACTGAGAAGGGACCTCATCAATGTCCATCAGTATCGAAAGGGAGGGTGTCAGATGTTGGAGCCAGGCCCTTCTCAGTAGTGCCAAGCAACATGGCAAGCATCAAAGGGTGGAAATTGCTGCACAGGAATTTCCACCTAAATATGAGGAAGAACTTTTTTACGACACAGATGACTGAGTATTGGAACACATTGCCCAGAGAAGTTGTGGAGTCTCCCTCATTGGAGATGAATTCAAGAACCATCTGGATTCAATTCTGTCCCATATGCTCTGGGATGACCCTGCTTGAGCAAGGAGGTTGGACCAGATGGTCCCACGGTGGTGCCTTCCAACCTTACCCACTCTGTGATTCTGTGATAGGTATCATTTATTATGCTTATTAATCATACAAATAATTTAATTTATAGCTTAAGGCCAGTTCTCCGAGAAGCCAGCATAAGAATTGCTTGTTCTGTTTTGATGCTACAGCACTCAAAACAGGCAGCCAGCAGCAATATCCTGTTGTTCCTGCACATACAAAAATGGAAGTATCCTGACCAATTTTATAAATAAGCCTTTCTTCTTTGGTCTCAAGTCAGACACTCCCAATTTGCTTTAACCGTACCAATTTAGAAATATTTCAAATAAAATTGGCAGCTTTAATCATTAAGTATTGTTAGTTTACACAGTATGTCATGGAGAAATACAATAGAAACACCAAATGTTAATTCATTTAAAATGGCCAAGATCCTAAAATCCAATAAATAAATCAAGTTTTGAGGTTTAAGTAGTTCACGTCAGCCATCTGTGCAATAAGCTTTTATAAGATTTGCTTTTTCACTCTTAGCTCATTATTTGATTCCTGCCTGCTCAAATAGATCCTGTCATTTTAAAGGCATTACAGGAGTTGAGTGCTTACAGTTCCCAAGAAAACCCCACAGTCTTTATAAGTCCATGAGAAACAAATTGCAAGCGTCCAAGTGGAAATCTACTATGTTTGATGTATGATTATAAAATTACCCTCAATGGATCAGCACTACTGTATTTAGGCTACCTGGCTTTAAAAAAAAGTGTTACAAGGAAAGTAAAACAAGAGATATACATATACATAGTAGGACTTGAGCAGATGTGGCATTGATTTCCTTCCAGCAAGTAAGTCTAGCCCCTAACTGTAATCAGCAAGAACACTGCATGCTGTAGTTTAGGATCTCCATTCCCATTTAGCTGCCAGAAATTCTGAATTCTAGTTTGCTAATCCCCACATGAAATCTAGCAGGACATCATTTCATGGGCAGTTAAAAGAGTATTACACATCAATAGTGAACTTCTAGAACCTGTCGCTTGATTGTGGAGGCAGACAGCACCAGAAGGCCAAAAAATATTTATTCAAACAGATGATCAAAAGATGAAGGAACAGACAGCAAAGGAAATAGGCAGGGCTGTATCCTCTGACATACTTAATACAACTATAGAGCTGAGCACTACAAGAAAGTGCATACACACTGCTCTGAAGAACATTTCTGGATGTTGGAGAGATGATACAGAACTACATGCTAAAGTACTCTGACCCAGCATGGCATTTCTTACATTCCTATAATTCTGTAAGTGTTATTAACTACCTGGCAATGCAGTTGCTTCTGACAACACATTTTAAATTAGTTTCAGATAGTCTTACTGCTTTTAACCTATGATTTTTTGCCACCCAACTCAACATTTCTCATTACCAATCCTAAGATTCCTCAAAGAGCTGAACTACAGCATGATGGGCCAAACACACATAAAAACTACCAATATTGTGTTTACCTGAATTGCAGTGTTTCACAAATAAATATGAAGAATATGGGGAAAAGATATAAGCCTGAAATTTATTTCTTGTTTTACCATATTACAAAATCACAAATCCTGATTCAAAAGCATATTTGTGTTCTGAGATCTTAAAGGAATATTTATCTATTTTTTTCTTTTAAAAATTAGACCACAGAAAGTACTTAAACAGTAGCCCTTACAGTCAATTTCATATTTTTACATTGCCAATTATTCTTTAGATAGTATTTAGCACTTTTAATGCAGAGAACAAAAGCAGCATCCTGCAAGACAAGTAGTAATACAACATCATCTTTCACAATACACAAGAAGAAAGGCAGGCTATCAGATTATCAACAAATGGATAAGTGATTTGGGATTGCAAATCCCATTTTAAAAACCAGGCAGAATCCTTCCTCCTCCAACTTCAATGAGAAATTTCAAAAGACAGACAAAAAAAAGCAACCTAAGCAAAAGCTCATCTGGAATGATAAAATGAGCAAAAATATGAGAATTTACTCAGTAGACAAAAAGTTTATTCCAACAGTTTACTTCAATTAGTACTTCTAAGACTATTTAAAATACCAAAGACTAGATACCAAAATTACAACAGCTCCAAAGAACAGACAGATGTTTCAGATCTGTGTTTAGGAGCAAGAACTAAGTTCCTAAGTGACTACCATAAAATACTGCTGCATATGGCAAGTATAATTTCAAGAAACAAAAAAATCAGGATATTTCTCCTGAAAGTTATTCTTAAAAGTTGCATACACTTTTTCCCAGAGGTGGAAAAAGATGTTACCAGCACTGAAGAGCAGACTGCTGCCTAAGCATTCAAATTTCATGAGGTTTATAACTTCCACATGTCTATCAAACTCTGAGAAGTATTCTTTTCCTTCCTGTCCCAAAACCCTTATTGGCATCAGAATGTATCTATAAATACTTTTGCCTGACTGTTCAGTCATGTCTTCTAAGGCAACTCATCTCACCCATGGTGTCAATTTTCTTAACTCAATACCATGAAATAATTCAAGAAGGGAACAAAAATAATTGCAAACAAACCAGATCCTTCATGTTCCATTTACAACCACATCCACTCTTTTAATCATTCCAGACAAAGAAATCAGTTTACAGAGAGCATAAACCAGAGAAACACTGGTCACTCCTCAGTCAATCAATTATTGATCTGTGCGGTCCCATTTGTTTTCCACAGGCAAGAGTCACTGAAAAACTATGAAAATCTCAGACATTCAAAAAGTCAGTGAAATAGGGAACAGTTTGATGTTTTTATGAGAAGTGAATTACTCTAGAGTCATATACAGAATGAAAGCCATTCTTGGGAGAAATAAACAACATTCTGGAATACGTCAATAATAGCTTCATAAACAGCTAACATACATGAACTATAACAAAAGCACTAGGACCCAAACCCTCCAGGTTTTCAGCCACAAACTCAATTTCCAGCTTATTCTTGTCCCTCTGAAGCTAATAAAATGAAAAATTTCTGGAAGTAATTTTTCAACTCCTGAATTACAAGCGGCAAATTTTTACATAGGGAAAGGTTTCTGCAAAAGCTGTAAACCATTCAGAGACACTCTAGATGCATATGAGATACAAAAAGCTATCAATGACCTTTTGACAAAGCTTTGCCTAGCACTCTACTCTAAAGGGAAAAGTGCAATTTTCCTCCCACTGTACCTTCACATGTATTTTCTGAGATCAAGTTATGGTCAAATTGCCATGTAACCACATTTTCAATTTTCTTCATACATTTTTACAACATTCTCACTTCAGCAGTATTTACTATTATCACTCCCAGAAGCTAAGGCTGTTTGCATAAGGTGTTATTTGCCAAGAACCTGCTACTTGAAAGGAAGACCTCTTCTGTCTGCACAGCAGACTTGTAGGTGGAGAAAAGTAGCCTTGCTGATAGAAAAGTGGAGGGAACCAACATAATCACAAGCACATGATCCATAAAGGACAGAGCAGAAAATGTATGAAGTATCCTTCTCTAATGGAACTCAAACACACTTATAAGATACATTTTTCGTGCGGTTTCAACTCATTTGCTGCAGGAGAATTGTCATAAAGCTCCTTCAAGGGCTAAAAGCCTAACTGCACACAGACTTAGCCAGAACCTGTATTATCACATGTAACAAACACCTAAATGTTTCTAGCCCTGTTTCACTGCTGAAGGAGTAAGATACAAATCATTAAAACACTTAAAGGCTACCCTCAGGAAGATCAGAGGAATACAGCTCTAAGGAAAAAAGAGAAGAACTACTATAAATAGCATGTCTGGATATACTTAACCCTATTTTAATTTCACAATGCCTCAAGCGTTATTGAATGTCCTCAAGCAAAGCAGCCTAATATACAGAGAATACCCAGAGCACAACTGTTAAGAATTCCTTGCCAAAATAAAGGTATATGGAGAGAGGCTCCACATGACATATTCACAGTTTGTTCCTATTCCATATGTCAGTCTCTCTCCCAGAGACTTGGAAGAAGAGAGATGCTTCTTCCTTCCGGAGACAATGTGTTGCTGGGAAGGGCCATCAACAGGGCATATGCTGGGAACAAAAATGGCCATGACCAAGAAAGACAAAAATTCTGAACAAAATTAGGATGTAATTTGATAAAGGATACCTGCATAAAAACAAAGAGGAAGGCTGCTTATTAGACTGCAATCTACCTGGAAAGGAGATGATGGTCAACACAGATCAATAAATTTGACATGAAATCAGTGTATTGCTGATGCCACACAATGGGTAATTACCTTCACAGCAGCTTTCAGCCAAACTCAGACTACAGATTTGTTAGAAAAGGCTTCAGGATCAGCCACCCCTAAACAGCAATCACTCCAAACGGGTAATTACTGCTCAGCAGCCAGTAAGGAACCATGGCCATTTATCCTACTTGAATGTTTGTTTCCTTTGCATTGTTAACATTTCGAGCAATACTGAATGTAAGGTACAGTGATAGATATGCCAATGATTTACTGGAGGAAAGAGAGTTCTGCTGCTCACTGAAGAAATGTTGTTCACAGGACATAATTCCTAGTTTAAGGGAAAAACACATCAGTATTCAAGGAAGAGAAATAAGCATTAAGTTAATTAGGAAGAATTGCAAAACTGAGCTCTGAATAAAGGAGAGATAAAATGAGTTTTCGAGTGAGACAATAAATTTCTTCTAACACCCCAGAAGCCTTGAAACAAAGATCACATTCAAAAGCTACTACATTCCCCTCAAGAAAAATATTCAAGTGCATCCCCAGAAAAGCGTGCCTGATTATGCTATGATATTAAGATATTAAAAACAATATTTTCACTTCTAATTAACCATAATCTGTTTTAACCTATGGCCCAGCTAACCAGCACAGACTCTGCAGTGTTCACAAGTAAGAAAGGTACTTCCCCTCCCATTGCACAGGTCAGATTCTGGCCCTGCCAGAATTGGACAGAACCCAAGTGTACCCAGGGACTCACAGCAACTGAAGAGACTCTCTGACATAAAACAGGATGCCAGAATGCACACTTGCAGCTACTGGGGTCTGCCAGGGTCTAGGTTACATGCAGATCTCCTGTTGATCTCTTTATACTCCAGAGGTGTCCTTGCTTATTCCCCTCTGATGGGGAATAGGAAGAGAAGCAGGCCATGGGCTCTGAAACCTTTCCATTATTCCAAAGGTAGGTGCATGTGCAGAAGCAGGCAAGGGAAGTGTTATAACTCGTATCGAAAGGTGAGCATCTGAAAGTTATGGAAGTTGCATTAATCAAGAAATCAGACACTTTGTTCAGAATTCTTGAAATAAGATTTGATTCTAAATGCAAACGCATCACATTAAATAACATACTGTTTTTGATATATTTGCTTATGCTGTGTTTACATTTCAGTTCAATAGAAAGACTTCAGTCTGATTGCACAGATTCAGCTGATACTTGAGGCCAGCTGACATATGAGTTAGTAGAAACAGATTTAAGTGCTAATGTCCTTTTTACTGCTCTTTCCTAGAAATATAAAAATGGAAAAACAATACTAAACCAACAGTTTGGCTTCTGAAGCTTAAAAAGAACCCTCCATTCCTTCTCTTCTGTTATTTCACTTGTCCAGGAACTAGACAGAGAAAATACCAATTACTGTCAGAGAAGAATTAAAACCTCAGTTTTTCCTTATGCTCACTGCAAAATCCCAAAGATAAATACAAAATAGTGGAGTGGGGAAAAAGTTGAAAAAAAGTGATTTCTAACAAGTCTGCCTGTGGAAATAGAAAGAACTGAATATAATCTCACATTAAACTACTGCTGCTGAGAACTCCATTCAAGAAAAGCATTTGTAAATGCTAAGAAAATGACTAAGTAGATGACTTTAATCTCAATAACAGGTCAGAGTAGACGAAAGTGTATTAAGATGATTAAGTTTTCTCAGTAATAAAGAAATGAAACTTGAAAAGCAAAAATGTAAGTTACACTTCTGTAAGACTTAAGAGTAGTAAGTGAAATATTTTTAATTTTAGACAGATTCTTGCAAAACATCTCCCATTCTAGAAATAAACAGTTTAAATGGTAATACTTTAGGATGTGTTTTGGATCCCTAAGTAATATTTAAATCATAAAGGTTTTCCAAAGCCATCTTCTAAAGCTAATATATCAATAAAGATATTTTTTTCTCTTACATGACTAACATTAACAATGTAGAAAAACTCTTTCTCTAAATATTAAATCTTGCATTCTCTCCATTTGTCAGTTTATTTCCGCTATTCAGTATTGCATCTGTTTGAAATATAAAAGGAATGCACCTGGCAGCATCCAGGATACATACACTATAATGAATCACACATGCTTGTAAGTGTATGTTTCTATAGACGTCTCCTTGTCTGTGTGAGAAAACATTTCTGTTGTACTTTTATGAGGTCTTGGGCTATAAATTATTTGTGTATTGACTGAGTCTGGAGTGAATGTTTTCATCCATACTTATTTAAATTTTTCACCTAGTTTCCAAAGTTTAAAGAAAAAAAACAACAACAAAAAACCACTATGTAAGTGTGACTTACACAAAATCAATACTTTATTTTCTATCACTGTCCAAACAAAGGAGTAAATTATACATAAACCATACATCATCACCTGCAAACATTGGAGCCACTTTTTAATCAACATGGTCTCATCTTTGCTCTCCAACAGATAAAGGCTTTAACATGCTAGGCAGTGTATGTTTTTCCTTATGTCAAACTCAAAGCTTGCTGAAATCAAATGTTTGCTTTATGAGGGCTCCAGTACACTCAGACATATCAAAGAAACACATTTTTATGACACTGTACTTACCTACCTTCCTCATCTCTTTGCTCTTCCCTTCTCTCAGGGTCCTGCTTCTTTTTGAAATAACATCAAGACTGGACTGAAAGCAAATTAAATTTAAACACTAACACCTAAGTTAGAGACATATGCCCTTACAAACAACAAAACTCTTTGGTCTTTTTTTTTTTAGTATTACAATGTAAAAATCTAACAGATTCTCTCTGGCTGTAACAGAAACCAAATACTACTCCTCTAGCATTTTGCTTTAAAGAGTATTTTAAAAAATATGCAAATTCAAATAGGTTAATATCTGAGATTAACAGACTGTCCAAAGAACATGAAAGAAATACTAATACAAAGCAAATGAATATCAGAATCTGAGAGAAAAAGAGGTTGTACTTACTCCTCATTTCTGCATTGAATGCATGGCTGGTAAAGGACTTTAACAGCATTCCAGGTTCCCACTGGTCCAGAGCTACGTGTGAGGGTATCTCCAAACAGTGTAAAATCACTGTGGGAGGAAGAACTTTCTAAAGACTCTACCAGCAATGTGTCAGAATTTAAAAGCCATATCTATAAAAGAAAAAGAATTTACTTTACTGTAGATTACATACAATTCCATTTGTTACTTTACTCTGACCCTAAATCAGCTGATACTAAAGCCACATCCTTACAAAGTTTCTAACAAAGTATTAATAGATGTAAATTGACATTTTCTTATTCAGCACAGTCTGCACAGCTTCTAGTGAAGAAAAAAAGGGTAATACAACATTGATTTATCAGTCACTCTTAAGATCACTACTCTGAAGCTCTTTTTGTGCCTGTAGCACATTCCCTTTGGTAGGAACAAAAGAAATAGTCCCAAGTAATCTCCTTCAGTACCAGATAGATTATTTTTCCAATATCATACATTTTTAGGTATTAGTCAAGCATATGGTGTTCAGCAGCTCAGGGCTAAAGACAGGAAACTGAAAGACTGCCCACTGACGTGCCAAAAATTGAGGATTTTTAGAAGCAGCATGGTAGTTATGACTCTGTGGAGCTAATACATGCAAGGAAAAAGACAACAATTGACACGGTTTAAAAGGCACATTGGAATTTACAAACAGCTGCAGCAGACCCTCACTGGGAAAATAAATATCAAATTTCATAATGGGATTGGCATTCTTCAAAACTATTTGCTCACAGCAATTTGAGAGATATTTACTGGGGAGAGTTTTGAGAAATCTGAACTTTTTTGCATCCCATTATGGGTCTTATTTAATCTTTGTGTGATTTGGTATCAGTGTTCTGACTTGGATCCAGGGCTTTCCTGCTAGGCACCATACAAATAAGTCAGGCTTTTCCTTAATTCACAGCCTGAAGTAGTGAAGGGATGCAAGTTAACAATGGAAATCAATTTTTACAAATCTGGTGCCTGTATGAAATTTTTATATATGAAATATTTATCATAGAAAATGGGATTTATACAGTGTTGCTCACTAGAGAGCAATCTTCTGCTTCTCATGATCTAATCAGCTTCAAGTAATACAAGTTATATGATGTTAGGTAGCAGACACATGATATCCCCTGTGGAGGGAGAAAGCAGTCATTAACAGGACACATAGTATATGTTGCAATTGAATGTGACAGTCACAATTTATCAGAGCCCAAGGCCCAAAATATTACAGTGGAAGCTTCATAAAGAAGGAATGAGATATATTGATAAAGATATCTTGGGAGGAGATAGGAGGAGGAGAATCACTTTAGCATATGCACATGAATGATGACAAGCAACTGGACTTGGCTTTGCAAGTGGTTGCTCATCAGTTTTGCTCTGGTAACTCACTGTACACATTTATAGCCTAAACTGCAAAATATACCTCATTAGCTGGGACCATTACACAAGGTGCTTAGAGCCAGGTGCTGAAAGGGGTGTTGGAAGAAAATGGTGCAGAAACACAGGCCACTACCAACACAAACTGAACAGAGTTTCTTTCTTCGAAATTTCTAACAATTCAATGTGGAAGGAGCTTCCTGGGAAGCTTTTCAGAAGGGGAATATGCTTCAAACTAGACAAGGGAACAAGGTAGCAATAACTGTCTGCTCCTTTCAGAATCCTTCTGCAATCTGTTGCAGAGAAAGTATTTCCTTTGCAACACAGTCCATTTGAAAAGCACTTCTTTGTACACAAGTGCTACATGTGGTATCTTACAATCACGCTCTAGAACTTGTATGAACATCTTTGCCTCAACAGCAACACAACAGATCTGTATTAATAATTTCACACACAATATGGAGAAAACAAATGAATGCTTGGGGGTGGAAGGATTCCTGGCCATGAGCAAAATCAACTTCTGAAATACATTTACTTCTCTAAGTAGTATTTTCATTCTTTTCTTCATGTATGAATAATTTTTTGATCTTGTTTTCAATCTGAATGGACAATCGCTCACCCAGACTCAGTGTGTTGACTCTAAGAATTTTATGTGTGTATTTCTGACAACACAGTTTCGTATTTTGAGCTGTGCTTTCAACTATGTTACTCACAATGTGCAATCTTTCTTTCTACCTCTTTGTACATCAGAACTTGCACAACCAAATTCCTCCCACCTTAACTTCAGTAGGAACCTTTACAGAAAAATATATATATAAAGTGTAGAATTCATTCACGATGTCATTGATGACCTTTTCTGAAATGACAGAATCAGAAAAAAAAAAGTATTTGGGGGGTTGTTGGTTTTCATTATTTTCTTTTTGTTGAAAATCACTCTGTAAAGAGACTTAAAAAGTTCTTTGGAGAAAAGCTGCAACAAATCCACCCCAGTTATACTTCATGGGACTTGAGCCAAACAGCTGAAATACCACAATTTAGATTCCGTGATCAGTTTCCCTATATCTCAGCCTGAGTTTCCAGCATCCATTTGTGGACCAAAAAAAAAACAAAATAAACCAACCAAACAAAAAAACCCCACTTTTATTTTTCCTTGTTAGTTCTTTCTTAGTTATTGCAAACATTATCATTACTTTCACCATCACACAGGTAACTAATGCAAATGTCTTTCATTACAGCTATTTTGTTCACACCCTCAGAGTGTTCAGGTAAAGATGTGGTTTCCACATATTTCACAACAAATAAAGCTCTCTAAGAGAGCTGGGTAGCTAAGTCTCAGCAAGGTTCTCATTATCTCACTTCTTAACCACTGTAACATCCACTCCATCTCCAATCTTAACAAATGCAAATTGGTTCTGCTCATGCCCTTCAAGACAGGGACAATAATCAGACTGACAGGTCTCTCCCATTTTGTTACATATTAATTTTCTTGGGATATCTTCCCATTCCCTCTCCACTCACTCCTGAAATACAAGCTGCCTTACTTTCAAAATACTTTACAGTCTAATCCCACTCCAAAAGACATCTTTTCTTCAATACTGAAAGACAGGAGACAGTGTTCAAAGAATCTAAAACACTGCACACCTTTTAATTTTCACAGATGTAATCTTTTTTTATGAGGTTGATCCCCTTCATGAGATGAATTCCCTGTACCCATCCAGAGAACTACTTATTTACTGCTTTCAAACCTACACTTTCTTACAATGCAGAAAAAAACAGATTGAGATGCTGCTATGCTGACCAATAATGTACCATTTTGTTTGTATTCTCCTATCTCACGATCTGCTTGCTATCCTCTTAGATTATAAATCATGCAACTACAAGGCAGGCAACCCTTCAACAATGGAATAAAAAGAGAAGACAAGTGATTCACAAATGTGAAGAGGGCAGAGATATAGTTAGGACAAAATAGGACATCTGTATGTACCACCTTTTTCCTCTGAAACAAAGAAACTTTTTTTAATTGATATCCTTTAAAAATAATTTAGAAACCCCAACATTAGTATACAGGTTAAACAACAGAGTATGTGTAACTTAAAAATTGAAACTCATGATACGTGTAAATAACATAATTGGTAATGTTAAGTGATACATACAGAGGAAATGAGGAAAATAAGTACACATATTATTTGTGGTTTAAAAAAAAATTAAAATACTTGTGAGAAACCTTAGCCCTAATTATCACATACACAGTTCTAAGCTGTGTGTATTCAGTAGGTAAGCACAAACACTGTGAACTAGAATCTTTGGCTCACTATCAAAACAAACAAGTGGGACAGCTGATTCATGATACATCAGTGATGGACTACTTGTGTAACTTGGCTGTGTGCTCACAGAGCTTACATTGTACTTGTGTCCACAAGGCTTCTGAGCCCTAACCCATGATTCCAGAACAGCTGTTGATGTGTATATCAACACAGGTTCTATAGCCAGGATCTCACCCTGGACAGGAGTAAGGACTTTCTGATCTTAAATACTAAAAACACCTACAAAAAACTAACAACTAACCAATATAAATCAGAAGCCAGTCCCTGTCTAATTCAACCTGCTCCTCTAAGAAATACATTGGCCAAAATACAGCTCAGAGTTAAGAGTAATGGCAATCTACTAAATAAAGTGATTTTTCTGTTAAAAAATAACAGAAAAAAACAGTTATTACAGCTTGTTGTATCTGAGCTACTAGACTTAAGCACCATAATTTTACATAACTTGGGAACAGATAAGTTACAATGGAAAATTCACAATGATGTTTAATGACTCCTCAATTAGATAATTATTTAGATAATATAATTATGAAACTTTCATTTTATCATCACAGAAGAGATATTTCTCAATGGTAGTACAAATGTTGTCAAGCCACTAAAATTTATTTAAAAGCAACAGATATACACTTTCCTCATCATCTGGATGTTCCAAAATCATAGAACTTGGACAATGTACATATAAAACAGTTTCTATAACTACATTGCCTCAAGAACTTTCTTTCTGTATTTATAAGTTTATCCAAGGCATGTATCTCTAATTGTGTATTTCTTTTTGTCTATGAATTATTTCTACAAACTGCAAAAATACAAATTCTATACCTATATATAGCTCAGAAATAAAAGAAAACATCCCTGGTTATAGTAAGTGAACAGTATTAAGGTAACACTCATCCATCTTAAAAGTTTGAGGAATCTAGCTGTCATCATCTAAATGCCAAGCTTAACCAAGTTTAACAGCATTAAAACATAAAGTATAATAGGCAATTTTATTTTTGTTCATACTTCACTTCGCAATGCAATGTACTGACTACATTAATAGTCCCTGCTGACTTGAGACAATGCTTGTGAAAGATGCTATACAATTTGATTCACTTGTGGTGATTAAAGAAAAGAAGCACTAGAGCAAGAAGGTGAAACATACATTAAAAATTAAAACTTAAGCTTTCCATATTTTCTGGATACAAAATAGTGTTATTTCCGTGCTACTTATGGTGCATCTGTAGTACTTCCATTACTGTATCAGGAAAATTTCTGCATGCACATCTAATAAGATTAAAAACTCAGGGATATTTTTATTTGAACAGATGTACTTCAGAACCACTTCAAGAAGTTGAATTTGTTAATTTTTAAAATATAGAATAATGAACAGCAAAAATAATATGTTTTAGAAACTGGGATACATGGGGTAATCTTCTTCAGCAAGATGAAGACTTAAAAACTTACCAGAATATAGGTTTTTCCATTATCTCCTTTTATGGTGAATCTATATGTGCTTTTAGCAGAGGATAATTCCAAAAGACACTGAGCAACTATGCTCTGTACAAATTGAGACCTGTTTAAGAATTAACCATGTATTATATGTTTTCATAACAACTACGCAGTCATTCGTATCTATGCACTACACATAAATGAATAACTCATACTTCAATTCCACTACATTCTACAATCACATTTTACTGAAAGATAGGGCTTCTTTATCTTCCTCTCACTCAAAACTAGAGAACTTTTTATTTCCTGCAATAGAAATTTTTTAATAGATCAGGATTCAAAATTGCTTCACATGCTTTATTTTGGCTGACATCAATTGCCAAATGCTGAATAGAAGCTTTTCCCCATTATATTTTACACATATGAACACAAAGTTCAGAATTATGCATATATTTCAAATATAATTCCCAAAAAGAAAGAACTAATCATTAAATTATTAAACCATTGTACACAATACCAGGTAGCTAGATCAAGTTCTGTTTCATCTTAGTCTTAAATTCAAACTGAATTACTTGAAAATTCAAAAGTCTCACTCCCAATTAAACATTTCAAGATTTACTTAATTCAACTTTATATGACATAAACTTCTCTTTCCATAATTGGTCACCAGACTAACTGTGGAAATTTAAACAGTTCAAAATAAGAAAAGCATTTTATTTTGGCTTATCACCTGAATAGCGAGACACTGTGACAAATTATACACAATCTCCTGCATCACACACGAAGATGAGCAAACAAAACTGTACATGAGTGAATTCAGGCTACTTTGCCTTTACAATGCTTAATTCTGTGATGATTATATAAAATTGCACTCTATTACTATATGTAATTATTCAAGAAACTACAACATCAGAGCATTTCTAGCATCCTTTCTAAAACATATACTTGAGCAAATGATCTGATTATTTTGTTACCTTGGTGTTGGACTGAAATCTCCCTCGGTTGGTTGAATAATCACCTCAGTGACATAATATTTAATGGTATCTAAAATGACAAAAACATTTTTCAACTATAATAGAATAACCAACTTATTAAGATTAGACTGTAAGTCACCATATCACTAAACTAATTAAACATTTGTTCAGTACTGAATTAAGAGGTGCAGCAGACAATCATATTTTGCTTGGGTATGTAGGAGTAGAAGCAACCATAACAAAAAACCTACACTGCCTGAAGAAAACTGCTCCAAGATAATTACAAGATCAGCAATTTCTCATTCATATTGATCTTTGTTTAATGCTGGGAACAATCATCTTGAAACTAAGAGAGCAAGAGCTCAAGCCAAACCTTAAAGATGAATTGAAAGAACTTTCCTAAAGCACTGAGATCAGCATAACTTACATAAGTATTTTAGTACCCTCTGCTGCTTAGTAATGCTGCAGTGAATCACTAGAGACAGTTTTAATAACAGCTCACACAGGGGAATAATTTTCTTCTTTGCTCAAAGAGCAGAATGGAACATCTTTCCTAAAATCACATTCACTCAGTGTTACCACTGCACACATTCTAAGTTTCAATGTAGCTGTTCACCAAAAACTCCACTAAGACAGCTTTTAACACTAAATGGAAGTGTTTGAGAACATAATTTAATCTCCATCAATGAAATCAGGTCAAAGATGATCATATTGAAGATCTGGGTCTATACAGCCCAACCAGAGGGTCAGAAAACAGGTTAAGCCTCAGCATGTGAACAACTGGAAGATTTGTTTGGTCCACAAGTTTTAAGGATGGAAGGGTTTTATCTGATCTCTGTCCACACATACCATTAAAACTGGATGAAAGCAAACATTTCAGGAAAACAATCTGTTTCAAACCCTCCAAAGGCTTGGTAATCCCACCCCTTCACCAGGTAAACACTAAACTTTTTAAATTATATTCACTGTTAGGAAATTATATTTTACCTCTAATTTTAATTATGTCTGCTCAATGCTGTGAGAGTTCTTGGAGATAGGAAGAAAAGACAGTTCAGTCTCTCTGGTTCCTCAGCCATTACCCTGAGTAAGGAATTGGTGCTACTGCTACAAGGATATTGGGAATTTGGGAGATATTTGCTTGGTGTGATTTCCCAAGAAAAAAATCATACAAGTATATGTGGATAGAGTTGGGGGAAGGGGGGAATCTCAAAGCTGAATCTGTTCTCCACAGTATATCTCTCTAATCCTGCTTTATCTGCAAGACACTGATACCTGCTCATGAGGAAGCACCAAAGCATGATAGTCAAGTTTGCTCTCAAGTCTCTTTTCACAGAGATGGGTCTGCCTACACTTACACTGTACAACTCTTTTGTTATCTGAACTCTACTGAAATTTCCTGCACCACTGAAGAAACATGGTCAAAATGATGGATATCCTTATCTAACTTCAGTCATGTGCAGAGTCCATACCAAATCCCTGCATATCTATAGTGTTTGCCTTTCCCCATTCCCACTGATCTATTACTCATGACCTTGTTATTCATGCTCTTTTCCCAGCACTCCTTTCCTAAAGTCACATCTTGCTTTGTGGACTTTCAAACATTGTACCTTAAATTTGGTTTCATTAAAGCCTGTATTGTTCAGATCCCTGTACAGGACAATCAGAACATTCTGTAACAGAAGACAGAGAAGACTTTCTGTCTTGTCTCACCTTTTGGCATTTATTAAACAGGTTTTGCATTTTCTGAGAAGTTTTTATATTCACCAGATCTCTGAACTGAGGCAGGTTCACACCAACTGATGCAGTGGAAGAGAGGGAAAATGGGAGAATGAAAGAATGAATCCTGCTAATAAAGTCTTATCATTGCTTCTCTTCCAAGAGTAGCTGAATTTTAAAGACAACCAGACACTCATCTTTACACCACTTCAGGTAAACCCTGCTGATCCAATGTAATTACAGCCTTTAAACCAATAATCCCATCAGCTCATCATTGAGTGAGGATGAGACACAACCTGCTTCTTTGAAAAGGCTTCCTTCCCACAAAACCAGGTTGACTGTTAGCAGTCTTCAGCTTCTAGTTGTGTTGATCAAGTTCTGAATTTACCTCTCACTTCTTCTGTAGAACTGACAAGAAAACAAGCAGCCTGTAATTCATTTTTCCTGGGATTCCTAGTAAACTGGAATCATGCACTGAGCGTTCCAAAGGTTTGGAATTAGCCAAATATGCCACAAAAACAAGGATAATGAAAATTCCTGCTGAAAGTCACTTTCAAGGTCTAACACTGGAAGCACCAACCTCATCTGTTCCAGGAGGGAATGAGACAAACACACAGGAATCATCACTGCACCTTATTGATAAACTACTTTCCTTCAGTGTTTTTAACCACCAATGTTCAACGGCTGATGCAGTCAAGTCTAGTTCTGTTTTGACATCTCATACCTGATGAAACTGTTTCTCCCAGGATTGCCTTGCAGCGCTTACAAATTACTCGGGCATTTTCTTTTGACTTCTGTAGGACAAAAAATAACGTTTAAATGTCATTCAGATATTCTGAGAAAAGCATGCGTAGCTGTAACATAATTTAGAGAGCAGATAGAAAACTTTTTATTTATTTCTGTCCTGTTTATGTTTACATGCACACATATTTGCCTTCATTTCCTCAGCTTTCTACACCTCGACTTGCTTGCAAGTTCCATAGTAATTTTAAAATCTGGCAATATATCCACATGGCACAATCGGTAATGGCTAACAGGAGAATTTTACCATATTGAGTGACTGGATGATAAAATGATAAGCTAAATTCGATTGTGCTAAGGGCAAAATAATGCATCTGAAATTAAGCACTCCATAATATATACATAAAATAGTATGGTGCAATGTGACTACCATTGCACAGTAACAAGTTCTAGCCACTGTGGACAGTTTTATTGGAGTTGAATACCAGTTCAATGCTCAGCAGAGTACAGAATATGTCTGCAGACTATTTTGAGTTACTAGGAAACAGCTGAAGTACACAACACAGCACAATATTCCAGAAAGATGAGTGGATTCTGTTCTTAAACAACCCTTTTCCTCTCCACTCAAACAAATACAGAAAAGGTATTGACAAAGAATAACTGTCAGAAGTGCAAAACAGTATCCATATGTGGCATGAAAATGCACATAATAGGAAAACATATGGAAGACAGAAAACTGAGGGGTATCATTGAGATACCTAAAATCACAAATGTTTAGGAAAAGCTGAACAGAAAAAATCCAAACATACGCCCTCATAGCTCATGCTATAAAATTGCAACCCTGTTTGAATTTAAAAAAAAAAGGAAGGTATTTGTCACATGATGAATAATATAGTTTGGTACTCACTATAGGAAAGCATTTAAAAGTATACAAGTTCAAAAACTCTTCGTAAATTCAGAGGAAGTAATGTCATCAAGGGCTTATTAAAAATAAGAAATTTGGATAACAATATCTAGTTCATGGAGTCTCTACACTGTCCAAAACATCACTGAATATTTGCCTTTGCTTCATGCATCTATTACTGCCCTTTGAAAAAGATCTCATTTCTAGATGAAATCTACCTTATTAGAATCCTACTAATTACAGTGCTAATATTTAAATTCAGTGCATCAAACAAGTACAATTCTTACTTTAACCCAAAGTCTAAGCTTCAGAACTGGTCCTGTGTGGGCTTATTAACCTGTGTGCAGCACATTAGAGATCTGGTCTGAAAGCAGGACATATATATGTGTGTGTATATATATGTACACACACATAACCTAAACAATGGTCAAAAAGAAAATCAAACTAGAAACCTGAGAGCTGACTATATTTCAAGTACAGTCCCCTTGTTATGGAGATCAGGAAAATTATCTGGTTCATATACATGCAGTTATCCTCTTTCCCAATTCCTACCTTGCTAGTCCTCTCAAACACATGCAATGAAATTACTTGCTCAGTGTGAAAAGCAAGAATAAAAAGACAAGGTTTTGCATAAGCCAGTGTTTCAGACTGGTACAAATACTGCAGAGTACAAGTACAGAATACACAGTACTTCCTTGAAAGCTAAAACTTGAGTATTTTTTTCTGACTACATTTACAGGTGCTGGCTGAGAACTGTGCCTAAAAAATAACACTAACTCATTGTATCATGCTTCAATGGAAAAAGGGATAGTTTTAGCTCAACTAATTAAATCAATTTATCTATTTGACAACTTGCAGCTGCTGGCAATCTGCAGCTGCAGGTGGATCACAAGCCTAATAGTTTCTGTTTCTATTCCTAAGGATCCCTGATATGGTGTCAGGAAAAATATTTTTCCCAAGAGATACCATTAAGATGCTGCAAGAGCATATGACATTTAAGAACTATGTTACACTGGAAGACTAATAGATGTGAAAAATATGTTTGCAATGGACGGATGTTGTCTTGGTCCCACTGGAGTCTGGAAAAGATTGTTTAAGCATCTCTGGTACATTCCTGCTACTATTTTGGTCATAGGCAAACACTTTCCAAAGAACTGCAATGCAATTAAAAAGGAGCTTTCATACTGGGGCAGACTGCAACAATATTCTCTAAAATGAGAACATTTATGCCAATAGCAATCTGTCTTGCCTGTAACTTTCTATTACTCATATTATGGAAGAATTTTCTGCTTCAGTATGAGGGGGATTTTTCCTTATTAGCCTAGCTTCTCCTGGATCTAGGAGTTGTGCTCATTTGCTTGGCAACCAAGTGATGCTGGAAATAAAAAACCACAGAAATGAGAATTCTTTGCAAGTGTGAAAGATGTAGAAAAAGAGATTGGACACAAGCAAGGAAGAAATTCTCAACTTCAATGCAAGTATAAGGAAGCAAACATGAAAATTCATCACACTAAACTATTGTATGCCTCTGACATAAAACAGCCTCCTCCCTCATTCAAAAGTTCTGCTGTTATCCTGGTTCGACCCATATCTCTATAAAATCAGTGTTCCACATCCTTTTATTACTGCCTTCTAATCTATTTATTTCTGCCTTCAAATCAATCATTTTCTCACAAACATTCTCTTTGATGAAGAAGTGTGCAATACGAACTCCATGTGCCTTTGCCTCTTCCCATATTTATTCCTGGTGTTCTAAGATCTCTTTTAAGCCTACTGAAAAGCAAGAATTCATTTTGGCAACCTCTGGCAGAAAGCAGTGTCCTCTTGGAAATCTGGTATCATCTACTCCACCTCCTTCTTAAGGAAACAGAAGAAAGAACTCCATTGTCACAGAGTTAACCCAAATTAATCTGCTTCTGCCATGCTGATACCCTTACAGTGTATCAGTCCTTATTTTCCTCTCTGCATATTTTGTTTTTCAAAGAACAATGGAACAAGAAGCCCAAGGGACCACAGCTGCAAGTCTTGCAGATAGGGACCACAGGACAGAACTGCTCCCCATACAGAGGGATCTCTTGGAGCATTGCACCAGCAACCATGGAACTGTAAGAAGCCTAGTGACTCTTACTGGGGATAATACATATCACTATAAGCAGCAGGGAGAAATCAGGGTGTCTGGTTTCAAGTGATTACATGTTTCATGCTGGAAATCTCTACAGAATAAGCCTTCAATTGTTACAGGCACAAATCACCAAGGCAGCAATGTAGACAGTTTAATACTTGGTATTGGAAGAAAATACAGCATATGTAGGCCCAACCTTCATCAGTACAAACGCAGACAAGCAATAGATTAACAGAAAAGGCTTCATGCAAATGTAGGCTTTGGTGAACTGAGTTCCTGAATGTTCTTCTGGCAGAAGAAAAGATTGTTGCCTGAACTTTTATACAAGTGCTAGATGTCCAAAAGTAAATCACTGAACTTTCTTCATGGGTTTTATCCCTCCACTGAAACATAAGCCCCCCCAAAAATGTTTATTTCCCCTGGGCAACAACAAATTTTGATTTTTCTAAGCCAAATGACAGCCTTCTTCCTGAAACACCTCAGAAATATCAACATGAAGAGCTATGATATGGGATGGCAGGTTCCTTTCACTAGACAGAGCAGTCAAACAAACTCCATTTCCTTACTATGCTTTAAGAACCTAAGACAGCCAAATCTAAATGCAAAGCACACATTCTAATATTTCCAAGTCTTTTTAAAACTAAAAAAAAAAGAAAAGAAAAGGAGACAAAAAACCCCACACTTCTCTTTAATCATAGCTATGATTATGCCTCAAGTCATGGTGTAAGAAAAAATAATTGTTACTTCAATTTCCACCTCATTCTTTGCTTCACTCCCTTTTAACAAACACCTAACCCATCACAGTTATTATCTTAAAAAATACTGATGTCCTTCACTCATGATAATTTTGGGGGAAAATATCTGGGTTCAGAACTACATAATAACGTAGCTTCTATAGTAGTACTATAGAACTATAGAGTACTTTATATTGCTAAGTTCTACTTGCACACTGAGGTCAATATCAAGACTGTCATGTGAGCTTTAGAACATGTAAAATCCTGGACTATTTTCTGACTTCTGTATAGCTGAATGTCAAGAATTCCTTATGACCTTCAAAACAGTTCTGTAATACACACAAATTAAATAAACTAGTAACAAAAAAAAAATACTTTACAATGAAAACATCCAAACTTCACCTAATAACTATTTGAAGAAAATACTTTACCAAGTTGGAGCCACTCTGCGAAACATGGCGTCCAGCCTCTGAGCAGCACATGGGAGATTCAGGCACATGTGATTCATTTCCTGAATTCAACAGGAAAAATGTGTCTCCGACAAAACAGTCTCCATGCTGAGGGTGCAAAGTGCTTTTGGCAAAGGGGTCAGGGTGACAACACCACTCTTCAACTAAATCACTCCAGTCTTCACTTGGTAGAGGAAGAACTCTGAGAAATTTCCTTAGAGGGAAGAAGAGACAAATATTTCAATATGTTAGAATTCTAAGACACTTAAAGAGAGTTTACGCTTCCTACAATCAGTGGGGGAAGAATGGCATTTTCTCAAAAGGAAGTGCTTGACTCTCTTTCCAGCCAAAGGCACATTCTTGGGGTGAATTGTGAGAAAGCAATGTCTGAGTTTCCTGTCAAGTCTGTGATTAAGCATTTCCCAAGGGTGAATCTCCAACAACTATAAGGCAGAATTTGACATAGTCCTCTCTTGAAATGAATCAGATGGCAAAAATAAAACAGTTCTACCCAGTCATGAAAAGTATGACAATGAGCACTTGCAATTATATTTGTTATTACTTCTTATAAAGTTCCCTTGCACCAAATGCTGATATAAAACAAACAAAAACATAGTCATGCCACAGCAAGATTCAGCATGTTCTTTGTTTCAGATATCAGGCTTGAAAATGCTAAAATCTGAAAAAAATACCACAGTACATTTTCATTAAAAAACCCAAATGAACAAAATACCAAACAAAGGATAATTCAATCTTAATTTAGATTCAGATACGCAGATCCAACTTTCAGAAGTCATCTATAAAAAGGCAAATCCCTCTCTCCTGGATAGCTATATGGACCAAGGATACTGCTTCTGGAAATTCTACTTTGTTTTCATTATCAGTTGTACTGGGTTGGCATTTTCTGCTCTCTGCCTAGTTTCCTTGAATGCATTCCATTTGTCACTCCATTTCTTCAGCTGTTGCCTGAAACCTTCACCAGAGTTTCTTGATTCTACTCCTTACTTAAAACTTGCAAATACAACTTTTCTTATGGTGCTACTTTGCAAATGAAAACACAGCTGCTAATCCAACAGTTAGGCATCCTCCCTTTCCTGCAGCTCCCAGACTAACATTTTCTGAAGATGTCAGTTGTTGCCACTGTAGCTTCTTGGTCCTTTTGAATTGTTCGGCAGGTGAAAGAAAAATGTTTTATTAAAAAAATCCTTTTTTTCTAGATAGACAATACATTTTAAACTCTGCTTGCTCCACCTGCAGATGGAAGTTGGAATAACTCATCCTCTGATGCGGCTTTACCAAAACTAAGTAAGATAACCTCTCAGCACTACCATATCTGTCTTCGTTTACTGTGGTCTTTATATACTGCTTCAGATGCTACTCAATTCAGCCAGTGACAGTTTAGTTCTGATGTTGGCCTAATAACTGATTTCTTCATCAGCCTTTACAATTAGTTCCAGTGCCTGGACTCACACAGCAAAAGAAATGTCTTCCTGTGTTGCTTTCTACAAAAAAAGTAATAAAAAGCTGGTATTGCTCAGCAGTGTTCCTACAAGGAGAAAAATAAGACAGATATTACCTTAAGCTACAGACTCATGCTGCCCTGTTTCATTACATCAACCTTTCTTTACTCTCACAGTCTACAGCATAAAGATCTTTACTTCTTTTCCAACAAAATAAGTTTTTCCAACCAGTAGGAATTTCCTAAACAAACTCCTCCTAACTCTGAGCTGTACAGAAAATATACCATTTCCACTGTATTTTAGGCTTTTGCCACTCATAGGTGGGAAGCCATATCCTGGGTCATCAGAACTGAAAAAATGGAACACTTATAAAAATGGAGCCCTACTAGAAAGATAAACAAAAAAAAACAAATTGAGGTTTACTATGTACTGACTAAATTGAGGCTACTAAATAATATGATAAAACCTAGAAAACAGGGTGACTTATCTGTCCAAACTTGCTCCTAATAAAAATCGAGTTTCTACTTGAAGATAGCCACCTAGGCTGCCTTCACAGTCAGAGAGCAACAAACAGTTCTTATGTTGGGACTTTTAGGAGTAGCTTTCTCCTGGAAGTGTCTAATCTAGCCAGGCTGAATCTCCTGTTGTAGATAGTTCTCAGATTCCAACCAGGAAAGTAGATAATTAATCTACTTTTTAAAAGTTTGAAGTTAAGCACTACTCTACAAGAGCCCTGCCATAAGGATATGTCTTAAATGATCTTCCAGGCTAAGGTAAGTATTTGACCATAGAGACCCTTGTAAGACTGGATTAAGAAAAGTAACCCCAAAATGTCATTATTAACTAATACTCAATAATTCTGTCTACTGAAAATACTAAAAACTGGAAGTAAAAGGGACTTCAGACGTTTAAACATATAATTGTTCGGTTCCATCAGAGAAAAAGAAAAACAACTGCATTTCTTTAATTGGAGTCTCCCTTATTTACCTGTTAAAAAATCTTGGGAGAGCCCAGCCTGACACTTAACTGTCAGGCTTAACACTACTTATGTAGGCAAAGTGTAATTCGATTTCCCCTGCCATGAGTTTTTCAGTGGAATATTTGTGCAGTACCAATTATTATCACAGACTATCCTGAGCTGCAAAGAAGCCACAAGGATCATTGCATCCAACTCTGGGCCCTGCACAGGACAACCTCAAGGTTCATAACACAACCAGATGCTTCTTGAAATCATGCAGGTTTGGTGCTGTGACCACTCCCCTGCATTGCATTTGCATGGCAAGGTTTTAGTAGTAGGGAACTTCCACGGATAGATTATGTGAGCAGCTGCCAGAAGCTTCCCTCATGTCTGATGGGGTCAATGCTCCAAGACAGACCCACCCCTGGCCAAGGATAAGGCCATCAGCAGTGGTACTGCCTCTCTGAAAATGTATTTAATAAAGCAGGAAAGAACATCTTGCAGTCTGAAGCGTAAGAAAATCTGAGAGCAACTGCTCTGCAGACACCAAGAACAGTGAAGAAGGAGGGGAGAAGGTACTCCAGGCACTGGAGCAGTTTTCCCTGAAGCCCATGAGGAAGATAATGGTGAAGCAAGCTGTCCTGCTGCAGCCCATGAAGGTCCACAGTGCAGTAGATGGATGCCCTCCATGGAGGACCCCACACCAGAGCAGACAATGCCCAAAAGAGGCTATGGCTTCATGGGAAGTCTGGCAGAATCCATGGAACCATGGAGAGAAAGAGAAGCCCACACTGGAACAGGCTTGCTGGCAGGACTTATGACTCCTTTTGTTATTTTTTGTCCCTCCTGTCCAGCTGATGAGGGGACTGATACAGCAGCTTTGGTGGGCACCTGGCATCCACATATCATAAGCCTTTAAGAATTTCTTCATGACAGAAATGAAGTCTTAAATTATTATTTTTTATATGAGGTATGATTAGCCCAACTGCAGGAAGAGAAAGAAAAATATAAAGTATCCCTAATTTTTTGCAGCTCTTGCACAATGGAAGAAAAAAAAAAAACTAATAATTTCCTCTAATGTGGATAATGTAAGGGCGATGGAAAAGAATCAAAGAGCATAACCCTGACCTCTGAAGAGCTATCAGATTTATGGAAGGAAGCAGACTGAGACAGAGGATTTCAGAAAATGTATAGAGTCAATTTTTGTGCACCAAGGAAGGATTACTTACATTTAAACTATTCCTAGTACATTTCCTAATCTAACCTTTAAAAGGAAGGCTTCCTATGAAGTCTCTAACAGTAAAAAAATAAGCTTTAGGAAAGGTTTGGGGTGATTTGTTGGTTTGTGGATTTTTTTTTTTCATTTCACCACAGATTCCTCTTGCTTCAACTGAAGATTACTGCCACCTTTTCAGCAACTTCCTATATATTGGAAGAATCTTATGTCTTCTCCACAACCTTATCTAAACTAAATCCCATTTATTTCAATTTCTTCTTAACTGTATTATTTTCTAGATCTTGGGTTTTTCTTATTACAGACCCTTTCCTAGTAATTCAGACTTCAATATTCTCTCTTTCACACAGTTCTGCAATTTCCCTTCAATCCTTCCAGCTCTGCTGTCACTGTCATATTTAACTCTTCCTGAAGAGAGGAACACATGAATTCTGTAGCCAGTTCTGACTATGCTACTCTCTTCCTTTTAGAAATGCTGGAACAGAATGTGTTGGATACACTGTCAGCTCTGCTTTTCTACTCTTGTCTTAGGTTTTTTTAGTGGCAACATTCAAGGGGCTCAGAGGCTCCCTGCGAGGAGAAATGCCAAGTAAAAAGCATGGACATGTATTCTTTTTCCTTTCTCAAAAATTATGCTTATGTCACATTACAGGATACAGAATCCAAAGATTTAAACTAAATGCATATGAATTTGATGTGCTGAAATTCAGGAAAATTCCCACTCAGAGATGCAAATATAAAAGTGCAATATGTTTTGAAAGTAAATGTCACTGACCAGAAATTAGAACTTCCACTATGTTACAAATGCATCAAAACAAAGAGTTATTACTACATTTTCTAATGAGACATTTCAGAAGAGAAAGTTAAGAAATCCTCATTCAGTTACATTCAGCTAGCCATAAAGCCATACCTATGACAAGAAAGTAACAGAAATTTAGAGATTGAAACACATTTGTATTATTGTTTCGAGTGTTAGGAGCCACACATCATAAAAGGCTGAAAGTACACCTCTAACAATTCTTATCTATTCAGCTGAAGCTGTCAAAATTGTTCATCAGAAGAGCCAGATAATGCAGCACCTTTTTATTAAAATTCTCATTCACTCTGCAGACTTTGTAAAGAACAGAGATAAGGCCTAGGCACACAGCTAAGACACAGTTACTGTGTTTCCCAAATTCAGCATGCCTGAACTATGTGGAGGCAGGCTTTGCTGAAAAGATAAAAGGAAGCTGTGGTCAATATCCCCATTCTGAGCAGCCACTCTATAATTACAGCATGATTACTGAAGGAAATTTATAAGAGACTGAAAAGAACTGAAAAGGATACCTGAAGTGCAGAAGAAGAAAGAAATCAAGGAATAAATGAATAAACAGCTAAAAACTGCTTCAGGTAATTTTGGTTTTTGTCATCTGCAGTGCTTCAAATGTGTTCTTGTCTACCAGTTTCAAAAGAAATACATTTTAGCTGTCTCCAAGTGCACAAAAAAGCAGGAATAACAATCACTATAGCATTTGTTGCTATAAATACAAGACACTGCAGTACTCACCGGTCTTTCACCACGATGTCACCACAGGACTGACAGTAAAAGATATAATTCTTGTTGGGTTTCAGGCTTTCCCTCAAGGTAAAAACCACATCTATAGATGGAAGGAAACTAATTAATCTTCAAATCTGTGTAAAATTTTCAGTCACTTGTATAAAAAAATCTTGCCAAATACCTCAAATGAAAAAGGATAAATCTAATAGACAAAGAAAAGGGTTGACATTTTAAACACAACAGCAATTTTTTAGAAGCAAGTATTTACATTTAGGAAGAACTTGCCATCTCCACCTCATGCCCCATATTACTGAGTAGGAACTGCATATGTGAATATTTATTTTCAAGGTGCAAATCCTCTTCAGAAGGGGGCTGATATATAGATATAATTGCAGAGATTATAAAAATCAAAATTCAAAGCCACTCTTTTGTAATGATATTTCTGATAATCAGTGTTTCTGCAATATGAGGGGACACACCAATATGTAACACAAATAATCAGGATAAGGAGCAGGGGCAGGCAGTAAGTTTACATTTTCAGGCAGGTAAGAAATCAAACATTGTGGAATCACTCCAGGAAAAGATAGCAAGCAACGGCCTCTGCAGGCCACGAAAGCAAAAATGGTCTCACAAAAGGCAGCTCAAACAACTTCTCCATAGTAAAAAAAGAAGTTATAAAAGTCTCCCCAAATTATCTGATAACAGTAAATAGAAGTAAAACTGTAAGCCTAGCTCTACATATGAACATGCTTTACATCACCCACTTTCTCATACTTAAGAATCAAAGTTTACTCTTAGCACTGACATTAAATATCTGAATTTTAGGATTCAATCACAAGAGAAAAATACCTTTAAAGGCTCCAGAATTTCAACTATTTTGCATAATAATATAAAACATCAAAGGGTAACTAAGACTATCCAATATATACGTTGATTGCCACCAGGTTCACATACTTGTTTTTCACTAGCATGACTTTCCAAAGTTAATTTTTAAAACCTCATCATTGGTCTTTTGAAACATGTCTCATTAATAGGACATATTAAATAGTTTTAACTGAGTTGTCAAAGCACATGCATAATTACAGATTAATGTAGAGATGTCATCTCAGCATACCAACAGAGTATTCCAATGTGTTCCTGGTGCTGCATTACTGTATATTATGTATTTTATCATCCTTTTCTACTTTAAAAGTGTAGAATGGCAATTTTGTGTTATTTAATATGTCTGTGTCACATCATATAAAAGGATCTAAACATATTGAGCCTGGATGGCAGGATGAAAGAAAGCAACAGCTGTACTACCATGCTTTCTATTTATTGCCAACACATCCTAGACCTGAATCAGCATCACGGAAATAAAGAAGGCAACTTTGCAGAAGTTACCTGTGACATTAACCTCTGAAACCCCAGCTGTGAGAATGAGTCCCAACGCATGCCCATAATCTTTTATGATTAAGTGGCCAGGGATGGACAACCATAGTCTGATTGCCTGGATGAATCCACTCCATTACTGATAGGACAGGGAATAACGGGTACGAATTGAAAGCAAGGAAATTTAGGTCAGACATTAGAAATAAACTCTTTACTGTGAGAGAGGTGAGACATTGTCACGCAGAAGTGAGTGGCTCATTGGCTGCTCAGGAAGGCCGAGGATGCTCCAACCCCGGCAGCGCTCAAAGCCAGGCTGGGAAAATCCTTGAGCCCCCTGGTCTAGTGGGACAAATCCCTGCCAATTGCAGTGGGGACTTCTAGTAGGTGATCTTTAGAGCCCAGTCCAACCCCTTAGCATTTCATGATTCTATGATTTTCAGCTACCAAACATGGAGTAGGAGAGAAATAAAGTAATTTTGAAGTACTGTGGAAAGCACGGGGAGGAGGAAAGCTGCGAGCAGATCCCAAACACACCGCGTTTCCCTTTCACTGCGTCACTTCCGCACTTTCAATTTCTAAAACTGACAATTCCAGAAGGCGTTTGCTCTACAGAACCTGCGCTTCAGAGCCTCTCCCACTTACACCTGCCAGCTCCCCGGCCCCAGCTCCCGTTCCCGCGCCCGGCCCTCACCGGCGGCGGGCGGCGGGCAGCGCAGGCGCACGCGCAGGTGCAGTCCGTCCCCGCGCAGGCGCCGGAGCCCGCGGCACGAGGACGGCGCCAGCCTGACCCCTGCCGGCAGCGCCGCCGCACCGCAGCTCCCGCCGCTCCTCACTTCCAGGGAATCCGCGCACACCGAAACCTCCACCGGCGCGCTGGGGAGCTCCGCCGCCGCGCTGCGGAGGAAAAGCAACGGGTATGCCTCGGGAACGGGCTGTCGGGGCGCGTTGCTGCTTTATACAGGCCGGCCCGCAGCTCCCCCGCAGCCCCGAGATCCACGCGGTGAACGAGGAGCAGCCGAGAGAAACAATCCACCGTTCTCAGGAAAAATTTATTTGCACGGTAGCCCGGCCTGTGCCGAGCCGAACAGCCAGGCGTAGATACCCGCACACAACCCGGTCCCCCCGCTGAAGGCTAAGGACGCCGAAAGCCATTCCCGCCGCGCCCCCCGGCTGCCCCGCACGGCCCGAGCGGCGGCGGGCGGCAGCGTCCCCGCACTACCGGATAACCAGCAGCGCGCTCTGCGTCCCCCGCCTGATCTCCATCAGGAACGCTCCCGCCATAACGGCGCGGAGCAGCGCCGGGCACGGCGCAGGAAGCGGCCGCTCTCCCGCCGGCGCAGGCGCGGCGCCGCCCGCCAGCCCGCCCGTCACAGCGCCGCCTGCGTGGGATCTGAGAGACGCAGAATCGCAGACAGTGGAAGACACCTCTAGGATCGTCCAGATCAACCCGGCACTGCCGCTGTAACTTCTGAACCACATCGCCCAGCGCTACATTCAGACGCCTCTTGAACACCGCCAGGGATGGCGACTCCGCCACCTCCCTGGCAAATCTATTCCAGCCCTTGACCACCCTAACGGTGAAAAATATTTTTCTAATGTCTAGTCAGAACGTCTCCTGTCTCAGTTTAGGGCCATTCCCGCTAGTCCTGTCACAGCAGCAGGGCAGGAGTGACCGGCCCCCTACACCTGCTCTCAGGCAGTTGTAGAGAGCAATGAGACTAAACACCCCCAGCTCTCTCAGCCGTTCGTTCCCTGTAAGACATGGCCGCTGCTACCGGGAGAGCCAGGCCTGGGGGCCCAGGGACGAGTCCTATCGGGCCCCAAGGTCAAGCTCTGCACAACCGGCTGGTCTCACGGCGTTTTCTCGTGCCCGGTCTTCTGTGTCAACATGGGGCTCACACCTGCTTTCCTGCCACACCACCGCCGGGAGGACCCTGGGTCCGTTCTCTCGGGCCCTCCCCACAGGAACTGTGGGCTGCGCCTGGGGGGTGTGTGCTCCGGATTCGTGGCCAAAGGGTATAATAATAATAAATATTATAATAAACTTCTGTTTTAGCTGTTGCTGGGCGGTGTTTGCACACTGTTTAAGGCCTCCTCAGTGTCTTACTCTGCACCACCCAGCAAGTAGGCTGGAGATGGGCAAGAGCCTGGGCCAGGGGGAGAGGTCGTACAGCTGACTTGAATCGACCAAAATGATGTTCCATGGCACATAACATCAGTATGTGTCAGTACACAGAGCGTGGCAGTAAAAATTCAGGGCATATTTTTTACAAAGTGACCATTGCTCAGTGACCATGGACTGAACATCAACAGTCTTCTTGTGGGAGGTGGTGAGTGATTGTCTGTATATTTGGGGGGTTTTTGTTCCTCTTTGCCTCATCTACTAAAACATCATTGTCTTAACCCACAGTTTTTCATGCTTTTGCTCTTCTGGTTCTACCCCTGAGCTAGCAACTGGCTGGGGTCACCCCATCATGACTATGAAGTTCAGTCTGAGCAGAGGCCTCTGCTGAAAGAGGTAATCTGTCCCCAGCACTGCGCACTGTGTCCCGTGGCAGGTCATGCACCACTACTTACCCCTGCCTTGTGAAATAAACCCTCTCCACCCTTTCTTGCAGCTTTACAAGTCTGCCTGAAATTCTTCCTGATCCATGTGCACCCTTGAATGCTGTCACATTGTACTCATAGCAAACAGGCTCTTGACACAGGCAGCTGGTGCTCTGGGGTGAGGTTTCTCCTGCCTCTCATGAGATCTTTTATCAAGAGACTGTAAGTCCACTCTGACACACCTGTGTAACCTTCCCTTACCATATGAGCACTTTCACCACTGCCCACTTCATCTAGCATGCTGCCCTCGAAGCATGTAACATGTTGATGTTCAGTATTCAAGGACACCAAGGAAAGAAACTTTCACTTTGTAAAAAAGGAGTCTTCCCACAATGTTAAAAGTGCTTACTTTTTTATGAAGTCACAAGACCTGTGGTAGCACAGAGTTTTTTGAAAACATGATCTGCAAAGCTTCAAACATATAGGCAAATTTGCACAGGTTACTTTTATAGCAATTCACTATCAAATATGTGATTATCTTGTGAAGTAATCTTAGTCCTTGGAGTTATCAAAACCAAGTAGGAGAGTCCCAAAGAAGAAAATAGAGTAAGGTTAGATTTTGTGAGAAAAAATACAGCAGAAAATAGTCAACAGTTTCAACTGAGTTATTTTGGTTTTTTTTTTTACAAAGCATGAATTTATTTAAGTATTCTAAGATGGGACTATACTGTCTACATGCTGTTCTGAGTGTGGTGGTGTGAGGTTTTGTTGTTGTTGTTTGTTTCCTTTTTATTAAGGAAGAAGAATAATTACTCCACATGGTAGGTTTCATTTCCAATTAATTCACAAACGAATGTACATACTGTTTGTGGACAAGTAGGTCATATGTCAAACATAATGTAATTACAGGAGAATTGACTCCTAGTATTAGTAAAAAAAGCTTTTGATGTTACAAAGGCTTACCCAAAGCTATGAAGTTATGAATAATCTTAAGTGTTCACAGGTTGTGAGCCTTACTAATTCAAAATTGTCTATTACAGGTTTCTCACCATTTCTGCTGTGAAATAATTGCAGAGAAAGGAAGGTAAATTTCCTACAGAGCAAGCGCACCTAACATCAGTGCTGCACCCAGCCCAGTATTTTGACTCCATCATCAGAAAAACAAGGTACTAATAAGGAAGAGCTCCACAGAGTGGTTGCTTCCAGGTACTTCCCCTGTGGGTACATCCCTGCCCAATTCCTTCAGTGTCCACTTATGGATGTGTTGTCATCAATATGAATAATGTATCCTTCAACCTACAAATAGTGTCCAAGTCCCCAGCCCCTGGTGCCAATATGTTCTAGAGGTTTTCTGCTTTGCAGAAAACAAATTTCTGTGCCTCCTCATTCTCATATTGTGGGGTTTGGTTGACAACAACTTTGTTGCCTTTCATGATTTTGTAAAATTTGATCAATCTTCCCCCCTGCCTTCTCTCTCTGCATTGAACAGTCACTGTCATTGCTCTTGCTGTAATATAGCAGTGACATCTCTCCACAGTGCCTTTCCCCACTCCTCTACATCCCTCTTGAGCTGTGAAGACAAGAATTGATGCCGTAATCAATCTGAGGCTGCACCAGCCTTTTACACAGCAGCCAAACAACTACCTCTGTCTTGTTCTCAATATTCTTCCAAACGATGTACAATGTTTTTTTGATTGTCACTGCACATAAAGTTGATAATAGAATTTGAAAGAAGTGTTTTGGAGCTCTGAGCCACGACTAAATTCAGCACAAGGGAAGCTTAGAAATCCAACTGCTCTGCAATGCAGTAGCATATGAAAGCACATGGTCAGTTATAGACAGTCACTTCCCCTCTGTGAAGTTCACCACTGTTAAATAGCTCAAAAAGCACAACCAACCTAGTTAACAATTACATCTCAAAGGCATTTATAAGTATCTTCAAAGAAAAAAAAAATAGGTGCATTATTTTAATTGAAAATATATGTATAGTTTATACATGATGCCTCAGAAAACCAGTGGAAATTGTCAGCTTTACAGAAAGTAACTATTTTTCATGTACCAATTTCTGATATAGCTTAATGAGAAAAGGAATTGCATTTACTCTTGATTATTATCCCAAGTCTGGAGAATAAAATTAAACTTCATTCAATATTGTCTAGCAACATAAGTCACTGAGTAGAAGATTTATAAATATTATGAGATTTTCCCCTGGCTATATTTTAGAAGTACTTGTCCTCAGACAAAGCCTAAAATATTAATCATACACTGAAAACACCTTTTCCTTTTTCTTTTCTTTTTTTCTTTTTTTTTTTTTTTTGCAGTTACTCAAGTAGTTTATAACCATAAGATCTGTTTGCTAATATGAAGCCTGCTTAAATTTGAGAATTGCAATGAAGGCTTTAAAACTAACAGATTGTAGTCAAAGACCTGTACCCTTTATATTGTGGAACTGGTCACTTGAAAAATCACTCTTGCAACGCAGTAAAAATTCCTTCCAGTACCATCCATATGGGTACCCATACACTTTTGCCTGTAGTAAGGATTCAAGCATACTCATCACAAGAAATTTTGGAAAATTCCCAATACAGCTACTGTTAACATAAAGATAACATCACATCATAGCATCACAGACCAATCTGGATTGGAAGGGACCAAGTCGGGGTCGGCCTCTTCTGCCAGGAAACCAGAGACAGGACAAGAGGACATAGTCATAAGCTATGCCAGGTGAGGTTCAGGTTGGACATTCAGAGGCAACTCTTCACAGAAAGGGTGGTTAGACATTGGAATGGGCTGCCCATGGAGGTGGTGAATCATAGCTCCTGCAGGTGACTGGACGTGGCACTTATTTCCATGGTGTGGTTAACATGGCGGCATTTCATCATAGGTTGGACTCGATGATCTCACATCTTATCCAACCTAAGTGATTCTGTGATCTTAGAGATCATCTCCTTCCAGCCCTGCTGCCATGAGCAGGGACACCTACTAGACCAGATTGCTCAGAGCCCCATCCAATCTGGCCTCGAACACTTCCAGCGATGGGACACCCACAGCTCCTCTGGGCAACCTGTTGCAGTATAATTTTCTAAAGAACCGCCCACCTTCCATTTTTACCTGCGCTGTATTTGGTAAACTCAGTACGGACCGGCCCAGACAAACACCCACTCGCACTCACAGAGCCCGTTGCGCACCTGCGCGCGCGTGCCGCCAGGGGGCGCAGCGCGGCTGCGCGGGGCGGGGCGGGCGCGGCGCGGGGCACGCCGGGAGCTGTCAGGGCGGCGCGGGGGTGCCGGTGGCGGTCGGGCTCTTCCGGCTCGGGTCGCTCAGGTAACGCCGCTCCCTCTGCTCCTTCCCCGGGACTCTGGTGCGGCACGTAGCGCGGCCCGGCGGCGGCGGCTGCTGCTGCTGCTGCTCCTGCTCCCGCTCCCCCCGCTCCCGCCCCCCCACCCACTCCTGTCGCCGCGCCGGTGTTGGGGAGGGTCCGCCCCAGGAGCCGAGCCGGCCCTGTGGTCTGCCTTGCTCTGCCCTCCCCGCCGTCACCGTCGTGGCGGACGACGGCCGGGCCGTGCTGGGCTGTGTGCGAGGGGCAGGTGCTGAGGAGCCCGGGGAGAGCGGCTGTAGCCTGTTAATTGCGCTGCGTCAATTAACCTGTGGCACCTGTCCACCCCTCCCCTCCGGGCTCTGTCCCCCCGCAGCGCGGAGCGCGCCCGGGTGAGTTTTGGGGTGCGGAGCCTCTCTCCGCGCCCGCACCCCGGCAGCGGGGCCTGGCTTCGCCCTTCGTGGTGGAGCTTCCCCAGGGAGCTCTTCCCGCCTGCCTGAGAACGAGCTTGGCGTGGGGCTGCAAGGGTCGTCCTGCTTTGACCTTGAGCGTCCAGGGGGCTGTGGGCCTCTTTTAGGTGAGATTCCCGGTTGCTGGAGTTACTGCGTGTGGTATTTAGAAGGATACATGGGACGTATTGCTGTCACTGGGTTATGTGGTGCAGGGTTGAATTTCATCTGTTGATGCAGAGATGGCCTTAAATCTTGTGATGCCAGTTTGAAAAGCAAAAATATATGACAGCTTCTGGTATTAAATGTTTTAGGAAATAATATTTTCATACCTGTGACAGTCACTAGAGAAGCCTGAACAATTTAAGTGACCTAAAATATGTTAGATATGATGTGCAGGCTTTAAAGAGCTTATTCTGGGTGACTCAACCGTTGTTTATGTTGCTGATTGTAAGAACCCTTTCACTCCTGGATCTTCTTTCCAGTATGCAGTAATAGTGGACGTGTTATGGCTCTCAGATTAACTGCAGAGTTTTACTGATATCTGAATTCTGGTTGTAGGAGTGTGAAGAGTTGGGGACAGTGTATCTAAAGAGTAACAGGCTAGAGGCTTGCAGGGGCCACATTATGATATTGAGGATCCTAGCCTTTTCATTTTGCTGCCAAGGCTTGGCCTGTGTTAAATACTTAAACAGGCCTGGCTATCAAATTTGTTCTCTTTGTGGTGGTGGTGTTGTTTTTTAATGTTGGTACCTTTTCAGAAATGGGGTGGCATATAGTAGACCTTTTGCTAGTAGTGTGATGGCTAAATATTGTGATTATTCAAAATGTACAGTGATTTTCAATATAGCATATATATGAACATTATGAGGGAGGATGTCAGTTTGAAAACAGGCAGAATATTTACATAATTTATGATTTTGTTTTCATTGGCATGATAATTGGCACTTTTGGAAACTAAGCAGACTGGAAATGATATGGGGAGGGGCTATATTTCTATCTCACTGAATGTCTTGCTTTCCCAACTTATTGGTAGCACCTGTGACAGTAGATATTTAAATAGCATTTTTCAAATAAAAGGTATCTTATATCTTTCATTACTGGAGTGGCTGTGCATTTGAGTGGCTGGTTCTGTTCACAACAGAGGCAGTGCTTTTCCTGTGTAAAATTAGTGGCATGCTATGCAGACCATTAGAAATGCTTGTCACAGGCACAGCAAACTGTGTAGGTAAGGTGGTGCTGTGGATCAACCCTAGCCAGCAGCCTAGCCCCATTTCCCCACCTGTGGGACAAGGGAGAGAATGAGAAGGATAACAGGAAGAAAACTCATGGGTTGAGATAAGGACAGTTTAATAGGGAAAACAGCAGATACACAAGCAAAGCAAAACAAGGAATGAATTTACCCCTTCCCAGGGCCAGTGGGTGTTCAGCCCTCTCTCCAGGAGAGCAGGGCCCCATCACACCTAGTGGTGGCTTGGGAAGAAAACAAACACCATCACTGCAAATGTTCCCCCTTCCTCCTTCTTTTTGTGCTAAGCATGATGTTGTGTTGTCTGGAATATCCCTTTAGCCATTTTGGGTCACCTGTCCTAGCTCTGTCTCCTCTGAACTTCCCGTGCACCTCCAGCCTGCTCACCAGCATGGCAGTACAAAAAAGTAGCAAAGGGCTTGACTCTGTGTAACCCTGTCCACCAATAACAAAAAATATCTGTGTGTTATCAGCCATGTTTAGCACAAATCCAAAACAGCTCCCTCCTAGCTGCTGTGGAGAAAATGAACTGTACTCTGCTGGTGTAAGTGGGCTCAGCCTGTAATCTCTTAACTGTTTTCTGTTTGAATACAGGGAGGACACTTCCATGTGTTCATTGCTGGTTTAGTTCTCTTGACTGCCATTCCTGCTGTCCATCTTTAGTGTCTTCTTGCATAGCTAGGAATGAGTGCTTGCTCTGGGTTGGCTGGCTCAAAAATGCTTATTGATACTCTTTTTTTTTTTTTTCATTTCCTGTTTTGTTTTTCCTTTAGTGGAGCTGTATTGTGTTAAATCTACAGTGTGTAGAAGAGAACCAAGAAGAGATATGAAGTATGTTGTTAAAAAACCCTGTTTTGAAAAAGATTGAGAAAGATAGGAGGTAGAAAAGAGGCTACACTAAATGATACCTGCTAAGGCATGAAATAGAAAAATTGAAGTAATTTTTCTGTATGCACATAAATTGTCTTTCAGATTAATAACCATGTTGCTCTGAAAAAGAGCTGAATAATAAATAGAAACAGTAAGTGATATGTTCCCCTGTGAGAGGCCATGGAGAAGAAGCACTGCAGGATCAACCATTTTCTCCCAGTAACTGAAACAAGAAATGAAAAGAAAGCACCAAGGAGAAGCAGTGAATAGTTTTACTGGTCAACACGTTTCTATTTTTATCAGAAACTTGTAGTTCAGTATAAGCATTAAAAAATAGTTAGGCAAAGCATCATTCCTTGACTTCTAACTTGGTTTTTCATTTGTGGACATTGTAGGAATTTAACCTTTTATTTATGTCTTTTCTGTCTTACTTCTGAGGGTAAGGAGAGTGAAAAAGTTTTGGTCCAGGCACTGTTTTCAGAATAGTGAGAAAAGGATTCTAATTTACAAATTCCTTTGAAATCCACCTCTGGAACAGGGAAACCAGTTGCATTGTAAAATGTAACCACAGTCTAGATAACGCAGAGTTATATGCATGGCATATGACACCGTTTCAGAATTAAAATCAGAAGGTTATAGAAATTCATTGAAATTAATGAATTAGTAATACCTTAGACCTCAGGGCATAATAAAAAAAAAAGGAAGATGGACAAAATCTTGCCCAAATGCATTGTATTAGGTTATCCAAGTAAGGTAAGGATAAGGATAAAAAAGCTTCTGATATGCCTTTGTGAAAAGACCTATCAGAATTGTTTGGAGACAATGTTAAACCCACCTGAAGCTACATACTAGAACAATGGGTATGGATAAATGAAAGGCTATTGTGAGCAGAGAATAAATGAAGAAATTACCTGGCTACCATTTTTTTGTTGTTAATTTGGTAGATTCTGTGTTCAACTGTGTATAAGGATATTTCAAGAGAAGTTTCAATGTGAGGGCACAGCATGACCCTGGAAGCAAAGCTTCTTTCTCAGTACGGAGTACTGCAAGTGTAATGTAAGACAGTGAACCTCATCTGAGTCTTTTTATTGTGTACTAAGCTGAAAAATATCCTGAAGTTGGCAAACTCTCCTTTAAATCAAAAGTGTAGTACAAATATAGCTGTAAATGAAGTGATTCTGGTTTGAGTTTATTTCATTGTTGTGTTTGCTGTGGCTTTTTTGTTGTTGGTTATCTATTTATTTTAAATGCATTACATATTAATTTGACTTACTGGTTGGACAAAAGTAAAATATATGCAAGAAAGAAAAAAAAAGAAAAAGCAAGGTAAGTTTCCTCTCAATAAATGCTTGGAAAAGAAAAGCTAGCTAGTTAAAAATGAATTCTTTTCAGAGAGGGTTCTTTTCATTTGAAGGCACGAGGCTGAAACACACAAAAGTGGAAATAAATTGCAGTTTATTTTAGGAAGCCTGTCCTGTTCCTGTGCTCAGGCAGCTGGAGAGAAGGTAACTATTTGATGTCATGTACTTACCAAGCACTACTTGAGAGGGAGGGCAGTGGTTCCAGGGCCCAGTGGGTGTGTGTGAGAGCTGGGAGTTCTGCTGTGGAACTGGGAAAGCACAAAGCCACGGTGCTCACAGGTGGTGCAGGAGCCCCAGGGAGGGTGCGGCTGCACTCGCATCACAACACTCATTCTCCCTGCGATAGCGCTTTTTCCAACCCACTGGACTTGTGGTTACCTGGGATGTGGCTGTGCCAGGTAAATACCTTCCATGTCCTGTGTAGAGCAGCCCAAGCAGCCTAATTGCTAATATTCAGTCTCAGGAGTTCTTTATGGAGGTGAGAACTCATGCTGTATGATGTTGCATGTGTAATTGTGGATAGCTGAAAAAAGCCCTACCAGCTCAGGGAGCAAGCCAACCGTTTTTTGGAGCATGGCAACAGTTCTTTTGGTTCAGGGAGCAGTAGTTAATACACGATATACAGTGTTACACATCAGAGTAAGGATTTTGTTTCTGTTTGGTTCAGCATTGTGAAAGTGACTGGTGACTGTAGGAGATGATATTTCGTGTTCTAGTGGAAGGTGACCCTGACCATGGCAGAGGAGTTGGAGCTAGATGCACTTTAAGATCCCTTCTAATTCATGATTTTGAAAAACCTCTTAAATATTTGGTATTGTTCGGATGCCAGCTGTGAGAATTAAATTATTATTTTAAAAAGGTCTTTAATCAAATTGTTTACACTTCTTTGATGGATGCATTGCTGCCAGAATTTAAGATTTCTGTGGAAAGATGGTAACTCTGTGAGCTGGGATGAAATAAAATTTAAGGAGGCAACTCTCTGAACACACTTCAAATTGAGTGTATGGTAAATTCTAGGTGGGTTTTTTTGGTGTTTTTTTTTTTTTTCCTTTGAATGTGTAATTGAATATGATGGAAATAATGACCAGTTCTAGATTTAGACTGAAATATTGGTTATTTAAATACAGTGGTCAACAAAGGTGGAAAAGGGGACAAAAAAAGTACTTGAAAGTAAGTGTTGAAGAATAGCCACAACTTCAAAAAAGCATTTTCCCATTTTTCTCTATGTTGTGTTATTCTGACTTAAATTACCATCTATTTTTTAGTAAGATGTGTTAGATGTTATGCAGAATTTAGAATAAGCAGCAAGGCTATCTAGAGCTTTGTTGATTTTTGGATGTAAAATGATCACTGATTGAGCTATAATTTATTACATAGAGAATTCAGAAATTGTTTTTGTAAGAAAGGAAAAATGGGGGAATGTTATTTTAATGAGAAGAAAACATTCTAGTTAATGGTTGACCTGAGCTTTAAGAAAGATGCAAATCATCATCTTTCATTTACTGACTGATGTAAGTTCAGATCTGTGAAATCTGAATATTTGATTTGATCTCATGAAGAATGACACTTTAAAAGTAGACACTCTAGTGTAAGATTCTGGCATTCATGAAGTGCAAAAGTACCTAACACTAGAAAAGATTGTCTGTTATACTTTGCCAGAAATACTAAGATAGTCCTGAGCAGTATGCAGGCAATAGTGCTCAAGGGCTGAAAGGAAAGGTATCAGTAGTGTTCTGTTGGTGGGTCTGGAGGCAAAATCAGAATTTCAGTCCAGTATATGAAACTGTTTTGTAGTTGACCTGTTATATATTGAGAAGGCATAATAAAATGGAATTGATTAGGAGGGTTAAAATGTCATCCTAAATTCAGTTTTTAAGAAGCAGTTGGAAAAAATATGTATTTGTCAATGACACTGAGAAGTCTTTGGGTCACTTTGTTCTCCCCTCTGACTTTAAACAGTTTTGATTTTGAGAAATCAAAAGTCTGACAAGTAGATTTGATTTTTTTTTCCTATTCCAGAAAAATTATGCTCTAAAGCATATGATAGCATAATAGCATAGGGTTTGTTTATAATTACAAATTTGTAGAGTAACCAGAGCAGTTGAGTCCTTAGAAGACTTGTTGTATATTCCTTATGAATTTTTATGCTTGTTCCTCTTTATGAAGGCCTCTCTGGTGTAAGCCACTCTTTGGAAGACCATACGATGGAAATAGTAGAAAAAACATTTTGCATACCTGATGTACTTGCATCACTTGTACTATCTGCTCAGTGATAGGTTTATTCCAGTCTTTTTTTTCTGTAAATAGTATGCCAAAGAAGGAAAAAAAACACTCAGTTCCTTTTTACTGGCAGTTTGATTTTTTTATGTAATAAGGAGTCACCTTGTTTTGTAGCTTCATAAGTAAGGAGGGTGCACATCCAGCTGGATACCTAAGCTAACCTGTAGTACAAGCCATAGGTTTTCTTGCATTTAGGTTTTAGTTATTTTCTTTTTTTTTTTTTTTTTTTTTGCATATGGGAATCACTCCCAAGAAAACATCTTGTGTTGATTTAGAAATTGCCAGTATGAGTAATGCACAGATTATTATACAGATTTGATTTAATTTAATTTTGTTGTGAAAGAATTTTGAATACATAAAGCAGAGCTACTTTTTTTCTGTGGAAAAATGGAATGTGCTATGTTCACTTGTGAATATGACTAGGTAGAAAAGTGTACTGAGAAGTTATTAATCACAATAATAAATCTTACTAAGTGTAGTAGACTGTTGCAGGTTGCTAATAGCATAATGGGTAATTACAGTTAATAATAGAGGTAGGTGGGATTCTTTGGGGTTTTTTGTTGTTTATGTAATATGGGGGAGATTCTTCTTTCTTTATTGTACTGAATAGCAGTTGGCCAAAATAACAAGCTCTAATGGTTCTTATCCTTCAGAAGATTTTAGAGATTTCTGTTTGAAAAATTCTGAGACTGGAAAGTAAATCTAGAAACAGAGTAATTAGCTGTAATTGGAAAGTCTTTATATGTAGTTATAGAAGAATGTATGTATTGTATATATTTGAATTTTATCTGTAGAGTCTGTTGTGGGATTTGCAGGACTTATTTTGCTATTCATATTGTTAAATGCTTCTGAAGGGAAGCAAAGCATAACTTACCAAATGACAAGGCTTCTGCTTTCCATGTATTCAAATCTGTGTTTGTATTGAGTATTTAAATACAAATGTTTTTCTGCAGTTGCTGTCTTAAAATGTGGGCACTATACATGACTTAAAAAGCAATAGCACTACAATGAAATTATAATTTCTTGTCATCTGCTTTTTAATTGTTTACTAGTTCTTTTACTGTGCATCCTATAGCCACCCTTGAAATGGTACACGATTAAAAAAAACACCTTGGAATATTGCATTGCAAAGCAGAAACCCTGAGGAATTAAAAGGAGCAAGCTTGTGAGCTCAGATGCCTGCAGTGCTCTAAATAAATATTGAGATTTCTTGAAGTGACTTGATGTATGCAGATTTGTGTTCCACAGTCAGCCACTGAACCTGTATTGCAGATTGGTGTGAAGCACACAAGTAGAGCAATTATTTCATGCTTAAAAGAAAGAGTGGAATAGTAGCAAATCGAACCTGAAGAGGAGTTTTGGGGTAAAGTAGATAAGGGAGAGCTTATGAATCAAGTCTTATAACCTTATGATTAAATCAAAACAGAATCTAGATACAAGCTGCATTCATGGAATTGATTTGATGAAGCTGCTGTTCCTCTCTACATTCCTTTGGCTTCAGTGAAAAACATTTAGAACCTCTTAATCAGGTGAATTGTTTATGCTGAGGTGAGACAGAAGGTGCCTAGGTACAAGAGATAAGAAGAATGAGCACTTGCTCTGGAAACAGCTGAAGCAGTATTGTTTTAACATGAGTTGGAGGAAAACCAATGCCACCTCATCAGTGGAGGGAACTGAAGGCTGCTCTGGGAGCACACTATGCACAATCCCCAGCAAAAGAAGATCCACAGCCCCAGACCCCTGCTTTCCTTGTCAGAGTCATGTGCAAAGATTCCACAGACATCCAGGTGTACCCAGAATCATGTGGTGTCCGTATTTTAATCTCCACTAGAAGGTGAAGTAGAAGGTATTAAGTGTCAGGACCTGCTTCTGCAATCATGATTTTAATATAATTATGCAAAATTATTTGGAAGTGTTTAGTGTATCTTAGGTAGCTTCTTCCTTATTGATGAGCTTTTTGCTGGGACAGAAAACATATTTCCTTTTTGGCATCCATTTAAAAAGTCATGGCCATCTAACAGGTCAGTGTTTGCCTATGTCAGACTCATGAGAATGGCTTAACCTTCAGTCTGAGAAGCTTGGCTCATTTCATCTGGTGTACAGAAAGGTTTAAAAAAAAACCCCAAAGGATGGTGCTCTTCATATCTTTGTTTTAAAAGTGAAACAAATAAAGAACATTCCAAGGAAATTTGGCCCTCATGCCAAATGGTGATTGTGTAATGGCTAGATAAATGCTTTATTTTCTGGGCTGTCTGATGGTGTAGCAGAAAATGCTATTTTTCTTTATTTTTTGTCTATCAAATTTTAATTTTTATCTAATTTTTTTCAAAGTAGTAAACCGTGGAAGAATAAGGATATGATACTTACAAGGAAATAGACACTACCAAGCTTTACATTTTATTGAAATACCAGCTGTAAAATCAAATGTTTTTAAATCTGTATTTTTGTTATAGATGAGGAGAACAGGAAAATATTGATAAGAACACATTTTAGAAATACGAAATTATTAAAAATTACATTGTGGAATGTCTGTAGACAAAACAAAGAGCCACAGTAAACAAGTTTTTTTTATGTATGAGAAGTCATAACAATTGGCATTCCTGTAATTTTAATTATTGTAGAATAGAAGTAGTCCAAACTTTATAAAAATAATATGTAACATTTACTTAGTATCCTGTCTGGGTGCTTCACTTATTATGGCTGCTCATGATTTGTCTAAAACTGAGGCTTCATTTTGGGAAAAAGTATGCAAGAAATTATTTTCATAATTTTTTTTAAAAAGAAACCCCACTTTTTTAAGATAGGAAAACGAGATCGTAACTGTAGAGTAGTAAGAAAACAGTATATTTTTTCTTCTCCATATGAAACTTAATATGATTACATTTGCCCAGCCAGTGTGTGGTAGATTTGTCTAAAAGCATAGTTATTCAGTTGAAGATGTTAATGTATTTAGTTTTTAAAATTAAGGGTTGTTCTGTTTAGTTTTTAAGTCTGAAAGTTTTTTAAGTCTGTTTAACCCTGTGCTATACCTGGTTTCTTTAACCTTTGATGATCCTTTATGAGACCACTCTCAGCTCTCAGGTCTTTCAAACACTTGAGGAAGACAGAGCTCTGTCTTTCACTCAGCTATAAGTGGTTGCATTTATGCTTTAGCTGGATAGAAAGGATTCTGATGCATTCATCACTCAAAAACAATTATTTACCGTGTCAAGTTTTTTCTCCATCCATTGTGCCTGGAAAAATTGGAACTGTGCTGGTTTTAGATGTTGGCTCTTCTTTGTTCAGTCTTAATACTTTATTTCACTTTTGGAGATCAGACTTTCGCGGTTGTGCAACTGTCTCTGAGAAATCTGTTGGCATTTTACAGGTTTTCCAGAATAAACCTGATCTTTTTTGGGATTTAATCAAAAAATGGTTATTGTAAAACGAAACCACATGAAATATTTTTGGTTTTGTTGTTTTGGTTTTTTTTAATTGAAAGTGATATCTAAGTGCTTTATACCTGTGAGATATTGCAAGATGTATCAATTTGACACTCACGATGTGTTTTTTTAAATAATGGTTTGCATTTCTATTCTGTCTTGGAGACAATTTGTCATTATTACTCTGCCATCAAAATCAAGAGTGCAGAAACCTTGTAATTTTTGGCCTTTTTATTCACTCCTTCTATCCAGCTCTTTTCATTTTGTCTGCCATTTTCTTGTTTTTCTCTTTTCTTGCAACTTTCCTTATCATACCTGGAAGACAGTCTGGTGAATACTACTTCTTTATACCTGTTCCATGATTTGTTTGGTTTTTTCAGTCATGCTTCAGCCTGCACTTGTTTTGATTCTACACACAATTTTCTTTCCAGTTCCCTTTTATGGAGACAGAAGAGAACAGTATCTGCTAAATGTGAAGTCTCTTCTGAAGCCAAGTACAAAAGAGATCCCAAAGGTCTCCCCCAGTAATACTCCCATTGTTGAAAGGGGCACCAAATCTGCCTTTTTCACAGACGTGCTACAGTAGCATTTCTCACTGAGTTGTATTTACTTGGGGTGAAAGTAGCCCTAAAAACTAATTTATTTTAAAAGGTTATTGACCCTCTGTTATAAAAAAAAAAAAGTAGTCCATGACCTATAAAAGTACAGAGTGGTGTTCTGGAACTAGAATATTTTAATTACTTGTTGTAGACTACCACAAGATGAAAATACACTGGGTAAATTGCAAAAGCCTATGATTACAGGACACTGGTAAATATGTACTTTTGTTGTGCTTGGATGACAATAATACAAAAACGAAGTAGAGTTGCATCATTGGATTAGAACAGCAAGTCTTGTAAAAGGAAGTGTTGATGCACAGAAGTCCTCTTGAATAGTGTGTAGCTGTTGTATGTATCCTTCAGTTTTGTCTTCTGCTTGGAAGTGATTTGGAAAGATTTGTGTCTTCTGTTTGCAAAAAGGCTGTTTTGTTGAAATGTGGGGGTTTCTGATGATGGACTCAGAGGAAGTAAAAAAAAAAGAAAACAAAAAATCACTTTGTTGCATTGTTTAGAACAAGCAGTGCATTTTGGGAGAGACAGTGCATTAATTTTCTAGGGATTTTTGTTTGGCTTGTGATGTGATTTTTATTATTTGGGTTTTTTAATAGGACTTGATGTTGGACACATGTTAAATATTTGTTAATATTTGTTTGCAGTAATTTAGCTTTTGTTTATTGTTTCTTGTATCCTGATTTCAGATTTTTTTGTATCTTTGAGGAAAATGTAGTGCTTTTTATACATATTTTAACAATATGTCTTGGGAACAGTTGCTTCAGGGCTTTTTTCTTTCATATTTTGAATAGGTAATGTCTGTACATGAATTGCAAGCTGGTCTCTAGTGGGGACACTGTGGGAGGATGAACACGGAGGAGCTGGAGCTACTGACTGATTCCAAGTACAGAAACTATGTAGCAGCTGTTGACAAAGCACTAAAGAACTTTGAATATTCCAGTGAATGGGCAGATTTAATATCAGCACTTGGGAAGCTAAACAAGGTAAGCCTGACAAGTGCTCTTAAAAAAATTCAGGAACTGCAAAAGGTACTGGTGAACTGTACAGAAGTGCAAGGTTCCAGTCATCTAATACTCTTGCAAATATTTCAGCAGTCTGAGCCAAATGTTGGGTGTGGGCAAGGAGCAAATAAATCAAACACCTTTCTGAGACCTGGAGTTGAACCCTTTGTAACTAAAGGGAGAAGTTACTTACATTTCTGGTGGAAATAAATGCAACATCTCTTCTATTAGTAGCATTTACTTCTAATACAATTCAGTGTTATAGAAATAGTGTGAAAAATACTAACTGGTATGAATATCAGCAGTCGTTTCATGAAGCATGGGTACTAAAATGAAGCTCAAATCATTCATGGACCAGAGAATATTATCGTTCTGATTCATTTTAACAGTTGAGGTTAATGGGCAATACAATTGTAATCTTTAATAGTAGTTTATAAATGAATACAGATCTTGATATCCATAAAAATCTTGTTTTAGTCAATTGTATGTGTTTCTAGGCAGCCCCACTCAGGAAAATGATAGTATAATTGGAAGTAGCATCATTATTTTGTATAAACTCCCATTTCATTCTATTTTTTTATTAAATTGTAGCAGTTCTTGCTGCATGTTTGTGCAATGTGGAGGCTATGATGGGGGGGGAAGTAAAAAAATGTAAATGCAACTCTGTTTTCCAGTCCTGAAATGATTATATAGTTTCAGACAGTGGTGAAGTTTTGTATGTGATTTCACTCTACTGCATTCTCTTAAACATGTTCTGGACTCATGACCCATGCTTTAATAGTCTTTGAGCTAGTGCTAGTGGATTTTGTCAAATGGAAATAGTAGCTTTTTCCTCAAATGGATGAGTAAATGACAAATGGACAAGCTGTAGGCAAGAAGCCCATTACAAGTGAAGTTTTAAATGCCTTGGCAATTTCACCTATAACAAGTATACAAGTGAAAAACATGGCAAAGAAAAAGCTCCCCGGTAGATTTTAATGGCTTTGGGTTTTTTTATTGTAACTTAGATTTGTGTGGTGATTTACTGAACATGTCTTGGAACTCCTTTATAAAATTTGCATTTGATGTTTAACTTCTTTTGTGCTGTTTTTCTTCATGTGCTGATTTACCAGGTGCTACAGAACAACGCCAAGTACCAGGTAGTACCCAAAAAGCTGACAATAGGCAAGCGCTTGGCACAATGTCTGCATCCAGCTCTGCCAGGAGGGGTTCATCGGAAGGCGCTGGAAACATATGAGATCATTTTTAAAATCATTGGACCCAAGCGTTTGGCCAAAGATCTGTTCCTCTACAGGTACAGTATTTTAAACAACTCTGTTCCAAATGCATAGTTGAGATCTTTCTGTTTTCCTGCATTTTGTATTCGCAGTATTACTTTGTTATATAGCAAGAATCAATCAAGAGCCAATTTCTTTCCCTCATGTTGCTGGTGCTTTCCTAGTACTTTTCTGCTGAATATTGCATAGTGGAAGATAAACAGATCACCTAAGTTTTTGTTAGGAACTGATTTTAGTGCACAAAAGCCTGGAATTTATTATTTTTATTGAAATAAAGATTTCTGTCTGTATGTACAGTTTGTATAGTAATTGAAATGTTAACTCCTCATTGTATTAACATTATATCTTTTTTTTTAAGTGGTTTTGGAAAAGAATCTCAGTATAGTTTGTTGCAAAAAACTTTATCATCAAGTAACAAAACAGAAAGATTTTGTTTTGTTAGCATGCGGAGCAAGTACAAACTTTTTCTCAGTCTCTGGAGCTGATGATAATGAAAAGGAAGGATAACCTTGAAAATTTAACTTTAGTCAGCATATATGGTTCCTAAACCTCCATTACAAGATGTACATTTTTGATTGGGTGGAATGGGCAAGACATTAAGTCATTTATTATATAATGAATAGACAGGTGTGTGCACACTGTCACATGTGATTTGTAATCTTTACCTGTTCCTGTTGTTATCCTGTTCTGATTAAAACTTTATCAGCTTGAGAAATAGTGGGATAAAATAGAATTATGTTTAGGTAGGAAAGGTGTGCATTAATGCTTGGAAAGAAATTGTATGCCTTAACATTAGCTCTTCTGTCTTGCATTGTCACGATGTTTATATATAATTACAGAGGGGGGAGTGTTTTGGTTCTCTGTTTCCACGTTTTAAAAGTCACTGTGAACTCATAGCTCACGTTTTTTTTTGCTTGTGTGGTGATTCAGTAGCTGCAAGATCTCATTAACAGTAAGTTCTAGGGTAATGGAAAATGCTACCTTGTATGATCTAACTAAAAGCTATTGTTGCTGCTGCTGGTGCAAAGACAGACACTCACATTAAGGCATTATCAAAGATTCCAGTATTTGTCATGAAAGCAGAATGCCAGTGTCTGAACATCAAATCTTGGAAGTGTTAATAATAGCCTTACAAAGAATAACTGTGGGTTAGTGGGCTGCTTATTGAACAAAAAGACATTTTCTGTAGAAAAAAATAAGCCAATTGACAATGGTCAAGGACAAATTCTGCTAAACAGATAAAGGCAAAAAACATTTTTACCATAAGTCTTGTATTTTGGAATGAGTTTGGTAGGGTTTTTCCCTCTATCATGGACAATTAATAGCAGATTTCTAGGTGTACATTTTAAGACCCTTTTTTACTGTTCTTTGATTTTTCTTCTTCATATGTCAGGGTCTTCTAACCTGAGTCCTCAATGATTTTGAAAATTGGGCTTGTGTTCATGTGCATTTGATTATTGGTACAGTTTGTATAGTAGTTTGTGATACTTAGTAGCAATAGCAAATATAATCTTAGTATCTATGTAACTTCTTAGGAGATCACATTTATAACTTGTGAACTTACATTCAAGTAACTTCAGAACATACTTGCAGTGTTTTCAGTCAGGCTGTTTCATAAACAGTATTGTGGATAGGTTTTACTGTTTTAGAATCTGTTTTCAGATTTAGAATGTGTTTTCAGGCTGAATTTATGAAGTAAATATATACTTTGATGCCACTTAACAGTATAAATAGCTTAAATTTTACCTCGAGGTTACTTGCTGAAATAAAACACCATGATTTTTTTTTTCAGAAAATTATTTCTATAAATCTCCTCAAATTGTTCTTATCTGGTCTTGTTTTGTTCCTTAATAAATGCAAAGAAAATGTATTTTTAAGTACTATTTTCATTGTGATGTGGTTCAATATGGGCAAAATTAACATTCTGTTATGCAGAGGTGCTTCTGGTTTATCATATTTGTTTTATTGGTGAAAGACTGTCATCTCTGGGCCTTCAGTGCTTGTTATCACAATAGCAATAAAGCTCATAATATTAGCCTTGGGATACCACCCCGTCCATCTAAAGGCAGTCATATTGTGTGGTGGTCTATGCCTATGCATAATTCCATGAAAAAATCTAATGCTTATAATAACTGTACTGGATGTGCCTGTAGCAGTCTTTAGAGAGAAATAACATTGTCACATGAGAAGCTTCTTTAAAAAAGTTAAAATTTATTTTTCACAGTTCTGGACTATTTCCACTCCTTGCCAATGCTGCTATGTCTGTCAAGCCAACATTATTGAGTCTGTATGAGATTTATTACCTCCCTTTGGGAAAAACATTGAAACCAGGACTGCAAGGACTGTTAACTGGGATTCTGCCTGGGTTAGAGGAGGGATCAGAGTATTATGAAAGGTAAGGATACTTATGTTAATAAGGTGACATACTTGGTCTGGGTGGGGGGTTTGCTGTAACTTTTCACTATGTACTTGTATGTGGATTTTATTGTTTTCAAGATGGTTGCTTTTAATTTGATTGTGTCATATGATATTAATTGCAACAGAATGGTATGGTAGGAGCTTCTTAGCATTGATTAGGACAAATTAACTGTTAGTTGTTCCTGCCAATAGTTATGGAAAAGGAATTGGCATTAAGTAGACTTAGTGTTATATGCCAGTCTCTTCTCCCAGGTAGCAAGCAATAGAACAAGAGAAAATGGCTTCAGGTTGTTCCAGGAGAGGTTTAGATTGGATTTAGGAAAAATTGCTTCACCTAAAAGGTTGTCAAGCATTGGAACAGACTACCTGGGGAAGTAGTGGAGTCACCCTGCCTGGAGGTATTTAAAAGCTGTGTAGATGTGGCATCCTGGGACATGGTTTAATGGTGGATTTGCAGTGCTGGGTTGGACTCAATGATCTTGAAGGTCTTTTCCAACTTAAACAATTATGACTCTTGATATGTGTTGACACACAACTGCAGCATCTGGGCTACTGAGGTAGCATCTTAACATATTACAGGATGAAGTTATACTCCAGCACTTAGAATTTTTGGAATTGTTCACATGCTTACGTATTCTTGACATTTCCAACTTCAGAAACTTGAATTTTCAGAACTTGTATGAGAAGAGCAATTCAACACTGTCTTTTTCTATTTCTGTGTAGGCAGACACACCCACACAGTGTAGTTGGCATCACTACAACAGGGAACAAGGTCTATCCAGCTTGCCTTCTGGGGCCTTCCATGGGGTGTAGAGGTGCTGCCACATGAGTTGGAGGAAATGAGGACAGGGGAACATATTGCTTGTGCTCAAAGAATTGGGGTATTTTTATGCCCTGTTATCACCAGAAGGACTCAGTGCAAGGAATGAGAGGGCAAAAGCCATCTGCTTTGATTCTTTTCTTTAGTAGCTGTGCTTTCCTGCTGTCTGTCTGAAACCTCTGTCTGTAGCAACACTTGTCTTTAAGTAGCAGATGAAGGAGTTATTTGGCTCTTTGAACATAAGGAGTACATAAGGAATACATAAAGAGAAGCTGTGGGCAGGCCAAAAGCATTTTGCCAGCCAGATTGGTCCACAGGCTTGCTAGCTGGATTGCTCTGTTCAGGCTGCATTATAAGGTTCATTATAAGTGTATAACTGGACTTCTCTTGGCCTCTCAAAAGCAAGCTTTGACCTTCCTGTAACAATTAGGTTTAATGCTTATTAAAACTGGGGGCAGGGGCAAGAGCTGTGATAGATGCCCTGATTCAGCTGATTTGGTTTTACTGCAGAACAAACACACTGCTGGAGAAAGTTGCTTCAGCTGTGGATCAGTCAGCATTCTACAGTGCTCTCTGGGGGAGCCTCCTCACCAGCCCTGCAGTTCGCTTGCCTGGCATCACTTATGTCCTCTCCCACCTGAACAGGAAGCTGTCCATGGAGGATCAACTCTACATAATTGGCAGTGACATTGAATTAATGGTAATGTTTTAATGGAACAATGGATTTATAATAAGTAACAACATTGAAGTTACTTACTTATGTAATGTATTTCAAGGGGAGATTTAGATGTATTCTCCATCTTTAAACTTAGCCTTTGAAGAGATAAAAATGTGTGTTTATTATAGCTCCAGTTAAACTGATGTTTTGGTGCATGATAGGAGTGTTTCAAAGCTGATTTAATGTATCAGAACTGCTTAGGTTTTGTGTAAAACTTTCTATTTATTATATGCTTCAGCTAAAAGTGATTGAATTTTGTTGCATTTTTTGGTTTTTTTTGTAAAGATGTAGAGAATAATTTTGTCTTTTAAACTTAAGATATATTCATTGGTAATATACGAAAGCTGTATAGTTTAGGGAATCTTTTGATTCTGTGTTTCCTCAGTGTGAAACTTTTTATTGTCCTGTTTTATCTTGTTTCATTATTCAAAATTAAAGTAACTTCATTTAATACTTATCATTATTTATAAATAACTGTTCTTATTTTTGAGTGCTGTCTTGTATCTACCTTCTTAAAATAATAAATAACTCTTTTGTGGGGGGTCTGCCATTACTTCAGGTGGAAGCAGTAAGCACTTCAGTGCAAGATACCAGTGTTTTAGTACAGAGGAGCACATTGGACCTTATCCTTTTTTGTTTTCCTTTCCACATGAGCCAGGTAGGTTATTAACATGAGAGATGAATAGACAAATTCCTAAATGTACTTCACTTCTTAAGTCAGTAGAAGTATTTGGGTGGTTTTTGTTAATAATTTTCTTCACTCTCCAACAGTTACATGTAAGAGTTTCTCTGACAGGTTTGGCTATTCTCATGTCATGATCTCTGGTCTTCTGCTTTTTAACTTGGTGTGAAGTTGAAGTTAACTTCTATGTATGTAAGATCAAATTATGTTTAGTCTATGCAGAAACTTTTAATTTGCTCCAAATTGATGAGAAAGCAAATTACCTGTTCATTTGCAAGTTTCCAATTCCCAGTGTTCAAAATCAGCAAAAGGTAATCCTCTTAGCACAACAGATTCAGAACACTGGAGAATTGAAAATGGTTTTTGGCTTTGGGTGAGTGGTTAGCCCTAGTGGTAGTGAGAGATAGACCTTACGACTTATAGATAATTTTTTGGACTGTATTTATTGTTAGTTATGTCCTGTTTTTAAATGATCCATGGATTATTTAACTCCTAGAGGAAAACTTATACAAGACTGATTCTCATCTTGTTAGAAATTAGGCAAAACCTGCACTTTCATGTAAAAAAGAGTTGTGTTCTTGCTTGTGGAAGTGGTTCATTCACATTTATCAGTTACTATAGGAGTATCTGGAGTGTCTCTGTTTAGGTACTGAAATGTTGCAATTATCAATACAGCATTTTTTCAATATTAAGACTTACACAAGCACTTAAAGTGGTAAGAAACTGAAAAAGTACTTCAATTTTTTTAAACTGGATTTTATGAATTTTCTTCCAAAGCTTTTGCCTCATAGTAAAATGAAATGTCTTGTAATAAAAAGGAGCTGTTGGTCAAATCTGTTATCTTTGCTGTTCTTAAAAGGTGTGTGCTATTATATAGTATGTATTCCAAACAATAATCATATTTTGGTTTTCTAAGAGCAAGATTGTTTTCTTGTACTATGCTGAATTCAGAAATATCAAAACATGAAACTAGCTAGGCTTTAATGAACACTAAGTTGCTAACATAGAAAAAGTGCTACTTTTCGTAGTTAAATTTGTGTTTCTAACCTCTTCAGGCAACACGTCCAGACATGATCAGAATTTTGTCAGCAGCCCTTCATGTAGTGCTGCGGAGGGATATGTCACTCAACCGAAGGCTTTATGCATGGCTTCTAGGTAGGTTTGTATTTCATTCCATGGGCCACTGAAAGTGCAGGAAGGATTTTATTTTCAGTAGCAGTGTTTGCACTACTGTGTAGAAGGAGTCTTGGAAAAATTAAATACTCAGTTTCTTTCATAAGAAAGAAAGGGACTTTCTCTCTCCATGGATATAGAAGATGAAGAATGTCATCCTGGAACTCATTTCTGTCATATAAATTGTTTGTGCATTTTTCTCTAGCAGCAATTATGGGCCACGTTCAGGGGTAGAGCCTGATGTAGTAGGCTCATGGAAACAGCCACTCTGAAACTCTTTCTCTAAAAACATAGAATGGAGAAAACAGAGAATAGACATTATGGAGTGTAAATGATAGTTGGAGCACAACAGTATAGATGACATGAAAAGAATGCTGAAGAACATTGATATTACAGTTTCAGTATGCAAGCTTTAAACTTCATTAGATCTTTGTATGATTGAAGTAACAGATCATCAATCACTTTTCAACACCTTTCTGGAGTAAAAATTGAGCAATTGGGAATAGAATTCTTCCAAATGACAAAATCAAAACAGTACAAATTTAAATTTTTATACAAAACCAGCAGGTAATCAGAAGAGGGTAGCAAAGAATTATAGCTATTAGAAGGCTCTTAACTATTCAGGGAGTAGTTAGAAGATGAGAAATTAGAAAATTTTAGTGAGCAATTACTCTTATTCAGCCTTGTTATTTTGAGGAAATGAAGCCTGTGGTCACACGAATCTGACCGGTTACTCTTGAAACCCATTTTGAAATAAGTCAAAATCATGGAAGTTCCCAAGTGTGTCCCAGGAACTGCAGACTGAACAGAGATACATGAAGTAGCTTCTCTACTTGATATGTTTTGTAGTCTGCTGTTACCCTCTTTGTTTGACTTCCCAGCTCACCAGCAAGCACATATGTGCTTCTCAGGCTACCCAGATCCCTTCCCAGCAGATCTTGCCCCTTTCCCAGCTCATAGTTAAGACGTCAGAGGTGGGTAGTCTGTGTGTGACTGGGGAGAAAGGAAGTAAGTAGCAAAGGGCCCTGATAATTGAAATTGAACTGATTATAAAGGCAGGGAAGAAGTCAGCAGCAGTGTTTTGCATGATAGAGTTGGTTGTATTGCTGTAGGAGCTGAAGGGGTTTAGAAGTTAAAGATGAGAAAATCCTGTCATCTTTGGTTAATCATTCCTCAAGACACTGACTTGCAAAGGATTCATCTTTTCAAGAAAGACAATGAAATGCAATGTTGTTCTCCATACCTGCATTTTTAAATTTGGGAAGGAAGTAGTTTCTAGATTAAACACTGCAGACACGTTTCATCTAAATTTGATGGATTAGATCAATCTTTTGCTATTATTGAAATATATATTTTACGTATTTAAAATATCATGCTGCTTTTTTAGTTGGAACCTTCTTTTACAGCTACCTCAGGAACACAGTCTCTTCTGTATGACTGAAAGTCATACAGCTTCAGAGAATACTTTTACAGTGACTTCCAGGTCCCGTGTTGTGAACAGTGAAACTTCCTCTATTTGCTATATATTTGGACAAACTTTTTGACAATATAGGATTTTTGATTTTTTTTTTCTTTGGATGTTGTGCTGCTTTTCTATTACCATGATTTTCTGTTCCTAATAAGAGACATTGCAGGTGGAGATCAGTTATGTTGGAAGACTGTCAGAATTCTGTTGTTCTGTATGATACTGTTTAATTGTGGTGTTTGCTATTCCTTCCTGTTTTACAGCTAGAGGTGCCCTATTAACATTCTCTATTAATTGAAATCATACACATCTCCTTAAGTCAGGTTATCTTAAACATTGTTAACCAATTGATTTTTTTTCTTCATTAAGCCTATTTTTTGTGCAATTAAAAACTTACTGGAAAATGAAACTTACAATACAAAGGTCCATCTCTTTTCTATAATTTTGAATTAAAGAAAAAATATTTTTTGTAGTGTGACTGGTATTCTTTCTAAGTGCCTTAGTCATGTCAGTGTATTTTGATGATCATCTCTATATATTTAAAACACTGAATTTTGTGTTCTCATTAATATTGAAATGTTTTTATGCAACAGCTTGTGGGGTTTTTTAAGGACTGTGGGTTTTTTCGCATTTGTGAAAATTCTTCTTTTGTGCAAGAAGTAATTGGTTGATAATATTACATAAAACTATTTTTTTTTATTTGTGTGCAAACTGCTTGTATGAAAATATAACTTAGTTTCCCATATTAAACTCTGTAAAATCATCTTTTTCTTGCCAACGTGACTTGGACTTCATATTGGTAAGTTATCAGTGCTAGTGTGTTGATTTCTAGTTTAAAGAAATTGGCAATATATTCTATTGAACTCCAAATATTTAACTGCTTTGTCTTTTGTTTACTTGAAGGTTTTGATAACAATGGTGCCCCTGTAGGACCCAGAAGTACAAGGCACAGCAATCCTGAGGAGCATGCCACTTACTATTTCAACACCTTCTCTAAGGAGATGTTAGTCCAGGTAGCTATACAGTGTTTTATTGGGGCATATGTTTTTATAAACAGATCCTGATCAAAGTTGCTGGAACCTTCTTTTGACTTGCCAATACAATGTGACAATGTAATCTTGTCTCTTTGTGATATTTTCGTCCCATTCTTCTAAAACTTTCTCACTCGAAAAATGAAGACATGAAATAATGTGTTTCTCTAGAATAGCAGAATGAACAGAACAAATATTAGATTTCTGCCTCTACTTTTCCACAATGAATGAAACATACGTGGATGTTATTCAATAATAACCTGGCACACTGGAGCATGTTCTTTCATGAAATGGAATTGGAGAATTCTCTTTTGTAGCTATGGAAAGTCCTCTGTGTCTTGGGAATCAGAAAAAAACTTACCAAGTGTCACTCAGAGTCTGTGTTAAAAGGGTCTTTCTCCCTGCTAGGAAAAGGGAACATCATCTGCTCTCTGTTGACAGCCAGGAATAGTTGAGAAAAATTGGCAGTTAAACTAGTTTACCCTTAAAGCCTTGCAGTGTGAGCTGAGATCTGGTTCTAAGAACTGTGCTGCTTTTCTCACAGTGGTTGAAATACAGATGTCTTTTAAACTGCTGTGGCTCTGATCTCGGATTCAGGAAGACATTTTATCGTTAAGGCAAATTGATAAGGTCAGAATTTTTGAGTCAGAACTGTGATGCTGTGAATGGGAGTGAGAGTGGCAGTTCTAACAGTAGTAACTGACACAAGAATATTCAGCTTATCCCAGTTCAAAGCTGACACCCAGCACAGAGCTAGCACCTTCAGTTTTTTCTGAAAGTTGTGAGATCTGCTGTTGTACTGATGAGGAATAGACCTCAAAATTCCAGTATTCCAGCAGTAAGGACCTCGTTGGCACTGTCTCACCCTTCTCTTACCACCCTTATGCCTTCCTTAGCAGACGATTGAGAAATTATTCAAAATGTAAAGGAGAGGCCTGAATGAGCTACAGTTTCACCTTTACCTTACATTAAAAAAACCCAGCATCATTTAGGCATGGTTAATGGTTATGGTCTTCTTAAATCTGCCCATCTTTTCAACTTAACCTGTGTCAATAAAGCTTTTCTGTCTGAAAAGAGCATGGACCTTTGAATCAGTGCCTTGCCTATACATAATACAAATGACATATGGCTTCTAAAACGTTTTGCTGCCTCTTGAAAGATGTTAAGAGTGTTGCTCCTTTCTGCCATCTCTAGCAGTCTCTTGGTGTTTTGTTTTATCCAGTCAACTCGTATCTTATTCACAGTTACAATGTACTGAAAATTCTGACCTTCTAAAGACATATGAAAGTACAGAAGATTTTTCTTTAAAATACTTGCTGATAATAATAATAATAATAATAATAATAATAATCTGGTTTGTAGCAGATAGCAAGGCCCAACTGGTTTTCATGGCTCTACTCTTTCTTATCTCTCTTTTTTTTTTTTTTTCTGTTGCCCTTTTTTTTTTTTTGAAACTGTAAAAGATACAAACTAGCTGAGACAGTCAAGTCAGCCGGGCTGAAAACAGAGCAAAACCTGTGGTCGTCTCAAAGGGTTGTTTTTAATTCTGCAGCTCATTCCCTAATCAGCTTTGGTATAGAAACTCAGTCTTCTGATTTATTTTCAAAGTTTTCATCCACTTAAGTGAGTGTATCATAGGACAGATGGTATTTTATTAAGCCCTTAATATCTACTTGTTTTATCTTCTCCAGTAATTTGTTCATTAATGCTCATGTCTTCTCTTTTATTCTTAAGAAATATTGAGTTATCCGCTTATAATACTTTATTTTGATTTTAAATAAAATACAAGTTACCAAGTTCTGTCCCACAAAAACATTCACAGAAAGATGAAGTTGAGAGAATGATGGGAGTCTGAGCTGCAGTGAGATAAAATAGTGGTCTCCACTACTAAGAATTTTCCCTTTTATTGCTTTCTAGCTTTCTTTTTGTTTTCCTGATATGTTTTTGCTCTTTGTAGGCAATGGTTGGAATATTACAAGTTAATGGACAGGGAGAAGAAAGCACATTAATGCAAGACTTAAAGCCTTTTCGAATTCTTATCAGTTTGCTGGATAAACCTGAACTAGGTAATTTTAATTTACTCTTTTTAAATCGTTTCATGTGATTTTGCTTTGAAAATTTTTCTCTCTTTTTATCAAATTGGAAAAGTTATATACTTAGTATGGGCAGGTTAGCCAGATTTATTAGGTCTTCCAAGCTATAGCTCTGTTTTGTATTGAATTTAATGCAGTTATCAGATTTACCTTTTACTAAATGCCCTTCCTTCTACTTTCTACACAGGAAACAGTAAATTGAAGTCATAGAGAGAACTAATTGCATGTTGAAAGAAATGCAGATTGGATCTTTTTCATTTCTTTCATCAAATAATGACTTTTATAAATCCCAGCTATTGCTTTTCGGAATAACCTGTTCCTTCTTCGAATGCACATGCAGAAATTATAGATAGTAACGAGAAAACGTTAAATGTTTTTCAGAAAAATTTATGCAGAGGAAGCAAGTATTGTTTTGGTTTTGTGGGTGGTTTGTTGGGATTTGTTTTTGGTGTTTCTTTTAAATTTTCTTTTCTCTTACTTAAAGTGTTTAAATGCCCTCTTTAGTAGATAAGTTCTGAGGACTATGGGACAAAAGTATTTACAGTTAAGACTTGGATATCTTGTGTTCTTTGGAATACAGTTTTGAAGGTGACTGAAAAAAATCTAAATTATTTTCTAAATCTGTTACGAGATTTGAGGGTGATTTTTATAAAACCATAAAAATACAATAATTAAAGAAAAGAATTGGTTAGGACAGAAGAAGTACAGGGAACAAAATATCTGTCATAAATTTGCCATCTTGTAATTTGTGATTTCTGGGAATCAGTCTAAATGTTCAGAGGCAGTGTGTATGGTAGGATTTCATGAAGTAGCAAAGGTTTGAGGATTCTTTCAGCAAAATGAGATGTAATAAGCTAAAAGGATTTTTGCTTAACTCCATGAGCTTGCTTTTACTGAAGGCAGCTAAATGAGGCTAGGAAACACATAAAAAAATAAATGATATCTCAAGCAGGATTACCTTTTAAATCCTTTTCAGAATAATTTCGGGTTTTTTTCTTCAAAATTGAGATTTAGCACAAATCCAAAGGAGGAGCTATTTTATAGAATCATAGAAGTTTTTGTGTTGGAAGGGACTTTACACATTATCCAGTTCCAACCTCCCTGCCACAGACAGGGAAACCTCCTACTAGACAAGGTTGCTCAAAACCCCATCCAACCTGGCTTTGAACACTTATAGGGATGGAGCATCCACAGCTTCTCTGGGCAGCCTGTTCCTGTGCCTCATTACCCTCTGGGTAAAGAATTTTTGCCTAGCAATCTAAATCTCTCTTCTTTTAGTCAAGAACTGTTCCCCCTTGTCCTATTACCATCTGCCTGTATAAAAAGTCTCCATCTTTTCATAAGCCCCATCTAAATACTGAACAGCTACAATGAGGTCTCTCTGAAGCCTTTTCTTCTCCAGGCTGAACCAGCCCGATTATCTCAGCCTGTCTTCGCAGGAGAGATGTTCCTACCCACTTAGTATCTTTTGGCCCTCCTCTGGACTTGCTCCAGCAGGTCCATGTCCCTGTGCTAGGCATCCCAAAGATGGATGCAGTACTCGAGATGGGGTTCAGGAAAGCAGAATAAAAGGTCAGAATCACCTCCTTTGGCCTGCTTTTTCAATGCAGCCCAGGCTGCAGTTGGCTTTCTGGGCTGCAATTGCACGCTTTCAAAAAGTACCATGCAGACTATATCCTGAACTTAATAAACCTGCCTCAAATTAAAAGGAAGTATGATGCTTAAAATATTATATCTTGTATTTGCATTTAAGTGTTTGAGCATATTGACCATATGCTAACAGCATGAGTTAGTTAGGGGTGAGTGTTTCAAAGTGTTTTATTGGAAGCCACCTCCAATCAAGAATCCGTGAGGTCCATTTACATGTTACAGAGCTGAGCTAATGAAAGGGGTGTGTTGGCTTGAACATGATCTGTATTGCTGTGACTGCACAGCTTTTGAGCTTGGTGTGTTTGTATCCAGCTGCCATTGTATGCACACTGAACATGGGGCAAAATAACCCCACTTGTTCTTCGTGTACTCCCAGGCACTACAGTTGTCTCAGTGTTTCTGGAATGCAAACAAACCAAACTTCCTGACATTCAGGTAGTTTGAGATTGAACCAGAAGGAATTTTGTGGTTTCAGTGACCAAAGCTAGCCAATGATTTCAACAGCTTTCCGCTGTGGACTGTTGGCAATGCTATAATGCAAGAGTGTGACTGCTGGTATTTCTCCCTAGGCCCTGCCATCCTAGAGGATGTACTGATTGAAGTGTTTCGAACGTTATATACACAGTGCAAAGCAGAACTGGAGCTTCAGACAGAGCCATCATTCAACAAAGATCACACACAGCTAAGCAGGTAAATAATTATTATAATGTATTGTTTATTATGTGTTAAATAATACATCCTTGTTGCTGGAACCATGACTGTGAAACCTGTGGTACTGTGATATGTTTTCTTCATGATACAGGATCTATTGACATTAATTGCAACTTCTGTGTTCAGTGCAAAGGTGTCAAGTGGTTGGCTTTATTATTTTTATTTCTTAATATTTAGCATATGTTTTATTCTTTATCCATGACAAAAATGTTTATTTGATTGTGATATTCTTTATATCTGTATTCTTCGAAAACAAAATAGACTGATGGGTTTTCTTGTAGAAGAAAAATGAAGACTGCAACAAGAGAGCTGGGGAGTGGGATATCAAGTTTCAAGATTTGAGTTTAATATTTTAAAAGATGGAGAGGAGATGGGTGTTAAAAGCTGGAGAGGGGAGAAAACAACTATGGTAAAAACAGGTCTATTAAAAATGTGGTTAAAAGACAAATACTAAAGAAAGGATAAAGGAGAAGCCTAGCAACTGTGAAAAGACATTGGTATGAGCAGCCTGCCAAATATCCTGAGCCCTTGAGCAACAGCTATTTGTAGGGATGAGAGGAGGATAATTTGTCATTGTTACTTGACAGTGGGTAAGCTCACAGCAATGTGTAATTATATAGCTTGAAAAATAATTAAAAAAATATGAAATGTTTTTTTTATTTTCTTTCAGCAAACTGAGAGAAAACAAGAAAACAGCAGAATTGATTAAAACTGCCAATCTTCTTTTCAATTCCTTTGAGCCTTATTATATGTGGGATTACATTGCTCGTTGGTTTGAAGAGTGTTGCAGGTAAGTGATAGTATTTAATCTCTCTATGTGTAAAGTTGAATTTAATTTTTGTTTTATATACTTTTGTTCTTCAAAGAAGTCAGTCTCATGAGATGATTTACTCTAATTATTTATAACTTCAGTCTTCTGGCCAGTTTTTATCAGATGTGATTATGGGTCTTTGCAGCATGAGTTCTTACAAACTCAGTGTCTGGGTTAAGTCAAGAGACAGACTTAGACCCTCTGCTGAAGGGGAGACTCCAGAGTGACCACAAAGCAGGTTTTGTTGTGTCTAGTCAGTACAGGATTACTCACTGTACAAACTGATTTTGGTAAAACTGACAGATTTACCAGATATCCGATGTGTTGTCATTCGTTCTGCTCTTTTTGGGAAAAAGAAGGGTGGGAATCCTGTGCATGACAAGGAGGGCTACAGGAGAAAATAGCAAACCATAAATCAGGGAAAATTGAAAATGTTAACAGGAGGGAAGGGGATGGAAGGGAAGGGCAGGGCAGGGATTTTTGCTGTTGCAAAGGGTCAGTGATATAGAGATGGATGTAATGAAATGTCAGATGAAATGTATAGAATTTTTTTTCATTGCTCATAGAATTGCTTGATAAAATATTAAGATACTTGGACATGAATTTGTTTATGAGCCAACAGTATGCTGCCATAACAAAATAAAGCTGTGTCTTGGGATGCATTATGAGGGCCGTGGGTAGCAGGTGAAAGCAAGTTATTTTTCACTTAGTGTTTCTAAGGACAGACATTTAATGTTGTGTCCAGCTTTGGACATGCCACCTGAGGAGAAGTGTTGAGAAGCTGAAGAGACTCTACTAGAGAAACTACTAAGCTGTCAGTTATAGGACACTGCATTGAAGGTTGAGGTAGGTGAGTTTGGTTTAGCCTGGCAGAGAGGGAAATTGAATGGCACTCTATGACTTCCTGAAGGGCATTTGCAAAGTTCGTGCAGCTATACTTTTTATAACAGCTGATGGAAAACAAAGGACAGCAGTAAGTGCTCACTCAAGTGGTCAGGTTGGACTTTGAGAAACTTTGTTAAGAACATTGTGCAGCAGTGGAAGAGGTGGAGCAGTGGAGCCAGGAAGGCTGTGGAGCTTTCTTGTGAGATTTCCATAACTCTGCTAGACAAAACTGTAGATGAATTTATCTAGTGTTTTTAGCAGTCCTGTTCAGTGTGAGAGGTTGATTTGCATGTCTGTGACTTGATTTTTGTGTATTGGGCTGAATTGCTAACATAAGGAAAACCATCTACAGCCAGCTGGCATGCAGGTGAGTATTTCACTACATATAAGTGTGTTCCTGTCAACATATATACTGAATTGCCTTATAAATTAATGAAAGCTGAAGAATTGTTTCTGTTTGGATTTTTTTCCTACATGAGCTACTGTATTTAAGTTTTTTTTTTTTCTTCCATGCTCAATTTTCTGTAGCTTGAATTTCCTTATTTACAAATGAAGACTGTTTGTTTTACACCAAAAGGCTGCTTTTTTTTCTGAAGGAATAGCATGGGACCAAATAAGCTACTTAACAGTAAAATGAGAAATTGCTTATTGGTTTATAGTGATTATCCCCAATATATACAGCTTTGCATTAAGTTACAGAAGTATGGTTAGTGTAAGGTAGGGAAAATATTGTGAAACCCTATTTGAATTTTGCAGGAGGACTTTACATGCCAGACTTCAGACTGGGCCTGGAGGTGATAGTGAGCAATCTGAGTTACCTTTGACAAATTTCTGCTTGTTAGTGGATTTTTTGTTGGATATTGTTTCTTTGGTAAGAATTGCTTTATTCATTACTAACATTGAGGGTCTGTATATTTATGGCCTGAGGAAATACTATGTATACTTTATTAATTGCTTTTCCTGAAACTATATCGACATAAAGTGTCATTAAAATAAGTTTTTGGTTCATTCTATGATTCTTGATAGACTGGTTAGACATAACTGAAATTGGTTTTTTTATGATGCTTATACCTGAAAATTTTAGTCTGTCCTCATTTTCTTTTCTGTGTATATATTGCAAGTATAGTCTTTTGTAGTTTGATATGCTAGTTTAAATGTACAGCTTTCTTTTAAGGATCTTTTAAATGTCATGATAAGATGTAAGATGTCTTCTTTTTCTGTTGTCATTGCTTAATGTAGCAAAGACTGTTGGAACTGTTTTTTCTATAGCTGTCTTTCCTCAATTCTTTGCTTTCTCATTTCAAAGCCTACTAGAAGTATGAGAGTGCTGTGTCAGGTATGGCAATCAGCCTGTTCTTCCTTTGGTTCTTAATAACTTGTTTATCTTTCATTCTTAAACTTTTATCTTAAGATTAATAAAGTAATAGTAGCAGTCTTCAGCCTTTGTATGATGTTTTTTAATGTAGTTGTTGTTTAATGAACAATATGTAGTAGTTTGGAAAACAGCTAAATATATTTCTATTTGTTTATTATCCAACTTTAAAGTCATTTTTGTAAATATTTTTTTAGTAAAGCATGTATTTTTTATTCTTGGATATTAAGATATTAATTTTACGTTTTCCATGTCTGTATGTTTGGAACACAGTTAAGCAAATGATAGGAGCTCTGTTGTAGAAAATAAATTTCAGGGTGGAATTTGGTGTGACAAATAACAAGTATTTATTATTACTTTACTACTCCTATTACTAGGAGACTTACATTGAAATACAGACAGAACACTTGCCTCAGCTGTTGCTCAGGATGATTTCTGCATTGACAAGCCATCTTCATACTTTGCACTTGTCTGAGCTTACCGATTCTCTCAGACTCTGCTCAAAGATCCTTAGTAAGGTTCAGCCTCCATTGCTCTCTGCTGGTACAGATGGTATCCTGCAGCTTCCTACTGGACACAGCAGCTCCATCAAAGAATGGGAAAACAAAAAGGTAACTGATTAGGTTTTGCAGCATCTTGGAAAATAGCTTCTTATCTGGAAAAAAGAAATGGGCTTTCTGAGCCTGTGTTGAACACCCTACAAGTCTTTGATTAGATTTAGACATTACAATATGTGTGAAACCTGGGTAATCAAAGTAACTTACAGTGGTAAAATTTCTTAATTCTTAGGGTTTTTAACCCAGATTTAGTATTATATATGTATAAATTACTTCAGAATCAAGGCCTAAGAAAGAACTAATCAACTAAAATTTGTAAGGCACTTCGAGTATGATGAAGTAAAATAACTGGACTGAAAAGAATTCATCATTTTGGTTAAGTATCAGGCATCTGTAAATTCTTTCACCCAATTTATATGCATTGGTTTAATACGCATTGCGTATTTTACTGTCACTGTTGAGTTCTTAGAATAATTTATTAAAGAAATAAAATAAATCAGCCAGCAGCTATTTCTCTTTTAACCTTGTCCAGTTTGTTCTATACAGCCATGGCTCTGTGAGGTATGTTAAGTGACATGCCCTGAAATCCTTGTTTTCCAGCTGAAGAAGTTTAAGGAACATCATAGAATAAATTAGGCTGGAAGTGACAGTTACAGTGCACTGCTCAAAGCAGGGCTGATTTCAAAGTTAGATTTTACTTTAAAGCTAGGTCATGTCACTCAGGTTCATATTCGTCTTAATTTTGAATATCTCCAAGGATGAAGTTACCATGACTTTTCTGTACAGCTTGTTTGCACTGTTATTTATTTAGAATTTCCATTGTTGCAGCTTGTGTTGGTTGCCTTGTGTTCTTTCACTGTGGATTTCTGAGCTTATCTCCATCTTTTCAGCTGCCTAATGGGAACTCACAGAGAGCAATAAGGCCATCTTCACCCCCTCCACATCTCTTAGCATTCTTTTAAACTGAGTAAATCCAAGTCTCTGAGCATTCCTTCTGTGTCAGGAGCACCTGTGGTGACTTTCCATGGGGCATACTCAGTACATAAGAGTTTCTTTTGTATTAATGAGTGCAAAATTGGATGCAATATGCTGGTTGTGGATGTAGAACTGCTGAGCAGAGGGGACAAATTGCTTCCCTTGATTTGGTGACAGTATTTTGCTGATACAGTCCTAGATGTGGCTGGTCTGCTTCACCAAAGGAGTCCCCTGCTGGCTTGTGTTCCCCTTGTCAATTAGGACTCCAGCATCCTTTATTCAGGATCCTATCCTTATTCTTTCTAATTGATACCTGCCTTGTTTTTGTTCCTTTGGGGTTTGTTTTGTTTGGTTTTTTTTTAATAAAGCCTGTTTTAATTGAATTATGTTAGCCTTTGAGCCTTCATTGGCCTTCTGCTTCTAATTACAACTGTCTCGTATGTGGCCGTGGTTTCTCTTAAGAGATAGTGAAATTATTTTCCATGCTTCTATCACTTCTAGATTGTATTTTTTAAAATGGGGTCATCGTTTATGTCTCTTCAAGCTTTTTAGTACATAGCTTTCACTATTTTCTGTGCTAATATGTCAAATTTCCATTCTTCCATATCTGGTAAAGCAAGACATTATTCACTTGAAATAATAATATCAGTGTTTTTACGTATTCATGAAAAAGCTTTTCATATTATTTTGTAATGCTCAAATTCTGTATTTAACACATACAGTGATTAGAGTCAGAACAATCCTGGGGCCTGTTAGGTCTCAGGCAACATCACCCATTGCCAGTAAAATGCAGGAAATGGGCACTTGCATTTAGGGCCACTAATACATTTCTGTTTTGTTTCCCTACCTCACATTCTCACCAGGAAACAGAGATTATGCTGCCAGTTACTAAGACTGTAGAGGGCTAGAGCAGTGCAAAAAGCCACTCTGGGTGCTTTCTGAGTAAAAGCCATTCATGTATTTGTGCATATTCTGAACTGACAAGGAATTAAAACAGATAATAAGTCATGAAGAACTGTTCTTGTTGCAGCAACCTCTCTCATTTTGAGGAGATGATTTATTTTCTTTCCAGTTGCAAATGATTAGTAGTTTTTAAATGAAAAGTTTATATCTTTTTGTAATTATAACTTTGCATTTGATGATTTATGATGCTGTATAAATTAATAATACCTATGCCTACATATTTCAGTATTCTTTCATAATAGAATAGACATGGCTATGATCTGAAGAAAATGTTAAAACCAATAATATTAAGTATTTTTCTTGATAAACCATTTTCTTTTAATCTTAGCTTAGTCTAGCAGAAACACCAAACATTGTTTTGCATAAAATGTATTTGTATGAATGCATTTAAAACTCTGGAATAAAATTGTTACTTCCAAATGAAGACACTAATAAATACTGTTTTGCTAAGACCTAAATAGCCTACTTTGAACAATCATTAAACTTTTATTTTACTCAGGTGCCATCAGTGTCATTTGAAAATCCTAATGATGTGTTTGAAGACGGTGAAAATCCTCCAAGCAGTCGATCATCAGAAAGTGGATTCACTGAGTTTGTACAATACCAGGCAGATACAACTGATGACATTGACAGAGCACTGAATGAAGGTCACAGTACACCTGGCATCCCTATTGTTGGTAGCACTTCCTCAGAGACTGAGACAGCATCAACCGTGGGTTCTGAGGAGACCATTGTACAGCCTCCTTCTATAATGACACAAGGGACAGCAACTCGTAGTGGGAAAACGATCCAAAAGACTGCAATGCAGTGCTGTTTGGAATATGTCCAACAGTTTTTGACCAGATTTATCAACCTCTATATCATTCAGAATAATTCCTTGTCTCAGCCCTTAGGGGCAGAGCTTCCGGTAGATCCCACTAGAGTGCAAGGACAGAGCACAAAATGGGACAGAGAATCACAAGATGATGCTAAGGTGAAGAAAACAAACAAGAAGAAAACACCGAAAGAATACCTTCCTGCCTTTATTGCTGCTTGTCAGCTCTATCTTGAATGTTCGAGCTTTCCCGTTTACATTGCTGAAGGAAACCGCACTTCAGAATTACATCCTGGGAAGCCTGAAGTTGGTAAGATGCATTCTCATTTCTTCTTTGTTTTTAAAATAATATTTTTTTTATTTTTCTGCCAAAAAATTTTGAAGTAATAGTATAATGCTTTGTGTGTGTTGCTGTTTGCTGTTCCTCCCCAAAATCTAAGTTTTCTTCTGTATCAGTTGGTTTACATTTGGAAACTAAATTATTTTCTTATATATTTTTAAGAATATTGCTGGCGTGGAATTTGACAGTAATTAATATTGGGGTGCAAAATATAAATTATGCAAAGTGAAGCCTGAGACTAGAATCTAGATTGTTGAATCTTCCTCTTTACTGTATGGAGCCACAATTTTTTCTTTGTCATATTTTGCAATGGCCATAGCTCAAGTCAAATGTTTTCAGCTTCCTTTTATCAGTTTTGGATTGATGTGGACATTGATCACTTTGGCAATACGTGGAAATTGTAAGCTACTGTCCAGTAAAAACTGTATGAGCTAAGAAATTTAATTAATTTGACTTTGCACCTATTAAAGGAACAGTTCTTGCAAAAAAATTCTTCTAGCTATAATTGCATTAGGAAGCAAAACAAAAATGGTGACTTTTGGTGAGGTATGGATGTGTTCACAAATACAAGAAACTATTCAGATACAGACATGATTAAAATATTGACAGTTATGGATTGCTATAAATTGTGACAATTTAGGACAAACAATCCTTTTTAGGGTTTGTAAAAGGAAAAAAAAAACCTTCAATTTACAATTCCGATTTTGGATCTGTTTCTGGTCTGACAGTTGCTCCTTAAAATGTTTTCATGGTGGATATGTTTGGAGCATGCAAGAAATAGTATCATTAATTTTGGCTCCTGTCACAGTCATCTCTGGTTTTATTTCTTTCTAGGAAACTTCCTAGTTGCAGCTTTTTGTTCTTATTTTCAATTTTCAAATCAAGGCAAAGTGGTGGGCAGTGCTTGGAGATCAGCGTTGTTTGTTTGTTTTGGAAGCAAGCATACTCATTTAACATGACTGCTTCTGTTTCTGTGTTTTTTAAGACGTGTTGTTTATATCTTCATTCTTCTGCCAGGAGCAGACCATATATTTGACTTTGTAACATCCAGACATATAAAATATTTGTCAGTTGAAGGCAATTTAGTTTTAGCTGTTCATTAGTTATGAGTATGACAACACCAAAGATCTGCTACCTTTTGTAAAAGATCTATCTCAGAATATTTGTGCTTTTATTGCATGACCCGGAAAATGCTAGATGTTTTATTTATTTCTCCCAAAGAGCCTACAAATGAGTGTTGAGTCCAAAGACTGTCTTCTTAAATGTTTGCTTATTACTTTTTATTGCACATAGTACTTGATTATCACTGTCTTGTGTGCTGTAGAGCAGAGGACCTGTAGAGCTTGAGTAGTATGAGGGCAGTGCTAGGAATCCTTTTTGTTAAATGTCTTGGATTTGTGTTTCTTGTTCATCATCTGAATGTTCCTGTTTGTGAGATATCATTTGCAGTTTGATAAACAGTGTAACTTTGATGAATAAGCATAAATTGTAGTTGGGTAAAACCAACAGGAAGGATTTTGTTCCAAATGTCAGCGTCTGTTGTATAGAGTGGCTGGGCAGAAGGGAGTAGTAGAGAATACTTCCCATAGCAGAGAATTGCAGTGGAACAGAGAATGGAAGAAGATAGCTACCATAATTCTCACACTACCCTATCTATTGATATGAGGTTTTTGTACTGCAGAAGAGGCTGAGTTTGTTGAAGGTTTCCTACATTTGGAATGTGTTTTTGGAGGGTTGCATTAATGATATGACCCAATAGCTCTTAATCACTGATCAGTCTGTCTATTTGAAGGAGACAGGTTAATCTGATATTTAACAGAATTGTGCTGTAATTCTGCTGTATGCCTTATTTCTCAGCTATGTTTAATTGAACAAATTAAAAAGGGAACTGAGTGAAACTGAAAACTGGTTATACCTGTAACCTCTAGAACACAATATGGAATTGTTAGGTATATTTAGACTCCGGTGGAGCTGTGGATATAAATTAGAAATTGCATCATTCTTCCCTTGATTTTAAAAGGGTGCTGTATTTGCACCTATTAAGTAACACTTCTTCACTTGGTCTGATTCTAGATGCATTTGCCTTTTTTAGGAACATGATCAATAGAGTCCTTTTGAAGTTTTAAGAGAAGTTACTTTGGTATCTCTAAAATAAATGGCTGGAATATTCACTTGGAGAGTTGACTGTGAACTTTGGAGAAAGACATTTCCAGTATCAACCCAGAGTATGGCTTGATAAAGTGAGAGGACAGTAAAAAGGGGGAAACAGCCATCTAGAGTGAAGCAGAGTATGGTCTTACGGATAAGAGTTTTGCACCCAAACCATCAATTTTGACAGAGACTTCTATTTCTAAAGTGTTTCCAGGCAAATCTATTTTTGTCACTTTAGAATTAGTCTGCATATGTATTATATAATATATTATCCTAGACTCTGTCAGATATATTACAGAATTACTCTGGACTACTATCTTGCGTGTTAAGATTTGATTGCTAGTGGAGAATTTTGTGAAGAAGAAAAGTGGATGAAAGGATGTGCTAACTACTAAAAGTTCAGTTTTGCTTAAAGCAGGAAATTATCTGAATGCATTTCCATAAATTTTTTCTCTTTCTTGTTAAAATTTCTCTATTCATTTTTGGTTACTAAATGTTTGAAGTGATACAGTATTCAAGTAATTAATTCTTAACTGGATCATTTTGAAGATACATCAGGAAGTATCTTCCTCTCACATGCATTTTCCTAAACCCATGCAATGGGCAGATTGAAATATGAAGGGTCAATTGCATATATAACTATGGAATAGAAGAGGAAAATTCCATAATATTTAGAGTATTAAATGAATGTATCATCTGTGATTTTCATTTCAGACTGTGAACAAGTACAGCCTCCGCTGTGGCTACAGACTTTGATGAATGCTTGCAAGCAGGCAAACGATTTCAGTGTCCAGGGTGTTACTATTTCCCTCGTGATGGACTTGGTTGGATTGACTCAATCTGTTGCACTTGTCACTGGAGAAAATCTGAACAGTGTGGAAGCTGCTCAGCCTCTTAGTCCTAACCAGGGAAGAGTGGCTGTTGTCATCAGACCTCCTCTTACTCAAGGCAATCTGAGATATATGGCTGAAAAGACAGATTTCTTCAAGGTTAGATGCAGTTATTTCGCTGCTGTTTTCTTTAGACTTTTTCTGTCTGGTGAAGAATAAGTCTTGGCCTCTTTACCATCCTTGATTTGGTAAACCAAATTTTCTTGCTGAATATTTTGGTAACAGGTAACAGTTATAACCTGTGTTAGAATCTAAATGAAATACACGGTAAATTTTTCTGCTGCGATTCTCTTACTGACCACTTGTGCAAAAATCCTTGTTTAAATGAATATTTTAAAGATATAAACACAACCTGATTGAATGGCAGCATTAATCCACAGAGGTATGAAACTGAGATGTGCATAATGTAAGACTCTGGTAAACAATCTTTGCATTTGTGTAATTTATGTGAGATAACTCTTGCAAAAGATATTCAGCAGCATAACTATATTATGTAGTTAATTATATGTCAATGAAAATTTATTCCTGTTCTGACTCCTTAACAGGAATCTTTATTGTAGTTATTGCAGTGTTTCGAGCAGTTCTTTCTGTTCATACAAGAGGAATAATTTTACAGATTGCCTCTTGGTCATTGGGTGTCATCAGATGGGGACGTCTCCCATTGTTGCACAGAGCAGAACAAGGCGTGATAGTCATTCACTTGCCTCTTGCAACTTTTCTTTTCATGTACAAAGCATATAGCATTAACTCTTTGGGACCAGCTGGGTGATGGAACTCCTCAGCATCATCAGAAGAGTGTGGAGCTCTTCTACCAGCTGCACAACCTCGTCCCATCTTCCAGCATTTGTGAAGATGTTATTAGCCAGCAGCTGACTCACAGAGACAAGGCAAGTTGTTCATGTATTTACTTAAAGATGAGTAAAATATATACAGAAATATATTTAGAAAAAGGACTTGGTCCCTCAAAGGATGGTATAAATAACTTCAATATTGAAAAAAACGTTCCCTTATGTTGTTTCAAATGTTGTTTTAGGTCTGTGATGAGCATCTAGTTTCTTGCTAGAAAAGGAGGGTTTTCACCATTCAGCAACAGACTTAAACAGAAGACTTTATCTCTTATCAGTCATGTGATGCTTTCCAATATTTAAAGCATGTGCTTAGTTTTTGCTGTTGTTAGGAGTTCTTGTCATGACAGGTACTTAGCTTGTTTTTTTTTTCCTTGCCTAGAAATTTGTTTCACATAGAAGTGGTCAATTTGACTTTGGAGTTGAAGCCTTTGTAGTGCTTTGAATTTTAGGCAGATGAGCTATTTTCACAGCTCAAACAGTATGAATGGTAGGCAATTATACACTCTAGCAACTTGTAGTTGTGTGACTTCAGAAGCACTTACCTTTTGGCCTTTCAACCAGAGTTGCCAGGCCAACAAGAGTGAATGAACCAGCCTGTCAATTAGTGCAGTTCCCAGCTTGCCATATTGTTAAAATTGGTTTTTAGTGTTTTTAGTAGTTCAGAATTTTTTTTAGTGTCACTTAGGCTGGTCTGTAAACTGCTGTGACTGTGGATGTAGAACCTGCTAATTTCTGCCTACCTTCCTGAGAAAGCAGCAATTTCTTACATCTTCACACCATGGATTGCAAGGGCTTACATGGAGTCATCTCAGTGTGTTTGGGAATTGGTATTTTCACTCTGTTTAATAACTGTCAGTGAATTACTTTGTGTAACTATACATTTTGCAGCAGTGTTGTGGGTTATTTTCCTGTGAGAAGCATTTTTTTCTAAGTACGAGTGATGTTTGTTTTGCTTTCTGGAATGCTTCTGTCTCTTCTGGGTTTTGTTTTTGGTATGGAGAGGTTGTTCTGTTTTAGTTTGTTGAACGTGAACTGTTTATATTTTTTGTAGTTTTCATAGCTTTTACTTCAAGTTTTCATTATTGTGGCAGATATTGGATAGATAAGAAGCTGTTGCAAAGCTTAAGTTGTATGATGTAAACTAAGTCTGGAAGTATGCCATACTGTAAGTGGTTTTAACAGTTTTTAGTTTTGTCTCACTTTGGTTAAGGGTAAATATACCTACTATTAATTTCCTATAACCATATATTCTAAGAACAAACAAGTGAAAATCTTTGTCCTCTTCTCATCAAGTAATATAGTTTAAGCTATTGTAGTACTTGAAGTAATTTTGATGATTTATTTGGTGTAAGTATCCTGATTGCTGTGCTTTGTTCACTCCTACAAATGCTTACTAGCTTCCATGTCTTTTGGATGAAGCTGTTTCTATACATGTGTTCAAATCATATGATGACATTTACTTGTTTGCACTTGCTGGAATAACTCTTTGTCTGGATCAGCCTCAGGAAAGAGACAAACAGAAGAATTGTTACTTTACTCCATTTTTACTATTAAATATCCTGAGCTGGACTTCAGTGATCCTTGTGGGTCCCTCCCAACTCAGGATATTCTATGATTCTATGATATTCTGCATATTAATTAGTCATTACGAATCCTTTGGGCAGTAAGCATGTCCTATTTGTCCCATTTGTTCCAGAGCTAAATTTTACATGTTAGTGAAGAACTCCATCTACATGTCTAGCTAGAAAATTCTTCTGTTTCCTTCTAGTATGGCAATAATGGAACAAAAATAAGTTGACTGGGAAGAAAGAGGCTAAACTTTAAAACTAAGGCAAGATGAAGATAGGAGGGAATGGTACTAAATTGCTCACAGACACCTATTGTTGGCATCTACTGCTTTTAAGATTAAAAAATAGTAGTGAAACACATCATCAAAGAAGTTAATTTCACTATATCTTATATCATTTAGGATACTGTGTGACTTTTATCAGTTCTTATCAGGCCTAACTTATGATTTGGTCCACAGAAAGTAAGAATGGAAGCTCATGCCAAGTTTGCAGTGCTATGGCATCTCACACGGGATCTTCATATTAACAAGTCTTCTTCCTTTGGACGCACCTTTGACAGGTTTGTGATTGCAAGTTTGATACAGTTGAATCAAAATCTTTGATGGTATTATACTGGCAACATAGGGCATTTAAAAATTGAAGAGCTACAGTGTAGCTGTGAGAGGAAAGACAGACAAGAAATGAATTTGTGGACAAGAATTTGTGTTAGACAAAATTGCTTTCACAGTGATGATTATGTAAACTTTATAAAGCTTATGTAAATGCTATGTAAATTTTTCATGGAAGCTGTAGAGAGCTGGGAGAAGGAATGGTCACAGTATTTGTTGACCTGTGGTTAAAATCACTGTGGTGTATATTGAGCTTAATATCTGAGTTCTTGCTGTGTTTTGATTAAAAAAAGAAGCAGGAGACAGAAATCAACCTAGAATTTAATTAAATTAAGTAGAAAGTAACAGTAAAAATAAAAAAAAAATTAAAAGCCAAATTGCAAGTAAATGGTAAAATATGAGTTCTTTTGTTTAATCTGTGTTTTGTGTAAGAGGTCATTTTATGGCAAGCAGTGGAATATTTCTGTTTTGTGTTCTGACATTGGACTATCTTTTTAAAAAAGGCTGAAGGTCTGGACTCTGAACTACTCTTGTCTTCCTCAGCTAGCATAAATGTTGTAGAAAATTGTTTATTTAGATTTTGTACTGCATACAGAATTATTAGCTATAAGGAGTAGAGTGAAAAGGTTATTTCTTTGTCTTATGCTGTCATTCATTGCAAAAATGGTGATAAATTCTGTGTGTACAGGTAAAAGCTTATGAACATGTACTACTGGAGAATGTAAAACAGTAGGTGAAATTTAGAATCCATTATTAGTATTGTTTTTCCATAAGCCTGAAAAGGATTCCTCAGGCTAAATCTGTTAAAAGAAGAAAATAACAGTGGTAGGAATTGCTGAATTGTCAAGTATATTTCTCCTCTCTGTTCTTGAATGTTTGAATTCAAAGATCTTTGAGTGTTTTCCATATGACCTTATGAATTGGCTTTTAAAGTTGTATAGTTTTAATGGCATACTACTTAAAAGGCAACCAAAACTTGTTATGCTAATAGCTGTACAAACACTTGATCTTGCTATTATTAGAGCAATTGCTATAACTGATTTTACTAGCTCTTCCTGCCCAGTTCTTCATTAGACTAGACTAAAGATCAGGTTCAAAATTTTGATTCCAAAGAAAATACTGCTTTGTATGGAGAGGACACTGGAGTGTGTACTGACTTTAAATTTGCCATATATCAGATTAAAATGGGATTAAATCATGGAGTAGTGTACAATATCCACTATTCTTCTTTCTGTTCTAGATCTTTGTTTATCATGCTGGACAGCCTCAATAGCTTGGATGGTTCTACTTGGTCAGTGGGACAGGCCTGGTTAAATCAAGTGCTTCAAAGGCATGATATTGCAAGAGTTCTTGAACCTTTGCTCCTACTGCTTCTGCACCCAAAAACTCAACGAGTTTCTGTTCAGCGAGTACAGGCTGAATGTTACTGGACTAAATCTCCCAATCACCCTGAAGAAGAAAATGAAAAGCAGTTCATGCAGAAGTTCAGCTCTGCTGATGGTATGTACACAAGGAGACTGTAGGAAGTTCCCTAATTTCTTTGTTTGCCGTTTACATGCAGTGTGAAAAACGTAGGAATTTTTGAGGGTTACTGAAAGAAGTGCTGGAATAGCTATGGCTTATATTTGCATTTGTGTGGTTTCTTCAGAATTCAAGTTTGTGCATCTAAAGTACTGCTTAAAGTTGTATTATTTTTACATTAAAATGATATGCAAGTACTTTAACACAAAGCATTTTGTCACATCTTACCGAGTCTTGGTAGAACATAAGAATATGGCTTGAAGCTTAACAAAGAAATTTATCATTTTTGTGAATGGTGTGGGGCTGGCTGAAAACATACCAGTAAGTTTTAGGGGTCTTTGCATGTATTGTGTAATTTTAGTTTAGGATTTTTAATTTTTGTTTGTTTGTTTGTTTTGTGACAACAAAAGCAGGTAAGTATGCATAATGGTTCACGGAGAATTGCATTGCTTTGCTAGGGTGTACTGCTAAAATAATTTTGCTTTGTTTTTGTGAATATGTCATTTACTTAGTAGCATATTTTTTTCTTCTATGAGATGAAAAGACACTATTTGCCATGCCTTCATAATTTGAAGTCTCAATAATAGATTAAATTCTAAATTTTAATTCTGAATTCTTATTCTGAAGAACAAAATCTTAAATGTATACATTTCTTTGTCTTCCTCTTCTTCAAGCATTCTCCCACATGCCTGTAAGCCAAGGACAACTTATTATACCTAAAGAAGTCAATGATAAACAGCTTGGTGTGGATGAAATGGAGAACTTCAGCCTTACTGTCAACCCTCTGAGTGACAGGCTTTCTTTGTTAAGTACCAGCAGTGAGACCATACCAATGGTTGTGTCTGATTTTGACCTTCCTGATCATCAGGCTGAAATACTGCAGAGTTCTGACTCTGGGTGTTCTCAGTCATCTACTGGAGACAACATCAGTTATGAAGTGGAAACAGAAAGCCTGAGTGCTCAAGATAGCTCTCAGACTCTGAAAGAAGACTCACCTGATGAAATTGTGCAACAGGTGGTTACAGATCTTATATGCAAAGTTGTAAGTGATCTCGGAGAAGAAGTTGAACCAGTTAAAGATAGCCTGCACTCTGGGGATGTTTCATGTAAATTCAGCTCTTTGGATAACTCTGTAGAGATTACAAAAAGTGATGATCAAAATATTCAAAGTAGCCAGAGTAGTTTACTTAGTAATGACAGCTCACAGTTATTATCAGCCTCAACTGAGACTGGACTTGAGAGCTTAGGAGATGAAATGTCAAGAAATAATTCTTCACCTTGTATTGCAGAAAGTCAGCAATCCTTCTCTGATCTCACTCTTTCTTCTACTGAATCAAAGTCTAGAAAACGTAGCCACAGTAGTATTCAATTCAGCTTTAAAGGAAAGCAACCAGAAAAAATGTCAGAAAAAGAAACAATTGTTAAAGAGGCTGGTAAGCAACCAGGTGCAAAACCTAAGGTAAAAATAGCCAGAAAGAAAGATGAAGAGAAGAAGAAAGCACAAACAGAAAAGTTTAAACAAACAAATGTCTTCTTTAGTGATGGTCTTGATTTAGAAAATTGGTACAGTTGCGGAGAAGGAGAAATTTCTGAAATAGAAAGTGATGTCGGATCCCCAGGAATGCGAAAGTCTCCTAACTTTAATATCCATCCACTGTATCAACATGTGCTGCTTTATCTCCAGTTGTATGACTCTTCAAGGACATTGTATGCTTTTTCTGCAGTTAAGGCCATTCTGAAAACAAATCCTTCAGCTTTTGTAAGTGCCATTTCCACTACCAGTGTCAACAATGCATACACTCCTCAGCTTTCATTGCTCCAAAATCTTCTAGCCAGGCATCGAATATCTGTTATGGGCAAGGATTTTTATAGTCATATCCCAGTTGACTCCAACCATAACTTTCGGAGCTCTATGTACATAGAAATTCTTATCTCCTTGTGTTTATACTACATGCGGAGCCATTATCCAACTCATGTTAAAGTAACCTCACAAGACCTCATAGGAAACCGCAACATGCAGATGATGAGTATAGAAATTCTGACACTTCTCTTTGCTGAGTTGGCAAAAGTGATAGAAAGTTCTGCCAAGGGCTTTCCTAGTTTTATTTCAGATATGTTGTCTAAGTGCAAGGTTCAGAAGGTGGTTCTGCATTGTCTGCTGTCTTCTATCTTCAGTGCCCAGAAGTGGCACAGTGAAAAGACAGCTGGAAAAAACATAGTGGCTGTAGAAGAAGGCTTCTCTGAAGACAGCCTTATAAATTTTTCTGAGGATGAATTTGACAATGGTAGCACTCTGCAGTCACAACTTTTGAAAGTACTTCAGCGGCTGATTGTGCTGGAGCACAAAGTAATGACTGTGCCTGAGGAAAATGAAACAGTATTTGACTTTGCCATAACGGACCTGGAGCACATTGGTCCCCAGCAGCCAATGACTTCTCTGCAGTATTTACATTCCCAGCCAATAACCTGCCAAGGCATGTTTCTCTGCGCAGTCATACGAGCTTTGCACCAGCACTGTGCCTGTAAAATGCATCCCCAGTGGATTTGCCTTATCACTTCTACGTTGCCTTACATGGGAAAAGTTCTTCAAAGGGTGGTTGTTTCAGTGACTCTTCAGCTCTGCAGGAACTTGGATAATTTAATTCATCAGTATAAATATGAAACAGGATTATGTGATAATAGGTATGTGTATGTAGAGGTATAATATTTTAACTACATTTCATTGTGTTGAATTGCTTTACTGTCAGATTAACTCAATCTAAAAAAATTGCTCTTCTTTTAGGCCTCTCTGGATGGCATCAGTCACTCCCCCAGATATGGTTCTCACTTTATTAGAAGGCATCACAACAATAATTCATTACTGCCTCCTGGATCCATCTACACAGTATCACCAGGTAAACTTACCTGGGTGTCTGAGAGATTCTTATGCAGTACATGCCAAATCAGTTGTGATATTAGCAGTCATGAAGATCTTAGTGACAAAAATAACCAGTGTAGTGTCTTAGCTATAAATATGGGGGATTTATTGGCAAGATGCACATTTCAAACAGAAAAACAAGTTTCTATGGATGATACTTGTGAGAGAATGGTCTTATATTTGTTTGCTTCTTTTGGTTGTTTCTTTTGTTACCTGGTAATAACTAAAGTATGAATTCCTTAACTTGAAGACCTTTAAAATTCCACTTTTTAGAGCTGCTTTTATTCTGTTCATCTTGTGATATGTCTAAACAATATCCTTCTGCTCCTTCTATATATTCACAATTTTTCTTTGTAGTCAAGCAGTATTTTTAGATCTGATATTCTGAGTGTAGTGTCTGTTAAGAATTTGGTTCAGATTCCATAAGAAGCTTTTTGCTTATTTTCTCAGTAATCTTGTTTCTGTGTTTTCTTCCCGTTCTTGCACCCCTTTCCTTTCCATTCACTTAAGAGTGACTGAAAAGTGGGTTTTGTTTATGTAAATAAATAATTTTGCCTACAGTATTACCTAGACTTAAAATTCTGAAAAAATTGTTTTGCAAAGGCAGAGGATACAAAATGAATTGCTGTGGACATGAGGCCTCACATGTTCAGAGTACATTTGATATTGGACAACTCATTCAAAAGTTTCTCTGTTATTTTAAAAGTCTCAAAGCTGTACGTACTATAGGAATTAATGAAAAATTTCTTAAAAAGAGTAAAGGTTGAAAGCTCCCATGTTTGGCAAATCTAAATTTGCTCTATTTTAAATATGCTGTTTATGTACCTCTCCTCTTCTCTCCCACAAGCTTTTGGTTAATGTAGATCAGAAGCATTTGGTTGAAGCACGCAATGGGATCCTCTCTATCTTGCATATGATCATGTCTTCTGTGACTTTACTGTGGAGCATCCTGCACCTTGCAGATTCTTCAGAGAAAACTGCTGCTGCTGCATCCATTACCACTATTAATCTTGGATCAACTAAGGTCAGAACATCAGGGAGAATATCACTTAAGGTGTTCATTAATACCCTTGTTAAAATAGTTTCCTTTCACTTAAATCTAAATTGAGTTTTTATACCTTTGTTCTCGTCTACTCACTCACAACAAAAACCAGGCTTTTATAACTTTGAGTATTGAATAGTCTTTTAAGCTAAATGGTATCAGTTCAGTGCAGTCTGTCACCTCTTTGCTTTCCGCAGAGAAAGTGTTTTGAAGGTAATGCTGAGGTGCTTATCTAAAGAAGTATGTGTTCTGCTTTCATATTTCAGAATTTGAGGCAACAGATTCTGGAACTTTTGGGTCCAATTTCAATGAATCATGGTGTTCACTTCATGGCTGCTATTGCATTTGTATGGAATGAAAGGAGGCAAAACAAAAATACTTCGAGGACAAAGGTATGTTTCTTTTACAGTGGTCACTTCAAATAATGGTAATACTTTTAAGTAATGTGGTTGGGAAGAAGAAAATTCAGACACTCCAGTGGAAAAAATACAGTGAAGTATGGACAATATTTGTATTTCTAATTAGGTCATTTCTAATTAGGTGTCAGGGAGGTACCACTTTAGAACGGGATAGTCTTCCTGAATTCTTCAGGGGAAGAATAGGTGATACCAAGTCTCTCGTTCCTAGTCTCTATGAACTGCTAGTTGACAAATTTTCAGTTCTATGAGGATAGCTGCCTTAGTTTTGGCATAGCCATTGTGGTAATAATCTGTGACATACATTTGATTATTTTAGGTTATTCCTGCAGCAGGTGAAGAACAACTTCTGCTGGTCGACCTGGTTCGCTCTATCAGTGTTATGAGAACAGAGACTGTCATACAGACAGTGAAAGAAGTTCTGAAGCAGCCTCCAGCCATAGCAAAGGACAAGGTATGGAAACTGTAGAGATCCTATTGATTTATGATGTCCTCATGAAGAAGCTTAGGACACTGATAATATGGGTACTTCATTCACAAAGCTGAGCAGCACAATCTGAAAACTTTCACTGTGTCTAAGACATAAATGATGAGAAGCATAACTTTACAGAGGGATGTCTAAAAGGACATTTTAAATATTCTATTAAGTTAAGCTATGTGTTTAGACATTTCAGTGACATTATAGCACTGTCGGTTTTACCTGGTGAGGGGGAAAATAAGCCGTTTCTTTCTGATGACACAGGTTTCATATCTTTTTCTAGAAACATCTTTCATTGGAAGTCTGCATGTTGCAGTTTTTCTATGCTTATACTCAAAGGTAAGAAAAGCTAAATTTTATTTCTGTCATCGGGAGGCAGATGATTCACTTGAATATTTTATATATTTTTCATCATAGGATGATGAATAGTCTGTGTAATATAAAAAGGGAAGAAAGAATGGATTTGATCTATAGGTTCATTAAAAAAAAGTGGTTTATTTTGTGAGTTCCATAGTATTCCATATTTCTTCCCCCGCCTAAAAATCCTGCAGGTAATCTGCCCCCTGCCCAAAGGGTTCTTAATTGTGCTGCAACTCATTTGTGCCACTCCAGCTTTGTAATGAAAAGCATTTCTTTTGAGAATGCTCTTCTTCTGCCTTCATCTGTTTCCTAATGACTTGGTGTAGCAACGTAGTATTAAAAGAGTCTGTAAGGGTGGTGGCTCTCAGTATCTGACAGGAGAGTTGTGAGGTAAAAAAAAACTGGGGGAATACCTGAGTAAGATGATGTTCTCATCAATAACATAGCTGCTCTCTCTCCCTTAGGATTCCAGTGACCAGCTTAGTAGACAGCTGGGCAGCACTGCTGCTTCTGTTAAAAGATTCCATACAGGTTGGCCTTCCAGCCCCGGGACAGTTCCTCATACTTGGGTAAGTGCTCCTGATATTTGCTGTTTTCAAATATGCTCAAATGTAATTGTGTGAAATTATTCTGAAGTGTTAGTGCTTTTCAATCTCCGTCTCTTACTTTTGGCTGGTAGAGTTATTGCCTGAGTTCTATGGGTCTTAGCAAATTAGTTTCTTCTCTGAGGAATGGCTGCATATATTAAATTTTATATTATAGTATGATATAAGCCATGACCTTACCTTAATGATTATGTCAGTGATTCAGGCTCTTTAAGTAAGTTTCTGATTTTTTTGTAAAAAATAACAATTACTATTTCTTAGGTATTTGAAGCCCACTTGACTGGGCTGAATTCACAGCATGGAAACAGTTTTGCAGACTAGAAAATTAGAAATAAAATTTTGACTATGATTTTCTGTAAAATGCTTCAAGGACCATTTTCTTCAATATTCTATCTTCCCTAGTAAACTGTCTCTAAAGATACTTCTGTATATAATCAAATAAAATATGTTCTTGGTAAACTCTTACAGTCAAAATTAACTTGAGGAACTTGAAAAGATGTTTCCCGGAATATTGATAAGTAGCAATCCCTGAGGGTTTAGTGAATAAATACTGTGCAGATAAATGTCTTCAGATTTTTCCTAACTCTGAGAACTGCTGAATAATGTATTATGAGAGGAAAATCCATATTTAACTTCTATGTTTCCCAGTGTTCTTAATGAGTTCATCATGAAAAACCCAAGTCTGGAGAATAAGAAAGATCAAAGAGATCTACAGGTAAGAAATTTGTTGTATGTGTCTTGTGAAAATATTGAACAATAAATCACAGAATCATAGAATGGCCTGGGTTGGAAAGGGCCTTAAAGATCATCTAGTTCCCAGCACAGGAAGGATATTGACCTATTGGAGCAAGTCTAGAGGAGGATCACCATCTTGATTAGGGTGAGGAGGGAGCACCTCTCAAGAGAAAAGAATGAAAGAATTTGGTTTGTTCAGCCTGGAAAAGGAAAGGCTCCCAGTACCTGGAGGAAGCCACAAGAAAGATGGACAGGGACTATTTACAAGGGCATGCAGTGGCAGGACAAGGGGGAACTCTTTAAAGAGAGTAGATTTAGATTAGATATTAGGTAAAAAATCTGTACTGTGAAGGTGGTGAGGCATGGGAGCTGGTTACCCAGAGAAGCTGTGTATGCCCAGTCACTAGAATTGTTTAAAGCCACTTGGATGAGGTTCTGAACAGCCTGCTTTAGTGTAGGGTGTCCATGTCCATGGCAGTGGGGTTGGAACTAGATGGTTCAATGTGCTAGAAATACTTGATAGCAGTTTTGTAGTATGAAATTATTCTTGTAATATTGTCTCCTTATATTTAAAATTTGTTGAAAAACTCATTTGCTGTGAAGTTATTAATCACTGATATAAGTTATATAAGAAGATATAGAAGTTATTTGAAAGCAATTCTGTGTGTGGTTATATGGATTTTCTACATGTCAGGACAATGAATACAGCCCTTCTGCACAAAGTTCTTAAAATGTGTGTGGGTTTTTCTCTACCAGGATGTAACACACAAGATAGTGGATGCCATTGGGGCGATTGCTGGTTCTTCCTTGGAACAGACCACTTGGCTAAGACGAAACTTAGAGGTTAAGCCTTCCCCCAAGATCATGGTTGATGGAAACAACTTAGAACCAGATGTTGAAGGTAGGTTCGTTTTCATCTTTATTTAAAACAAAATATTAGTTTTGATGCTAAAATTAATGAAAAGAACAGCTTTGCTATATTTGAATATATGTAAAATTCTTCAGCATTGTTCCAGCACTACTGTGTCTGGGAAAGCTTGTGCATCTTCAAAATTTGTTTTTAAAATATGCTGTAAAGTAAATAATGGTTTGAGAAAGCTAACTTTGGACTTTTTTTTATTATCTTCATTTAGATATGCTCTCTCCAGCAATGGAAACTTCAAATATAACTCCATCTGTTTATAGTGTCCATGCATTGACCTTACTTTCTGAGGTAAATGTTTCCTTGGAGATAATGAATAGTGTCTTATAATGAACTTCTATATTGTGAAAAGCTTTGGGCTAGAGGCTTGGAGAAGGAGATTTAATAGGAAATACTGATTCTGGGTCTTGTCACATAAAAGTATAAAAAAAATTTATTACTAACCCATTGAGATGGATGAGGTATAAAGAAAGCATGGCCTTTCAGATGTGTAGTATAGCAAACTTTTTGATTGTAAACTTTGTGAGTTTGTATTTGTGATACATCTTATTTACTGCTGATAATTGCAGTCAGTCTTTGAATGTTTTCTTTAGTTGTAGTTTATTCTCTAGATTGCTTTGACCAGGAGCTTGTGCTTCTGTGCTTTTACCTTAGTGTGTTATAAAAATGATAGAATCTTTATATTCTGGATTTTGCATGGTTCCTGAAATGTGATCACTTCCATCATAACTTAAATGTTCAGTAAAGAACATTACACACACACAAAAAAAATGCTGAATTATGGGTAAAAAGCGATTTAAGAATGCATTATAACGTATCTTCCTTCTTGTTTTATAGGTTTTGGCTCATCTCCTGGACATGGTTTTCTACAGTGATGAAAAAGAGAGAGTTATTCCTTTGCTTGTAAATATTATGCACTACGTTGTGCCCTATCTCCGTAATCACAGGTATCTTTTTCTTTAGTTTGCTGAATTGATGTAGATGTCTACAGCCAGTAGAAATTTGGATGACGGCACTTAAGTTGAAACCGGTATGATAAGGATTAGATGTCTATCAAACTTTCTATAGAGCAACAATTCACAATTGGTTTATGTTGATTTTTTTCTTTGTTTAGTGCTCACAATGCATCCAGCTATCGAGCTTGTGTCCAGTTATTAAGCAGCCTTAGTGGATATCAGTATACAAGGAGAGCCTGGAAAAAGGAAGCCTTTGACCTCTTTATGGATTCCAGTTTCTTCCAGATGGATGCTTCATGTGTTAACCAGTAAGACTTTATTCTTCTTCTTTATATCAATGCTCCTTACAAATTTTATGTATTCCATTAACATATGGGACAAAATTTCCCAATAGATCTTTACTGAGAGAAATAGAGATTTTTCTGTGGTTTAGGTTAGCATGTGAAATATGAAACTTATATAAGGTATATTTCCATGTGCAAATCTATTTTTTTAAATAATCCTAAAATTAAAAAAAAAGTTCTGAATATAGTTAGTATTTTGTAGAAACATAGAATGATTTGCATTGCAAGATACCTTAAAGATCATCCAGTTCTAATCCACTTGCCATGGGCAGGGACACCTTCCATTAGACCTGGTTGCTCAGAGCCGCATCCAAACTGGCCTTGAACACTTTCAGGGATGGGCCATCCACAGCTTCACCAGGCAACCTTTGTCAGGGCATCACCACCCTCACAGTAAAGAATTTCTAAAGATCTAAATCTGCCCTCTTTGAGAGTAGCATTACTTTACTTTAAAAGTGATTACCTTGTGTTCTGTCACTCCATGCCATTGTAAAAAGTTGCTCTTCAGCTTTCTGTAGGCCCTTTAGGTACTGGAAAGCTGCTACAAGATCTCCCTGAAGCCTTCTCTTTACCAGTCTGTACAACCCAACTCTCAGCATGTCTTCACAAGAGCGTTGCTTCAACCCTGTGATCATCTTTGTGGCCCTCCCATGGACCCCTTCAAATGAGTCCACATTCTTCTTATGCTGGGGGTCCCAAAACTGGATGCAATACTCCAAGTGGGGTCTTACCAGACTGGAGTAGAGAGGCAGAATCACTTCCCTTGATCTCTTGGCCATGCTTCTGGTGCAGCCCTGGATGCAGCTGGCCTTCTGGGCTGTGAGCACACATTGGCAGATAAAATACAGTTTTTTTGTCTTCAACCGCCATCAGCCCCAAGTTCTTCTCAAAATTGCTATCAGTATTCATTTTGTGGCCAGCTGGCATTTTGCTTGGAATTGCTCTGACCATTCTGCAAGACCTGGCCTCTTCATGAGGTTCTCATGTGCCCACTTCTTGAAACTGTCAGGGTTCCTCTGAATGTCATCCTTTATTTTCTTGTAGAAGGCGGTTCAAGAAACATAGTTTCAGATCAAATAATACCAAGTAAATGGTACCATATAAAGCAGAGAGCTTGGATTGGGAACTTTAGCCTAAACTTAAAGAGCAGAAAAGGTTTTGCAAATGTTCCTGAGAATTCTTTCTTTCTTTTGTTGCTTTTCTGATTTGTGTACGAATTTCCTCTTTTAGTTGGAGAGCTATTATGGATAATTTGATGACACATGACAAAACCACATTCAGAGATTTGATGAGTAAGTATTGATATAGTAGTGACTTCTCCCCAGTATAAACATTAAATAAATGAAAAATAAGTATCTTAAAGACAAGACTTGTTCGACATTTATTTCAATTTGGTTTATTCAGTGTTTTTTGTGTTTTGTTGGACTATTTGTTTCTGGAGATCCATCAATAACCCACAGTGAGAGAATTTGATACCGTCCTGGCACACAGTGAATTTTGCCTATATGGCAAGGCTGATTAAGCAGAATGGGTGGGAGTGGTTTTTGGTTGGTTTGGGTTTGAAGATCTGACACTAACTCCTTAAAAAAAATTGATTCTGAGCATTTGAATTTTCTGAGCATCAATACATGCAAATTTCATTTTTAAAAATGGCTAAACTCTTTCCTAAAAGCCCCTAAACCCAGCCACTATTGTGTATACTTACAGGTTGTCTTTCAACTTTTTTGATTTCTAGTTACAGATTCAAATTTCAACACGTACATCATCTTAACATCTGTTTGGAAACTCCATTATTGCAAAGGAGAGAGTTATTTGTGCCTTGAAGTGGTGCAGAAAGGAAATTCATAAGTTCTTGGCTGCACTTTGTGTTTTCTCTTCCAGCACGAGTCGCTGTGGCCCAGAGCAGCTCCCTCAATCTGTTTGCTAACCGAGATGTGGAGCTGGAGCAGCGTGCAATGCTCCTCAAGAGACTCGCCTTTGCCATTTTCAGCAGTGAGATAGACCAGTACCAGAAATACCTGCCAGACATACAAGGTCAGTAAATATGGATCGTTTAGTGGACTTCTTCTAGTTAACTGTGGAATCCTTGTATGAGAGAGTAACAGCAGGTTAATATTTTATCCTGCAATATCCGTGTGTGATACAGTTTCCTTAGCTGAAGCAAAGATTTTGCAGATTTTGGTTTTAAGTCTTAACTGCAAGATATGCAGCTTTTGTATTGCCAGTTGACTTTAATCCAGATAATTTCACTGATCTGTCATTTTATCCCTTGATCGATATCCTTGGATACCTGCACAATGTGTTTTGACATGAACATTGAAGTACAAAAGCCTACTGACCTTGACATATTGAATTCCTGACTTCTTTTGCTGGTGTTTTTTTCTCTGTTCAGTTTATCTGTCCTATTTATCATTGAAGTTTATTTCATACAATGACCCTTTACCTTAAGTGACTGGGAATGGGAACTGCTTGGATATTTTATTAAGATGATGCTAACAGTTACAACAGCAGCTTTTTGATGTATCATCTTTCCATGCTATCAAAGGGACCCTTTGATCTCTTCTTGTATATGGAAAATCAATTGCATCAACTTTGTTTCATTTTTTATTCTGGGATCTGCTTTCTGTAAAACTACTTGGATTGTTGGTTGTTTGGTGTTTTTTTTTTTTGTTTGGTTTGTTTTTTTGTTGCCTTTTTTTTGACATTTTTTAAATTTCCATTCAAGTCAGTAGCTGAGATTACTATGTTCATGGAATCAGGTGATTTTACTGGTCTGAAATGCAATATGCATGTGTGTCGGTTTGACTGAAAACTTTCCTCCTGTCTGCATGTGTATAGATTGAATGCCTAGAGGTGATTGTTATTCAGTAAAACTGTATCGTCCCTTTGTAATTTCTCAAGTACTATGATGATGCAGTGTTTTAATAACAATGATACATACAAGTTGTTCAGGCTGTTTTTGTGCTGTTTGGAATCTGTTAACTCCCCCTGCTGTAATGGGTGAAACTCTGTGTAACATAAGCAAAGTTCCCAGATACACTATTGCATTTATGTAGAGAACTTAATCAAAATAGGCAACTGCACTATTTAGAGGTTTCTCTTTTGTTCCTTCTTTGGTGGAGTGGTTTTATTCTGTCAGCATTTCTTTATGTTGACAGAATAAAACTAGTAAAGTATGGGAACAGTAGAGTGGCAGATACTTCAAGTTAATATTGAGAGTAAATGAGGGAAGGAGAAAATTCTGATGGGATTTTTTCTGAACTGAGGGATCCTTCTTGGCTTTTTGTTTCAGAAAGGCTGGTAGAAAGTCTCCGGTTGCCACAGGTGCCCACCCTTCATTCCCAAGTGTTCCTGTTTTTCAGAGTATTGCTTTTAAGAATGTCTCCACAGCACCTTACCTCACTTTGGCCAACCATGATCACTGAACTGGTGAGTTGCAGGTGTCATTCATTATTTAGAAGACTGGGTGCACATCTGAGACACAAGTTCATTCCTCCTCAAGACTTCTAAGAAAATCTCCTCTAGAGATTGTACAAATAAATGTGCAGTAGCCACAAATTGAAAGCTGACTTATGTTCATAGTCCTGATGTCTGTTTTTTGTGATGAAATTGAGTATCTGTTGGTTTACACTGTTTCAACTGTCTCCTGAATTAAATTTGCATTTGCTCTTATTGTTCCCTACTGAATCCCACTTCACTTTCTGCTTATGTATGTGCACCCTCTCCACCATTCGCACTCCCGCTCTTCTTTTGCAGTGTTCCCTGTTTCTACTTCCCTGATCATTCTTCCAGCAATAGGGATGAGAATCCATGTTTTATTGGCAGTTGATGGTCCTTCAGGTCACATTGTGGCTAAATTTTATGACTAGATTTGTACAAGGCTTGGCTCATATTTCTTCTTTCTCATTTACTCTTCATAACAAAACAGTAAAAATACGTGTTTACAGAGCTACTACCTGCAGAATCTCCCATGTTGGCTGTTTGACACACTTCTGGGGTTCAGCTTTGGCAGTGGGAATGGAGGAGAGTGGTTGGTGCATACTGTGATCTATTCAGCCTGTTATTCAAGGAGTTTCCAAGGGGCTGAATGACAGAGGGAACAAACCAGAATCTGGCTGTGATGATTTTTTTTCTCAATCTGCAGTTGCCTAACCTAGTCCTTGAATAACCAGAGATCAAAGCAACAGATGGAGAAAAGCTATATAAAATATTTTCAAGTGTGTTGTTTTAGCAATAGATGTATTTAATTTTAAGCTTGCCAGTAGTATGAATACTAGAAAACCCATTCTGCTCAATGTGATCTTCCGATTTCTGTGCTGTCCTCTGGCCTTCACACAAGTTACCATACTCTTGGAACTACTTGCAGTTAGCAGGATTGTGGTGCTTCTGGGAATTCACACCTGAGCCTGACTGCTCTATTAAATGATTCTTTATTCTTATTTCGTTTAGGTATTGCTCTCTTTCTAGACAGTGGAGGGGGGTTAGCCTTTGAAAGGTTTCCTGGCTATAAAAGAGTTCTTTGTGGCTTTTGTGTATTCATAAGGGATGAAACAGCTTTAGGATGTCAGTGTCCACTCCTACAGGAGAGAGAATAAAGCTCCAAACTGTTTGTCTAAGGCTTATTACTCAGCCTTTTCCTGTGTTTTTCTGAGTCACAGTCCATTAAAAATGCTCTTAAAATGTCACATTTGGTCTTCAGGTGCAAGTATTTTTACTGATGGAACAGGAGCTCACTGCTGATGAAGACATTTCCAGGTAAATATATGAACTTCTTGCTTGTTTAACTTTATAAAAATCCCTTGGTATGCTGATGGGGAGTTGAGGCATTCTTTAAAATAATTTATCTTAGAGTTGTTGAAGGACAAGTAAAAGCTAGTTCAGTCTGACTGCAGTACCAGGGACAGACTGTTCAGGACTAAACAAAAGTCCTGCTGTCAGATTGCTCATAAATCACTAAGGGAAATTACAAAATATAAGTGTCTGAGTTCTTACAGTGTGTGCCTGACTAAAATGCACTGCTGCTGCAATTAAATTATGCATGGCATGGCACAACTTATATATTTTCTGTGTCATACACTTATTCTAAATAAGACTGATGCACCCTTTATTTTTGTCTAAATAAAAGTGTAGCTTCTTCTTGTGTTAGAAAAGTGAGGTAGATATTTTTTCTTGTTTTGTTTTCCATTTTTGTCTCATCTATTTTCTGTACAGTGTGATCCAATTTCAGTCAATGCTAGCAGCAGAGGCAGATTTCTCAAATGAGCCAGTTATTTGCCCAAGTTTTGCTCACTTTTTTCCTAGCTTCTTTCTTTTTTTGGAGAGTTTTTCCCTTCAATAAAGTAATATCAACATGACAGAATTTTAAATTTCTTCTTAATTTGAATGTCTGGGAATAGATACAGTGCAACACGTTCACTATATATTGACATTTTATCACACATATATATGCATACAGAACTGCACTCATGGCACACACTTGATTCAATTTATGCATTCAGGATTATGCTGGTAAATAAAGAGTTGTGAGTTTGTAAAGGCAAGTAAGAAAAATAAAGTTGTCATGGTGGCAGAAGGTCATTATGACTCACCTCCCTGCTATAATATATTTTAGAACTTCTGGCCCATCTGTTGCTGGTTTGGAGACAACTTATACAGGTGGCAATGGTTTTTCCACATCCTACAACAGCCAGAGGTGGTTGAACCTGTATTTGTCTGCTTGCAAATTTCTGGACTTGGCTTTAGCTTTACCATCTGAAAACCTGCCTCAATTTCAGATGTGAGTAGAAAACATTGTCATTTAAGTTTTTGGATATTTTTCTATGCTTCTTGGTAAAATTCTAGTGTGCAAAAGAGTCTTTGTTTTTCTGTTTCCCTTCTTTGGTTGGACTTCAGCCAGGGCAGCTCATAGTTCATTCCCTCACAGTATCTGAGTGACCCCCAGGGCAAATGATGCTCCATATCAAATTAGCTCAAGCTGGCTTGATTTAGCCTGTGGCAAGGGATTTGCCACACTTGAGACGTCGTCAGTAGTAGTGAATTATTCAAGTATTTTATTTTTAAAGTATTTAGTTGCAGTAATGCCTAAGAAAAAATACACCCACCCAATCTCAGTGAGTAATGCATGAGATCTGCACATCATCTCAGCATGACTTGCTTCAATTACTCTTACACAGTCTGTCTGGAAGATGTGGCAACAAACCTCCTTAGAAAGGGGATCGCATAGGTTTTTAGTGGTCAGTAGTGGGCACATGTACAAATTGCTTCCTCAGTGCCTCTGCAGTTCTGTTCCCTTGGAAAAAATGATTGCAAAACAACTTGCATTTGCTGGAGATCCTGGGAATGAGAGGCCACAAAGCACAAAACAAAGTATCATGCCTCTTCCTTTACACTGCACATTGGTGACTGTGTGAAGGCTGCTGCCCTGGCACAGCTCTATAGACACCCCTAATTATCCTGCAGTTTAAAAGGCACTCGGGTGGGTTAGAGGCTAGAAGGATTTGCACACAATGTATCAGGTTGTGCCCTGTAGTATTTCTAAATCTAATGTTGAAGGGGTTTTTTTAATTTGTTTTTTCTTGTGAGGGTTAACTTTTTTTTTCCTGCCTCCTTCTCTGATATTTCACCAGATTTCCTCAACCATTCATATTTTTGACTGTTCAGAAAAGCCTGCATGTTCAGTGTGGATAACATCTGCTTGTGTTATCTTGTGGCAGGTATCGTTGGGCTTTTATTCCAGAAGCATCAGATGATTCAGGCTTGGAAGTACGAAGACAAGGAACACATCAGAGGGAATTCAAACCCTATGTAGTGCGTCTGGCAAAGCTGCTGCGAAAAAAAGCAAAGGTGTGTTGCTTTTTTCTTTTGCTTTTAACTGAAAAGTTTCATGTACAGTAACTCACAGCAGTGTTTGGGTTTGGATATTTTATTTTTTTTTTTTAACAATGAAGAATGGAAAGGATTTTTTCTGGTGTAGGAGATACCAGCTGGAGGAATCTCAAGTCAGCATCAGGCAAAAGCCATATATAAGTATAGAAAAAAAAAAAACAAATCAAACAAACAGAAACCCAAGGCCCAAACCAAACAAAAAAGCCCCAGAACTAATCAAACTGACAACAGAAAGATTCATAACCTGCTATGGTCAAGATGATTATGATCACTGACTTTGGATTTCTAAATTCGAAGCATTATTTAATTAAAAAGTAAAAGGTAAATTAAATTTAAAAGTAAATTAAAAAGTAAATTATTATTATTATTATTATTATTATTATTATTATTATTATTATTATTATATGACTGATAGTAGTCAGATACCAGTCTGACTACTACCTTTTTGAAGTAGAAAACCAGTTTGGTTAATAACAATCAAATATTTAAAAACCTGTTGCATTCCTAAACATTACAGAGCTAAGAGTGTTGAGACTGAACAGAGCCTGGGACTGTGATGAACAGAAGAAGGCAGAGATCAGTAGAAACAGTTCTGGGGAAATCTTGCCTGCACAATTTGTAGAGTGGGAGCAGAATTAGGGTTATCATTATGTTGGTGCATAGTATGTATTAAACCCCAGGTTTGTGGGTTTGGAGGCCTGATCTGCTGATGAAACCAATGGAAGCTGGCCTAGCCCTGTCCCAGGGAATTCCCTTCTGCTGCCACAAAGTTAAGAACCTTGCTGCCAGATATTTTGTTGCTCCTTCTGTGAGGACAGAGCCCTCTTAAACAAGCAGTTCACTGGGAAATGATGGGTGAGCCAGGGAAGCAGGGAGGAAGTACAAAGCCGTATGGCAGAAAGTTTTGAAGTTTTATTCTCAGGTTTCTCTCTCTTTAAATGTCTTCATCAGGGCTGTAACACTGGCAGCTTGCTGTAGCTATTCCCTTTACAGTCTCTAATGTCTTCAGTGAGTAAAGGAACTACTGCTGAGATACAAGTGGCTACATTAAATTTAGGAATAACTTAGTTGCAGACATATCTGAACCATTGAAGCAAGGCTCACAATTATGAGGTAAAACTAGTATCTGAAGCATATCTGCATTTTGCATTTTAGCATTTTTGAACCATGAAGATGAGACTAAATTTCTCTTCTTGCATGTATAAAGGAGTAATAAATTTGAACTGCCTGTTCCTCAGGCATAGCCTCTAACCCTGGTGTTCAATTTAGTATCTCTTAGAAAAGTTTTCACACTCCAAGTAATCTCTGTGCATGAATTTATACATGATGTGTGATTTATAAATATACATGCTGCTGGTAAGTACTGTATGCTGAGATAGATGCCCAAAGTCAGGACTCCTGCAGTATGCTTCAAGAATTCAGAAAACTTCCTGGAATTTCTGGAACCCCTTAGTCATGGCAGCAGTTGCACACTGAACCATAGGTAGGTGTATGATAATGAGATATACATGAGATAATGAATATTGACTTCAGGCCATTTCTTCCTTTTGCAGAGGAGAACACTATTACATATAGTTGTGGGGTTTTCGTAGAAAATAAGTGAGAAAAATTGAGTGGATCCTTATTTTCCTTCAGGACATTCTGACTCATGTAGATTCATGTAGTATGGTGTTGCTCAAGCTCTGCTATCTGAGGGAAACATTCTGGAAAACCTCCTTTGGCAGTGCTGGAAATAAGCATGGGCACAAACTCTGGCAGTGCTGATTTTGTCTAGCAGTGTTTTGGCCATATTAGCTTGAGTCTGCCAAGATCTTGCTGGATCATGGATTTGTCGGGGTGGGTGATTTTTGTAGCTGAAGCACAGCACCCAACCAAGCAACAGCACGGCCTTCATGGCAGAGTATTCTTTTCATATATGAAATGCAGTCTGAAAGTTCTCCTCTTTCCTTCCACAGGACAAACAGGAGGACTTTAAGACGGTGGTTTTGGAGGGAATGGAGATGGCCAAGCATCAGGTGAGGGTGGCCTTTGATGCTTGAGTTGTGAAACAAGCTTGCCATAATAATACCATCACCTCAAGGCCCTGGGCACTGTTTAGTATTCAGTAAGAACTAAGAGAGATCAGATTTGTTATAGAACAAAGCTGAGAGAATTTTAAGGTATGAGAACCCTTATTTCTATAGATAACTTTTATTTTTCAAAAAGCAAAAGTTTTTAAGTTGGTTTCCTGTACAAAATAGATTACAAAAAGCTGATAGTTCTACGAAGAATTATGATTGCAAATCATTATAAAATTAAATCGTAAAATATTTTTTGTCAAACTGCAGGTGTGAAACACACAATCTCTGGTTGGTATCCATCAAATTAACTTGTTGTTGTAAGCATCTGTGGAGTTATTGATGTTTGCTTAGCCAATACTGCCATGAGGAAATGGCTTGGATGGGTTGTATTTCATTGCTCAGAGCTGGAATTTGCACATGCACCCATTTGGTTGGCTGCTGTGTGACACTGATGCTGCGTGCTGGGGGCACATCCTGCTCACCACTGGGTAATTCTAAGCGTAATACAAAAACAGTATGGAAGAAACTTCTCCTCTGTGAATACAATGAGAATTTTTTTAAGGAGAAACTCTAAAATTAGTGGCTTCATTTAAAGAAGGAGGCATTAACAACTCCTTTTGTGCTGGAAATTTAGTCTTCCCTTTGCTGTGATTCCCTGTGAGGCTTTCTTTTCAGAAGACTTGTAAAACTAAAATAGTGATCTCCTGTGGCAGGGAGTCAAGCCACCAGATACATTCATACTGAATTTAAATCTAATTGGGGTTTGCAAAATGGGTGCCCTGTAGGCTTCTCAATTGCAGGTCAGTTGCTCCATTTAAAGGGCAAAACCTGTGTTTATGTAAGTATCATGTCTTGAAAAAAAATCTATTTGCTCAAAGGCTGTGCAATCAGTGATCCTTACCTTATGCTTTGTTCCCACTGTTGTCCTTTCCCCGTCATTCTTCTTTCATTGCCAAGTGGACCCCCTGCCTCAGCCACAGGTGCTGGCAGGGCAGTGGGACAGAGGTGGGATGGGGTGGATCCACAGGTGGCTCTTCTTGGTAAGGCCTTTGTGCTGCTTTTCTCCTTCCTTGCAGAATAAAATCCAATAGCGCTGGGATTCTACTTCATGGTAGAAGTTCTGTGTACTGGTTTGTCAGTAACAGTACAAACAAGGTGTTTCTAGTGGCGATAGTACTTTTCTGTCTAGATTTCAGTATGATTTTTGCCTCACAGATAAAGGAAATAGGGAAGAACCGGGATGTTGGTGCTTGGGTATTTCAGTATGCACATATTTAAGGCAGCCCTCAGCAGGGTTACAGCAGTGTTGCTGCTGTTGATGAACATCTGGTGTGTGACTGCTGCCTTTGCTTATGGGGTTCCTGAAATTCTTTCCTTTGACATTCCCCCAAGAAATGGAAGGAACATAATAGCTGAGTTCTGAGAATACACCATGAGTAGTAACTGAGCCATTTTCCTTTGAGAACAACTTCTAGTGTTTCTCAGAATGTCCATGCGTGTTATTTGTGATACTAAAAATAGCACTCATTTTTGCTATTTCCAAAAACTCTGAACTCAAGCTGCAAAGTGAAGATGCTTTGTATCTATTTTAACCTACTCTGGGGTTTATAATGACTGGTGCTGGTAGTATCAGCTGGTGAAGTGTGAGTGTCACCAGAGAGAAGCCTGCTCTGGAAAGCTTCTGAAGTAGCTCAACTTCCAGCTGTCACCAGCTTGGGCCATTTGTGTTTCCCACAGGGTGCTGCCTGGGAACAGCTCCACAGCACTGCAGCGTGGAGGCTGCCTTGTTTTGGGACAGCCCTGGGGTGAGGTGTTGGACTCAAATGCCCACAGCAACTGTACCTTTAGCATCAGCTGATTGCCACCTGTGTGCTCCCAGCCACTTCCTCTGCAGGGCATGGTGAGGGGGAACAGAGGTTCTGCCTTGGAAGCTGCACTTCACCATTGGTGTGTTTTGTGCATAGGACAAATCTTTTTGGAGTTCAGAAAAGTACTGTGTTATGCATTAGTCTTTTGTTTTCACCGGTGCTTTTCCTGTTTTGTCGTGTATTATTTCCCATGTCTCTGTATTTGCAGAAAAACCTGGAGGAGGATGGCTCAGGGAAAACACTAAGCTGGGAACCAGGTCACTTGCTTTTAACCATCTACACTGTTCGCAGCATTGAGCAGCTCTTGCCTTTCTTCAATGTACTCAGCCAAGTGTTTAACAGCAAAGTCACGAGCAGATGTGTTGGACACTCAGGGAGCCCTGTCCTTTACCCCAACTGTTTTCCGAGTAAGGACATAAAAATGGAGAACCTCAAGACCTTCTCCAGCAAAGCAAGACAGAAGATAGAAGAAATGGTTGAGAAGGATTTTCTTGAAGGCATCATAAAATCATGAACCAAACTGGTACTGCTCAGCCTATGTGTAGTGTAACTATCCAAATGAAATACTGTATCTTTCCCAGTTGTATAGTATTCTTTTCTTATTTTGTATGTAATGAAATACTTAATGTTGTATTTAAGTTAAATATTTGTAAATAAGAGAAGTTCTGGATGTGGCCTGAATCAAGTTTAAATATTGGTGGCTCATATTGATTATGGTGCCTACTATTTACAGTAAATGTTTTGTTGTCTTGAGTTCTGTCTTTAAAAAAAATGAAAAAATACAAGGTGCACATTTTTTCAATTTGTTTCCAGTTTATTTTTTCTCTTTTTTTTAAGATCTATTGGAACTTGTGCTTATTAAATAACCTGTAAAATGCTATTATGGCAGGAGTTAATACAGGACTATAATGAACTGTTTGTCAGAGGTAGACACCCTGAACCCAAAGTATGGCAAGGAGGATACTGGTGTGTTTAAAACATTGCATCCTGTTGGCCCAGCCCCTTTGTGGTGCTGGGGAGCAATTAAGGCCACAGAAGACAAACTTGTCTCTGTCCCTTCCCTCTCAAGTGTGATTATAAATACTATTACTGCAAATTACTCTCTAAATAATGTCATGAAGTATCTAATGAAGGTAATATTGCAATAATAGATTATTATTTGCAAATATTCTTTTTCATTATATTGTTTCCCTCTCAAAGTGAGGTAAACTGAATCTGAAGACAAGTGACAGCCTCTGTCTTACACTGTTTGCCCACAGATAATTGGGCTACTGGGGAGAAGTGGGGATGATGATCCTGCAGCAGCCACTGTGAGCACAGTCACAGCAGAGCTCTGGTCATGCAGCCATGGCCAGTGCTCTGAGGGTGTGGGAGTTGGATTTCAGGCACAGTGTGACAATGAACTAAGCTGGGGCAGGGAGGGGCAGAATTCCTTCTGGACATGGTCGTGGCTTGTCAAGAAGTTAGACAAATTTGAGGAGGGGAACATTCAACAGCATCTCATTAAGAGGTAAGTTGCTAAGGGAGGTTAAGAATAAGCAGAGCACTATTCTGCTCAGTTCTGGTCAATCCTTGCTACTCCCAGGAAGGGTTGGCTCTGTGCACAGCAGCACGTGGTAAAAAAGGTAATATCAAAAGATAAGGGGAGTTGTCTGCTTTAACTGCTATTCCTTATATAGGCTGGGGTGGTGCTCCTTTTCCACCAGCGAGGTGGAAAACAGCCAGGCTCACTTCATGGGCTAGTGCATCTGCATTCTCCTGTGGGAATGTTGGAAAAGTTGGTTATGCTGCTGTCAGCCTGAGAAGAACAGAGCAAATATGTGATATTAAGGCAAACATTTTCTTGCAAATGCTGTATTCCCTGTTTGCTCCATCAGCCACTGCCATCATGCAGGCAGAGAGAAGTGCCAGGTAAGGGCACATGAAGTGGGGAGAGCAAGATCATTGCTTTTGCTGTCACCTTTAAGTTCAGATCTGGACTAAACAGCAGCCAGATTTTTTTTTCTATTTTGCCTCTTATGAAATTGTGTAGTTAAAGGCTGCTTTTGTAGCTTTCTTCTTAACCCTAAGCTCTCAGAAGGCTGGTTTGTCTTTTCAAAATCATCTGGTGTTAAATCTGCCTTTATAAACACTTATATTTTCCTTCTGAAGATAAACATTAAACATTACTTTTCTAAATAAAAGAAAATCCAAACCGACTTTTTGCGATCAGTCTTTTTTTTTCCAAATTTAGCATTTGTTAAGCATGTGGTTAACCAACTTCCTTCATCCCCCCCCGGCTAGGCAGAAGATTGTTTAATGTGAACAAGCCCACTGACAAATGAGTCAAGCTCTGACCTGTGTGTCTGCTTCAGCATAGATTCTGACAACATCCTCTGTTCCTGATGGACGGACAAATGCCCGGGACAGTTTGTACTTCTTTACAAGGGCATCAATTTTCTCCTGTAGCCCTGGGGGTGTCAGCGCTCGCCGTTCTGCATCCGTTGTGTCAATAACGCGCCTGTCTGCGACCTGTGGCATCAGAAACAGGGTAAGACACAAACTCAGGGTTGGATATGTTGTGCTGCCTGGAGAAGAGTTCAGTTTGGGAGCTAATAAAGGACTACTCAAACACTTGGGGTCCATAGGATCCCTGTAGCATCTATTAACCAAGTCTTGAGAGGCCTCATCTGCCCAGTTTAAAAAAAAGGTCAGTTCTGAACATGCCTTCTTGGTCAACTTGAAGTGAAGCTACAGCTTCTCCCAGTAGATCAGAAACTTAAAATTCCTTCCTCCAGTTCATTTAGAGCTCAGAGTTGCCTTACTGTGTCTAACAGAACGCTGCCACGTGGCACCTTCTGCTCTAGCTCTTTTGCACTTTGGAAAGGATACAGAAGTAAAAGCTTGAACATCCAAGTTATACAAAGTAGCACACCAAGAAACATCCAGCTGCCCAGCAGACAGGGGCCTTTGGAAAACAGGATTTTTCTAATTGGAAAGTTGGAATTTCTTCTTAAGTTAAAATTTGAAGAGTTTTAGTCAGGTTTTTCCATTTAACATAGTTGACTATTATTTCATCTTTTTCAAGTCATATTTCTATTTTAGTCCAAGTGAAATTCTTGTCCCTCCTCTGGGTTTTTCCCCAGCTTCTTTGGCCAATTTCTGCCCTTTCATGGTCTGTTTCAGCTTTAAAGTAAAGCTTATCAAAATGTGTGCAGGCAAAAGATGCTGTGAGCAGGGCCCCTAGAGGCTGCTGTAGCCTGAGCCAGTGTGGCTGGTAACTCACCTGGACCTTGAGCAGCCGATTGGGAAGGTCAGTGTAGAGGGCATCCCACTGCTGCACAGTCAGACCCTTCAGAGCCAGGATTGCTTCAATAACCAGCATGTCTGAGACAGCGTCGCCAACAGTCTGCCAACAGGGAGGGAAAAACACTGCAGCAGTAAGACAGGGAGGCAGGATTTCATCAGGACGCTTCCAGCAGTACCCATCAGCAGCCTGGCAGGAGCTCACAAACAGGCTAACCCTGCCAACACCGTGGTTCAGTTCTCTCAGCTTTTACCTGATTAATCAGGTCAATCATGTTTTCAAGCATCTTTGCTGCTTCTCTTTTTTCATCATCTTTCTCCTCTTTTACCAGTTGTCGTATTTTAGTTTCAGCAGCTTTACTAAACAGTACCTGGAAGAAAAAGATGAGAGCTTGTCAAGATGAAACCAGGACATAAGCAGTAGTGAGGACAGAACTTTTACCATCTAAGCCCAAATAGCCATCCTTAATGTTTGCTACCAGGAATTCCCCCATAAAGCACAGAGGAGCTGGTGGCAATGCTGTGATAAACATAGAAGGAGTAAAAAAGCATTTTTAAACAAGAAGAAAAAGTCTCATTTATAAAACCAAACAGAGAGTGAAAAGACCTTCTCCTCCAGGTAATTTAACCAAAATTTTGTACATAATGGCTGATCCTATGGATTACATGCTCATACTTACTGTGCCATGTCCATTTGCCTCAAAATAAACACCCACATCAAACTCCTGGGCCTTGTGGTGCAAGTGTTTCACTCCTGTTTTGACACAGTGCACAGGTACCTGCAGCCCAAGGGTGTGCAAAGAATGGCAACAAGGTTACAGACCCTCCTCCACAGGCTGGAACCCAGCACTAGCCTGGAAAGACTCTTGCAAACCAACCCATATTTCACAGCCACTGAGGCCCCAGACCTAAAATGCTCCACTATTTCTACAATTTAAAAGTATTTCATTTCTTCCTGTGAAAATAAAGGCTAATAAAGAAATAAACTTCTACCTAGAAAAATCCAATTTTTAGCTTTGGGGAACACACTAGATTCACATAGAGAAATAATACCTTCTCTCAATTCCTGAAAGGTGTAGCTTGCTGCAAAAAAATGAAACAATCAGTGTCAAAGTATTAAGGAGCCTTTACTGACTCAAGTGGTTGCAAAGCTATAAAGTTCTCAATTTGTTTAAATGCCAAGGGATTTCATTAAATATTTTTTTAATTAATAAAAGCTGACTGGACCTTTTTAAGCTCTGCTCTCTTGTGTCTCCTTTGCCACCAATAATTTAGTCTCCACTGGAGGTCTGAAAGAGTAATTTATTTTTGCTTGATTTTAATTTTCCTATCAATCGTACACAGTTGCATTTACTTTTAAAATAAAAAAAATGCAAACTACCTAGAAAAAACACGGGGAATACCTTCAGTGTTTCCTGGAGGTAGCGTGTCGAATTCCCATTGGCATACGCTGTTTGGACCACTGCCAATGTGAAGTTCTGTTTCACCTGAGCAAACCAATAAGTCAAGTTTTACTGTCCAACAGGCACACAGCCAAACAAAAAGGATAAGTGGAAAGATAATCAGAGCTGTTAAATGTACAATTAAAATTCCTGAGTACCAGAGGGAGGTACCAGCTCACTGAGGACTTGTGTATGTTTAAAACAACATGAATTCTGTTCAAGTGTTTGTACATCCTATGTTGATCTTTCTTGGGTCTGGCTGAAGCAGCTCTTTAGGCTTAGACTTTCCAAACCCCTTTTTGGCCACAGCAGTGGTCTTTTTAAAGCTGGTTCACTTTAGGTAGATGTACAGAGACCACATACCAAACAACATGGTATTTTATATTTTAAAAAAAAAAATATACTTTAAAAATTAAAATTCCAGCATTCATTTCATATATTAGAGTTACCTTGGCAAGAAGTTCTTTTAGGAAGATACTAATTAAAGTTGCTATTTTATCTCCATCAATCAGGTGAAAATGGCCAGATGTGTCCTTATAATAATAAACAATTCTATCTGCATCACCATCAAATGAGCAGCATCTCTCATTGGGCTTCATGTCCAGCCCTAGTTTACAGAGTTACAAGTTAAAAACAGGAAAAGAAAAACAAAATCAGATAATTTATTTCAGTGAATGATTAGAAAAATACATTTTCTTTTCAGAGCACAGGTCTACATACAAGTGACTCTACTCAGGCACAGTTAATGAGGCACAGGTCATTAATCTCCATCAGGTCCTGCCACTGTGCTGTTCCCAGCACTGCATTTCTCCAGTACACAACCAGTGTGGGAAGGAGAATCAACAGCATATCTTGGTGTGCAGATCTGGCCAGCAGTTGCACTGAGAGGGCAGCTGTCCAATGGAAAACTCAGTTTAGCCTCCAGTAATCTCATATCCAAACCAAGTGCTCTCCCAGTTCAGGGGTTTTCTTTTACACAATGCTCAGAAGATTGATTGAAATAATTTCCTCACTGGTTTATGTCAATGATTCAGCCTGCTGGCACCAAGCTGTTAAATAACCCAGCCCTTCGGTGGGAACCCGGAAAAGCATTTCTTCATAATACAAAGGGAAGTAAAATAAATAACACTAAGCCAGTCCTGGCTGATCTTTGGACTCTGACAGCTTAACATTCAGAAGAGACTGTCAAACATATTTCAGCCAGTCAGAGAGAGACTGTGCTCCTCCAAGCAGTACAGACTAACACAGAGATGTGCCAAAGAACCATTCATGCAGTCACTTAGTAAGAAACAGGGAGCTCCACTTAACCAAGGATGTGGACTCTGCAGAGGAGGTAAAGCAACATAAAATTACTGACTACATACCTCCAGGTGGTTTCTGGTGAACTTTCACAAAATCTGCACCACATAAGTGATTGAGTTTCTCCTTGGTTCCGTCATTATATATGTGAATTAGCACCTCTTGTGGAAAGTAGGGCTTCATTTCTGATAGTTTCAGGGCTCCTATTCCATTGGCACAGTCAATCTTCAGGTGCCTCTGACTCTCTCCAGAGCAGTGAGACTTAGTGCAAAGGAAAAAGGGGGAAAGTGAACTGCTACCCTAGAGAAACCATACCTATAACATGCTGAATTAGAAACTTCAGGCCCAAACAGGCTAACAAACAGAAGAGAATAATTTTGTACATCTGCATGAAGAAGACAGCGCCTACTATTTACCTGTTTTATCAGTTCCATAAAAGCTTTGGACAGTTTTTCATAATAACCTTCCAGCGTTGCTTTCCCATACTGCCCTTGAGTGTTTTGACAGCAGACCATGTAATGGAGCTGTGGTGTTGTCACCAGACCATAATCTAGTGTGAAATAAAAGGAACAATATTCAGAATAGAATTGCAAATTAACTGTTGGTTAAAAGTTGTAAACAGACAGATGCAGTCCAGGAAACACATAGGAAATTTTTCAAGTTGTCTTATGTAAACATAACCCTCCCCTGCCCTGCTTTGCATTAAAGCCATGCAACCACCCTGAAATAGGACTGTTACAAGCCAGGATGGAAATGTGTCTGGGCTGTTGCTTTAGGGCTGCATAAAGGAGTCAAATTTATATTAAAAAAACCCTGAAATTAGATTAGAATTGCAGAATTGTAACCTACCGTGGTACTGGCCACCTAGAACCTGAATACCATCTATAACTGACTGGGACAGCTTCTCGCTGCTTGGCCTGGAAAACAACAAGCACAGCTGATAACCTTGGCAAAGGCATTTATCTATGGACTTGGGAAGGAAACACATGTGGAAGACACTACAAGCTTCCTGCCACAAGATAGACTCACTGTGAAGAAATCCAAACCTTTCTCTTTTGTATGCAATTCCCAATAAAGTTTGAAAGCCAACACCCCTAGGGACTGTAAACAGATGTAAAGTGCTGGACTCAGGTGGACATCACACAATTCCCCTGAAGACAACACTGGTACTTCCATAAGGGCAGGATATATCTACAGCCTTTTGTCATCACCTGGTGTCTCTACCAATAAAAACCGAGGCATCTTTGTGCAAGTTCACTGCTGCCTTTTGGCAGATCTCAGTTATCACTTTCTGTAATTCTTGCTCCTCTGCATTTGCTAACTGTGTGGCATATTCTTCCCAGGAAGGGTGCAGCATTTCTCCAAGAGGATCAACCAGCTTTACACCATTGTCTTCCTTAGCAGAAAAACAGAAGAACAAAAAATAGTTAGTCTAAAAGTGGGGAACTAATAAAACCTCTTTGCAGACAGACAACACATGGTCCAGTCCCATTGCTTATTTAGAAGTGGAGAATGACTGGGATGCAATAGCTTAGCTGTTTATTTAGACCTCCAACAAGCCCCCAAAGAACCACTAGAACAAGCATACTGAAGAACCAACTCTTTCTCCCTTATAATTTTGGTATGAAATTCACTTGACATTAAAATTACATAAGGGGAGTTTCTAATAGTCTTCAATGTTCCACAGCAGCAAAAGTCTAAATGCCTGACTTGTAATAGCTGCATATGCATGTTTGTTTTTAAAACTTCAAAAGTTGACTCAAAGGTTCTTCTCAAGGTTACTCCTAACTTCTCAGCACTGGAAAGTTACATTGCAATATAAAATGTTTCCTATATAAAACTATTTCCACATGAGAAACAAATCCCACTTCTGCGTACAGGGGGAAAATAACTTCAGATAGATCAGAGATCGTATTCACAGGGAGCAGGCTGAATGCTTTAAGTAGGTCCAAGTGTGTATTCAGGACGTGGTCTCTCAGTGCTATGATGAGCTTTGATTCCAACAAACTGATCGCATCTTCCCACCCTTCTACCAAAACACTTCACATCATTCCGCCGAACCAGTCACACGTTTAAAGAAAGGGCCGTTCTTACCTCAGGGTTGTGAGACGCTGTAACCATGACGCCAATGGTCGCTGTCACGGCTTTGGACCTGAGGATGGCCAGGAGGCCCATGCGGAACACGATGTGATCCAGCTGCTCGGCCCTGGAGCGGAACCCAGCGGTGCCATACTGAAGGGTGAGCCCGGCAGGCTTGGGGTGCAGGGCCGAGTACTTCCTGAGGGCTTCCAAATCCATTGCTGGAGAAGGAAGCAACACAGAGGGAAGTGAGAGGAGACGAGTCGCTGAGAGCAGTTCCGCGTTCTGAAGACTGCGGGTGCCCTAAAGCGCTGCCATCAATCGCTCGGCGGGACCGCACGGCGACCAGGACCGGGGAGCAGCCTCTGCACTGCCCGGACAGCACCGGATAAACAGCGTGAGCAGGCATATGCAGATCACGCAGGGACCAGGCGAGGAGAGCCACAGTTCCCAGTGGCTGGATCCAGGGATCCTAACGCGTTCCCGCAGCGGAGCGTCCCGTTCCTCACCGTGACACCAGCCGCCCAGAGCGTTCGGCCGCGGCTCCGCACACTGATTTCCGAGCCCAAAACCGGCGTGTCCCGCCTCCCCAAGCGCTCGCAGGGAAGCCCCCAGCGGTGTCCCCGGGATGTTTCCGCGGGCGGCGGCTCCGTGCGGACCGGCAGACGGACAGCAGGCCGGGCGGGCGGGGCCAGCCGCACGCGCGCCCCCCTGAACGGCTGCTTCCCTCGGGACCCCTCGGCGATGACGCTCGGACGCACCGGCTGGGGCGGGGCGGTATGGGACGGATGGAGCGGGAGGGGTGGGATAGAATGGGACGGGATGGGCGGGATGCGATGGGTGGGACACGGTCCCGCCGGAGCCGCCGCCGCGCGCTCCGCACGGAGCCGGCGCGGCCCCGCCCACTCCCGGCGGGACCGACCAATCGCTGGGGGGTGGGCGGGGCGGAGGCTGCCGCGTGGCGCCAGGGCCACGCCCCCGGCCGGAGCCGCGGCCGCGCAGTCACCGCCCCGCCCACCCGGCAGCGCCCGGCGGGACGTGAGGGAATGGCGGCTGGGCTGGGAATGGCGGCTGGGCTGGGCTGGCCGTGACACCCACCTTCGCACCGCCGCACTGACATCACGCTGGGATTACAAGTTCCCCCCCCAGTGCGCTGCCTTTGGCTGGGGCGGGGCTGGTTTCCTTCACAGTGGATGGTAGGGGCCTGTTTGGGGTTTGTGCTGAACACAGGGTTGGTAACATAGAGATGTTTTTGTTATTGCTGAGCAGGGCTAACACAGAGCCAAGGCCTTTTCTCATTTTTGTACTGCCATGCTGGTGGGGAGGCTGGGGGAGCGTGGGAGGAGACACAGCAGGGACAGGTGACCCAAACTGACCGAGCGGACATTCCACATCATGGAACATCATGCTCAGTATATAAGGCAGTGGAAGCCGGAGGAAGGGGAGGACGTTTGCAGTGATGGCATTTGTCTTCCCAAGTCACCGCTAGGTGTGGTGGGGCCCTGCTCCACTGGGGATGGCTGAACACCCCCCTGCCCATGGGAAGCAGGGAATTCATCCCTTGCTTGGCTTGTGTGCACGGCTTTTGCTTTCCCTGTGGAACTGCCTTTACCTCAATTCGTGAGTTCTCTGCCTTCTCCCTTCCGATTCTCTCCCTGGTGCTGCTGGTTGGGGGAATGAGAGAGTGGCTGAATGGGGCTTGGCTGCTGGCCGGGGTTGAGCTAGGACACCTGGACAACACCGGCTATATTTGCTCATAAATAACATAAATAATGCATCAGTGCCCACGCCCATCAATGCGGGACCTCATTCCCTGCTCTTTTCCATCCTGCAAGGCTCCGCCTGACCACCCGTGCCCGGTGCTGAGCTGCTGAGCGCTGTGTGTCCAGCCGTGTTTAACCACATTCTGCCCGTAAAGAGCTGTGAGGCTTCCTCGTGGTGCTGAACCTCCCTCTAAAATGTGCTAAACCCGGGAGTGTAACTCCAGCCCTCTCGTTCCAGGCGTGCATCCAGGAGGGCAGCGCGATGGCTGTCACGGTAAAAGAATGCCTGGAGCTCCAGCTGCTGGAAGTAGAAATGCTCCTTTCCATGTTTCCCAAAAGAGGGGAATTCAGTCTGGATGCTGATGCCCTGCCCAGCATCCAGCGCTACCTGAGGAATGCCGACGGAGCGCTGCCCCCGCAGCTGGAATATCGCATCGCTCTCGATGTAGGGGAGGCGAAGGTGAGAGCTGCAGGGAGACTTGTTCGTGGGTGGTGGTGTACTTACTCTACCCGGAAAAAAAGGGGGTAAAAAAGCCACCACATTTTTGTTGCTGTTTGAAAAGTCAAGAGTAACAGAAAATCTCGGCTGCTGCTAACATCTGCATTAGAAATGCAGTAATGTAAAAACAGCCTGAAATGGCAGAATGCAATTATGAGGAGTCACAAGAACACAAAAGCAAAAAAGGCCTATGAGCAGAGGAACCAAACTTGCAGTATAAGGAGTTGCAAGAGTTTAACTGATTGAAGAAAGGGATTGATCTAATTGATGTAAATTCTTGCACAGAGAAGACAGGTCTGAGTGCATACTAATGCGGTGACTAGAAATTGAGAAAAAACTCAGCCTAAAAGCCATTTTCCATGGAAAGAAGGTAATCAAACTGAACAATTTAATAGGTAATGAGATGGCCTCATGATTTTTTTGAAACTTTAGGTACAAGCTTAGCTATCTTTCTAAAATGCACCCTTTCACTAACCTTCAGAGAGAAGTTTTATGAACCATGTAGGGAGGGCTTATGTAGGAGTAGTGGTTTTTTTCCACAGCAGATTGTCAAGGAACTTGGAAAGATAATTAGTCATTTCATGATTCACTTCTCTCTGCAGGACTAGTCATATGACTGTACACTCTAGTGAGGACCCACTAATAGTCTACAGGAGCTTGAAGCACTGAGGACACATAAATCCTTTCCTACTCTTGTACTAAAGGAAGGGTTCAGCTGCCAAAGAACTGTGGTGCTCTGTTTGATGGCACTTTAGGAATAATCAAGAGAAATTCAACAGCCCAGATAAGAGATCAGATAAAATAATCTAGAGGTCTTCCTGACCTGAAACATGCGTAAATCTTTTAATCCCCTATAATCCAAATTCCTCTTTATGGTTAGTACTTGTTTAAAATAATGGTAATGCACAGAATCAGAGAATGGTTTGGGTTGGGAGCAACCTTAAAGATCAAATATTTCCAATGCTCCTGCCACATATCTCTATGTACAGTAGGTACAATAACAAACACCATTTCATGTAACTCTTGGCCTTTTTTTCCAGCATCTGGGCTGAGTTCATTAGTCTTGTGTATTTGGTAAGGGATGAGATTCTCAAAAGCCCTTGACTTCAGCAGTTCATTGCTGTAGCAACACTGATGTAGGAATGTCCCACGTGTACCTTCTCCCAAGCCATAGCATTAGTTCTGTGAACAGCACAAAAACTGCCTGGATAACATGGAAAGCGTTGTGAAAGTGACAGCATGATGCAACAGAAGAAAAGGAACAGGCAAAAGAACAGGTTATTGGGATAAAAGGGAAATGGGAAATAATTCCAGTCAGTAGGATGGTGCAATCTTGTTTATACCTCCTCATAATCTGCCTCTGACAGGGAAGAAGAATCTTGCTTGTCTGCAGTAGCTGCAGAATTAACTTTCTGTGTTGTGTGTGTCTTCTGTTCCTAAGGTAAAGGTGGAATTGCAGGTTCTCCTTCCTCATATGTACCCTCAAGTGGCTCCTCAGCTCTTTGCCAGATCAGATGCTCTGCACAGACAGCAACAGTTGCAGCTCAATACTCGTCTGATGTCTCACATCAGCTCTGTGGATTCAGGAGATCTGTGTGTGTGTGAGGCTGTGCAGTGGGTGAAGGACAACAGCCTGACTTTCCTGGAAAACAGTAAGGGCTCGTCTGAGTGTGCTTCTAAAGAAGTCAGGGTTAAGGAAATGCTGCATCGTATGTGGATCTACAGCCATCATATATACAGGCAGGAGCTGAGGAAGAAGATTTTTGACTGTGCAAAGAAGTTAAAGCTGACTGGCTTCTGCCTAACTGGGAAACCTGGTGTCATCTGTGTGGAGGGACTCCAAGAAAACTGTGAAGAGTTCTGGCGTGTTATTAGATATCCCAACTGGAAGCATATTTCATGCAAGCATGTGGAGAATATAGAAACAGAGGGAAGCATTGATAATCTTCGTCTCTTTCACAGTTTTGAAGACCTGCAGTTTCAGGCACATGGTGATTATGGCCTGAGGAATGACTATCACATGGATCTTGGCCAGTTTCTAGAATTCCTGAAACAGCATCAAAGTGGACACATTTTTCAGATTTTATTTGGTGTTGAAGGCAAACTTTCAGACAATTGAGAGAAACTGTTTATAAAGAGCTCTAATTCTGGAGAGCAAGGTTTTTCTTTACAGCTACTGTGAAAAGGGAAACTTTAACATCTGAGATGAATGGTTCAAGTAGTTAATCTCAGCTTCTGTGCTGAACTGCCACGTATTTTTGAAACATATTCATGGATTTTCTAAGACTCTACAACTAGCATTTGTCTCAGTGAGCCATGCCTAAAAGAACTTGCAAGGTGATAAACATTCCACAGTGTAAAGAAATGTACAATTCTGTCTCCTCATCTGTGCTGTGCTGTGTGAATTTCTTCCCCTCTCATCTAAACCTCTCTTTCAGTTTAAAACATTCCCCCCTTGTCCCGCCCTTTCCAGCCCTTTTGTTAAAAAGTCCCTTTTCAGCCTTCTTGTAGGCTCCTTTCAGGTACTGGAAAGTGCTTATAAGGTTTTGCCAAAGCCTTCTCTTCTCCAGGCTGAACAATCCCAATTCTCTCAGCCAGTTGTCATAGGAGAGATGCTTCAGCCCTCTGATAATTTTTTGTGGCTTTCCTCTGGACTTGCTCAAGCAGGTCCATGTTCCTATTCATGTTCATGTCCCAGAGCTGGATGCAGTGGTCTGTTTGAGGTCTCACAGAAGTGGAGTAGAGGGTGAGAATCACCTCCCTCAGCCTCCTGGTCATGCTGCTTTTGATGCAGCCTAGGATACAATTGGCTTTCTTGGCTTCAGGTGCACATCACTGGCTCATGTTGAGCTTCTTATCTACCTGCACCAAGTCCTTCTCCTCAGGGCTGCTCTTAACCCATTCCCCACCCAGTCTGTGTTTGTGCTTGGGATTGCCCTGACCCAGGGCCAGGACCTTTCACTCAGCCTTGTTGAACTCTGTGATGTTCACACAGACCCACATCTCAAGCCTGTCCAGGTCCCTCTGGATTACATCCCTTCCCTGCAGTGTGTTGACTGCTCCTTGTAGCTTGGTGTCATCAGCAACTGTCCTGAGGGTGTGCTCAGTGCCACTGTCCATGTCACCAACAACATTAATACCAACCCCTGAGGAATGTCACTCTCACTGGTCTCCACTTGGACATCAAGCCATTGACTGCAACTCTTTGCAACCAACCATCCTCACCGACCAAGTGGCTCATCCATGAAATCCATGTCTCTTCAATTTTGAAGAGACAAGGATGTCATGTGGCACAGTGTCTGCGAGGTTATGTTAATAACAATTTTTCATCTGTTCAATTAATGGCATTTTGTGTGTACACTGTTAGGCCAAACACCTTGGAAATGAGAATGGGTCAGATGAGACAAAGTTTAGTTTTTGCCCCTACATTACATAAGGAAATACATGTAAAATACAGAAAATAGGGAAAAAAATATATATACATTTAATACTATATAAAAATACAAATTACTTGAAGAATCCTTTCTATGTCAGATAAGTATTGAGAGAATTTTCCAGCAGCTTGGAGGAGGCAGTGCTGTTAATGGTTCACTGGGCAGCATTTTCCTGCAGGCAAGTGTGCTGAGTGCAGATGTGGACAGTGAGTGTTCCAATTTGTAATGCAGGATCATATTTAAGGGTCATCAATATAATATGTAGTTGAAGAACACTACTGAAAAGTCCCCAGCAGCTGTGCCTTGAAGGATCCCCAGCCCACCACCTCCCACTCCTTGCCTGAGTACCTTAATGTGAAAATGGGTACCAAGCAATAAAAGCAGACTCACTGCTGAGCTGCAGAGGTCTGGCTGATGGACTACAACACCCAGGCACTCAACAGCAGCTGTTCAAAGACTGTGTTTCAGCACACTCATCTGATGACAGCATAAATAACAGGTATTTTATTTCAAATGAAACACAGGGAAGTGTTTTAATACCTTTCTCACAATAGCAATACATTGAAATGCAGAGCGTTTATGGTTGCTCAGAACATGATTAATGTATTTTTCTTCACTGTGGTAAGATTGTACTCTACACTGTTTGTGTGATCATAACTTCTGCCAAAAGCACAGTGAGGCAAAAATGTTGACACATTCACATTAGGCCTTGAGGTGGAAAGTACCTCTCTTTCTGAATTTGGGACTGTTACCTGCAGCTGTGATAGTGCTGAGGGGCTGGACAAGAAATATTTGGTTTTCTAGAGATAATCTCTAGCAAAGATTAGAGAGAAACAGATAGTAGAAAAAAAGCTTCAACTAACCTTTGTTTCCAGAACCATACAGAAAATATATTACATTTTTCTTGGAGTGCTGATTGTTTAACAACTAATAATTCCTCAAAGTCTATTTCTGGCATTTTGATATTCCCTTTTTGTCAAGAAAAAGTTCAAGAGTTCAAGAAATTAGGATAAACATTTGCAATGGATCAGAACAGTGGTTATCTTGGTGGGGGAATGAAATCCTTGATCTTATACAGGACATTACCTTAGCTAATCTTAAATGTTAGTATTGTTAAATGTTATTGTTAGTAATGTTAAAATGCTCTAATTAGATGTGAACAAAAGGTTCTGCAGATCTGGTTCTTTCAGAAAATTTTCATTTTGTACCTCCACACAAGAGTGACCAATAAAGATTTTCTCTGGAATAAAATATGCTAACCTTATGGTTGTTTAAAGTTTGGGGTGTTTTTTTTTTAAAGAACAGGTTTACAAAATATGCAAATTACACTGTGACTGTAATGGATGCAATATTAAATGTATTTTTTAGGAGCCCATTTATCTGCTTAAGTTCCCATTGATGTTTGTGACAAAACTCTTGACTCAAGATACAATCACTTTTTTCAAAAAGATCTGACAAATTGTAATGTAGGATATCTCAATTAAAATAACAATCAAAATAACCAAACACAGATGTATTTCTCAGATTAATTTTTATTTTCTGGTGTATAATTGACGATGTCTTGATGTGAGTTTCTAACCAACTACTATGAATTAGAAAAAAGTTTTCTGCATCTTAAAAAATTAGCTATTCTTAGGCTTCCTAGGCAGAAACAACCTTAATATTTTAATGCTTTTTAACTGCAGCTGATTTGTTCATTCTTCATTAAATATTTACAATTTCACTTTCATGGCCTCTTCAGGCCAGGTGTAGGAGTCAGCCACAAAGCTGTTGTAATCAGTACTGTACACCTGAGAGCGGATGAAGGCTTCGAGGTCCTTGGGCTGAGGGTAGGTGGAGGCAGTGTTATTCCTGTAGGCTTCTTCTGCAATCTGGAAAAATCCATTAAAATCCTAATTATTGCTGATAAACTATCTGAGTACACTCAACAGGATTTAAAAGTGGGACTTAGTTCAAAATTAAGATGAGACTTCATCCTCTCTGTTGCTGGCAGTCACCTGTGTTCACAGTGGATCCAGGTAAGTACCCTGTGAATAAGACTACAGCAGGATGATGTTTAAGTGGGTCTGACTTGGGCTACTTTTGAACAGGATTATGTGTTCAGACTATTACAAATACAGTGCTCCTCTTTGCACAGTAGTGTCTTAGCTTTTACTGTGCAGTGGTGGATAAAATAAATATTCCACAAGCCCCAAGCACTGAGATACAATTCCTGCTTTTCTTTCATCGCTTTATCTTGGTTAACCATCTTCCCAAAGCACTGTAAGAAAAGCATAATTTTTTCAAAGCTTCCATGCTCCTTGCATATTAGAGAAGTTTAGTATTTGCCATAGCTTGATAATGTACTTCAAAATTAGTAAACTCATTGGAAAAAAATAGTTCTACACAGTGCACAGGATAGCTGGGGGAAATACAAATATTTGCTTGCTCTTTCCTCACCCAAACCATACCTAAGTGAATCAATTAAGCATCACAAATATGGCTGCAACAAAAATTAAGTTTAGAAGGGGTCTGAGCTCTCCCAACACGTCAAAGTAGCCTCTCATATCTGAGGATCACCCACTTGAGAAACAAGTATCTTCAGACTGGACGTTCATCTATGAAACAAAGTCTGGCAAACGGGTTTTAGGCAGCAGCACTATAAAAAGATCTGCTTGAAACTATTTGGCACTCACTCTAATGGTCCTCCTTTGAATAAAAGGGAGTTGTTCTTCTTCCTGCTTTCCTTAGCTCTCTTTAAAATATAAAAATTCTAGCTTGGTGAGAAGCTGAGACCCTCAGTCCCCTTATTAAGACTTCTTTTCCAGGATTAATCTGAATCCCAGCTCAATTTGACTGAAGCACTTTGGGTGTTTATGTAGGGATATCTTCAGGTCTGTGCACATGATTATTGTGATTGAGCAAGGTCTGAATTCATACCCGATGTTTAGTATTCCAAAATATTCTGATAGTGTTCCTCTCCTGGAAAAGGCAGAGGCCACTGCTAAACCTCTTGGGTTGCGTTGGATGAGCCAGAATAAGTATTTGCAGGAATAAAGTTTCAACAGAGAACAGGCAGAAAGAATCACTTGGTGACATTTTCCTTCTTTAGTGTTTTCTCTAACATGCACAAATAGAGGAGGAACTTCTATCACTGTGTTTCTGCCAAACACAGGGCTAGTTTGATTTTGCCTGAGGAATTTAAGTAACATTTTCACATCTCCAGAACAGAGATACTACTTGCCTAAGAAGACATGAACTTTGAGAAGGAATTTTCTTCTCTTAAATATACAGAGTGAGTGAAGCTATGGAAACTGTTTCAAGTATGAGGGCTCCTTGTTATTCTTTCAAAAGCATATGAAGTTGAATTACTCACAATAAGGTGACAAAGAGAGAAAACAATAACTGTAAGAAAAAAGGTCACAGAAGACAAGCAACAAGTTGAAACTGATAACCATGAAGAGCCAGAAGCCCTTCAGCTGTGTAGCTGGCATGACTGTGGTGGACAGCAGAGTCTGTGCTCTACAGACATGCACAGTTGTAGTCCCACAGGTCTCCTTGTATTTGGATTGTCTTTGCATTTATGAATTTAAAATTTAATTTTGAAACTGCTACATGTCCAATATGGATTGATGTAAACCAACTTGTGTGAAGGTGTGTTAGGTGACAAAATCAAACTATGTAGAGCTGGTGGGAAGACAAAAAGCCACAAAAGGCTGAAATGACTTACCTTCACAGCAATTTTCAGTGACACGTCCTGAATGGTGACTAATGGAGGGTAGAGACGACCTTCCTGTAAATTCTCTTCTGTAACTTGCTGCGCTATAACCTGAAATAACACAAAGGTGTTTAACTTGACATGCAGATCCAGCTGTAGCTTGATTAGCCTGTTATGTTGTCTTTAGCAAAGAAATGTTTCTGCTATGGCAAATCACACAGATACTGCTTAACCCACCTAGACAGTGCTTTTTTAGAACCACTTTTGTCATTAGGAAAAGCTATACAAGAATTGGAAATGTAGGGAGTTAGGCCTTTTTCTCACTCAGATAATAAAAGTTACTTAAGTCTTGAGTAAGTCCATGACACACATAAACTAGCAAATAGTTTATTGTAAGATACAAATTCCAACCAACAATTGCAGCTGGGTCAAAGACTTCTAAAATATAAAGAAGCATCTGTGATTCTGAGAGTTGTCACATTAACCTGTGCAGGGAACAGAACTGAAACCCTTAAGTGTAAAATTCCCTAAATGAAATTACTGGTAGCTGGTATTTCTGCTATCATTAGCGACAATTTGTTTGTCTTTTGGGGACTTGAAATAGCCTTTCAGGGTGATCCAGATGTGGATAGAAGGAAAACTCTGTGCTGGATAACATCTGTTGGAGCCATGTATGACACACCAAGAGGTTCTGAAAAAAAAAGGAAAGTCCACGAAACACTGAGACTTGCAACTGACAACAAAGCCCAAAGGGAAAGCAAGAAGTTCACTTTTGAGGGACTATTTTAGGAAAATACTTGAAACAAAGCACAAACAAAACTTCCTACAGTTCCTGTCACATGTGGGTAATAGGACCTTGTACATATGCTTGTAAACATCTAGGACTGCACCAGAACAGGTGTATGGATGCATCCCTTCCAGCAGAAGTAGGTAAATAGTTTGAACTAAAGGAGCTCCAGGTTCAAATGAACTCAATGTTCTCTTGTGCAGTCTAACCAGAATGGTAGCTGTCCTAAGTTTTTCCATTCAGAGTTAAAATGCTGACAAGAGCAACAGGCTCTTGAGTATAACAAGTGAAGAAAAAGTATTTGTTTACATTTAAACTTTATCTTGAGAAATACAGCAGAGATAAACCCTCTAGGGGGAGCTAAGAGAATGTAAAATCAAGTTACTGCTCTCCATATCAGCAACCAGATTATTTCAAAATTTCAAAATTTCAAAGCCCTTTTATGTGCATCTGAATGTCAGGAGGCACTTACAACGTGAGGTCCCTGATGTTAACAGCTTAAGAGGGCTCTGCAGGAAAGATGAAAGCTGAAGAAATTAACTGCAAGTTGCTCTTACTGCAATGCATCACTGAAAATTAAAGGTTTGGGAGTGGAGTCCTTCTCTTTTGTGATTCTGTTTTTGACAGAAGGCAAGACACAAAATATTTGGGCAATGCTCAAAGTTGGAGAGGTAGCAAGATCACATGTATAGATGCCATGCTGTTCCTTCAGACATACTCTTGTAACAGCACTGAAAACTATGCAAAAACACAAAACCATGCATTTCTGAGAACAACACCCTCTTCACATGGTGTTTGAAAAACATTCCTTGCTAACATCAGGTCAGTGGCAGGGGAAAAACTGCTGCATTTTGGGATTGCTGCATTTGGGATTACTGAGAAAATAAAAGGTGTCACAGAAAACATAATTGCACCATTGTATAAAACCAGAATATAACACCACTTTGAGCATCCTCACATGCTTCAAACAAGAATGGGGTAGAATCATGAGGGGGTATAGCAAATAATAAAAATATTATCAAAATTATTAAAATAAATAAAAATATGATAAAATTATTTTTTATCAAAGGGGGAAAAATAGATTTGGGGGAAAAAGAGAAGACATAAAGGAAATGCAAAAGACAACTGAAGGCAAACACTTCTTATGGCACTGTAGGGAAACCAAATCATCAAACAGCAGAAAATTGTGAGTTTCTTTTTCCACAGGACTCATAATTAAATTGTGACACTAATTGCCAAAAGATGTTCAAATGCATAAACATGTTTAAAAAGCCACTAGGCTCATTTATGAAGGAAAAATCCATACAGGGAGAAAACATCCAGCGCAGGAAGGCCATATAATAAAGGTTGCCAGAATCTGAGAAGCCATTTCAGCAGAAGGATTGCTCTGTATTACTCTTATTTATCTTCTTTTCCTCTGATTCTGTTAACAATTGCTTTCACAGGAAGATACCAAGCTGCTTGGACCCTAGGTCCAACCCACTATGGCTATTTCAATGTTTTAAATATTAATTAATTCACATTTTTAATAAGAAAAATTAGTGAAACATTATTGCAAAACCTAAATGAAAGGCAACCAAGACAAAATTGCATAAAGCAAGTGGGGAGCATCTTGGTTTTTGGAGGACATATTCTACATAATGAGAAGATTTTGTAGGGTTGTTTCTGATCTAAACATCAGGTCACACATGCAAGACTATTTCATTAGTTCATTATTCTCTCCTCTTTTGTTGTGTTTGGTAGGACTTAAAAGAACAGACAACATCCCTTGTCATCACGGAACAACTGCCCGCAGTTAAGAGGTCTTACAGTTTACAGTACCTTAGATTTATCATCCAAAGTCAAAGTTACACTCTTTCACTTGGCAGGAAGAAAAGAACATTGAAAGCAAAATATGTTATAGTTATAATAACAACTTATTTGTGACTTCAATCCAATTTAATTGGAGAGGTGCAAAGCAAGACGCAGCAGGTGCAGGCATGCAGCTTGGGCTGCTTACTTTTTATAGTTTCTTCTTTTTCAGGTAACCTACCTTGGCAATCTAAGAAGGGCCCTCTATCCAAAATGCATGGATTTTGTTCTCTGAATCTTGCAGCATCTTTGATGCTTCCATCTCAAATGAGGAATACTAAACATTATTCTAAAACCCCCATGAAACTATTCTGATATTTATCCTTCCATTAAAAAAAGCCAAGAAAATTAAAGAAGAGCACTTTTGCTTTTGCTTTGCAGTATAATTATTCAGCTAAGGGCCTACAAAGCCCTGCCAGCCTTCACACCCCTGACACCTCTTCTGGCAGACTCCTCTGGCACCCATCAGCTCAGCACATCCAAGCCCCACAGCCCCTCGCACATAAGGAGACCAGATGTGAAAGCCCTGAGCTGGGAGCAGTAAGGGGAGCACCTACCCAGGAATCCTGCCACCAACAGAACTTCCTATGCAAGGCAAAAAACACATTTCTATATGTCAAACTTTTCTAGAGATTTTACTAGGGGAAGGCAACTGTATAGCAAAACGTGTACCAAGGATTCAGGAAAGAACCTCTACCTCAAGTGGGAATTTAAAAGCTTCCTCACAATTTCTGGTACTATTTTACGTCCCTGACTATTAATGTTTCTTTGTTCAGAACTGATATTTTTCTGGCTTCATAGACTGTCACATGAAACACAGTTCAATTCACACATGTGCCACCTTTTGTCATCAGCTCTCACTATACAGGAACCATTTCACACAAACCAAAATAAAGCAATTTCTACAATGAAGTAAGGCAACTCTTAACACAGCAGTTTAGGCCAGGAAGTGAGGATCACCATATCCAATGGAAATTACAGGGGAGGATTTAAAGGGAAGATATAATTATCCAAAGGCTTAGGAGATGGATCATTGCCCTTCTATGATGGTTAAAGCCAGTGGAGACAGGCTGAGCTTTTTACTAATTTTAAAGATGGAAATTGTGAATGTCTTTCTTACAGAGGGCAGGTTGTTATTGAACGTCTTTAAAGATGCCATACCATGTACCTTAAAAATCCACTGAAAGTCCAACAAGGACAGCATGCAAGTGCCTACCCCTTAAGAAAGCTTTGTATGATAAACTGCCTGTCATAGGATCACACTGCCTATCAGCCGCCCTTGAGTAATAGCCAAGGACCACTTTCTTCCCTTTAAACCACGAAGATCACAGAAGGAGCAAGAATCTGGAATGAAATATTCCCTAGAGAAGCTGCAGGAGCTGAATAATGCATTCACACATCTGCTAATTGGTGCAGTTTCTTTTCCGTAATTTATTGTTCCATAGTTCTAATGTTCCAATTTACTGCTTGGAGGCCTCCTTGGTGCATGTATTCCCAAGTGTGCTTATACAGTTTCTTGGAAGAGAAGAACACTGCATTATGATGAAGTGCTGTGGATTGTAACTGGTATGAACTGGATTGGGCAGAAATTCCCCCTGAAGTGAGCCCGGGTCATTTGGAGTTAATGTGGTAAACTGAGGATAGCCTTCTTCCATATTTCCATACCCTTTAAAAAACCCCAAAGTATCAGGCTTTTAATTACTTTACATGGACATGGTCAGACCATTGCCCAGGGCTTTCTAATTCAAATTCATACACTTTTTGCAAGTAAAACACACACACATGAGTCACCCCAAAGCTACTAACATCAACAACAACAACAACAACAACAACAACAACAACAATAATAATAATAATAATAACAATAATAATTCATTTCAATCTAAAATTAAACCTTTGTGCCTGTGCATGCAAATTGTACATATGTGCATTTACCTTCAGTAACACAGCACTGAAATCTTTCTTTTTTTCTCTTCCCAACAAAAGGTAAAGTTTATATCCGGTGATCCTAGGCCAAGTGTTAACTTTTTAAAAATTATTTGTTCAAACACAATTTATAAAGAACAATAAACCTTGCAAATAAAGGCCTTACACAGAAAGCAGTATTTTTCCCATTTTAAAGTTTAGCTCTTTCTGTTTAATTGCTCATTAACACTAAGTCACTAAATTAAGGAATTTAAATAATTTTGAATACAGTACCTCAGCAGTCGTGAGGAATACATTCTCATCAATATGTCTCATTCCACATGAAATAACACCAAGGGCAACTCCTGGGAACACATACGAATTGTTACCCTGTCCAGGATAGAGAGTTTTTCCACTTGGAAGAGTGACAGGAGCAAAAGGACTTCCACTGGCAAAAATCCCACGTCCCTAAATAGTAAGAAGAGAAAGAAAGCACATTAATTGAGAGACTGCCACTGAAATATTTCTCACATCCTTTTAAATATCCGCCACTGTGGAAGCTGGGTTGCATCTATTTAGCATCTCTTCTGAGAGGGTGTTAGAGCTATTTGCCTGAATATGTCTCAAGAACATCAGGATGCTGATCCTGGAGATCACTGGTGATTCTCTGTGGCTGTTTAATCCTATCTGTATAATTTAGGAGGAGGGAAACTGAAGCCATTGTCATTATTCACTTTGTGCATCCATGTCAGAAGCTCCATGAGAGTTGTACATGGGAAGTACAGAGTTGTAAAACCCAAAGTGGACAATACTGCCATGGTAGCAACAGGTGATGCTACAGGACTTTTTTCCCAATAGCAAAGCACCCAAAAAAATGACACAAAGGCAACTAAATGTCACACTTTTGGATGGAGTGATTTGTGAGGAGCTGTAGGCAGGCAGAGCTCTCTTTTCTTCCCAGTCCCCCACTTCAGGCTCCTGAGCCTATTCCACAGCTCAACAAGAGGTGCAAGCAACAGCACAAGTCAGTGTGGAACCTCCTCTGCCAGGACCTTGGGGGTTCCCTCCCTGTAATGTACTGAGTAGGGTGAGGACACCACCTGCCTGTACTGATAAACCAGTACTGAATGTTTTCCAGCAGATTTTTGGGTAATGCCAGGTGGGACTGGGGCTGGCGGCACCCAAGCATCATACCCAGACTGGTGCAGGGAGGCAGTAGGGAAGAGCCACCTGTGTGGGGGAATTAAGGGGTTTTAGCTATATGGGTACAAGTTTCACTGAAGACAAGAGATGTGCCTCTAACTCAGTTTAGGTTGCAGTTCATGTGGGAGTGGCACTGCACAGGCTGGGTGTCTGCAGCCCAAAGGCTCCTGGCTCCTGCCTCTCTGGGGAGGGAGCACCCTTGAATTTAAGCAGTGATTTAGTTTAGGTGGGGAAGAAAAGACAGCCTTTATTTATGCCAGCTCTCCTAAAGTGACAAATATCACTGTTAAATACTTCAGAGGCACAATGTATCAGAAATATCTCTGCCTGTTTTAGAGAACTGAACTCTGAAACACACTACAGTGCATTTTAAAATAGGCCACTGTTGCTATTCAGCTCTTCAGAAGAATATTCTGTTTTGTTTGGTGTCATGCACTATAATCCTGGCCTGCTTGTTATATGCTTTGGTGACAGATCAAATACTTCAGAGTGTCTTTTGCTCTGTTTGCCACATGTGGTTCCCCACTACAAGCAACCCTTCATGTAGGCTGTTCCCCTGGCTCCTGCACTGTGCTGTAATTACATCCGTGCTGTGGAGAATGGACATGCTAAATTTGTCTTTTAAACACTGAGAAACTGTCATTCAGAATGCCCTGTATTTGACAAGAAATCCAAACACATCCACTATGAAACACATACGGTCAGGTACAGACACTTTTTAAATTCTAGGCTGAATTACAGGATAGTGTGTTTATCAGTACTTCTATAATAAATGAGCAAGCACAGTTCTCTTGATTTTTACCTATGTTTATGTAACAGACAACTTTGTAAGTGGAGTCAATTACCCTAGCTCTTAATACAGAACTATTTTAAAGATTCTGTTAAATGTATTGAAATATTTTCTTACCCTAAAGAGTATTTATGAAATCTCAAATGAAAAGCATGCTACCATGTGTATTTATTACACAAAATGGTACAGATCAAAAACAGACATAATGCTTTAATGATTGATGGTGACTGATGCTTTGATTATAATAAAGATTATGAATGTTGCCTATGCCAAAAAAAGCTAAGAAATGTTTTTATGAGAGTGCAAGCATACAGTGAATTCAGTGAAATTGTCTTGATAAAACCTAAAAAATCTTTTCCTTAATTTAACTCATTTTATCTATGTACAGAGACATGATTATTACCTGCTACTCTACCCTCTGTCCTCCTCCCTTTTAAAATTTAATTTCAGATTCACTTTTCATTACTTATACTGGAAAGATGTTAGTGTTTGGTTACCTCTGTGTATTTGTAGCACTGCTCAGCAGTGCATTCTGCTTTGCTGGTGGGATTGCTGAGAGCAAAAATTATAGGATGTTTGTTTAGAGCAGCCATATCCTGAAGAATTTGTGGAGTGAAAGCACCACCAATTGCAGCAACACCTAAAAGAGAAAAATACAAACATAACAAGTAGACAAATTAGATCGGTTCAAAGTAAGACATGCATGTCACTTGTAAAAGAACAGAGATCCTTTTTCTGTCTCTCTCCCTCTTTAAAATGGAGTTCAACCTTTTTTCCTAACATGTAATTGAAAAAAGGTTTTGTATAAAAGATTTTGCAATAGTGAAACTTCATTATTATCCCTAGCATAAGGCAGAACCTATTCACTCCTGGACCACCTGGTGAATTTCTCCTTTCCCTTTTCTCAGGTGCTTTGTGTAAGATAAAAATGTTATCACCCAGCCTGCAGCTAGGCCCAGTATGGACTAGATAGATGCACCTCTGGGTCCTAAAGTTTTGTGTAACAGACTGGACAGTTTCTCCCAAATGCAGTGTGTCAGACTGCAATTTTTTCTGACATGATGAGCAAAGTCTCTGCCTTCTACATCTGAGCTGAGCTGACAAGTAATAATTTTGAGACTAGGCCTTCCCTGACAGCAACATTTTTTTTAATACACCCCTTTTCATTGCACCAAAGATGCTTTTCTATTCCCTACACTGTCCACACTTACAAATGCTATTCACAGGAATTGAATGCCACTCTTGCAGGAGGAAATCATCTAGCTTAGGTTGCACTCTGCTCATTGCAGACTTGCAGCCAGCACTTAGATCTTGGACCTCAGACAATTCACGACTGAAGAGGGGGGTGTGTGATGTTTTTTGAGATGCCAAGTGCACCTGTATTTCTGAATAATCTACAAGAGCTGGGAATTCAAGGACATCCGCACCTTCAGTGAAAATAAAGAGATAAGCAGATCTTGGAGTAAAACCAAGGATCTTTATTTTACTGGAGGCCCCTCTCACCTGGCTTGGAGAGAAGGGAGCCTCCTTCATCCTCAGAGACCCCAGTGTATGACACCCCATCCTGCTTCCTACACAGCATCTGAGTTTCAAAATCAGGGAAAAAAGCTCCCTCTCTTGGGGAGGGAAATGGATTAAAACCCAGGCTGGGAGAGGATAGCCTGGAACTTGGGCCTCTCTCAGGTCAGTACTGTAAAGTCTTGTCACTGATGCTCTCAAATGAGCATCCTGACACTGCCCAGTCTAAAAGTACATCTTGGAATCTGCCTGGGGAGAGCACAAGGCCCTTGAGGGGAGGTGAAAGGGGCCCTCATTGCCCAGAGCTGGCTTGAAGGTCATGCTTCAGGACCAACACTTCTTTAAGGCATCTCAGAATATTTTCTGATTCCACATAGAGCATGGTATCATCTGTCATATACTACTATTTTTGCAACTCTGAGCTCCCTGTACTTCACTTTCTATGAATGGATAGGGATGCTTAGATGCAAAAGCTCTAATAGACCAGCTGAGCCACTCCGTGTTTGATGCACAATTGTATAAGAGCCTGTTATACACCTTAGTTTCTGGTTAAATCTTCAGTTGCCAAGTGTTTGTCTTCTAAAACTGTTTCTGGACAGCCAACAGTAAGAATGACAACTATCTTCAGATTCAAGGTAAAACAAAATGCTTATGGCTATTTTTTTTCCTTTATTTTTTTCCTTTTTTTTTTTTAAATTGCAGCTTCTTAGACTGGGTTTATCTAAATTAAGGCTTTTCCTTGAGCCATTGCAGGCAATGAAATGTGTATAAGGATTTGCTCAGACAGAGGTAAGTAAAACAGTGGGAGGAGGACTATCAACATATTTCCCCGTGATTCCTGGTACTCAGAGAATATACTGAATGTCTAGTCACTCAAACCAAAAATCCCCAATATTAGTTTCTATTGATGTTTCTGATGGAAGAGACTTCATTATACAGAACTGAAAAGACAAAGTGACCTTGAGGGAGACTCACTTAGGTTTATACATAAAAACGATTCACGGTAAAACCCACATTTCATGACAGCAAATCTTCCCTAAGCAGCCACAAACCTTTATCTGGATAAATATTCTTTCCTTCTACTCTTCTGTCCCTCTAGCTTTTTCAGCCTTGTAGTATACTAAGTGAATTCCCTGGACACTTGGTCTCCTCTTCCAGTCATATCTTCACGTAGCACAGGAAAAGAAACATTTCATTTACCTCACTGATGACCACTGGCAAAAGTGGATTTTACTGAACAAGGACCATGTGGTGAAGGCATAGTCAAAAAGATAGCTGGTAAAATGTAGGATAATTATCACTGTGGCATTTAAGTTTTCTAGCACCTGATGAATGACTTTACTAGTCAGACATATTAATCTTCAAGTCTTACTTATTTAAAAAAAGACCAAGAGTACTTGCAGTTCATTCCTGAAACTGTCACTGAAATACAATAACCAAACTATAGAGAGCTGAGCAATCCATTATTGAGACCACAATCCTTCAGCTTTTTACAAAAGAAGAAGTCTTAGTAAGATCTGCATTTTGGTCTGCACAAAGGACTGCTGGCTAAGGACCTAAATGTGAGCAAAAAGAAGACTCAGATACAGCACCCTCATGCTTGCATAGCTTTACACGAGCTTAGCTCCATTTTCTCACTCCAGGTTTGAGGTTGTTTGTATTATACCTTTGACATTACACCAGAAGTAATTTAGGAAGGCGGGAAGGTCCTCCATCAAATGTTTAAACCCAGTCAGATTCTTTCCCCTGTTAAAATGGATGGCTCAGAATGAAAGCAATGCTACATGCTTGGGTAGTTACTATTTGTTCAGTTGCTTAATAGAGACCATTATGCACCCCGTATTTTCTGAAAATAGACAAAGGTAAACTCTGTTCAGAGGAACTTGATCTTCTCTTCAGACAAAGCCACATCCCCCTTTTTTTTTTTTGTCAACAAAGAATAAGGTCATTGCTTTAAAGTCAAAGAAATTACCTATTAGCACGGATGGTTTTATATCTCTAACAATTTCTTCTAGATTTTTCATTTCACCATGTTCGTGGGCAAAACGCTGTTTCTCATGTGTTAATGAGGCACGCCCCTGAGTACAGAACAACAAGAAAAATATATTTAAGTTTAATGGAACCTAATGTCCTGGGATAATCAGTTTACAGAGTATCTGCTTCAACACATCCTATTTGCATTTCTACTTTTGCATCTGTCATATCAGACAAAGTTACACTGTACAGCTAACGTGCTTCGGATAATTTAGGACTAATCTATTTGTCTAAGCAGTCAATAAATTCAGTAATTGTACTTTAAATTGAAAATTTCTGTGGAACACCATGGTATTAACATCTATTTGAGCCATTATATGAGATTTGCAACTTAGCAAAATAAAAATAATTTCTCCTAGCTTTTTCAGCTTCGCTTGTCTAAAAATATGGAGACTATAGGTGTGAGTATTTAGACTATAGTGGAGCCTACAGTTTTCTTCATATTTTTCATATTTAAGTCATTCATTATTAAGGATGGAATAAAAATAATTCTAACCAGATGTCTGGTGCACTGTTTCTGCATTAACAAAATTGACTCAGCTGTGAAAAAACTTTCTCTCTGATCTCTACTGCCAATTTCCACCCACCAATGCCCAACAAGGTTTCCAAAGGGAATATGATAGATGCAGGAGAAAGGGCTCTAGAGTATCACTGGCACTGACTTGGGCTGCAAAGTGAGCTCAGTGTAACATGGACTGCAGGGTAAGAATGGGCCAGAGTTTATGAAAATTCTGTTAGTTGTCTAAATATGCAGAGCTTTGTCTGTACACAGACATCTGAAAATTTCAGCAGAAAAGTTTAAAATAAGCACACCTCCACCGCTTGTTTCAGTCTTGTGCTGCAGAAAATATCATTGCAAAGGCACTTTTCAAACACAAGTCTAGAAGATGGTTCCAGCCCTTCAAACATCTTACAATTTCAGACAGAAAGATGCAGATTAAACAAATATATAGGGAAAATTGGACGTGAATGTAATTTTGACCAAACAGCCAAACCAGATAAGTATCGTTTCCCCATCCACACCTTTTACAATTGATAAAATAAACATTTCCTTAATCCTAGCGAGATTATTAAGGCTACACTGAAGTATTGAAGAAGTATTCATTCCATGATTCCACCAAAGTTCTACAAACTTGAAAATTCTGGCTCAATTTAGGCCTGTATACACCATCAGACATAAGATTTGATTAGTTTTTATAACAAAACTGAGAAAGCTGATGCTTCACTTCAGACCCCATTCTGCAGTGTGGCAGCATGTGGCCGTGCCTGTCCCATCTTTGAAGCTCCTCTGGTGGTCCTGGCTCAGCCACAGCCAGAGCTGGTGGGCAGAAGAGGCTGTTCCTCATTTCCATCTGCAAGGAAAGTGCTCCCATCCCAAGGGTGCTTCAGGAAGATGTCATGTGGTCAGGGCTGACAGAGCTGCTCTGCCCCACAGCATGCCAGCTTCTTTTGGCTCACCCATGATTACAGGGCATTTCCACTGATCTCTCTTTTCTACACATTTTTATGTCTGGATGGGCTTATGCAGGTCTTAAGTGTTCTCCTAGAGTGATCAGCACAGAAACACTGAGATAGGGGCACTCGATTTCCTTTGTGGATAAAGTGTGGAATTGTCAGCCCTGAGGAAATGCTGCAGTATTAATCATTTTTGGCATGTTCATGCCTGAATCATTCCACCACCACATGTATTTTGCAGTCTGCCATTTCCCAGCATCCCAGCAGATGTCCCCACAATCTGCACACACACTTTAGACCCATCTCATTTTAAAGCAGGAATTTTCCTTAACGTTTTCAAGGTAAAAATATGAAGCTTTCTTTTTAGTCAGCAAAGAAAAAAGAAACCCTAACATTTCCAAATCTTCCAGACCACAACCTCGTTGCTAGGATTGACTCAAAATACCATAATAAAGGCCACTTCTCATTCTAAAATGCTGATTGCTTGGAGTTGAAATGGTTGGTGGAGCCTCACTTGGAGACAAATTTGCTGGGGACCCAGGAGTGAGTGCCCTGGGCCACCATCCAGTCCCAGACTGCTTCTTCAGATTTTTCCTTAATGGCCCAACATGGTGTTGCTGGAGAAGACAGTTCTCCATCTGACCTTAAAACAAAATCTCTAGGAGACTGCCTTGGGCTAACAAGTGAAAATAAAAAATCACCTCCAAGGGCTGTGACCAGCTCACTCTTCAGGCTGTGGCAGGCTGGTAGCCCTGAGCCCCTCCAGGATCTGCACATTGCTCAGTCGATTGCTCAGGAAAGGAGACCTTTGATTTTTTCCTTAGTATGTAACAGCCAAGAAATCAGGCTGATATCCTAGTGGATAAAAATGTTGCTATTCTTTCATTTTCGATTTCAGTCAAAACGACCAACCAAAATCCTTCATAAATCAGACTTACTTTCTTATATAGTTTTACACTCAACTGGCTTTTAAGTAGGTATTAAAACCCTTGCTGATGAAACACCAGGGATTCAAAGTCCTGACATTGACAATGATCTCTCATTTAATTGGCTACAAAGGAGTACTCAACCAGTAAGGATGTGATCAACTGCAAGGTTTTTCAGGCTGCTAGGTAGCGAGGCTAATGCTAGCCAGATGGGTCAGCTCAGGTCAGATTCACTTCTGCCTCACCCTAATTTCTATCTGCTCTTAATTTCACACATGATATTCTACCATTCTTAAAAAAATAAAAAAAAATAAAAAAATAAACAAACAAAAAAGCCAATGGAAGTCAAAACTCATACAATTTAAAATTTACTTATTTATTCAGCTTTGGCCTGAATTAGTTTGATCCCATTAGTCAGCATAGATCATGTCTCCAAGTAAATATTTTTCTAGCATATTAACTTAAGAACGAAATATTAAATTATGTGGCTTAGCAAAAATAACAACAGCTATGTGCATAGAGATTTTTGCTTGGAAAATGCGTATAAAAGAAATTATATGGTAGGGTTGTTTCTTTTTTTTTTTAATATATCTTTTTTAAAATAAATTAGAATCATGGAATGGTTTGGGTTGGAAGAGACCTTAAAGTTCATCTCCTTCCACCCAGCCTGCCATGGGCATGGACACCCTCCACTAGACCAGGTTGCTCAAAGCCCCATCCAATCTGGCCTTGAACACTTCCAGGGATGGGGTATCCACAATTTCTCCAAGCAACCTGTTTCAGTGTGTTCCACCTTCACTGTAAAAAAAATTCTTCCTAATTTCTAATATGAATTGACCCTCTTCCAATTTAAAGATGAAAACCCTTGTCCCATCACTCCATGACCTTGTAAAAAGTCCCTCTCCAGCTTTCTTATAGGCCCCTTTAGGTACTGGAAGGCTGACAGACTCTCTCCTGGGGCCTTCTGTTCTCCAGGCTGAACAATTCCAATTGTCTCAGGCTTTCCTCATAGGAGAGGTGTCAGAAATGTATTTTAATTGTTAATTCAGTGATCCCAAAGGAGCTACATAACACCTCCCTAAGCTCTACATCCAAGATCTCAAGATGAGAAAGTTGATTTGATTACAAAACTTCAGTAGTTTAGATTCCAGTCCTTTAGACAGTATTTTTTTTTGCACAAACTGATAGATTCTTAAGTTCTGATCTCCACCAAGTAGAAAGGCAGCAGCAAGAGCATGACTAGCTTTCCTCTTGCCCTGCCAACAGGGCAAGGAAGGGCTTGCAGGAAGGAAGAAACAATTCAGATTTGTGTCTCTTCCTTAAAATAAGGAGTTGCCAGTCCATTCAGTACATGCTTCCAGACATTCATCCTTGAATGCCTATAGCTGGAAGAAGAAATCACAGAGTTTTTGTCAGCCAGCAGAAAGAAGAGGATGGAGCCAAAATGCAGAAGTCTCAATTCTGGATTTGTGTGGTTTGCTGTCTTGTCTCCTTCCTGACACTGGAGAGATGTGAAGGGGCTGGACCTGTCAGTGCTGAGCTGCTCTGACTAAAACATCTTCCAGAAGCACAGAGCACGTCTTCTGACATTTCCATTTCCAGTCCTGGCTTAGCTAGCTTTTGTACTGTGGCTGCTGGGAAATGAGCAGCAAAGGTTCAACACAAAGCAACATAAATCAGAAATTGCTCTGGTCTGCCTGCATCTCTATAATCCTAAAATACTAACATGGCACAGAGCTTACTGGTATTTCCTTTCTTTTCCTAATAGGAAAAGGAAAAAATGTAAAATACACAATACTTTGAGGAGTTTGAAGGAGCTCTGAGGTTCTGTGTGTGAAGCTCTAAGTCTTTTAAGTAGAAACATCATGTTCACTCACATTCAGGTATGTCTTCTAAGTCCACTGTCTTGTTATTTCAGCATCATTAAAAATTCATTCAGTCAATGAAAAGGGCTCAGAAAAACCAGCTGTTTAAAGACCTTTGCAGTACAACAAACCTCTGTGCAGTCTCATTCTTTCACTGAAGTACCTCAATGCTCACCACACAGGGGAGAGATGTTTTTGGAGAGATTTTTTTTCAGGAGCTCCTATCAAAGGATATTATTGCACTGTTGTTCAAATAGCTGTAAGAAGACTCCTCTAGGCCAGGCATCAGCTGTCTTAAGGGGTATTTTGTTTTCTATTATGTATAGCATATGGAGATGTACATAAAGATACATGTCCCTCTCCTGCATCAAGGGACACTACCTAAATCCAAATAGAAAGTACTTCACACTGAAAGCCACAGATGAACCAAGAGATTTAATGTGATACCTGTGCAGCTATTTAGAGGCAAGGACACAAACTCACACTTTCGATAGAAAGAGGAAGGCAAAGTGAGAAAAAGAGGCTATATATTCTTGCTTTTACTTCCCAAAATGTATTCATCATCCCAAGAAAGAAATAAAAAAGCACAAAGATTATTTCCTTATAAATAGAAATGCTTTATAAACTTATGTTTTTCTTATATTTTATAGAATAAGTAATTTTCTGGGGGCATTATAATAAGTTTTCTTGAATTAAAAAAAAACAAACAAACAAACAAACAAACAAAAAAACAACACCCAAAAAAACCCAGAAAATAAAAACAGCCAACCAAAAATCTACTACAAACTAATGTACCACAAAGATAATCACGGTGTCTTTAATGGATAATCAGGGTACCTGAATAAGCAATACAATACACTTTCACTAGAATACTGAAGGTTGAGAATATTAATGACACTCAAAAAGATTAATAATCTTTAAGTCCAAAGACTCAAAATTTAAATGACAGAAATTACTTTTTAGTGGAAAAACATTGCCTCTATCACAGTATAAATCTGTACCAAGAAACCCTTGGGCTATTTTGGATTTGAACAAAAGAGAACAAAGCAGCCTGAAAAGAGATATATTAGAAATCACCGTGGTATCTTAGATGGAAAGTAATATGAACTAAATTCTTTATTAGCAAATGAATTACAAAGGTGGACTGTGTTAAATCATCAGATAAAATACAGAGATAAAGAAACAATAGCAGCATTCTCTGATTGTGACATTATGTATGAAAGATGTTTGCAATCCTAATATGTCTCTACTCCTTGATGGGTCAGTGTCAGTGATTTTATTTTTACAAAACACAGTCACATGAACACTAAGACCTTTCAATTCAAGCAGCAAAAGAAAGTAACAGGACTGAGTAGTTAATAGTTTTATAAAAATTGCTTGTATTTTGGATTTGAAATGAAAGCAGTTCATAGGGAGCAGTTTCAGGGAGGGTTCTGAAGTTTTTAGTTTAAGGGTCTGATCAATAGGGATCAGGTTACAAGCAAATGTACATCACAGTTTTCACAGAAAGTCACTCTTATCATCACATTATAGCCAAATTGAGGCTCAGATAACAAACAAAAATGACCCATCAATAAAACCCCGAGAATTTTCATAGAAAACAGCTGTAAAAACAGGAGATCAGACTGCACAGCAGACATCTATATGGGAAATTAGAAAACGGGAGGCAAACCTTACAAACAGCACCAATGTGCAGCCTAATTCATGGCCTGTTTGAGCTGGTTCTGCCGGGGCTGCCCCGTGAAGCAGGGCTGAAGCAGGGCTGGAAGCTCTCCAAGAGCTGCTCTTCCCATCAGCTGGGAGGCAGCTGTGAATCAGGCACAGCATCCTGATGACTGCACTGTCCCACATTCGGGGCAGTGCTGGCACTCGTCCCGTCCCACAGCTAAAGAGGCACAAATCTGTTTATATAAACACTTGCCTCCATTTCACTGTGTCAACTGTGGCTTATTTAAACAAGAGCTCAGAGATCAGTACACAGATATATTAATAAAATAATTTGAGATTCTTAAATACTGAAGACACGAGAACCACAAGACATGAGAACTGGAGCAGGGAGCAAAGCAGTCCATTAGTAAGTTGAGTATTTCCAACTGCAAATGCTTTGGTTTTACTTGCACTTTTTCTGTGAATTCCCTATTGCAGAGTTAAGAGAAAACCAAACAAAAAAAGCAATTGTGAAAAAAAAAAAATTTAAGAGCCTTGGGAGAAGGTGGTGAAGCACCTCCCTTTTGGGAGATGGTCTCTTACATGGCTTTTTTATCTGTTTCATCACTAGTAAATCCATGGTCTAAAGGTTGTGGAGAGTTCCAGGCAGTGACAACAGAGGGACCTCCATGGGGAGGCCCCAGAATCATGAAAGGGAGGGGCACAGAGAGTGGGCTGGGAGGGGACAGGCCAGGCTCCCCCCAGCAGAACTCCAGGACACCATCAAGTACAAGTCACAAAATGCAAAATTAAAAAAGTGGAGGTATGGATATGGACTCACTGGGCAGGGGTTGACTGAAGTCCAAGGGCCTGCAGGTGACAGGCACTCCTGTGCCACATCATTTAGGAACCAAAAAGCAGAGTTTTCTCCCAAAACCCCATACTGAGACTCTAATTAAGAGGCGACAGTGCCTCCTGATCAGGCCCATCATCTAACATCTAAAGGTGAAGAAAATACATTAAAACCAAACCAAGGCACACAACTTGGGCACACAATGATAAACAATTTGTTGCAAATTGTGTTAAAAAACCACAACATTTTGAGGATACAATGTCATAATAATTGGCAGTAAAACATACAATTACAGTAAGAAATACAATTCTGATGTTGACTTTAAAACACATTGTTAGAAAGGTAGGGCTGTTTTAGTTATGTAAAATTTATAAAGTACCCTTTCCATGTAAATAAGCACATATGGTTTATAGGTTAACATGGTTAATAGGCAGGACAAAATTTATAAAGACAATTATTTCAAGAAGACAAGATCTCAGAACCAGAACAAATCACAGATCCACAGAACAGCAGAAAATGGAGTGAATCAGTCATTAATTTCAGTGGCAGAGCATGAGCAAAAGAAATAATAAACCACACAAATTATGTCCCCATCCCATTAGCATGTCTAATGCACAGTGTCAAGGAGTTCCATGCCAACAAAGGCAATGGGTTTTGGTGGTGTCTCTTCTAGAGAAACACTCCACCAATCACCCTTTGCCTTGTCCCCACTTGTTTTCATACATTACTCACTGAGCATGAGTAATGCCACGAGCATTTGGAGACAAATTGAAGTTTCCTTTTTGCAAAACTTGTACTTGATATAGAACGTGATAAATGTGAGATGAAAGTGCACAGATTAATTCCCCAGACATCAGAAAAACGGATGAAGCAAACAAGGATTGCTTTGCTGGGATGTTACATGAGTAAAATACAGCAGAAACTGCTTTGAGTGATTGTGGCACCTTGGAGATACCCAAGGCATAGCATTTTTGCTAAAATGTAAATAATTTTTTGTGGCTCCAAGAGTCTCAGCCAGTTGCAGTCAGTCATAAAAGAACTGATCAAGAATAGAAGTGTCAGAATAAATGATTGTTGATAAAAAGAAAGCTGCAAAGAATTAAAAGCTAGCAGAACTGGCAGACAGTGCTGTATAAAAGTTAAACCGTTATCAAATTAATATCTCATATGAAATTGAAACTTTTTAAAAGAATGATTATTGATAAAAATTTTGTAAAAATCAGTAACAGACAGTCTGGATGGGATTCAGTTTGATATTATGGTATTCCATTGTGAGCTCTGAAAATTCTTTCACTTGTTAAATGAGTCTGGCACTGAAATTCTGGTGTCATTCCTAAATTTGCCCTTTTCTCTTCCATCATTCTCTAAGTAAAGACTGAACCATGTCTGTACCCAGCTTTGACCAAACCATGAACTTTAACCAGGGTCATATCCAATGCCAGTTAATTGCTTGTGAGAATCTTTTGCAAGTAAGATTGCCAGGGATAATGAAATGGGGGAAAGAGGATGAAAAACTAAATTCTTTTATGTGATTATCTACAGATTTACCTGGTTACCTCCATTATAATTAATCAGGACCACAGAATTTTTTTAATTTTTGGGATCTGTTTCAGTCTTCCTCTGATACTAAAAGATCAATATTAAGCAGGTCTTCAGCCATCAGACCTCAGTGAATATTCTTGTGCTTGTCCTACAGGCTCGTCCTACATCTAATGGATATTTAAAATACAAATCACTTGATTAGACACAAGTATCACTGTGCTGAACTAGAAAGAATAGTGTGCAAAACTGTCAAAAGAAACATTTCTCCATGTGGACTTACTCTTTAAAATTAAGGATGACATTTATCCCTCTGCAAAGGAACAACTTTTGTGCATTACAGATTATGTAGTGTACAAAAATGTAATGCTGCCTTGCAAATTACAGAAAACTTCACAGCAAGAAAAGCATGTTTAATAGCCCAGGAACATATCCTGTCCATCCTTGGCAGAGGGTGGGGGAAAGTTTCTATTAAGTCCATTTAAATACTAAAAATGCCTTATTAACTGCATCATAATCCTAGAAGTTCCAAGAACCCTCTTGCCTATCACCCTACCCTGCTCTTGGTATTGCCTTAGAAAACAAAACAAAACAAAAAGCAGGAAAAGCCTTTGCAGCACATTATTGAAATGCTCAGACAGTGGTGAACCTTATGAATATCCCAACATTCTCACATTCTGCCTCTTCTCAACTAGCTGACACAAAAGAATTTACTGTCTTTCAAGATCATGGACTAAGACTTGGCTACCCAATACAGCTAAACATGACACTATGGCAACTTTAAAGAAGACACAGAATGTGTTCACCACACATCACATATTTATGTAATCTGTGGTATTAACAGAAAGATGGGAACATTGAGAATAGGGGAATGGAATGTGGGAGACATTACCCACCAATGTGTTTATATAGGTAAGTATATATACACCAAACAGACTGTGATTGTGTGATAATTCAGAAATTCAGAATTAAAGATGAGTCCCAACCAATTATGTATAATCTTCAAGTACACAAGAGTGCAAACCCAACTTTAAAGTGTCTCTTAATTAAGCATTAAAATTTCCATTTGAATGCACTGGGATACTTAAGACAGTAAGATTCAAAGTCACACAATTGAAGTGGCAAAATTCTAATGACATTATGATGTGCAAAACTTCCTAGCCCACCTTTGGAAAACAGTTTCAAAAGACGAAAGCATTCTGAACAAACTTTAAAAGACCAAACAACAACCCCAAACTGGTATCTACAACACTGTAAATTCTCTAGAAGGAATTACAGAACACAACTATGGACAGTATAACAAACACAGCCTTCATCACCAGCTCTTTTACCACAACATAGCAGAAAAGTTGGTCATCAGGCTTGGTTTAATGAAAACAGATGGTTCCCATGGGGGGGGAATAAAATTAACAGGAGAATGAAAACACAGCTGCACTTGAACTAAAATTAAAAAGCCACAAAGGAAAAATTCAGCAACAAAAGCCTGATAAGTGACTTCGTGGCAGCTTTGAGGGTGGGGGAAGAAGAAAAAGGTGGAAACTGCAGCCAGGTCAACAACAGTTCCCAGGTTATTTTTCTTTGGATAGAACTGGTTGAAATTCTACAGAAAGTAGATGAAAGGAGAAACAATGTTTGAATCTATAATTACACATTGCAAAATTAATGATCAAAGGCCAGCATAGAATATAAATGATGTAGAAATTAGTTTAGTTGGACAAAGTAACTGCTGAATCTTCAGCAATTCTGTTATTTCTCATACTGCTAAAGCAACTGATCAGAGTATTTCTAGTCCTGAAAGGTCTCCCTCCTTCACATAAAATTCTTTTGATCCAGCAGGTTTTGCTGAGGCAAATTTTAAGAGACTCTAATTTATCAGGTTTCCATCGATACATGTCCATAGTAGTAAGAAATAAGTGTCGGTTTAGTTTATGCAAAATTTGATTAACTGGTGATCTATGCTCTGAGTTTGGTAATACTTATCTTTGCAATAATGAAAGGGTTCATAATGTTAGAGTTTTTCTGATTTTACCTTGTTCTCACAAATCTTCCTAATTTTACTTCTCTTATCTCATTTCTTAGAGTTTGGGAAGTTCTTCAAGACTTGCCACATTTTTCTGCAATCAGCTAAAGCCAAAATAATTTCCTAAGTGGACCTAAATCACAGCATTCTCTATCAGGCCAGGAAAAGGAACCAGGAATAATTTAATTTTTTGCTCACTGTATATATAAACTTCCCAGTTAAATCTCAAGCAGTTAAATCTCAAGCCTCTTGAGGCTTACATTGTATTTTCTTTCTTTGGAAAGAAGGTATTCACATTTTGCTGTGGAAAAAAAAACAAAAGAGGACTTGCAGAGCCCTAGACCAGGGACATGTTTCCTTATAACCTGAGCCCAGGCCTTGCACTGACAGATGCCCCTCAAACACAACACAGCAGCAAGCACCCACCCATTCTCAAGTCCCTCAGGACAGCCAGATGGGAAAACTGGTGCTGCCAGGTCTTCCAGGAGCACAAGCAATGACTTGAAATATGCACCGTCGGTTCCTGCTGCTTGCATCAACATCTGGCTACAAATTCAGCCCTAATCTACCTCAGACAGCTGTTATGTCTGGCGATCACAAACAGTTCACAAATATACTCCAGGCAGGACATGAAATTCAGTGGACTGCTTTTTGGACAAAATCCAAATTAAAGTTCCACCAAGAAGAATAAGCAGAGGACAGGAACACTGAGGCTGTGTGAGATGGTGATTGGTTTTGGCACTGCTTGAGAGTGCAGAAGCTCGAAGGTGGTGTGGAAAGAATGCAGTCACTGAGTCACTAAAAATTTAGAACCTATGAAAAGAATGAGTCTCTGTGTACCAAGAGCAACAACCCAGATTCTCAGCTGACTGGCAAATTAGCATTGAGAGGTGTGAAGAGACTGGGACAAGAAACCAGGGAGCGACAAGAAAGGCAGGTTAACCACCTCGGCTAGACAGACAGGCAGCAGAGACCTCTCTTACTGCTTCATGGCTGTGAAGTTCCTACACTTCTGCCCCTGATAGTTTGTTTCCCTAATCACCAGGAGATGATTTTAGTTCAATTGTATAATTTCATATGCCCAGTTTCTATGGTGAAAGAAATGGTGCAACCACACTCCTCACAGGCAACCTCAAGGTTTTCACAGCCACAGACAATACACAGGCCTTCAGTCATTTATTTGGACATAAAATCACTTCAAAATTATATGAAAATCAAAATTATTAAAAATACTCATTAAACACACACACACACACACACACACACACACACACACCCACACACACAAAAAAAAGCACCAGAGGAAAAAAACAATCCCTGTCCTAGATACCTGCATTTTTCTGTACCTGATCAGACTACTTTTGTGCCTTCTGGCAAGAGATGACCAAGATGACCTTGGTAATATTTGCCCATCTCAATGTCTACGTACTATTTTCCCTTTAATAGCATGACTGAAAGGTGTTGTGATGCTGTTCAACAAGCCAGCAGACACTGCCTGCAGAACGCATCTTCCTGATGAACAGTTGTGTGAACCACAAAAGACCTTTAATGTCAGACAGCCCAGGAACACTGGGAAGCGTGGTACCAAAAAAGATGACCACAAATACTGCAAACCAACCAGCAAGGTGAAAAAGCAAAGGCAACTGGCCTCTCATCCCTTTCCTTTAAGTAGCTCACAAACTATTAAATACATAGTCACCTTTTAAAACATAGCAGTTCTTTATTCTGGCACATGGAATTAATGTTCCTTTATTTTGGCACGTGGAAGGAATGAGGTATGGGTGACTGATGAAGTCTCTCAGCAGCTTCAAATTCTGACCAGTGTTGATAGCACTGCAGACCACAACATCTGCAACATGAGCTGTCACTGTGCAGAGAAGCTTTTTGTTGCAATGCATCTCAGTTCTTGCAGAACGATGACTTACCTGCCATCCTAGTAACGTGTCTATACATCTTTGTCCAAGACTGTGCTAACAAATAATAGTCACATATAGATGGGAAATATTAAACCCCAAAGTTGAACATTTCCTTTCTTACACATTTTTTAATGAACTGCTGAAAAAATTTCTTCATTATTGTGCTCATCCCTAATAGAAATAGAAAAGGAACTCCAAGCATAATCATCCCCCCCCCGCCAAGTAACATGCAGCCTGTCATTAATTGAATAAACTTCAGAAAAGAAAAACTACTCACTATGCCAAGATATTGTTGCAGTTGCTTTCACAAAGAATATGTTCTTGTCTTTATCTACAGAATGCAAGTAATATCATTATATTTAAAGCAATGACAAAATTGTATTACCTTTACAACTAATCCCTTCGAGTCAACCAACCATATTCTTTTGATAGCCACATCTTTGGATAGCCCTTCTTTTTCCATAGCCATAAGAATGAGGTTTGCTATCCCCAATGCAGCCTGAAAGAAAAAGAAGAAAAGTAGAGTACAAAACAAGAAATGAAAGAAATCACCTGCTCACATGCTTAATTTACCCACTGTTTCAGATAAGTTTTCTAATTTTAATTAACAGTAAAACTGAATTATTATTTTTTCATAAAACAAACCTAATGAACTGTTGCTACCATTTTGTAATTAGAAACCATAATGCAGAAGAGTAGCACAGATAAATCTTAAATCAAATAGATGAATTGTAGTATAGATAAATCTTCCGATGGCTCTTAAGAGTGTGTAGAGCACAATCAATGTGAAGGCTGGAAACTAGAAAATTCTAGAACTGACATTTAGTCCACATAATGACACTTCCAGCCTTGGAAGTGTTCAAGGCCACGTTGGATGGGGCTGTCAGGAACCTGATCTAGTGGAAAGTTCCCCGCCCATGACAGCAGGGGTCGAACTACGTGATCTTCAACATCCTTTCCAATCCACACCATTCCATCATTCTATTATATTAATCTCAGAATACATTAAATATTTTTTCTTCTTTGAAATTTTTGTAATTTAAACTAAAGGAAATAACAGTCTGCATGCCAGAAAGTAAAACACAAGAGCTTTTGCTCTTATCTTTTTCTAAGATGTCCATCAGAAAGGTAAGCCTCCTATTACCTACTATTCATGTGTTTTGTAACTCTAGACTTGGCTGTGCTCCCAGTCAAAGCAGGGGAAAGAAAACCTCAGCAATCTTTTGCTGGAACGTGTTTCACTCTTACTGGATTTAATAATATTTCACCCAACAGATTAAATGTCATACAGGTACAGATTGAAAAGCAGGCAACAAAACAAGCCAACGGACTCCTCAATATTTCTGATTACAGACTCGTATATGTATTTTTTGGGGTTGATTCTGTTTCTTGTTCTTTATTCACTGAGTTTCACTGAGAACCAAGTGAGATTTCCTTTTTTTATTGTTAAGAAATAAGTAGTTTTATTAAAAACCAGCACCTGCAGCAGGGGTGATAGCTACCATTACCTCTTTGCAGCAAGAGTCACAATAAATATTGTCAAAAAAATAAACATTAGACCATGAATTCATCTGCTTGCTGAACATGGAGCAAAAACAGGGGAAGAAACTCCAGAGATATGGATAGTCTTGATGCAGTAAGTTGGTGACATGGCAGATATGAATACAAGCCATTTTGAAAACTGCAGACATAGCACCAAATACTTAATGAAATTAAAGAAGCCAGCACGGGGCTGTAGGCCTCATACAAGAGATGACAAGCCACTGTAGATAAGTACAGCCTGCACTTGAGTGTCAGTGGCTCAGAAATTAATACTGAAAAATTCATATAAAAAAATAGCGTGCATAAAGCTCTTCAGAAATGGATGACCTTAATATGCAGAATACTGAAAAACAATATTCAATGACAAAAAAAAAAAGAAAAAAGGGCACTTCTTACTAAATAATGCTGACTCAGGTAAATACATTATATTTACTTTCTCTGCTGAATTTCCTCATCTTTCAAATAATGTTTTGTTTGGTTATATCGAGGGCAGTTCAAAATTTACAGCGCAAGAGCTAAAACTTGAAGGTCTAAATAGAGAACAGATCTCCAAAAACTGTCTTATGAAAAATACAAGCCTTCACCAGATGATCAGAGATTTTTCTGAAAATTTACATTGAACTTAGAAACAACTTTCAGCAGCTGTTAGTAATCATTCTACCCAGTTAATCTTCTTGTTTATTTGACACGTGTAACTCAATTAAATATTAATAAAAGTCTGTATAGTACAATTTTCCCCATGTATAAAAATACCTACCTCTCCAGCTCCCTGGAACAACACTGTGTGATCTGACAATTTGTTCTTGGTGATGCGCAGAGCTGCAAGAAGACCTGCAACAGCAACAGATGCAGTCCCTGAAATAAAAAAAAATAAATATATATATATATATATATATATATGGTTATTCTCAAAATAATTAAAAAATTTCACATATTAAGTAATCTTAAATCTACAGCATCTTTTGGCTAAAATATAGAAGTACTGAGGGTAGTAACAAATAGTTGAGTAGAGTTACAGTTTGCTCTAATTTACTCTTACAAAAGTTAAATGTAAGTGAGATTATCATCAGAGTAACATTAAATAAAATACAGCTGATTGGTTCTATGGATGGGTATAATGGCTAGGCCATTCAAACTCTTGTAAAATATTCTAGTTATGACCTTTTTTAGAACGAAGGGTGTGGGAGTCCAGAGAGAAGTATTTTGAAGAAATCCAGATACTGAAAATTAAGTTACTGGTTTCATTCTTCAAAGAGATATACTTCAAGTACAGTACAAGGCTAAAATAAAACTTCATTTCTCATGGGGAGGTTTTCAGAATAGAATATCAAACTGAACATTTACAGAGAAGCTAAACTAGCTGCAAGAATAAGGCCAGCTTATTTAAGACTTCAGTCCACTGTGACAGGAGTTTTAGTTTAGTATCTTCTAAAATATTGGAGGTACCTTTTAATGTTTAAGTGATGCCACACAGGAAAAAAAGCTAACATTTAGTTTTATGATTTAGCCTGGGGAGGTCTTTCTTCTCCAAATCAGAGCCCCAGAGAACAAAATACCTGTCTCTCTTTGAATGGAGAAATTTTGGTCATCATTGTGAGAAACAGCTATTAAGGAAAAGTAGAGCAAAAAAATAATTCAAGCAGGCAGCTAACTCAAACTTGTTCACAATGGCAGGGTGATTGCCAACATATCTTTGACTAACTTGTCCTTAAGGTCTTCTTTCAAGTTCTCTTATATCTCCTCAGCAAGCTATTCCAGTGCTTAACTGTACTTTAGGTTGGAAATTTCAAATATAAACGCTTCTTTTCTTCTTCTATTTTGGCTTCTTATCTACTACTGGAAAGCCTGTTATTTTCAAAAAGTCATTTATTACATTTGAAGACTCATGGTGTTGCAATCAGCTTTTTTTTACCTGGAACAATCCAAATTCTCCCACTCTTTCAGAAAGTTAACTTTTCTTAACTTCAACTGCTGCACCCAAATGGATACACTGCACTGCAGGTGAATTGCCAGCACTGCTGAGTCAACCTGTCAGCTTCTGTCATGATCAAGAAAGTTGTATGTAGTCACCAGGACCTCATATCTGTCTCTACTGACCCAAAGACTGAAGGTGACTCCTCCCCAGCAAAGCCTACAAGACGGGGAAGACTTTTTTTCATGTGTTTGTGACTTCAAGCAACAAGCTTGTATTTTTCACAAATTATTATCACCACTAAAGCATAAGGTGAGCCCATAAAAAAGCCAGACTCTATTCCTGTAAGGAACTTGGATCCCATAAAGACATCCTGTTTATGGGAATGTACTAGTGAGGTAGATAATACCACCAGCAAAGTTGCTTTTAGAGGAGGTTCTGAAGAACCAATTGCAGACAGCACTGATTTCTCTAGGACTGAAAATGCTGTCCAGACACTAACAATTAGGTACTGAAAGTCAACACATGGGTTTCAACAGATCTTCAAATTTGAAGATTCATAATACCTATCTGATTCAGAGAGAGCTGGACCACAGGGAGTTGAACACAGGCCCTGCAACATCCAGTTCCAGGAACAAGAATTGAATACTTCCCTCTCTGGGCAGCAGCTGTCACTGACTGACTCAAGGAAATCAAAGATGAGGTCATGAATTATTTTGAGAAGCTTGCAAGAACTTGCAAGGAGGAGATCTGCTGGCTCCTACAAGTCTATTCCTGATCACCACAGCCCTAACTGCAATTGCCTACAAACCACACAGCTGAGGGGAGAATTCACATTGCTACTGATTTTTTCTTCATAAAATGAGTGAAATGGGTATGACCAGCCCGATTAAAGCACTTGGCCCAGAATCTGTGTACTGGACACTTGCCCCCAACATGCAGCTTCCCTAAATTTGCTATTCACAGGTCTATTTTCTCAGAAACAAGGTGAATTTTAAAGCTGAGATAGCAGCATCCCCACATTAAACTCTATGAGATGCTCAAAACAGGCATTCATATCGCAGGCACACAGAGCATTAACTTTCAAATATATGTAGCTAAAACTACAGGACTATAAGAACAGAAGTAGTAGGAAGCCTGGTAATGGGTAAACCTTTTCTTCTATGAAATCATTCAGGTATTGAAGGCTGGGTTTGAATTTGTGGGTTGTAGGTAGGATCATCTGAGTTTCAAGAATAGTTACTTTTTCAAAAATAAAAGGTAATGCTTAATAAAATTTAAGAACACATTTTAAAATTAGTCACTTTTTGAAGTAAATCCACTTAAACAGTTAAAAAACGTGTCTTGAGAATTAAGTTTGTTACATGCTTTTGATTATGACTTTTCACTTCAATCATCAGAAATACAGGACACCTTGTTCTCAGCCCACTTAATGTTTAGACCATACAAATTTGGCATTTTTTACTTCTTTAGTAATTTTTATGAGTTGTTCGGTCCCTGATTACTAAATAAAAAAACTTAAAAATGGTTCCTCTGAGGCATGGCTTTGGGAACAACAACCATCAGGCTGAGACACTTCCACCCCACGGTCTCCACGAACTAGCTTGTTTCTTTCCCAGATGAAATTAAGTCTTCCTCTGTCAAGTGCCAAGCTGGCAAAGACCAAAAATGGCAAAAAGAGAAGTCAGAGTGCATTCTCAGTTTCCCTTGGTACTCTACCAAACAATCCTCATAGCCAGCAAGAAAAAAATCCCATGGTCTCATTGGATGCCAATTTTTTTTCTCCTATTTTATATTACACAGCTGTGCTTGCAGGGGAGGAGGAGGGAACCTACGTAACACAGCTTATAACCTAGGACCATCAATCTGGTCTCCTGAAAAGGAAAGCTGAGCTGGGGAATTGTAAGATCCCTGTTTTCCTTGCAGTTGTGGCCACCACAGCACCCTGCCCCCATCAGAGGAGTTCTCAAAGAGCCATGAATGCTGCTCTTCAAGCTGCTCTGTTGTGACAGAGTTAAAATGAAACACCATAGATTTATAATGCATAGGAATGCTGGAATACCACTTATCTTCATGGCTGATGTACTGTTGCTAAGCTTGTTAGCCAGAAAAATGGATTGTCATTAAGTATTACTAGTTGGGATATTTTTACAAACTCTGTCACTTCATGATCTTCTGCTTTAAGAAAAAATAGAAGATGTAACATAAACAAAATCCTGCACTGAATGCCAGTAACACTTTGCATTGAATATTTGCATGGGATGTGAGCTAGTGTTACCTGTATGTTCATTAGGAGGGTGATTCAGAACAAAGGTTATAACAGCAATAGATAAAGGTTTAAATATGACATTTCTCCCAAGTCACGATTTGCACAGAATTGCTCTAAAAAGGGTGTTTAAAAGTATTCCACACCAATTTTATTTAGCATTTTGACTCTGAAAGGAATAATAGCCCAGTTTATTAGATTACTGAACCCACTATCACTGCTGCTGGCAGTGGCTGTCATCACTCCTCGTCAGCAGCTTCCCTTATTCCTTCCCACTGAAAGGGGGGCACTGGGAGCCTGAATAGCAGATCTGTTTAACCGGAACTGCTCTGACTAATGCCATGACCTTAAATTTCACCCTGAACACTGGCTCGGGTTTTTGAAACGAATCAACATGCAATTCACATCCATCTGCCAAGGCAGATGTGAACCACTTCTTGTGGACATCATGAGGCACAAACAGAATTTTGTCGCTTTTCTGTCATCACTGTAGGAAGGAGAGATTGGCTTGGCAAGAGCACAGATTAAATCCCTTGTGTGGATAAGATAGACATTGTTCAAGGATATGATTTTGAAAACCCATTTTATTGTCCACAGATTTCTAGAAGATTAATCAAAGCAAATTTAGCAAAGGACATTTTCCTAAAGAAGTGTCAAGTGCTGCAACAGCGAACATTTCATTATAGTTTTCTAGGAAGATAAGTCATGTCCTGTATAAACACAATAGATGTGAAATTTCAAGGTTCACTACTCTATACCAAGTCTTTTTTTTTCTGTGAAAGATTATTTAGCCTTGTTACAGTAAACTGCATAATTGAGGACGAATATGTTAAAGGAAATCCACGGTCTTTTGGGGTTGACACACTACAAATGTTTGGAAGCACAGAGTACTTTTTCAGCATATATAATTGAACAAAATATGGGGGGGTAAAGGCCCAAAATGTGAGGAATAAGAACTTAATTTATACTGGATGTAATTTAATTTAAATTAGTGATAAATGGCTTATTGCACTGAAGCCTTTGTCTACTACTTAAAGTTTCAAAAAATACAACTTGTAATCAAGTGTTAGTAGTTCCTTCATGCAATTTTACCTATCTCATTTTAAAAAGCTAGCAAACAATAAGAGGGGAGAACTTTCTGCAACACATCCAAAAACCTGAGGTATTCATTCTGGACTAAAGACTAGGAAGTGGTAAAATTCATATTTCTCAAAACACTGCATAATAGAATTCACATGTTAACATTGCCAGCCATCCAAATAGCACTTCACAGAGTTACAAGGAAAAACAACCCAATCATTCCCTTTCTCTACACTTACAGGGAAAAGGTAAAGATCCTAGGGAAAAGGTGAGATCTCAGTTACTAGAAGCAAATGCTACAACTGTGGGTACTTCAAAAAGACCCTCTTTAATAAGATGGGATCTCCTTCTTCTTGTGAGTGGGCTTCTCAAAGCTGCGTGTGCACACTGCCCTGCTCTGCAGCAGGCAGTGAAAAGAGGGGAAAGGCTCTAGGCAAGGAAAAATGTAGCCTTTCTAAACCACCAGCCATTTGGCATATTGGGAAAAGGATACAGAATCCCAGCAGTACAGGATGGCTAAGGCTGGGAGGGCATTTGGTGTGACTCCTTGCTCAAGCAAGCAGGGCCACCTGGACCTGGCTGCCCCAGAACATGGGGAGAATGGATTTTTTTTAAAACCCATAATGAGCAAAAAATGAAACAAAGGATTACTTGTACATACACGTGCTTGTGTATACGCACAGAAAATCACACTGAAGCTACAGTTGGGGATTTACTTGAAAACATACTGATTTCAATGTAAGCTTACCACTGCATAACAAAGAGGTCATATCCTGAGAAAAATGTGTGTCACATAACCCTACAGCATATGGTTTAATTGGATTTTTAAAAATTATTTTATTTTTAATATTACTTCATTTTAATAATCTCAGCATGTTTCACTTGAAAGACACTGTCTCTGAAAGTGAAGCACATGTCTATGAAAGAAGTTTACTACAGTTTGCATATCTTATCAGAATCTGAGATATATGTTATAAATATCTGAGCTATCATATGTCATTCAACTCAGCATTTTTCAAAATCTTGGTTACAGAAAGAACTGGAAGCCCTATGCCCATCACAGCTGTAACAACAAACCCAAAATCTTCATTACAATTTTATTTCAATAGCTGAAACTTCCAGGTACCAAATGTATAAATTTTTATATTAATGTTAAAAGAATTGAATCTTTAAAAGGACAATGCTTGTGACACAGAAATTCTGATTTCTGAGAATGGCACTGGCTTAACATTGAATTGCTCACAATATAACTTCCAGGTACAATTTCCCTACTTATCCAAATGGCATTCTGTTGAACACTTAACATATATTTTAAACAAAATCAAAATGTAAAATGAAATAATTATATTAAGTTTTATGTGGTCTACATTTTTTATTTTAGCTCTCTTTCTTTTCATAAAATGTTGATGCAATCAAACAGCACAGCTGTTAAAAACTAATAACATCTAAGGTCATGACGGATACCGAAATTAATTCCAATCCGATGCAATCTTTCCGTGTAAATATTTTTATTGGCATAAAATACAGGCCGTGTATCCATAATGCGGGAAAGCATTGCAACTGTGGGCACAGTGAAGTTACAAGAACTGTAACTCCAATATTACAGAGCAGAGAAACACTTATTTTAAGTAGATTGTCTTACACTACAGAAGTTTGTCATTGTAAATTCAGACAATTTTTAAGTACAGATGCACGTCTCTTAAGACATGCAAACATGCCTTACACCACTGACTGTGCTCAAGTACTGAAAACTCTCTCAAGAGACTCACCAAAGTCAAAATTGGTGTGGAAAGGCAGCAGGAGGGTACCCTGGGTTTGGGAGGGGCAGGAAGGTGTGGCCCAAGCCAATCCCACCTACCAGCAGGATTTCAGCATTGCCTTGTACCTAGGTCTTCCATTTTAGCAGATCTTAAGAGACTTGTCCAACCTCTCTGCAGCAGGGAAGGGAGCTGGTTAGTCTCCCTAAGGAAATTTTCAAACTGTGAATGCCAAGCCTGCTTCCTTTGAGGGTGGTCAGGCAGAGGATATCTCACCCTGAGAAACAGCTTTGTTTAGCAGCACAGGCACCATGGGTCCATTCCCAGGCAGGGGTTGGAAAGAAAAAAAAATTACATATCATGTCTTCTAGAAAATTCCACCCTTTCCTTATGACACCTCCTTCCTAAATATATTGGAGATGAGCAAAGCTAGCAACCTGACCTAATTCAGGAATTTCTGAATGTTGTGAAGTTTGCTATCACAAAATTATTTCATACTTCTCCCTTATGGGAAATTATGATCAACTCCCCCTCAGTTTTGGAAAAGGTTCTCTAATAGTTAGAACCAGATAAAAGTATTTGTTTTAAACCAAAGGCTTTCTCTCATTTACATTTCCAATAATCTGTCTCTGTATTTCACAGAGAGACAAAAAAAAGCATCAAGCTGATTTGTGGTCAGAAAAAAGCCAGACGGGAATCCAAGGGAAAAAGTGAGTATTTTCTCCCTAAGGAAACATTGCTATTGTGCTTGTAAGAAGATATTTTTGAAATAAAAATATGGAGAAATTATTATCATTTCAGAGGGAAGAAATTCACCATTTACCCAAAAAACAAAGATGCTGAAATACAAAGAATTTTATTATTCCAATACAAATTTATACCATTTGCTCAGAATCCTCTTCAGCTTTGTTCTCAATTCTTTGTGTACAGAGAGGTAACATAGAAAAAGTTACAAAGCTTTCTCCAAAGTAAAGGATGTGACCATACTGTAGCAGGCATGGACACTGTTTCCAGAAATTCTTAAAATACGTTTATAGGTGATCCTTAATGGTCAATCTTTAGTGATTTTCTGTGATCAGTGCTTTGGCAGACCTTTTCCCAATGTCCTGCTATCATCAGTTAGGGGCAGGCTGACCCCCTGTAAGCTAAGAGAGGGCAACTGCATTTGTCCAAGTCACTAGTTGCAGGTGGGTGTATGCAGCTTGCCATATAATTTTTTTCATCTTTTTTAGTGCCTGTCAGAAATCAGGATCATATATTAGGGTATTTTTTTAGACTTGAGATACTGAAAGGTCCTCATTGCATCACTAAGATATATGGGAATCCTTTCTCTGAATATCTTATATAGAGAAAAAATTCCTCAAGCCCTTCTGTGAAAGGTTTATCTTGATCTAAAAGTAGCTTTGTCTTGAAAAATATTAGTACTAGGAGAAACTGTGTTTAAAATACCATGTAAGCACTATCTTCAGAAGATGATGGCAAATCAGATGCAATGTTATGTTTCTTTGCTTTTTTTGGCCTGGCACTACTTGTCAGCTTTACTGCTGTAGAAAATACAACTTGCATACAGAGGAAGCCACTCTTTCAAGTAGCCTGGAAAAAAATCATGCTATATATTATCTGAAAATCCCAAAGGATCTTATCAAAATCTCAAAATAAGTTAGCACCATCCATTCTAATTATAGTTGCTAGGTGAAGGATCCTTAGGGTTTATAAAGTTGCAAGAGGAAGAGGGATAAAAGATCAATGAGCTGTTATTCTACTTCCATATTAAAGTTGACATGCTATGAAAAAAGAAGTTACTGAAGGTAACTAGAGGGATATGAAGACAAATGACAGAGACCAGAAATAAATGCATCCACTTTCACCTCTTGGAAGCTATACAAATATTAAGGATGGAGATCACCCAAAGTCACAGGCATTGTTTGTGAAAATATCAAAGGCCCCAATAGCACAAATTAGATTGCAGAAAATGAATAAATTAAGAGACTACACATGGTTGCACTTCTAAGGAAGGCCCATAGCTGGTACAGCAGCTCAGACAAAAGCCAAATGGATACCTCCCAACACTTCTGAATGTCAAGACTCGTCCTTCCAAGGTACATGAGAGAGGATGAAGTGGTTTGAAAATGTAAATAAACAAAAGGCCTTGTCAAGAAAGTTTACCCATAGCTGGTACTCTTTTGCTGAAAAACCTCCATTTCTCTGAAACCACATGCTACACGAGTCTCTTTCTGGTTTGGATTAAGGACCTTCATCCTGCAAGGAAAGGGAATGCCCTGTGGGAGCTGGGCCTCTAAACAACCAGGGAAATTTCCAGATGCTGTTTGGCCTGCTATAATGAAGTGTTGTAGCCATGGCTACACTCAGACCCTTTAGGGTAGGAAGCACCATGCTTCTTACAAAGGGAAATGACATTTTATAATTAGCTTATTTTCCATCAGGGAGGTTGTCCTCTATAATCTCTTTCAGATGCAGAACTAGAAGTCAGCCAGGCTTATAACAGGAACACAGCTTATGTGGACAGCCAAATCCCTAAGAAAGACAAGGGCTATTTGAATCTCCTGCCATGCACTGAGTCACTGAAACACGACCTTGGTCCCAAACATGACTCAATAAGGACTTCTGGAAAACTCCAACTCCTAATGGTTAACTTGAAGTGTCACTGAAAACCATGAGAAATGAAGACAGGTTAACTTTCATTTTTGACCTGTCACTGCTAAAACCTTCCTATAAGCAAGGAAACATGAGGGATAGAGGCAGCTGGATATTGAGGGCCCTCTCTGGGTGTCTCTCTCCAGCAGCTCATCTGACTTTAGACTCCTCTCAAGGATGGGAGCCAGTGCCCTAGAAGTTATACACTTACTGCCCTAGATAAAGCGATTTTCCAGGGCTCTTTCCCTGACCAGATATAAAGCAACTCAAGTAGTAGCATACACCACTTCAGCCCTACTTGTTTGTCTTCTTGGGAGGGAGGGAGGGAGGGAGGGACAAGATGCCTGTTTAGATTGAGCACTGGGGAATCCCCCTGGTTGACATTTCCCATCCTAAATATTTTCCTTTTTCTAGCTGCCACAAATTATTCAGATGGGAAAAAGAGAGTCAAGGGGATAATTTCCCTCTACAACTGAATGTGACTGTGGAGAAAATTACATGAATATTTAACTGAGTTGTCAGCTTAAGAACTGAAGTACAGTTTGACACTTATCAATCCAGTTGCATGGAGGAACACTGGAACAGTTGTCACTGAAGTGACAAAAGGCCAAGAAAGTACAGTCCTGGTTTGAGCTTTGACATTTGCTCAAAGAAGTCATTAATTTATATGGGAAAAGTCATTCACATACTAAACTGTTAAAAAAAACCAAAAACAAACCCAAAGAGTGATCATCTAAATAAAACATGAGGTGCAAATGAGACGTGAAGGGTCAAGAGCAAATGCAGCTCACCAAAAATCCATTCTGAGGAAACCCGAGGCCAAAATTACCTGTATATCCACAAAGATCACAATAAAGCTGGTAGATTTTTTTTTTTCCCCTGGAAATTATTTTTATGGCTTGTGGGAACAACAGTGAAGAGAAAAAGTTTCTTACCTTGAATGTCATCATTGAAAGTGCAATACTTGTTACGGTACTTATGCAGGAGGCGGAATGCATTGGCATTAGCAAAATCCTCAAACTGAATGAGGCAGTTCATGCCATATCTAGAAAAACAAGAAAGTATGCATTATGTAAGAAGAGTTTCAAAATTATACATTGAAATATAGTGACATTTGTGGTCAGATTTTGAATACAAGTATAATGTGAATCATACAACTCTCAACATGTTTCTGTTATATTCGTTATCTTTACGTTCATACAGATTATTTAAAAGGCATAAACATACTACTAATAGTATTTACTCAGTTTCAAGTTATGAATAGAAGATCATCAGTGGAAAAGGCCTTCTCCCTCTGCAGACATCTCAACAGAAGTTTCCACTGAGCTATTACCTAGTGAACAAAAAAAAGATCCCTTCCAACACAAGCCACTCTATAATCCTGTGATTGTATTTTCTGTTTTTTAAATATGGAAACTCAAGACTCCTGGCACTAGATTTGTATGCCAATACCTAACAAGTAAACAATTGCCCTGCTATGCCAGTAAGGTTAGTCCTAAAATGAAAGTTAGTAAGAAGTTAAAACTAAATTAATATTACCACTATAGATCATGGAATGATTTGGACTGGGAGGGACCTTAATGATCATCTTGTTCCAATTCCCTGCCATGGGCAGGGACATCTTGCAGAAAACCAAGTTTCTCAGAGCTTCATCCAATCTTGCCTTGAACACTTGTGGGTCAGGGCATCCAACTTCTCTGGGCAGCCTGTTCCAGTGCCTCACCACCCTCAGACTAAAGAATTTCTTCTCAGTATCTAACCTAATCCTGCTCTCAATTTGAAGCCATTCCCCCTTGTCCTGTCCCTACATGCTCTCAGAAATACTGCCCAGTCCTTATATGCATTTTTAGTAGTACTGTCTCCGGATTCTTTGCACACCAGTCACATATGGCATTTATAAGTACTTTCTTACAACAAAAGCAAAAAAATTCCCACAAAGCAATGAAAATATATCTACAAAAACTACATAAAGACTGGATTCAAGCTCACAGACGTTTGCAAGACCACATTAAGCAAAGCTATCAGTATTTTAAAAAAGGACAGAAAATACTGTGACTGAACTAATTTCCATGGAAAATACATATTTACAGCCATATTATAATTATCCAAATCTATAGGGATTCCACTGGCAGGAATGGTAATCCTTGCTGAAAATAAATACGTCTTCAGGTTTGATGGAAAAACCTGGACTTCTTCAGCAGCACAATGACAGGCAACTGTTAAAAAGAAAATTTGGCAAGTCCAGTACTGTAAATCACAACTGAATTCAAATAAAAAACTAGAGCTAATTTCAATAATTAATTTAAATTTCTAACTTGATTCAGTTTCTGACATAAATTTCTGTGATTCCATAAGGGTCCAGGAGAAGACAGTTGCATAATAGTATGAAACTAATGAGATTATCACTCTGGAATCCTAGAGCTTGGTTATATGTGATTCTTGGATGTCATTAGGCTGGTCTGTTTCTTTATTTTTCCATATATAACATTCCATTTTCTCATCTGCATTTTATTTTTCTCTGTTTTCTTATCCATTACCTTTATAGACAAAGACCAAAACTCCCTGTGAGTTATATTAAAAGAGTGCCCCTGTAGAAAATAATCATCCTATACTGGGCACACTATCCATATTAATTTTCTGAGCCAGATATCATAACTGTTTAATTAAAATGGAAAAAAATGCAGGCAGTCTAACTCTGGGCATCTGAGATTATGGCATCATAGCAGAAAAATTTCTAAGCAGCATTCTTATGCATTGCACATGTAACACCTGACATCCAGGTAAAAACCTGAGACTTCAGTGCTGCACACAACCAGCAGTACCTCATAAGACTTGTGAATTTTGAGGTCTATGTTCTCAAAAAAGTCTAATCAAATCCAGTAGCTGGGTACTCAGGAGAGACAAGAAAATTATGCACTGTTTCTCTGTTTGGAGTATTCTTGTTCTCAAAACCACTAACAGATGAGACATAGAGATGAGGTAATACAAAATAGTTAGTATCAGTTAATTTCATTCCAGAAATCCCTTGGCAATAATGAATGGGCTACAAAGGTGCCACACAGTTTTGGAAGCAGTGACCATACCAAAAGAGTCATCAATTCTTCTATGACCTCCACATCTTACTATCACAATCACTTAAAGCAGAAAGTTGAGCCTAAACCTAAACCAATATTTTCCTTCCTGTATCACTCTGCAATAACCTTCCACCCTTCTCACACTCTGATGAACAGTTTTAGTAGCTTCTGCACTATGAAGGGTAACTACTTGAATCTACCCTTGTGGAAGCAGAACATGTCCTCTCTGTTTGCACCTCATACCCTGCTGACATTGCAAATTTTTGGCTTGGATCTGCACCTCTTCCCAGGTGGGTAGGGAACACAAATGACTTCAAGATGAGAAGGGAACCAAGCACTTTGGTGCTTGTCCACGTGCAGTCATCAAATCCTGCTATGCCTTTCAAACCACTTGAATTCCAGCAACTGTGGACCACTACAGTTCTGTGTAGTCATATTATTTTTCAAACATTATGAAAGGAGAAAACAAAGCCTGCAGCTATCCTACAGTGTGACCATCTTAGCATCTTCCATCAATGCTTGATACAGATTTAACACAAACTGACATAACTGAGTTTCCTCTGATGATACAGAGTGCCTGATCAGGCAGGTCCAGACACCAGTGATAGATTTGCTACAAACAAAATCATCACATTTAAAACCACCATTCAGTGACTGTGGCTACTACTAAAAGGGAGTATGTTAAAAGACAGCAACTTCAGGCATGAAGGCTAAGAAGATTAGGAGACAAAATTAGAAGAAATTGTTGTTATGGCAGAAAATTCTCAAAGAGATATTTCTTTTATTTTAAAAATAGTGGACTCCCAACTTAATTTGATAGTGTGAAAGAATAGTGTGTATTGCTTATTTAAGTAGCTAGACTTCATAATCATATACATTAGGACAATTTTATCTTCCTCTTTGAAATGTGAAGACATGCAGATCTCCAACATAAACTAAAAACCTTTTATTTTGAGTATGTCACCAGCAGCAGAGTTTCTGAAGCAAGCAGACATTTTATTCAGTTACAGTGCTCCACAAGTGGGGGTGGGAGTGCTGAGCTGCAGAAAGGCTCTGCAGAGGAATCTGGATAGAATGGATCTATGAGCCAACACAGCAATATGAGGTTCAATAAGACCAAGTGCCTCGTCCTGCACTTAGGTCACAACAACCTCATGCAGGGCTACAAGTTGGGGGAAAAGCAGCTGGAAAACTGCTGAGCAGAAAAAACCATGGGGATGACAGCTGATAGCAGCTGAAGATGAACCAGCATCTGCTCAGATGGCCAGGAAGGTCAGTGGCATCCTGGCCTGCATCAGCAATAGTGTGGCCAGCAGGACCAGGGCAGGGATTGTTTCCCTGTGCTTGGCAGTGGTGAGACCACACCTTGAGTGCTGTGTCCAGTTCTGGGCCCCTCAAGTCAGGAAGGACATGGAGGTGCTGGAGTGCGTTCAGAGAAGGGCAGTGAAATTGTGAAGGGACCAGATCTCAACTCTTGTGAGGAGCAGTTGAGGGAGCTGGGATTCTTTAGCCTGGAGAAAGGAGGCTCACAGGTGACCTTAACACTCTCTACAACCAGCCACAAGAAAGTTGCAGCCAGGTGGAGGTTGGTCTCTTCTTCCAGGCAACCAATGACAGGATAAGAGGAGTCTCAAGCTGCACTAGGGGACGTTTAGGTTGATATTAGGAGGAATTTCTTCACACAAAGGGTGATTAGACATTGGAATGGACTGCCCAGGGATGTGGTGGAATCACCATCACCCTGGAGGTGTTTAAGGAGAGACCAGATGTGGCACGCAGTGCCATGGTCTAATTGATGTGGTGGTGTTTGGTCATAGCTTGGATTTGATGATCTCTGAGGTCTTTTCCAACCTAATTGTTTTTTGTGGTATGAGTCACATAAAAGATATAATGCCTTATGGCTTGCTCAAAACAGAGCCAACAGTTCTTCTGTTATCACTGCTTTTCACCCAGGGCTACACAGGGGATAACTGGGGAAATGGAAGAACATGTAGCCAACATAAATGTTCATACTGAAAGGTGGCACAAATAAATAGAAGAAAGAACCTATACCATGGGCACCAACTGTCTTAACCAGAAGAAATTATGAGATCTAGTTCTACATTGTCAAAACTAAAAAAAAAAAATACAAAAATCTGGTAGACATTCCTCCTCAGTGTGCAACCATAACAAATGCACTAATGAATTCTTGAATATTTCTGGTCTCTGGAAAACACTTCTCTGATAGCAATAGCTTGGCATGAGTTCTGCCTAGGACTGAGGGATTTTTGCAGGCAAGTGTTTTGTAGCTGTGAATTCTCTTTTCTGCCTGTTAAGGATGTGTCACTGCAGTAGCTGATTAAACAAACATAAATTGTCCCTAGAAAGTGATAATCCAAATCACTGTTTCCCCTTGTAAATCCTGTCTTGTCACCCATGTCTTTCCATGTACTTGGATTTTAGATTCCTGCTCCAAGTCACACAGGCAGTCTGAATCAGGATCCAACTGGACAGAAGTTCAAAGCCATATTTCCTTTATTTTCTTATGAATAAAAAATGCAGATGAGAGGTGGCAAGCTTGCAACATCATATTTGTCATCAAGTATGAGAGGCAAATGCTGGACAATGGATTAAAATTAACCATCCCACTGAATAACATGTGGTTGCCAAAAAACAATGTCTCCAATACTTCTTCCAATTTACAACATATTTTTGTGACAGTCTTAGTTTTCCCCATTTATAAGTAAATTTATATTCAGTTGTGTAGGACAACAGTGTTAGTGTTCCAAATAATTCTATGGAGTACATTGTTGTGTAACACACAGGAGAAAAATGTTCACAGCTCTATAACCATCCCAAATATACAGTACAAGTATTTTGGCAACTCAGTACTCTTAAGACCTCAACAGGGAAAACCCTCAAGAATCTGGCTTTTGGTGACAGTGGGAGCTATAAAAGTTTGGGCATAATTTTGAATTCAAACCATATGATGAGTAAAATCGATGCTTACTTCTACAGCTATGAAGCTTTTCCGGATGTATATTTGGATCATTTGTTCTTACTGCCAGCCATTGTTTTGGAAACCTTCCTAAAGGAACAAGTGATTGCTTGTTAGGTTTTTACAGCTTCCAAACTTCTATTTGACTATTCTTTTTGTTGTTGTTTTTGTTCATACCTGCCTGAAACTGAAAAAGCCTTAGGAACCATCAGATTTGGTTGCTGCCACCCATTCCTAAGAAGGAGCAAACCAAAGTGACAGCAACATTGGCACTATGTTCCTTGCCTTGTGCGTCACGCAGCTGCACTGCCAGCCAGAGCCATTTATAGTGCACCAGGACAATGTGGAAATTATCTCCTTCCACCCTGCTCCAAATGCTGTAAGCTTGCTCATTACCATATATCCCACTGCTCAAAACAGATTTAGAGCATAAAGAACACTGCTACAAACTCCTCTTTGTGCCAGGTTTTGCCTGGATGCCTCCCTCCTAACAACTCTTAGGGCCTGGGTGCCTTCTCCTCCTCCTCCCCTCTGAGCTATCTTTAACTTCATTTCACAAGGCAATTAAACTGCTTCAATGAGGTCATACATCCAACCCAGCACCTCTTTTGTAACCCACTGCTTAAATTCAACGCAATTTGAATGAGGGGGTTAGAGTTTTGCATAATAAATGCTACATATCTATTGTGTGGAAAAGGTGGCCCAGATGAGACACCCTCCAGCAAGCACCCCAGCCCCTCTGCAGCAGATGGTACTACTCATGCTGCCTCTCCAACAGCCTGATGTGCTACAGCTGCACAGGACAAAAATCTGTCCAAGGTGCACTGAAGCTTCAGCCAGTTCTACGATGCAAATACCTTCCCAGAAGAGGTATCATTAAATTACAAATAACTTTTTCTGTCCTGAATTGGACCAGCAAGTCAGACAGGACATCCTTGACAGGAAGAGATTTTCTAAAGAACTTAATAGAAAATGTCAGCATCTCCGCTTTCCACATGAAGGACTCTGTTTAAAATTCCTTTTTTTATTCTGCTGTAGGCAACCACTGGTTTTATTTTAGCTACAAAAAGCATGTACTTTCATAGGGCTATTTTTCATAGCCTTTTTTTCCATTTCCAAACCAATCCTATCCTCAGTGAGCTCAGTCCATATCCAAAGTAGGCATGGAGATGTGAGACATGGCAGCATTTAGCACCCACCCTAGTACTGGCAGCAGACTTTCATTCGTATTCTCTTAAGGAAATAAAATTCTACAAAAAGGTTTCCATATTACTATTCCCTGGAACAACCACAGTGCTCTGGCACTGTTCCAGTGCTTCTAACACTCTTCTGCTTGCTCTTTCCCTGTCATGAACAGATTTGGTATTCATTTCCATGGCCTTTCTATCCCAAAAGTAGTGAGGAGAATGGGCTGGAGATGGCTTATAATTTTCTCCCTTTTTTCTACCCAGCCAACAGCTCTGCTACATGTGTGGACTTCACAGCCTTGGGAATAGAAAGGCTTAGGAACAGAGTGGTGCTCATTTAGGAAGGTCTTGAGGGTGGCAGTCCTAGATGTTGTTCATAAGCAGAGAAGCAAAACCAGATTCTCTGCCCACAGACAGGCCCTATATACATAAAGGGCTTCTCTGAAGACAAAAGGTAATTAAAGAATAAGTTTTTGTGGTATGCTAACAGAAACACTTGCTACAGGAAAAGGATAGTTGCTGGTTTTAGCCTAATTTGTCATCAGCCATTTGTGTGGTTGCATCACACTGTAGCAGGGACTTCGTGCTCTTTAAATTGAAGCCTTTCGAAGTCCATCCTACTGAGACAAGATAAGTTTACAACAGTTCTAAACACACCCACTCTAGGTTTTTGTGCATTTTCAGGGCTGTTGAAGGATTAATATGAATGCTCACTAGTGAACCTGAACTAGATTTCATCTACTTCAATACCTGATTTAATTATCTCCCAAATGTCTTAGGATTGCAGTATATAAAGGCTGCAAAAGAAGTAAGTTACCACATTGTAATATTGTATTTCTTCTTGTTGCAAAATTATTTGGTTTTTTATTTTTTATTTTGATATTTGTTCCAAAGTATAACACAACAGTGTTGTCAAGACCTGGGCTTGATTGTAACTTAGACTTTTCCAATTCACATATATAGACTCTTGTAACAGAATTAGGGAGGGTGATGTGAATAAAGTATGAATGGAAATGTGTGCACTACTGGAAGCAGCAGCAAAACAGAGCTGAAAACACTGTACACACAAATAACAAAGAACAAAGTCGACTGAAGGAAAATTTAAAATGTATCATGATGTGGCCTGAGCTCTGGTAAGGCCACAGCAAAGACGCCTCTGGGACCAGGACCCTGCACCTTGAAAACAGCAATCCCTATCACAGCACATCACCTGTGCCACTCTTTATCCTACAGGCACAGCAGGAAGTCATGTTGCAATCTGAAGAAATTCAACACTAGAACATACAGACACAAAAAATATGTGGAGGCTGAAGGAAGAAATACCCTGAGGCAAAATAAGCATGTCAGCACAGCTGCTGGATCTTAAGGCATGGAAGACCTGTAAAAAATCAAATCTATCACCATTTATCACCAGAAGCCCAGAGAAAGCATTGAGGACTTGACATCAGGGCCCTTTTGCCTTCAGAGTCACACATGAGCATCCGTGGTCCGACAATATGAACACAAACATGCTGATGCTTTGAATACGTAGGTACGAGACTGAATAATAAAATCAAATTTTTCGAACACTCTTAACATAAGTCCACCTTTCTGTTCCATAAGAACTTTCACTGAGTGCTGTCAAATGATTTTCCTAAGGTGGATTTTGTCAAGTTGCCCCCTCTCTGCTGTGAAACAGTGCTCTCAGCAGGAAGGTGGATGGATGACACAGTACTGAGATATGGCATAATGCACATTATACAAATAAATTACACTTTTGGAAGTTCACAAAGTCAGACATGAGCCAAACTCTTAGACTCAGTTCTTGACATGCCCAAACATGAGCCCTGGCAGACCAGATCACTGCCATGAAAAAATATACCACACAAATTTCCACAAATGCAGAAGTATGAGGACTTGCCTAACACTCAGGTTAAATCTGAAGAGGAATAAAACTATATTGTAAATTTTTATAGTTTTCCTCCTTAGGGAAGAACAAATGGTTCCATGTGAATTTGAAGTAAACAGCAAATTGAATGACTGTGATGGTATCTCATTAATTCATACTGGTTCACTTGTTACCTGATCATGACCCCCACCTAAGTCAAAACTAAAACCCCAGGAGCCTGAAAATATATTTCTACTTGTCTCCTAGCTATTCTACAGCTTTTTCCAGTGTTACCACTTAGCTGATTTAACTCTGACTTAGACCAAAGAACAATCTCAAATTGCCTTCAGTTTTACATTCACTTAAAAGAGATGAGTGCAGATTTGAAACAGATGACCTAAGATTTTTTTTTTTCTTTTCAGCCTCTTCAATTCTTCTTAAGAGGCTTGGCACCGTGACACTTTCGGCTGAGGGGAGGAATGGTATTGAACAGATGGATTGGTCAAGTGTCTGAGTAGACTAAATCAGAAAAACAGAGAATCAAGAAAGAAATCCATCTCAGCTGAAAATAGTAAGTAGTTTTATTCCTCATGAATCTTGAGCTGTAGCTAAAAGTATGTGTCACTTCTTGCCCTCCCAAAAGAGACAGTGGTCTTTGTTAAACCCTTCAAGCTTACTATTATAATTTTAATTAAATAGCTTTATGCTAAACTAAAAAAGAACTGCTTATATTAAAAAACCATGTAAAATGCATTGTGCTCTTTGATAAGTCATCCTACACAGCTTAAAATCATTTCAACCTAGTTTCAAATGGGTGTTTCCTAGTTACTTCATGACTGCAATTTTTAAAAGTTACTGATCATTACAGTCTGGTTCAGATTGTCAGCAATTTTACTTTGCCAAGAAAAATACCATAAAGCCACAGTTCTGAGGTTTGCCCTGGTGTTGGTATGCACCTGCACACCCTACAAATTAGATTTTTAATGCTCTAAATTTTGCAAAAGTCATCAAAAAGAAGTAAGTACAACAGTGCTTGAACAGTGGTCAACAATTGCACAGGAACTGTTGTCACAAGAAAGCCCTCTACATATCTTTCAGTATGAAAGATATTGTGTTACATATATTACTGTTCATAATTATTGTGATTAGTGGAATAATTTATTCCAAGAAGCCTGGATTCCTAAATCCAGGCAAGACATGTTTCTCTGGACATGTTCTCAGATTTCTGTATAAAAATGAGAGCTGCCCTTGGAAAAGGTAAAGATTTCAATTTGGCTGGACAAATTAGATGTGCATTGATTGTGTGTGCTTCATGTATTGAAGAAGAAGAAAAGACATCCTTGGCTAATACCAAGAAACACCAGAAAGCTTCCTAATAATTTTTAACTGTAGTTATTTAACTGAATCTAATAGTATTTAAAGATATAACTCTAATAAAGCCTAATTTATTAAGGTATTTACTTAAACATATGAGAACTCCAACTTGGGTCCAGAGGACTACTCCTTTGCTTTAACTTAAGTGCTTGCTTTGATGCCTCAGTGAATCAGGTCTGAATGATTTATGGCAAATGCAATTCCTTTTTGGAAAAGGTATTGGATCTTTTGCCAGAATCTAAAGATTGCTAAGTAGTCTTAGGAGCTTGAAACCAAGATGAATGCACTTCCTTACATATTTGATTATATGAGATTATAGGTATTTTTCCCAAAATGAAAGAGGCAGCTGGATAGCCAAATTAGTAGAAAGCCTGGGGCAGCACATCTGCTCTTTCCCTCTGCTACTTAAGGCATAATGAACAGATGGAAATCTCAATTCCAGCACTGACAGCCTTCATCTTGACTGTTAAAAGGCAAAGAAGTAATGAGCTTTCAGAAATGTCAAAAGGAGGTTGTAAGAGTAATACTTAAAGTACTTCTGACAGAATAAATATACTCTAAATATTTGTATTGTTTGATCATTTATGAAGCACACCTCTCCCTTTCCAAGTTCTTGATGGTATTTTATAAGGCATTAAAATATGTTATGTACCTGCAACACAAATTACACTTGAGATAAAAGAAGCATATTGGAGGCTCGACTGAAGAAATGGAGAACGAAGAATTTTAAGAAAAAGGGACCTTACTGTTTTCAAAGCATTATTTAGACAGCATACGGTTTGACCTGAGGAATTGTTGCTATTACAGTGGAATATTACAGAAACACAGAATGGCTGAGGCTGGCAGGCACCTCTGGAGATCATCTCACCACCCACCCACTCAAGCGGGCTGGGCAGGACCACGTCCAGACAGCTTTTGGACTGTCTGCAGAGACTCCAAGACTTCTCTGGGAAACCTGTGCCAATGCTCAGTCACACTGACAGTAAAATGGTTTTTTTCAACACTGAAATTTCTCTTACATTTAAGCAAAATGTTTGTGTCTTGTTTTCTCTTGTCCTGTCAATGGGCACCACTCATAAACAGCTTGGCTCAGTCTACTTTAAATGCTGCCTTCCAATATTTGTACACACCTATGAGCTGCTGCTTCACTGGAATAGACAGCCCCAGCTCCCAGTCTCTCCTGACAAATGTAACTTTATAAACCAAAGATCAAAATTGAAGGATGCTACTCTGGTTTGATAAAAAACCAAACCTTAAAACCATAGCTAATGGACATAGGCTATTGCTCAGCAGCTATCAAAGACCAAAAAGGTTGATATAAATAAGGGCTGAACAGATAAGGAATTATCAAGTATTAATAGAGCAATCATTATCAACTATGGATAGAGCAATCTCACCTTTATATTTTTATAGTATAAATAGCACTATAATGACCATTTCTGGTGTCTTTAATTAAAGATTTAAATATCAAACCAACTTGATTCTAATCAAATGCCTCATTTTATGTAGAAGGCCAAACTAGCTTAAAAAAATGTTTTCTGTCTATAAACTTGTAATACACTGAACATGGCTAAAAAAATGCTTCAGTAACATAGAACTCCAAGCATTTAATTAAGCTGATATGCTCAGCACTCTGTGGGATGTGGATCAGAAAAACCTACAAAAGGTAGGTTTTGAATGGCTATCTGAAAGAAATGAAGAAAAGTTGCATTGCAGATGTAACAGGAGAAGGTATTCCACATTAATGGAGAAAAAACCCCAAATCCTCCTTAGAAAAACATGAAAAAATAAAAGGTGGCAGAGCTGCATAACTAAAGCAGAGATGAGGTAGAGGTAGCAGTAAAGCTGTGTAGAACCATGAAAGGACAAAAACTATTTTTGGTATAGGAAAGCCAATAAAGACTTTCTCCAGAGGAAGTGTGAACACACAGTGCATCAGAGGAAGAAGAGTTTGGCAGCAACATTTGGACCACCTGGAAGGAAACCCAGTTTGTATCACAAAGGCTAGAAAGTACTGCGATCCACAAGGGAGAACATCCAAGACTATAAATATTTTGGAATCTATTTCAATAAAACATAAGCATAGAGAAGAACTATTCCCAGGAAAGGACATCGGAGTCATCCTACACATCCTAGCAAGATGGAGAGCACTGTTACTTCCTTGGAGAAAATGGGTGGGTTCTGTTTGAGTAGCATTTCTTGGTGCCATTTAATTTTCCAGCTCAGTGCTACTCAGCAGAAATTCAATAACAGTAAAAATAGGCAACATTCCCAGTGCACATCACACATATGATACCCCAAATCAGATAACACCATAAAAATGAATGCAAGCATGTATTCAACCAAACTCTTTAGGTCCTGGGAATAGTAGCCTGCCATTCCTCAGACAGCATTCTTCCTTCTTTCTGCCCTTCCCTGAGCAGATAGACAAAACAGTGAAAACCTGGATTACAGCTTCCATACTTTGCATGATTGTAGGTGTATCAGACACTCTCTAAAGATAAAAGCATCAGGCACTTCTGGGCCAACAGATTACTATCCTGTATTAAAAAGCTTTCCCAATAAGCTCTGCAAGTGAAACTGCAACCCAAATTAATAAATACACATTTAATCTGCAGCAGTAGGCATCAGCAAGCTAAAGGAAATAATTGTCTTTCAGAAGAAAATAAAATTTAATAGTAGTTCAGAAGGGCTTCATAGGCTTTACATAGTTGCTTTTAAGCACACTTCTCCTAGACTTGTGATGGTTGGCCAAAAATTGGAGCACTTGCCACTCAGTTATAGCACATTTTGCATCTCCCTTAGCCCACGTGGTTTTCTGACCAGTCACATCAGTATTACAAAACCAAGTTGTGATTTCTTGGTTGCTCTCTGATTTCACATGTGATGAGTGATTTAAGTTATTCTGGACCAGGAAAGGATTGGTTCACACATTTGAAAAGCCCCAAAACTTTCTTAGATCAATCGCCACATAAAACCAGTTCAGAACTAATCAGAAATTATTAAACAAAAATTTCTCTTTAAGAAACTTAGTATTATGTAAAGGTAAAAAAGAAAACAAAACAAAGAGAATACTTTTCTTAAGTACTCAAGTAATTACTGTTTTGAAAATATTAACCAGAATTTAGGGGAAAATATTATTTTATTACTACAAGCTAAACACATTTTTCTACTTTACTGATAAGTCACAATGTTCAAAGCTCCACACAAAGAGTAAATCTTCAAAGATTAACCAAAACTCCTTTAATGGCTCTTCAATACTCCAAAAATTGCCAGCACTATTAATATTTAAATGAAGTCAAGACTTTATGAATTAACTTTAAAATCACTCCTAATTGGATTTTTACCAGGGAAAAATTGAAGGAATGTTTATGAACCTTGCCACAGAAGTGGAATACTCAAGCTCAGTAAAATGGCATATTTATAAGGGTAATGTTTTTCCCAGAAGTCATCATAAAGAAGTAACAGCCTCTCTTGCTTTCATTGCAGAAACAGAAGCATTCTGGAATCCCGAGAGAAAGGGAAAGTATGAACGTTGTATTTTACATTGAAAAATTGGCAACACTTCCAGCTCACCTACACTGGACATATTATTACCACCTGTGCTAGTGGCTATGGTTACTCTTTATCATTGTGAATTTAGCTTTCTTAAAAATTGACTTTGAAGTAAGTTCAAACTTTTCAGTCCAAACTATCTCACTGGTAAATTTATATTCAAATATTTATTAAAAATTATTGGAAAAAAGGTTAATTGGAGACTAAATTAAGTGTCCCAGAAGTGTTCTAACTCTATTTTAACATTTTAAACAGGTGGTTAGAAGTTCTAAATGGCTCCTCCTCATTGTCTCAAATATTCCAGATCCTGGGGATTATATCAGTGATCTCAAAAGAGCACTGTATAAAATTATAGCTCTTATAATTAGGGACTAAGTGAGAAAAGGAAGTGGCTGCATGCTCCTCAGAACTGTTTATAATCCTTTGCTAAGCCAAATGATACCTATCCTTTTCACACTATTATTTACACTTTCCCCAGGGAATATCAGACATGTACCAAATGGTCTCCCCAGGTGTCCCACTGAGTGAAGGAAGAAATTCATATTTAAGATATTATTTTGCATTGGAAGGGCAGCACACTGAGTTGCACTTTTGCTTTGATTTCATTTCAGGATGTTTAGAACATAATGCTACAGCTAAACCAGAATCCTTGGATAAGGCTGTGGCATACTTACTTTGCAGAATGCACGCATTTCAAATCAGCTGGCTCAGATACCACCTACAGTGGACTGCAAAGGTAGGATGTGCCAAATAGTTCAAAATAATATTTTTTATTGTTTTTCTAAATTCTATTACTAACCGTATTACTTGCTTTTTGTATATAACTCATATATACCTTGGATTTTTCAATATTAATTCAACAAAACATCTTTGTATATATTTTAGTGTTTTAGTGTTTTATTTTGTTAAATTGGTTTTTTGGACATGAACTGTTGGAATTCGCATTGGATTCAAGCACCATTTAAGATACACTGAAACTAGACCCAGGTCACACCTTTTTTGAAGGATTGGAGGGAAGGAAAGTTCTATACTCATTCCAGATTCTCTTTTTGGTGTTGGACACAAAACCTTTCTGTTAATTGTAATTACTGGTAAATTCTGTGACTTCTATCATCCAAAGTCATTAATATATATATTTATTCCAATGACTTCAGAGACCTGATAGACATGTTCAAGTTACTTTGCCCAAAAAATATATCTTGGTTACTTCACTAAGTCCTTTGCTCACGATGTATTGATGATCCATCTGCCTTTTAAGATTATTCATTAGCCAATAATGTGACTTTCAGTCTTTGTTGTCTAGTGAATACTGAAATGTTCACATCCATAGTTAGAATTAGTTGACCTACTTGAATACTCATTTTTTGAGTGTATTATAAATATATATATATGTACATATATTATACATAGAGAATAGTGCAGCACTTACTGAGAGGAGTTTAAGAGTGCCAATTAATGCAACTTTACTGTTTTCTGGGGTTACTCATTCACAAATCTAAAGAGTTGGATTTTCCAGCTTTCTAAGACTACCCTGCATCCCAAAAACCCAGAACCTTAAATCACAGAAGAAATCAAAGAATGTTGCTTGCAGAAATGAATCATCCTATCACTTCATGCCAGCCAGAAGCTTATCTTCTGAGTAAGGAAAGGGCATCTAATAGGTTTTGCAGGAAAAATATGTGCATGTGGAGAAAAAAAACCCAAAGTATTCTACTCCTGTGCAATGCCTACACTATGCAATGAATTGCATAATGAAGAAAATCAGTGTTTTGGTTTTTTCCTTTCTCTAATGCTTTCTTGAGAACAAACAAGCTTAGCTTGAGTTTCTGTAGCATGCCAATTATTATTACATATCCAAAAGCACAGCTTTTGGTTTGTCTGTGTACTTCCTGTGACCTCAAGTTTTCTGAAAGAGGTCTGATAATATATTTATAGTAATAGATTATATGGTCTAAAAAATGTACAAGTTTAATTATGCTTATTCTATGTTAATAGTATTACCTATTTCTTTCAACCACCTCTCTGAAAGCTATTTTCCCTGTCACCTAATACACATGAGCTTTGGTATCACATTCCAGTGATACCAAGCACAGAATATCCACAAAAGTCCTGTGTGACCCAACACTCTCAAAATACTTATTTTTTGCAGAAATGTGGTGAGGTAGCAGAAGGAAGATATTGCAATCATTTTTCTTCCAGTCATTCAGAAGCAAATACACATGTGCACAATCCCCCTTCTGGGAAGACATGCTTGCATGGGGAGAAGTTTTATGAAGAAATGTGAGTTAATAGATTGAATAATGCTTCCAACTTGTACAGTATCAGGCAAATATCTAAATGTGCATGTTCACATCCACTGTGGCATTCTGAGGTGGCTCCAAAAATCCATCCCTCACTTGCTAATTGTAGTTCAGTGGATGAATACAATCCATAACATATTGAATATAATCAGAATTATGCTGTCAAATTATGTTCCTCTAATGTAAGCTGTCATGCACTATCAAAGAATGTCATCTGGGTACCCTTAATGAAAAAGCTCTCAATGATAATTTTTCTTGTTACATGCGATAGCTTAGAACATGGCATCTATATTTCCCCTTGGTCTTCAGTCTCCAAACTCCACCTTTGTGGGACAAAGATGGGCTTAGATCTTGGTTTGAATAATGTTTTTATTTTCTGGTAGGCTTTAGTAGCTAAAAATACAAATAGGGTGAGAATGATTATATCATAAGATTTGTTCATACTGCTAGGGTCATCTATATATTAAAAAAAATAGAAAGTAAATAGCAAATGTCTCTACTCACTGCCAATAGACAGAAAACAAAAACAGTTTACTAACCCTGTATCATGTTGAATCATGTGCTCAAGCAATGCAAAAGGTAATGAAAAAAACATTGCTTCCACTTCAAGGAGCTATGAAAGACAGGCTGACAAAAAATGGCAGAAAGAGTGGCAGAAAGAAGAATAAGTGTTACACTTTGAAACTGCTTATTTACTTAATTGTACATTCCATTGCAACATTCCATGTAATAGATTAAAAGGGTAGGTTACTGTAGTAGCAAATATCACAAAATATCTGAATGTTCATCTATCCTACAATTAGGCTACCTTGTATTTTCATAATTAATTTTTGTAAGCATCAATAATCAGCAAAAATTAAAATGTATGTGATTTATATTAATGAAAATGATGAATTGTAAAATGTATATTTCACAAGCTTTAGGAGAGCTGCCATCTGACCCCAATTACTTAATGAAAGGATGACCAACTGAACATGGAGAGTGCTGTCAGTAGGGTATTACACTACTATTGAACCTCCTCCCTCAGGGTTCTGGAGGAAACTCCTCCAGGATTCAGGAAAATGTTTTCTTTCACAGAAACCCAGCCAATTTCTTTTTGCTTTCATATATCTCAGGACTATGACAGGCAACAACAATAAACTGAATTCAGCCAAAAATTAGGATCAGATGGTGAACTGAGATTTGTTCTGCAAATTTCTCTCAATCTGACAAAGACTACAGCAGAAAAAAAGTCTCATTCTACATCTCTCCCCTATATGATTTAAGAAGCTAGATCATCTGGACCAAGACATTAGCTACTGTAGTCAGGGGATACTTTTTTGTTGCTGAATTTATTCAGTTTCTCATTCAAATGCTCACAGGACCTTGACAAAGGGATGGATTTTTGGTCAGGAAACACATGTCCATTACACTGCTTCCCTCCCCCACTTTCCTCAAAAAAGCCAGGAAAGATGTACAATATCTGTAGCTGCCTGCAAAGTCTCTTCCCTAGAGATGGGAATAATGAGCTCTTGGAAATGTTTAAAGTCTACTAAATACAAAAAGCATCTAGCAATGATCTGGTAAAACAGTTTTAAAGCCATGAGAATCCACTCAGTATCTCCAGCACTATTATTTTTAACTGAAAACTAGGACTACAGCCAATTTTAGACTTCTGGAATTATTATTGTTTTAAAAATTTATACATATATACACACGCATGTTTTAAAATGTCTAAATTTCCTGGCATTGCATGTAGACAGCTAGGGCTTTAAATCTTCACAAAATTCAGCTAAATAATCAAGTCCCCACCCATCTCTAAATATTGGAAGCATAGATGTGTCCAAAATGCTTTCAGTTCCTTTCTTTTTTTTGAGCCATTAAAAAAAAAAAAAAGCAGCACATTAAGATTTTGAAAATTCATAAATGCTATATAATTTCTGGGATAACAACTTGGAAGAGTGGTAATAGACTGTCCCTAGGGATTCCTTCAAGAACCCCCTGGTTGGGGGGCATGGATAGTGATGTGAAAACAGTTAAAACATATAAATACCATGAAGTAAACTTAGCTTATGCAGTCAGAGTCGTTGTACAATGGCTGTGACGTACCAGCTACTTCACAGCATAAAGACTAATAATACTCCACAGATAAACACTACAAATTACAGCCCTGGTTGTCCATTTGGCAACTTCCAGACGTTGTTTCTTATTCTTCAATCACCAACAAAGGCTAGAAGCATCACAACAGCTGACACTAGCCACATGCTCAGAGATGTAGGCTCTTAGATGTAGTACTGAGCACCTAAACTTTTCCAAGGCTTGGCTCGAGTCTCCAGCAAAAATTCTCAAACACTTCTGAAGTCACAAGCAATAAATGCCATGACCTGAGCTCCAAAGGAATCTCTTCCCTGCAAGGATGAGTGACACTGTGGCTTTCACTGACTCCTACAAAAATCTCCTTGTCAGCTCTCAGCTTTCATATCTAGTCCAAAAAAATCTCTATTGCCCTTTTTTTGGCTTCAAAGTACTATAAACAAAGACTTTCTTAATACACCAAAGTGGTTTTAGATGCTGGAATCTCACATTTTTCTTGATCTTCCTGCAGTGTTTGCTTGGTAGAATTTGAACACAGATCTAGTAAGTGATGCTGTACAGGACAGCCTTATCTTTATGCCAAGAGACAAAAAACTTGTTCTCACAGAAGTACGGGCTATGCCCTAAGCAGGACTATCTGGAACTTATCAGGTCTCTGAAAAAGCCAAGTTTTCAAACTGCAGAACCACAAACAAATCATAGAATCCATATTTACTCCACCATCAAGATCTCCTCAGCTAATGGTACAATCCAAAGTGAAAAATGCATACTTCTTCCAACACAGAGCCAAAGCTCACAGAAAATAGAATAGTTCCATTTGAAAAGGACCTACAAGAATCATTTATCCTAAGTAATTGTCTATTCTATGATTACCTATTATTATGGGCTGACCATAAGGCATATTATTAAAGGCCATTGCCCAAAAGCCTCTTAAACATTGACATAATGTGTTTCTCTTCAGTCCAAGAGATGGCTAGGAATACAAAAAAGCTTATTGGTGCAGAAGTAAGGCTGTGTAAAATGTAATGTTTATCTGGATCCCTCTAAACAGATTAGCTGGAAGAAACTGAGCAAGTTGTGAAGGGGGCTGCATCCCCAAGCATTAAGAACCAGATGGTTGTTACATGGAAAATAGGTGTGATCTGTCACTGGAAAGTAACAGATCCACATGCAAAAAAAGGAAAAAAAGCCATGTGGAGCAAACCTGACTTTCTCAAATACATTCCCATCTATTTACAACATAACTTACTCATAATGACAATATGCTTTTGACCATAATTTTTTGTTGCAGGATTAATGAAATAATATCTATCATCTACAAAAACAGTCCCCAAGTTTTAATTTTTTATTTTTGTTTAGTAATAGGGTATGTGACTACAAATATTTTGAAAGTCTATATAACAGATTTGGAATTATACCAACAAAATTAATAGTAGTATAGGAGCAGTCCTTGAGACAGTGGGATACGTGGCGAAAGTTCTGAGTCTGTTTTCACCACACAGCATTTTTTTGGATATTTTGCAGAATTTAAATCACAAACAGATGTTTGTGGAAAGAAGCTGTCTCCTCTTTCTTACATACAATGTATTAATCACTCTAAAATAAGACTATAAAGATAATATCTTGCTGAGTCGTTTGTACTTAGCAATGTTATTAAATACTTAATTTACATCCCATTTGTGACAAAACTTAAGAAGCAAAATTTGAGATGCTTCAGTGATCTACAAAAACAGTTATAAAAACTACTTATATATTTCTTATTTTTAGTGGGGATAGTGATACCAAGGAAGTATTAATGAAGCTGAAAAGCAGCAGTTGCTTATAATCTGTTTATCCCTTGATAAGGGAAGGGTGGGAACAGTGGTGTGCCATGAGTGAACCAAGGACGCGGGACATACAGCAGCCAGCCAGAGCATGACAGAGACACCAGAAGTTAGGAGATCATGAAACAAAGTAATTAAATAACTAAACAAATGTGTATAGAAAACCTTAGAACTGTGAATCAGCAGCCTGAGAAGATATAAAAGAGAGAACAGCTGTGACATAGAAGGATTAGAAGTAATTATAGGTGGGAGCAAAAATGGCTAAGAACACGGGTCGGTTTAGGATTGAGCAAACTTATCCACACTGAACTGGGGTTCATTTCCTCATTTACCAGTGAGGTAGGGTGCTGCTGTGTTAAGCAGAAAACATTCAAGATACCTCACACCACACAAGGTTACTGTCTGTAAAAGCTTCTACCCCTACCCCACCAAGGAAGTAAAAAAAATCAAGCAGACCATAAATAGTTGTGTGATGACATTCAAAACCTAACTGAAGTCTATACCATATTACGGGGAAAAAAAAAAAGAAAGTCATTCTGACATCAGCTGGTCTATCACAACTGCTTGAATCCACAAAATCTGGCAAATTACTTTTTTACTTTGGTTTTGGTTTGGGTTTTGTAGATGCCTTCACAATTCTTAATCCACAGCATCACTGGGATAGAAGTTGCAGTACTCTGGTGGTGGTGTCAACTTCCATGAGTGGTGGACCCTCACTCATCATGGTCCTTACAGCCATGAAGCTCAGTTTAAAGCAGAAAATATACAACCCACTAGTGGTATCACACAACACATGCAAGAGGAAAGCATACAAAAAGAAAATAGCAGATTTTTCCCAGCAGAGGACTATCTCTTATTGCATCCTCTTTCTGAGGATACAGCAGTGACGCCTGCATTAAGAGTTTCAAGTTGACACGTCTGAGAAGCAGAGCACTGGACTTTACTGACTAATAACTAAGTAAGAAAAAGCAAATGTTAACCTTATTAAAAATAAAGGAACTCAGTTTCCTGTAAATGTGACATTTAAGCAAAGTCTTCAACCACAGGCACAGTCTGAACCCCAGTGTCAGGTGCTGCAAGTGAAGAGTGTTCTTAGCACAGATGGTAGTTAAGTCTATAATTACTATAAACTACACAACATTTCACAATGCTAAAAGCAGTGTAAGCCAGGTCTAATATGGTACCATCAGTGCTGCTCAGAACTTCAAAATTACTTCATAGCACCCTCTTGATTTATGACTGATAGGTGAGTAGTTAGTTAACTAAAAGGCAGTTCCTTCTATTTTAAAAGCATTATACTACCAAAATTATAACATTCTCTTTTCTAATCAAAATAAGTACAATCAAAACGGAACTGCTTTCCATTCTAGCCATTTTTATCTAAAGGACATACCATTGTTTGTAGTATACATCAACATTTGACTTCTAAAATGGAACACAGGAGTGGAGTTTGATGCCTTTTTTAAAAAACACTTTTTTCTTTGTGAAGAGGCAGAAGTTAGCCTTGGCCACTTCTCTTAGAATGATTTGATTGCTTCAAAGTCACTTCTATAACCCAGGAGAAGAAATGCAATTTAAAAAAAACCTCATCATCCTGGGCAGTTAACATTCATTTCTCACTTTTAGGTTTTACTTTAAAGAACTGAGCATTTGTTTAGAAGTGTCTTCAAACTATGATTTCATATTTATCACCTTGCTTAGTTTATGTCAGTGCAGTACAATAACATACCTGGAACCCCACTAAAACACCTACAAGCAAAACAATAATTTCAAATATTCAGGCACAGAACATTGCTTAAAATCTCCACCAGCAATATTGCTGTGTTTATCAGCCAGAAAAGTTACTTACGTGAATTTTCCCATTTTTTTCCAATCACAGCAGGATTTCTAACACAGAAAGAAGGCAAGACAACCAAATGAGATGAAATTTGAAAACTGGCAGCATTTATTCAAGCTAAAATTAGTTTGGTGGTTTTCTTTGGAGCACAGACTTATGTTCTTTGTCAAAAATCTGTTTTGTCCCACTTTCTATTAAGTGGTTCTTTGACATTACCTCTGCTCTATGAGCCAAAACTGCTGCCAACAAGCCTCAACTGAGAAAACACAATAGCTCTGTTGACCTCTTCAACTGTTTATACTCATATTAGCTCCTTGTTCTTGACCATCTGACCTCCTGCTCCCAAACACAGAGCAAAAAAATTTGGTTTAGCACCTTATTCTGTCCTGCATACCTAGAGCTGTCTGAAACAACCACTTCCTCGTCTTCTGCTCTACGGTTTTCTCCGTAACATGGTTTTATACCAATAGGTGCAGAATTATGGAGTTTTTAGTACAACCAAAACTCAGAGAAGCAGAACAATAGCTACCAGACATGATCAAAGCAGCTTTGCCAGAGGAGCTCAAAGGAGAAGGCATCTGGGACAAAAGCACAGCACTGCCAGCTCTTATGTCCGGAGACCAATTCTTAGGAGCCGCCTGCCCAGCTGGAGGTGTCTGTTAATGCAATACAGCAGCACAGCTGCAAGAGGCTGAGTAATTCAGGTAGAATGCTGGTTAAAAATGCACAGTGGATTCTATATACCATGATCCCCTCATGGATTCTGGATTTTTTGCCAACAAGTCACTTAAGTGTCTTTAGGCAATGGGCCTGCAGCATTTGAAAGTGGTGCTGCGATTAAGTGAAGATGTGCAGCTGAATTTGACATCAGGATCATACCCAGTACTCCTCACATATATTATTTCAAAAATGGCCACCGTGTGTTTTAGTTAAGAGCAGCTGGTTCCCATTTCGAAATCTGATTTGGAAAATATACAAAACCAGCTGCACTCAGTTCTCTTATCCTGAAAATATCATTCGTTTAAAATATTTTCCATATATAATTTACAGCTTCTATACTTTTCTGGCAAAGAAAAGAAAACAAGTCCTTAGACTGTGTAGTCTGGCTTGCACTGAAAAAATTATTCATTTTATAAAAATTTAGCATAATTAACAAATTTAACTAACTGTTATCCCAGTATAAATTCAGTAGAACCACTGTTGCCCCACAGAACAAATGCAGTACTCCAGAAGTCAAACATTGCAGCAGACTATCCTGGAAGGGTCAGACTGTGAACTGACCATACAGCAGGTAACAACAATGGACCCTGGACACTGAGAAGCCAAGACAGAGAACATCCAGTCAAGCTATGGAGAGAAGTAAAGGAGAAGAAAAGGATTATGGGAATGACTGGGAGGGACCATGCAAAATAGAGACTACACCATGGTCTGTGATTGGCTGGAAGCTTTCTAGAACATCCCATCATAGTCTATATAAGTGTGTGCTCAACACCATTTCTGAGTCTTCTAAAGGAGCTACACAGACCTACAAACACTGGACTTCTAGGGAGCAAGGACTTTATTTCTTAGAGGTGGCTGTGGTTTATGTTTTATGTTTCACCCTTGTGCACCCCCTTCTATTTCTCCTTATATTAAAGCTTTCAGTTTCTAGCCCTTTAGTCATTCCTGTCCCTTTATCACTTACTTGGCCACTTCACCGACATCATCCTGGGGTTGGGGCAGGCCAGGCCCTGACAAAATATGTGCTCATATTATAATTAGTTTTTCAGAAGAAAAGATTATAATCAAAGATTTAAATAAAAACTTGATACAGTAAAAAGATCTCTTAATGCCTGGATCTTGATATCCTGCTAGATAAATGGACTCCATAGGTTTCCAGATGACTCTAGGGCTGCCAAATGCAAAACCTCTGACAAGACAGGCTTTCTATTCTGCAGCTACTAAAAGAGGCTAAATTAATTAATTAGTTAATTTTAATGGTGCAGAACCAAAGTATATGTAAGAAAGTGGATTTAAATATTATTGCTATATTTGTAGATTCACATAGCTGGTTAAAGCACACGAGATACAAGAGAGATTACTGTGAGAACTGTAGTATTCCAGAGAATTGCACAAGTGTTTTCTGTTCTTACATATGGGACCACAAACACAGATGACATCTAGGCAAAAAACAAGCTGATTAAACATTTCCAAAGCATATACACTACCTGAAATTAACACTAGTTAAATTCTTTGTGGCAGCTTGTGGCTTGTTAAAAGAACACTGTTTTTTTCCTGCATTTTTTCTCTTCAGATTTGAAGACTCTTCTATTAGTACTAGCTATCATGACAACATTTCATTTTATCTAACAGACACAAATAAACTGGCTCCTATTCATATGTTCTGTTGAAGGAAAAATAACTCCTGTACATGTTTTCTAGATCAGAGCTCTACCCAAGAAAGAGCAAAGATCCCAAATGTCTATTCCATCAAGGTCTCTTAAAACAAGGAGACAGAAAAAAAAAAGAATAAGGGAATTTACTTTTAGCAGTAGAAATTAATCACAAAGCGATTATAATCAAATTAAATTTATACATCCTTTAACTAAGTATTTCAGGAATAATACCTTCTATGGTTCTGTGATTCTTGAAAGGAGATTTTACCTTTTCTAGCAGCCTTTAACTCCATTTTAATTAAATGCTGTATAGTTCATTTTGGACAATCCCTGCCAGCAATCTCTTTCCAGTTGCAATTTAGGCTTACTACTGATCAGCAAGTACATGAACAGTTAACTTTGATGATAAAATCCACCAAATACTGAAATGCAGTTCACTAATTATTCTCACTGTTTCAAAAGTATGTTAGAAATGGACAGCTTTCTGGTTTTGTACAAAGTTATATCCTATTTTTAAAAGGAGAAATATCAGTGACATGGTGCCAGAGAAAAAACAGTAAAGATTTTTCTTCTGCAGGAGCCAATGCAGGGAGAGTAGTAGAAATTCTTCCCAACACATCATTAGGAAGACCTAAAAAATAAGGGATTAAGAAAAAAGGATCTTCAAATCACTCATACCCCAGTCTAGGTTTCAAAATGTGTTCCTTTTTTCTCTCATATACACCCCCAGCTATATAAAGGTGATCCACCAGATAACTATTATCTGTTTCTGGGGACACAATCAGTATCCTTTGGAATTCAAAAAATCTAGCATGCTTTGGAACTCTAAAAATCTAGTTATTAAAATAAATTCACTTACAAAGAACTTTTATGATTTGGCAATTAAACAAACACATTAGCTACACAGATAACATGATTTATTCAGAAGTGGTTAGCACTGGCAGCACTGTTGAGTGTCTGTGAAGTGTCAGTTAACTGCATTTACATATGGTAGCAGGCTTGAAGTGTCATATTGCATTTTTCAGCCATGGGTAATATTTTTTACACTGGTTTGCAACTGATTGCTAATGCAAAAATAAGATGTGCATCTGGAATTTCCAAAAAGGGTAAAAAAAATCTGTGGACACCAAATACTTTCTCCTTGCCTCTAGATTAAAAAAAAATAATGAATCAGTGAAATGAATCAATTGTATGATCTTGCAATTAAGAACATCAGTCTTTAGCTCCCTTCAATTAAGCAAGCTCTCAGTTTGCTTTATTGGCATGAAATTGGTATAGAGAGACTGCAGGGATAGAAGAAGAGAGGCAGTTCCCAGCATTCAACTGATAATGTTGAACTCCAGAATTCAGTTCTGGAATGCTTTTGAAGCCCAGTCCCAAAACCCTGGCAGAGTTCATATGACAAGGCTCGCACAGCTTGCAGACTAACATGGCCATAACCTCAGTATACAGTTAAATACCTGCATTTTACAAGTCAGCATTTTAATCCACAGTTAAGCACCAAAAAAAGAAGTATCCTGATTCTCAGAAGTGCTGTTTGCCCATAATTCAGTACACCATATGGCTAGGGAAGGACATATAGATTACCATTAGGATTGTAGGATGGCCAGGGAATCCACTGAAGTTTCCGCTGCAATTTTCCTAGGAAGGCTGAAAAAAAGTTGTTGAGTCCAGCAAGTGTACTGTCTTGCAGCAATCTCAAGGAGCATGGATAATTAAATTCTAGGAATACACCTATTTGTCTAATCTGGGACTACAGCTCTTTGGCTAATGTCACTGTCAATTTTTAATACAGTGATGACAACACCTTCAAAAAATACATACTTGGGTATGAAAGGATCTTAAGTTCAGTTCCAGGATATCCACTGAAGATCCATGGCAATGTATCCATTCTCTCATGCTAGATTTTTTTTTTTAATTATACAACTACAATGAAAAACAGTATAAAAATATAGTTATACAACAATTTCCAAATACCTGATATACAAAACAGTGAGTCATGATGTTTTATTGCTAAATGAGCCAGTGGCAAAACAAGTCAGTAACAACCAAATGATGAATAGATTATGTGTCAGTGATATTTATTAATGGCTTACTATTTGTAAGCAACCAAGCAACAGAGACACCCATGGGCATGGGCTGATCCACTGCCATGGATCAGGAACCTCAGCAGCAGTAGTTTGGGTGGAATACTCTGAATAAAGCACAGCAGTGTTGCTCTCTGGTCGAGGCAAAAGACCAAAGAGAGATGAAGCACTGAGGTACTCAAATCCAGTTAGCCAGACTGTCAGTGACTGAAAGTTTTCCTGAGAGCTGAAAGATAGGTAAAAATACTTCTAGTGGGAAAAAGACAGAGCTGGGATAAAAGGGACAGATAAGTTACTGCATTCTGATGTGAACTGAAGCCAAACTTTTGATATTTTATTTCACTAGAGTTTCCAATCACGGAAAAGGAAAAACAAAAAGAAAAAAATAGAAAGAAAGAAACTGCTGCTTCTGACAACCTGGAAAACTACTGTACTTCAGTAACAACAATATAAACTTTGCTAAAATATTACACTCACAAATTATTCAAATAAATCAACATTCACTCCATTTACAATACAGTGCACCAGCTAACTTCTGTTGGGAATGCTGCCCACCATTTGCTGGAGCTATAAAAGATGAAGGAAAGTAACTGAGATTATCCAGGCCTTTTCCATTTGAAAAATCCCTTTCTAAAATAGTTTGGAGAAGAAAAGACTAGGAACAGCATGTTCTTCACTTCTTGAGTCTTGAATGGCTGCAGCAAGTTTGGGACATAATTGAGTATTATTAGAACATGAATATATCCAGTTTGAGCTCCAGATTCAGTTTTGAAGAGGCATATTAAAAATACTAAAATATTCCCTGACTTTCTCTATCTTATCTCAAAACTCAAAACAATAGCCTTCCCTCTCAGTACCATGTCTGAGGGTTTTGATACTTTTTGCTTTCTTTAAAGGATGAATGAGGTTTTATTTCTTCAAGGCTCCTCTGCTGATTTCTCTAAAGTCTTTCATCACAAACAATAATAGGTCTCTCTCTGCAAATAAACTTGATATGATTAGAGTCTGTCTATCCTCCTGTGATTTTGCTTCACTGACAGACTCACTTTTCCTTATACTACTTACTGCATCCAAAAAGTCTGTAGAGCATATATTTGTAACATTTCCAGCAATCAGATATGATTAAACCACCAAATGAACCAACAGCAAAGGAAAGGAGGAGGATACAAAGCACTAAATAACAAAACCAAACCAACCCACAAAAACTGCTTGCCTATGTTCTTCTTTCTGTGATGTACTTATAAGGATATTCATACTAGGAGAGAATTAATTAACCTACTCCCCTTTATGTAACAGAACACACAGAAGCAGATGTCTTCTACCAAGTCTTTTCTCCATGTCAGAGTTCCCTGGATCTGGCAAGTGAAGGAGTGCACACAAGCATCAAGAAACAAAGTTAGTTTACTTCTCTTTTCCCCCTACACAGGCAAGTTAGGACAATTCCAAGCAGGGTACCCCAGTAAGCACCACAGCCTGGGGAAGGATTCACAGTTCCTTAACAACCATCCTAGAGATGGCATCATCTGTTGACAATTTAAATGTTGCAAGTGGAATGAGTTACAAGTCATCATGGTTAATCACAAAATTTGAAGATTCTTCTCAGGCAAACCATCATAGTTGCTTGAACTGTTATAACAAAATAAACCCTGATTATGAAACTATTCTGAGTTTTCCCCTTCCACAGCACTGTCTGTTACCCAGAGAAACAGTTCCTCGTTTAAAACCACAATGTGGGTTTTTTTTTAGTCCAAGAGCCTTTTTTAATAGTCAAACAAGCTAAGGAGCCTTCTAAATGGTCTTATCTCCTGAGTACTAAAAAGTCCACCTGGGAGTCCAGGTGGGCAAAGAAGCCTGGAGCCAGGTAGTTTCAGGAAGAATGCAAACTCACCAATGACTGAAAATGAATGTCAGATGTAAGCACAGGAAGGAGAAGAGGATAGGTGCAAAAAGCAATTGTCACTGTTGTCAAGGCAGCCTACAGGCTCCTGCCAAAGGACCCACCTTTCTTATCTCCTGCCGTCTGCAGTGATCCTCATTAGGAAGTTAATATTCACAGCATGGTGGAAGGAGCAGGTAGTCATAGACTTGAAAAATTGTTTTAAAGGGCCTAAGTCCCAATGAGGGAAAAACATCTCTATACAGAAGGATCTTCACTAAGTCTGCCATAGGAGGGAGTTGTTGCAGCAGCTTTTTTTCGTGCACTCTTTCTGACAGCTGCTTTAGCTTGATCAATAGGGGAACATATAGACACAATATAAGTCTTGGTCTTGCACCACTGAAGTGCAGAAGAGGACAGAGGCATCAATGTTCTCACAACCTGTGCTTGGACATACTGTCAGAATGATTGTGTGGTCCAACCACACCCTTAATGATGCACAGTTTTATGCACCTTTTAAGTTGACTCCTTGCCAGTAGTCTCCTGCCAAAAGTAAGGGCTGATATGAATTAATTAATTTAGTCACAAATTGAACTATATTCTAATGTAATCTACTAAATGAAAACAGCTATTAAAATATTTTTCTATTTTGATTTTGTGGATATATTGCTTTTAGAGTTGTTCTCAAAGTTAGCTAAACCGTGTTTACCATAAAACACTTCTTTAAAGTAGTGCATGAAGTGAAATGAAATACTGCTACCATCTGTGAATAATGTAATCAGGAAAATGAGGAATAATGACTACATCATGGTAATTTAGGATGGAACACAGTGAATTACAATTGTCAGCAGCTTGGTTTATAGCTCACAAACTTGAAAAAAGCACAGCATGTAAAAAGAGTGGGGAAGGATTTAATCAAAATATCATTACAGAAGAGAACGTAAACGACACATGGCATTACTTTTCAAGAGTCTACCACTATTATTTGTATCTTGAAGTGTAACTGAAAACTTACCATCACAGACACAGAGAAAGATAATTTCAGTGACACAGGGCTACTCATGCACATCACAAATCCACTCAGTTTAGCTCATAACTAATAATAAGAGTAATAATTCCATCCAATTCTTTGGGGTTGTGGTAGGTAGGCAAGCAAATAATCTATGGAAATTCCACAAGATTATTTCCATTTTCTAAGTTTCCTGTCTATTCATAGGCCAGAGGTGCAAGTCAGTATTTTCCCTGCCCAATATAATGACTTCTATTGAGGAAAAAAAGAAAAAAGAAAGCAAGTTGGTAGGACGCTGTTCTTCCCTACTCTGACATTCTTTAGAGGGGCTCAGCATGAAGTTATCTTTAGCAGATTTGTGAAAATGAAATATCCTTTGAAATAGGGAAAGAATTCCATACTCTTTAAATCTACTTCTTGCATTAGACAAGGAAATTCAAGCTCCTGCTCCTGAAAAGATGCTTTTTTCAACTCCTTTCATTTCTTGTTCCATCTCTATTCTATGTATTTTTCCCCTCAAGCATTTCCATAATCCTTTCACTGTTGTATGTGAATACCTCTTGGCCACTGATATATTTCTCTTTGCATCATCACAGTCAAGCAGAGAAGAAACAGGAACTGGACTAAAAACAGAGTTATTTTCTCTGGTTACACAGGAAGCTTTGGTGGATCAATCTCAGCTACCAAAGTGTTGTTCAGCAATCCCTCCTCTCAAAGTTTCCTCTGTAAACATAGATGTTTAAGAACAACTTGTCATTTGGAAAAATTTACTTGTCTATATAAAATGTTTTATGACCCATTTCTCCACAGGCCAGAAACTTAACAAACATTTCTGAATTCCAGTTGGTATTATGTTGTTCACTGATGAAGACAACTGTCCTTTTTTTTTTCTCCTGTCATAAAGTATTTCTTCCACCTAGAATATTCATGTTCCTCTAAATTACTGCACTGACACAGAAGCAAAAACCACCTGGAAATACCCAGAGAAAATATAGTATCTGCCTTCAGAGAGGGTAGCTGCTGGCACTGGTAATAAATAAATAAATAAACAAACAGATAAATGTATACATGTGTAAATAAATAAACGCTGTTCACTGGATTTTTTGTCACTAGAAATCCAGATACTTTCCATATGTTCCTGCTTTCACTCATCTGAGAAAAATCATAATGTCCTTGTTCCATTCTGCCATGATAGCACACTGGATACTGTACCAAAATCTTTTAGTAACAATTAGTTTAAGTTTTGGGTTTGTTGGTTTAGTTTCTTTTTTTTTCAATCCTGACTCTTTCATAAATAATTTTGTTTCATAAAAAGAACTTTTTTGGGGTGAATAGCAGCAGAAGCTGAGAAAAGTATTTCAGTTGATGAAACTATATCTTTTTATAAAGCATTTTCTTTATGCTATTCACTGTATAAAGGTGATATTTCAACAGGAAACACTATAAATTATGCTGCATCACCTTATAAAAATCTAGATTTTCAAAATGTAACAATCAATCAAGATGACATCTAGGAAAATTTCCTAGAAGCCAATAAAAAGCCTATATAGAGTGCACCACCCTGTACTGCTGCCCACTCCTTCTTGCTCCCAGGCAATGGTGCTAAAACCTGGCTCTCACTTCTATTAGCATTTGGCCTCTCTGGAGAATTATGAAGGTGAAAAAGATCTAAAAATAGGTGTTTCACATAGCTTTCCGACTTGAAAATATCTGTCATCACCCTGTCTTTAATTTAGACTCATTAGAAGTACATGACAGCCTTGTACTTTACAGTGTTCATGATTATGTATGTCTTGGAAACGTACTGAAAACACCACGACAACAGATTTCACCAGAATTTATCCCATTCCCAGAACTGATTAGGCAATGCTAAATAAGAAGGCATCTTTTGGAGCACCATGGCAATAACTAACAATAAATATGACTAACATAAAATTTAACAGACCAAACAGGCATCTAAGATCAGCAAAGCAAATAGTCGCTCAGTGAAAGAGCCAGCAGAAGGCCAAGAAAAGTGACAAGAGGAAAAACATAACAGAAACTTTCATAAGGAAGAAATAACTATCATGTTACCAAAGTATACAATTACCTAGATGACCACAGTGGTTGTAAAGGGAATCATGATCTGCATGTTTCACAGTCAGACCTGCTATTCCAGAATCAGCTGCAAGTGCTCAGTCCACCAGCAGCACATTAAACACAAATCTGAATTTAGAGCAATGTAGAATTATTGAGAAATTTGACTTGATTTTGATTTAACTACATCACTTTTCCCTTCACCTCAGTAAATGGGTATCACAATAAATGTAGGTGTCACACTACAGGCAAAACAATTCACAAGTAGAGCACGCAAAGCTGGAATTACAGTTTTTAAAGTGCTCCACTCTGAACATGAACTTCAATCACCACTGACCATTTAGAGATTTAGCTGAGGACAAACTGATATTTTCAGAAGGTCAAGCAAACACAAATTGCTGAAAATTGCTCAAAATTACAGAGCTTTAAAATAAAAAGTAAAACTGCTCAAAATTACTGAGCTTTAAGTAAAAAGTGCATGTCAACCAGCCCTTCAAACATTACTGAGATAATCTTCTGCTTGACTCTGATTATTTCCTTTAGTATGAAGAACAGTGGTTCATTTTAAAGAAAAGGAAAGTTAGAGAATGCATTATTTTAGAGATTCTCAAAACACAGACCACAGAGAAAATTTCTAACATTCTGACTATTCTTTTAGGGAGGTGACTCTATTAGGAAGGTTCATCAGTGTTATCTGCAAGGGAATATTCAGCAGAATAGCAAAATACACCAGGATAGAGTCAAACCAGCAACTTCCATAGGAAGATTATGAGCAAGGGAGCAGCAGTGGGGATGATGGGTAGAGTATAGTAGCACATGAAGGAATATGTGTTTCAGGCACAGAAATTAATACCACCTGCTTGGCCAGGTTTCTTCTGCAATAGCAACCAAGGCAGAAAGAACAGAAGTTGTGTATGTCCAGATAGGGTCTCAAATGCAGATGGGCATGAGGCAAGACTGAGGAACTGGAAAGTATTTCCAGGTTCCACAGCTCAGCCTCACCTTTGGGAGGCAGATGCAAAAAACACATTCCTCTGAGGATCCTGGCAGTTGAGCTATTTTAGATATACATATTGAATGCAGAGCTAGAACTCCAAATATTTTAACAAACAAGGAAGACATGAGCAAACGTGCTATCTGACATGCAAGAAGAATTTTTTAATGCATCACAGTCTAATAATAAATTTAACCACTTTCTGTATAGGAAAAGGAAAGCAGTCAAAGAGCTGACTTGGTATAGGTCCAGACCATGACATTTAAAATTTAAAAACCTTAGTCCTATCAAGATCTTAGTCCCATGGGTTTGGTGGGGGCAGAAGCAGGGATCACCAAGTATGATAGCTTCTTTAAGGCTGCTGATATGTGATGTATGAAATCACAGAGACAGAGAAGATCATGTAGGCACAGCACTAGGCACATAAAATTACTAGGCAAATATTTAAAAATCTAAATCTTGAAAAAGAAGTTTGAAAAACTAGTTATATTCAGATGAATTTTGCATCTCATATAAGTCATAAAACTGCAGTAATGAAGGTTAATGGTTAAGGCAGTTATAAACTCATAAAATACTATGCTCAAAATGAAAATTATCAGGGACCTTATAACTCTGTCATCTTTTCATAAGCTACTGACCTTTATTTCTCTCAAGATGAAGTTCACAGTGGAATTCATCAGTAAGTAGTACAGATATATCACTTACCTTGCAGTCACAGCTTCCATGAACTCGTCAAGAAGATCATCATAGGCTTGACCTCTAATTCTCTTGTGTCTCAGCCCAATATACAAAGGATCTTTCAGCAATTCCTGTTGAAAAAAAATGTTTGAACCATTACATGAGCAAGTTACAATACTGCACTCTTAGTTAATAAGAAGGGGACAAAAATGCAGTGTTTGAGGATTAACCCAAGCATATGAAGTACATATCAATTTATCCACCTCTACATTAAGACCAGAGAAACATAAAGAGATTAAAGAAACACCCTTTTATATCAAGGCAAGGGGATACCCTAGTCTCAAAGCAAGTGTACAGATTCTAAGTGAAAAAGTAAAGTTTACTCTGGGATGTCAGGTTTCAAAAGTATCTTTCAAAGCTTTATTTTCTATTTGTCTTTTATATCCTGAAAGTGCTCTGACATTTTACAAAAGCCATTTTCCTTATTTTATCATCATGTTTCACAAATCTCTCCCAGAGCCCATCATTTCAACTGTGTTGATGAGCTGATACTCAGAAAATGCTGTTTTCTAAAATTCAATATGCCAAAACTCACACAACCCTTTTCCCTTTTCCTTCCTAACTTATTAGATTATCAATTTAGATTCTAGAATTCTTAATTTCAGATATCCATGTTCCATCAGTTCAACATGATTTCTGAATTTGTCTGTGCTTAAATCTTCTTCTTTCCTCAGCTTTATGATCCATACTTCCCATAAATACACTAAGCCTGTATCATTCTGTGTCTTCACTGCTAGAAAGTCTGATGTATTTCCAAATTATAACTTACAAATTACTAAATTTGTACTTCCCCACAGCAAGTCTCACACTTCCACTGGCTCTCCCAGGCACTCAGGTATAAAGACAGCCTTTGTTGTTATTTCCCACACGCCTCTGAAAACAAATAAGCTTATCTCCCCATTGTATATAGTGAGCAATCCTTCCACATATGCCCAAACAGCTTGCAGAATAGATCAGAAGTTTGGCTAAACATTTTTCATCCAAAAACAATTTGCAAACTCAACAGGGTGGCAGAATTTTTTTGTACATCAGCTTCAACTAGAAAAACATTGTAAAGAAAAATACAGACCAACTTGCTTTTCCAAGAGAGAGTCTGCAGAATGTAAAATGAAGCAAAAAGTTTGGAAAGTTTTCTCTGCTTGAGACAGACTGGGTAACAGAAATCTGATTGCTGAATTTTAGAGAAGTGCCTAAATTCCCATCCCAGCTTTTTCTTACACTGCAAAACTGAAAAAATTCCTCTGAGTCACAAGCCCCTGTTAAAGAATGATTTGAATAAGCATGAAACTTAAAATATTTGGTGGTATCCTGCCTTCCCGGGAATATCCTGATGCAGACCTATAGATAAAGATGTTTGTCTCTCCACTTCCACAAGGATGTAAAGAAATAAGATTAGAATGTTTTAGAAAATCAAGCAGTGTAAAAACTGAACTTTCTTGCTAAATGAAACTTGCTAAATCAATCACCAATTCAGAACAATTTTTCATACACTACTTACATCTATTCAGAAGTTGTTAGTTCAGCTTTTTGAAGAAAAACACGAATAAAGCTCAAAATTAAAATTCCTTTGTAAATGAAGGTGACATCATTACACTGTATTTGATTTATTCCCTTCACCAACTCACTCTAGCATTCATGTCTAAGTAGTATATTTTGTTTTTCACAAATAATTCTGCCTGTGTTTTCATTCACATTATCCTAAATATTCCAGCCAGATACTGCAGGAAGCACTGGCAAGAGTTTTATCTGGTATCCATCGAAGTGATTGTCCCTTTTGTATAGTCTTCTTGTTTTGATATAATCACTTCAAACTTTGTAGTCAAGCTGAAATTATTTTTAAATTTCCATTTTGAGTTTTTCTAGTTATTAAAAATGACCTCAAGACAACCTGAAAAATCAAGGATAAATTTATGTATTTGGGACGTGAATTCACAAGAAGTGCAAATTAACTTTTTACAACAGGAAATCTTCAGGCAATTTTGGAGAGCCCATATGAGTTGTCTTATGCTTCCCACCAGACTGAGCACACATGGTTGGAAAGAAGAACTGCCAAGACTCAAGAGTCTCTATCAGGAGCATCATGATAGGACTCAGAAACAGCAATCTCATTTCTAAAATCCCATTGCTGCAGTTTTCCAGGCCAGTAGGCTTCTGCTATTTCATGTCCTATGCATGGATATTGCATGCTCCACTATCCAATTCAGAGTAAATAACATAACCCCTTTCCAACTCCCCTAATTTTTCTTCCTAAATTGATTTGCTATTTTCAAAGAGCTCCCACAAGCCTTTAGTAAGCAATGCCTGTTTTCTCATTTTATAAAATGATGCTCAAAATGAAAAAAAAAAATAAAATCTTTGGTCCCTTTTTTTCTTAAATTCTGAAGACATGTTTCTAAAACGCTTTGCAGCCAGACTGAACCAGTCTGATTCCTTCAAGAAGGCAGTTTAGATGGGCAGTGATTCTGTGAAAGTTAAGAGAAACAGGAATCACAATACTCTGTTCAAAAGGTGCTAAACCAGCTGTGAGTCTCCCTTGAAACGTACATAGGCTCTGATACTCCTTTTGCTACTTCTGTGTTTTTCACGTCTGTCAGCATTTAAATCTACAGTCAACACAAAAACTCAGAACTCCAAAGCAGCTCCATTTATAGGACCACTGCTTGACTTTATTCACCTATCTTTGATGCTGAAATTTCATGTGAAATATTTAAAACAATTATTACAGTGTTTCTGGAGTATGTAGAAACCTCTAGCCTGTGATGTCTCACAAGCAGAGACAATTAATTTAGCAACACATCTCTGATGAAAAGCTTGGCCAGCTATATACTCAGAGTTCAGAATTCCTTTACAGCTCAGTGCATTCTGCTTAACAAATGTTACAGTTTGACATGAAATAGCCCCAAAAAGTTCCTTTATGGACCTGTTTGGAAGAACGTATGAAGAGGCCCGTGGCGGACACAAAAGAATGAAACCTTCAGCAAGTGAAAAGAACAGTGGTCACGTCTGTGCCCTGAGTGGCAAACCATTGTGCAGCCGCTCCCTTTCCAAAGGCCACTGAAGAATGAATAAGCTGCTTAAGCACATTATCCCTTATTCAGGTCAACACCATGCAAACCAGGACCATGGTGCTTGTTTTTTTTAGAGGGTTCACACTTCTTGAGAGATTAACATTTGCTACCAACTATTTCAAGGCTTTCACAATAGATTACCAAAAAAAAAAAAAAAAAAAAAGCTCCGTGGTACAAACAAGTATGCCAAACTGACATGATGATTAGGTGCTTTTCCTCAATGACTTGGGTTTCTTTTGTTACCCAGCTTGCTGTCAAAGCTTAAACTTTGTTTGGAAATCAAATCTCCCTCAAAACATAACTCTCCTTTTTCCAGGTTGGTGGGTTTGTTATGCATATCCTGTGACATTGAAAAACTCTTGATGACTGCTTATTTTTAGACATGTTTATTTGAAGACTAAAAAAAAAAAAAAGTTCTGAGACATTTACGTTTACCAATGTGGCACATTGAAGCTTTAACAGAAATAGTATTTTCTATGAGTAAAGAGCTTATTTGAAGTTCTGTTAGTGGAAAGATCATGTAGCTCTATTCAGAATTAGCTGTGCAAAATAGAGAGTTCTTTGAAGCAGCACCTGAGCGCACTAAAGCTGTAATGACTGTTGGGGGTTTTAAGAAAAAGGCAAACCATTTATGCCATTTTACTTAAAGAGATCAGCAAACCATCAAAGTTCAAGCAAGGCTGAGCTGTACACCTGGCTCTAATTTAGCTACAAAAGCCAAACCAGTGAGAAACAGAAAACTGCACACTTAAATATTTCATCAGTTGAGCACAAACACTCTGTAATCTCATTTATTCCCAAACTTGGCACTGAGATGTTTCGTTGGAATAAATACATACTTTTGTGAACACCTTCATGGAAAATTGCAGGGGAACATCCGCAAGATCCCGAGCCTTTCCACTGACAAAGATGGAGCAGAGATAGTTCAGAACCAATCAGTGCTACCTAGACAGTACCTGGTGTATGGTAACGCTCCAGAGTAGAAACTAACCCCATGCCATTAAAATGCCAAAACACTCCAGCAGTTCTACAGTGGGAAATGATTTGCACTAGAGCCACAGATATAGAGCTAAAAGAGAACTTTATCTGTATGGGACGTCTGAAGCTTTGGGACAAAGACATACCACGTGCTAGAAATAAAACACATTTCAGAGCAGGATTCATCTAACAGCGCACACAGTTACCAAGAACACCAGGGGTAGGCCACTGTTTTTGCAAGTCTTACTATTTTCTTACACTAATACACTCTAAGTCTTGTCTCAGTTTTAACAGGTTGGGAAGGTCTGGTGAGCACAGGAGGGTTTCTGATCTCCAGGAGAGTTGCATATTCCAAACTTTTAATTTTGTTCCACAAGACTGAAATTTCACTTGATGTGAAGCTTTTTCCAATAGAAAAAGCTGGTTAGGAACATGCCAATGTTTTGGACTTCAGCTTCCATCAATACTCATTACCCAGTAATCAATCTGCATTCATTTAAACTTTCAGTTTGTAAGCACAAACATGCTGAATCATTATTTTCTGTCCTTCAAGAACTGCTTACAGCTGCAAAGTGTTTTTTACCGCATTAAAAAGAGTGCATAAGACTTCAATTTATAGCAGACTAGAAAGCCTTTTTCTTCTTCAAATAAGCTTGTTTTGAAGTCTGAAATACAGTATAATGCCCTTAAAATGTGTAACAAACTCTGTGTTTCTAAGTGCTAAGTGAATTTTGGATGAGTTGAATGCTACTAATTGGGTTTGAGGGTGTAGAACACTTTGCAAAAGTAAGTTGCATAGCCAAAGATTTTTTTTGTGAAATTTTGTTTTCTTTGAATTACACTAGCCATATGACACATTCACTAAGAAGAGATCACGGCCCCTCCTATCTAAACACCAGTCCTTTTGTCTATTCAGACAAAATTCTAGACCTTCAATAGTCAAGAGTTTAAAAGATAATACATTCATAGTGCTCCTTTGTCATCAATCTTGAATGCAGTGCCTGGAGGGAACAACTTATGTGGAATAAAGCTATTAGCAAAGAGTATTATGAATTTTTGAGGCAGTTCAAAATATAAAAATGTATTAAAACTCTGGTGAAGCAGTATCCTAATGTAACAGAAAAGCAGTTATGGTGTTTAAAAGTTCTGCTTTAAAGGATTTAAGGTTGTGGTAAAATATATAGAGAATATATTCTCTTTCACGTATGTATAATGATACTATAGATTTACACACACGGACTAGACTTTTAAAATGATTTCTCCTTAAAGACAGGCTTCATTTATTCAACCCAACTAGTTCTTTAATTTCATAAGGTTATTAAAGTGTCAATGTGACCTTTACATCCTGTGCTTGCTTCTGCTCAGGGAGCTTACTCATTCCTTAACCTGAAGAGGAATTACCAGTTGTAGCTTTGAATGCTCACTGAACCCTGTTGCTTATATTCTAGTGATTTCCCACGCATGCAGACAGCCTCACCCAGCTGAAAAACTGTCAGCTCCAGTGAACTTTAACAACAAAATAAAAATCCCTCTAATGGCTGGAAAGAATGCCTCATGAAGGAATCTTGTAACACGCTATGAAATTACCACAGCCCATCCCCAAGCAAGACTTCACAAAGCCAGGCTGTGCCAAGGACATTCTGTGGGACGTTTCTGGCACATGTATGTGGCACTGAATAAAGACCCCAGTGTGTGAGTGCTGTGGGCAGACAGTGGCTGTCTGCCAAGGGGCACAAGCCTCCAGCCCACTCGCACAGCACCATCTGCCTGCATCCCTCCATCCCGTGCCATGGCTACTAGAAGGGCTCTTCCAGGAAGTCAAACACATTCCTGTGAGTGAGCACGCAAAGCTAAAGAGCGCCCAGCCTCCTGAGGGTAACATTTACAAACATACCTGAGATACACAAATGTGTGGTTACGTGAGCACTCATTAGCAAGGGAGTACCAAGTGCAAAATCCAAAGACAGAAAACTGCAGCAGCAAGGGGGAAGATGCACTTCATTTTTCAGATTTGTCAAGGGGCTGCTTTCTCTTCCAAGTCAGACAATGCATTTGTGTTTGGGACGTGACTCACTTGTGTCCACATGTCAGTTTGTAGAACCAAGTGACAGATGAAGAGCTCAAGGGTTGTTGATAGTGCAGGGGCAGAGAGCAGTGTTGCCTTCTAGTGAGAGTCTCTAGATACACCTGAGTCACTCTCATAGCTAAACTCCAAAATTCTGGAGCAATTTTCATTTTATAGCAATTATACTTTTATAAAAGGTTTATCTTATGATTTCTAGGTGTAATTCAAGATTTCTGAGCACTTTAAACACACAGTAGCAGTTACAGCCGGGGTCCATTAATGATGCATATGCCCAAGAAGTTCCTTTTGAAACAATCTGGAATTCAAAATGACACCTTAACTTCTTTATTTGGTGAGCTCTGAAAACTACAAGTAATACAGACTACAGCTAGGCTACCTTTATATTGCCATACTTGATATGGAATACTAAAAATTAAAAATGTTGAAAGCAATAATACATCTGACATCAGATGAATTATATATTTTTCAGTGCAATTTGGCTTCTGTTTCACCTGCTCACTTTTCCAGAACACAGTATAAGAGATTCACACAATAACAAAACTTTCTCACTAAGTTATCATTGATGGTAAAAATATTCTTGCAGTAAATTTACTGGGACAATCTGGCAAAAACTGCTCTGTGCACCTTGATCTTTATGGCAGTTTCCACTCAGGAAAGACCTGGGAAGAGATGAGTAGTGAAACCTATCTCAAGTACAACTTTGGCAGCTAAAAGATAAAGTGAAAATATAATGGCATTTCCCTGAAATTTTAATGCCTTTTTTTCAGGTCAAACAGCTTATATTGATGATGTTTTCAACCAGTTTATCTTCTAAGAACTATTAGAAGTACGTTTCAGAGAATGGCCATCACAAGTTATGTGCTGTTCATCAGGAGATAAGGTATTTTCCTGAGGATTGGATTAGATGTTGTTTATGAAAGTACTGTAATTGAAAAAAGAAAAAAGTGCCTTCAACGCTAGCAAGTTAGCTTGACAGCTTTTCATACTAGAAAATGAAAAACGGAAAAGTTTTCCAATTCTAAAGGTACAATTGTACCACCATCTTTTGTTACAGAAAGTTAACTTCAATACTAAGATAATAAATTCCTTGTTAGATCTTTGAAGCACCAGAGTTCCCCATGTACCACGCTTATGTATCACCATCATAGGGATTCATCAGTACCTTCTTTTAAATCTACATTTACTTATGCACCAAGGAGCAACTGTAGCAAGCCTCTCATAATTAAGGCACATGATTACCAGAATGAAGGGGAAATAATTTATAATAGTGAAAAAATACTGAGGAAAAGTATAGAAAGATCTATTTTCTGTGTTAATTGTGCCAATCTGAAAATATTTTTTTATTCTTGGAATGCTTTGTATGAACAGGGCACTGTCACCATAGATGGAATACAGAGGTTTCTTTACAGAACAGGTTCTCAAGCATCAGAACAGGCTGCCCACGCAAGTGGTTGAGTTCCCATCCCTGGAGGTATTTAAAAGCACATGTGGCACTTCAGGACATGGTTCATGGTGGACTTGGCAGTGCTGGGTTAACAGTGGGACCCAATGATATTATAGAGCTTTTTCAAACCTAAATGATTCTATGATTTAACCTGCTACCAGAACCATATCTAGCAGAGTTAGTAAGGAGAACAGGGAAAGTAATTAATGGTGTATTTTAAGAAAACCAAACAAAAGAAAACAGCGGGATAGATACTCTGCATTATGTTTAATAGTCTGAGAGAATTCTCCTGATGTTAACATCTGTCTGCAGGGATAGGGACAATGCCAATTCCACAAATGCCTGTAATTTGAGTTGGAACTTGGAAGACACTCAGAACCATGGTTTTGGAGGAACATTTCATCAGACACAATTTTAGCATGCATAACTCTTTTACACAGTAAAACTGAAAACAAATGGTTGTCTGCATGCCAGTGGCATTTCTTGCAAAACTTAATCATTTGCCTATTGAGAAAACAATAGTCCTGAAGAATCCAACATCATTTAGGACTTTAGCACATTGTGCTGCGTGTAATCACTAATATTTTAACACAGTTTAAGAAACAATAGTCCGAAAAAAAAAGAAATCTCACGTAATTCATATGATTTTCAGAAGAAATCATACAAAAAAATCTCCTAAAACTCCTGATATCTACTTTTTATAAAAGCTTTTACTGAATCACAGAAAAGGCTCAAATGAACCATTAAGCTCCCTACACAACTGACCTCCCACAGGCACCACAGAGTTAATGACTACAATTTCTTCTTCATGAACCCCAGCTGCAGCATGGCTAAAATCTCAGTCACATGTCCTGTCACACATCAAGAAACATGTTACAATATCCTACACTTTAAAATATAGCTGATGGATAATGGGAACTGGAAGCTATAGAAATAGACTACTGCAACCAAACTTTCAGAAGTTTCTTGATCTCAAAAAAACATGAGGTATGACGTGCTAAAACCTACTTGAAGGTCCAGCCATAAGAACTTATAACAAATCACAGAAGGTGGCCAAAAAATAATCTTTAAGAAGAGCCCAAACAGTACTCATGGCAGCCTACATAGTACCCTAAAAAACAAGTCTAGCCTCAGTGAAACACTTCAGAGAAGCTGGAGATATTTATCCTCCTTTTATCCTGTGAAGTTAGCAGGAGTGTAACTATCTCAATACATTACATTTTTTTGGCTTAATTAAGAGAATGACAAGATACAGTGGCTTGGGGTGGTTCAAACACTTTTAATACATCTAACTTTTCTATACCAAAGCAACAAACACACATCATTCCCTTTATGTTCATGCACTTACATTTATGAATTTTGTTTAGGATAGGTGGCTGGAATGTCTAATTTTAAGGACTTGTCCAGCTTTCAAAACCAGACAAACAGAAAAAAACCCAAAACGAACACAAAATAAAAACAGCAAACTACCAACAAAGTGAATCAGCAAAGAGCAAAGACTTATTGTTTTGAAGATGACACCAGTAAAGGTTTCTTATTAATAACCATTGTTGAGGAATGTCATCTTAATTTTACTTCATCTCAAAAATTACAAAGATAACATATGCTTTTAAAAAGCCTTCAAAGACCTTTTTTACTCATATTTAATATTATAATAATAAAGAGGATTTTGCTAATATTGTATCAGCTCACACATTATGACAGCAGAGTATATCATGTCTATCAGATAGGTAATTGAACAGAATTTTAACATACCATTCATATATATTTATAAGATTCCATTTATAGAACTGAAAATCTTGTTCTAGGTTACCAGTATATCTCATTTCTACACCAACAGTTCTGATAATTTTTTGGGTTTTTCTTCCATTCACATGTAACTATAAATCTCCACCACTTGTTGTGACCTCTCCTCAGTTTTATTAAACTTATGTCTATTTATTTCATTTACTTCCATAAGCTATTTCCACATGGTCCTTCCTTTGACCCTGACATCCCTGTCTCCTGTGCTGACATTCAGACATTTTCTTTACTAGAGCCAAAAGGGTTGGATCTCTTCCTACACCAACAAGTCATGTCAACCGTGTCCACTGGACTGGAAAAAGTATGTTGATATTTTGGTGCTGGCATCTCAGCTATATATCTATCCTATCACTAGTAAAAAGGAAAAAAAAAAAGGAAAAGAAAAAAAAAAGAAAAAGTCATTCTGTGTACAAAGTAGAGTTGCTAGTGCAGGGCCAACATTTGTAAGAGCACCTTTACAATTCAAGTGTGACAAGCTTTGTCCCAGATGCTAGGCTGTCTTATGTGGAGTCATAAATAATACATATTTTCCCACCTTTTGTGGTAACAGCTATATTTATGCCCATTCCTTCTCTCGTCTTCCCTGTTGCCTGTGAAATTGCTGAGGAGGTTGACAGCAGTTACTGTGAAAGCCAATGAAAACAAACACTATCTGTTGCTGTCTTCTGAGCATAAAGAATTGGAAATGTCCAGTGTATCTTCAAACACAGTCTGCCATCAATTTAGTCTATGGATATTCAGGCATGTTATCCAAAATAAGCATATCCAGATATTAATTTCTGCCCTTTTTCATAGATCCCCTTGCTCTGAAAAGTGAAGTAAGAAGAAATTAAGTGGACTGACAGAACTGCCTGTAACATCAGTACACAGCTTGTTCTTTCTAGTGTCAGCTGAAACAGAGACTTAAATCCTGTGTCACCATCTATATTATTTCTTCTAAAACCCTTCCCTCATCAACTACTCAGATCTTAAAAATCATTACCAACACATTGTCTAGTAAACATGAAAATCTGAGGCACCACCTTGTTCTGTCATGCTTTCCATGGTCTAACAAAATAGTACATTTCACAAAAGAAATAATCATAAATACCAAATTTCAAAATAATAAATTAACAGCCTCAGAAAAAGAATACCATATATTCCTAGCCAAAATGACAAAGTTTAAAGGATGTCAGTGGATCAAAAGTAGCAGACAATTGCCGAGGTCTTCTCATGCACTAAGCAGTGGAATGGCATTTCTCAAAGAGCAATAGAATGACACTTCTCAAAGACAGCAAGAGTTTGTTTAATAAGAGGGTGTCATAAGTTCAAAACCAAGTTTCAGTCTCAGTAAAAGTCCCCTGAGTCACACAGTAACCACATATCAGATGCAGAGAGAGGCACGTGAAGTGCAAACTGAGTATGTATTCATGTTAGGTTAGCTAACATGAACTTATACTGGATACTTCTACATCTAAACTAGTCTAGGTCCTTTTTATAGTCAACAAGTAAAATAAATAAAATATTAAAAATCATTTTAAAATACAATTCATCAGACCAGTTTGAGACAGTTCCTGTACAAGAAGCAGCACATCTTCCCCTTACAAAATTAGCCTAGGAGGACTAGCTTAGGTTAAGATGACTGTCAAGCTCATCTCTTTTTAAGTCTTTCGAAGCTTACCTGGTTTGGCCCCAGACTCTCAAGACTAATAATTCAAACACAAGACAGTGTCCATTCCACTGACTCTTAAGTGTGGGAAAGAAAGAAGCACAAACTTTGCTGCCTAAGTGGGTATACCAGAAATGTCTAGATTTGAGCTCAGTACACAGGCAACATGGAAAGACTGGATGGTTACAAGAAGATTGCAAACACATCTTTATTATTTTATGAAAGCATAAGAGAACTTTAGGAAAGGCAATAGAATGACAGTGGATGTAAATCTGTACTGAAATATATAACAATATATTATTTTATGCAACATGAATCTTTAAAAGATATGTACTTGAAAGTCTCCTTTAATTTAATTATACTAGAACAGCTGGATGAATTTTTAAAAATGCAGTAACCCTTTGTTGCACAATAACAACAGTAAGTCCCTGATGAAAAAAAGTCTTTCTCCATTGTTTTTTTTTTCTTAATTTAGAAAGGATTGTAAGTAATTTTGCTACAGACAGGAAATGAGGATTAAGGTATTTTTCACCCCTCTATTAGGGTAAAAGAAGATGAGCAGTAGAAGTAACAGTAGTAATGCAAACACAGAATGCCCTTCTACTGCAAGAGTAAAGAACAAAGACCATTACAAGTGACTGCAACATTAAAGAAAATGCTGATAGTGCACACATTCTGAAACAAAGAAAAATATTTAAAGATAATAAATATTTAAAATCCTGGCCCATTTATATTTGAGTTTCATTGGTAAAAGCACTGGTACTCATAGCTGCTGATATATGCCCAACGAAATATGAGAAAAGCAGCTAAATGAAAACAAGAGAGGAGATGCAACCTGCTCCCCTGGGAACACCATGGTAAAGAACAGCAAATGATCCTCTACGTTTGCAAATAAGTCACAACTTTTAACAGCTCTTAATACTGTGGGAAATGCTGTTCCCCTCTGAGCAAAATTACTTCATAAAAGGGCTATGCAATGTTTTGTGTTTCAGCTCTCTTAATACATAATTAGTAGAATGCTTCTCCCAGGAAACAGAAGACATTTGTGCACAATCTTCTTGAAGGTTTAACATAGCCATGGAAATACATAGTAAGATGAAGATACAGAAGAAACAGTAATTAAAAAATTGCAGAAGGCTAGGGACAAAATAGAAGACAAACTCAAAGAGGCTATGTTTAGAAGACTGAAACACACTGGAAATATCAGTATTTTGGGTAAATCTAAATTTATTACTACACTTACAAATTCTCAACCTATAGGAGCTAAAACACTGAGTAAAAGCAACTTATGAAATTTTCAAGTTGTGAATACCAGACATATTGTAGTTATTCAAGAAGAGCATTAAAGAGGAAGAAAAGCAAAACTCTCAAAAATTACAGAAGAATATCAGCTGTCAGATACTTATGATCCATTCAAACATGTCACCCAACAGTCCCTGCACTGAGGGAAAATAGTGAGTCTTGTAAATGCCATTCCTTCTCCAGGAATGGAGAAGTCTGCAAGTGTAATATGGATGCTGGCACAGTTCCAGGTGTTCCTGCTATTTAAATAAAGCATTTATAGGAGACATTGATGATGCCATCTTTATTTTAGATGTCAACCTTTTGAAAAAGACTGGTAAGATAACACTAAACCACTGACATGGTTGAGTTTTAGAGCATGCATCTGTAAAATCAGATGTATGTGTCCATTCCCTCTTCTCACACAAACTCAGTCCACTTCAAATAACTGAACAGATTTAAAAGGAGACTACCGATTCTGACAAAAAAGTGTGGTTTTTTTTTTTTCTCCTTCACAATGAGCTAGATAGGACTAAGTTCAGATATTACTTTACTTTTTAATACTTCTGAACATTGAAGAGAGAATGTAAAAAAAATTCCTCATGACATTGACTCTACAAAAAATAGTATCCAACCACATTGTTCTTTTGCCAACTCAAACTTCAGAAAGGGGAAGAAAGAGGAATGGCCATCTATTTTCTCCTTTGCTCAAGTGCTGCCTGGGAAGGCAGCACAGCAGCAAGATCTAAGGGGAAAAGAATCCATTTGTAAAATAAAACTTAACTGGTAAAGCAAAGTGCAATTTTTTCCTACCAGATGGGCACAGACAGGCAGCAACAGAAAAAAACAAACAAAACAAAAGAAAACAAAAAGGCAAAACAAAAAAAACCCACCCAAACAAACACAAAAAACACCCCAAAAAGCAACAAAACAAACAAAAAATAACAAATTTACAAATGGTCATGCCTGGAATTCAGCACCACTGGGCCACAGCATTACTTCTAAGTACCTTCCTTGGCTTGACTGTTTTGTAGATCATGCAAAAAAGCCTCTTTCCATCAGTCAGGTTAATTTGGTCAATAACATTTCAATAAACCTAAATGAAAAACTGCACATCTGGAAACCTGCTTTGACCACACGGTGTCATTTGTACTGCAGAAATATGCAAAATAACTAGGGACAAGGGAACACACTGTACAATATAACCTAGGAATTAAATTCTCATATATGCACCAGATACAAACATAGACTCTGTATATTGATAGGAGCAATCTCCATTCATAGAATTCAGGAAATGCTACTGCTATTTTACAGTAAAACTGTCACTGAAATGTCTCCAGTTCTAACAATTATCATTCAAGGGGAATGCAACAGGACCTTTGTAAAATCAGAAAGCATAACTATTCCCATTACATATTTGCTACATTTATTTAAGTGTAAAAGTGCCACTACTCTACATATGAATACAAATTGTGATTGTCTTTTATTTAGAAATCACTGCAGCTGTGCACAATTTAAATTATTTACTTGACACATTTTTATCTTTAGATGGATAAGGTAAGAAATTGCAGGTTTCCTCTACAATCAGTTTTCTACTGTCCAGGTTTCTATTTTGGTTGAAATATGAATAATAAAAGCAGGTTTGTTTCTGTTATCTCAGAGCTTTCATTTGCACATTTATGTATACATACTCCTCAAGAATATGAATCTTGGAAGTCTGGTACTAATTCTTAGAAGAACTGGAAATAATTTGGGTAAATACAGAAAGCTAACTAGGATAAGGTGAAAAACTGAGCTTGAATTTGCACCTCAGCTTTTCTGGATTGCATATTCCAGCACAGATGCCTCTCATTCCTCCAGAGGAGTTCGAACTGCCAGCCCAGGCATGCTCATTGACCTATTTAGGGCAACTGTGAGAACCATCACATTCCTGTACTTCATTATTTTAGTAAGTTAAGAGAAAAAACTATTCCAAAGCAAGCATGCAGGAAACAACTTGAAATAGCAACCCACAAGTCCCGGAACTGTCGCAGATGAAGAAGTAGCTGCCCTAGCAGCTGCCCTGCATATTTCTCTTGTGTACTTTTCAGTGCTTAAATCATAGAATCATAAAATTACTTAGGTTGGAAAATACCTTTAAGATAATGGGTCCAACTGTTAACCCAGTTTAGTGCTGGATGTGGCAGTGCTACATCTCTAAACACCACAGCTTCACAGCTTTTAAATACCTCCAGCGATAGGGATTCTACCACTTGATGGGCAGTCTGTTCCAATGTTTAACAAACCTTTCTGTGAAGAAATTGTTTCTAATATGCCATCTAAAACTCTCCCAGTACAGATTGAGGCCATTTTCTCTCATCCAATCTCTCATTATTTTGGAGAAGAGACCAACAGTTATACGAATTAAAAACAATTCAGAAACATTTGTTAAAAGCAAACTGCCCATCATGATTCACCTGCACATCAAGGGCAGATATATGTGACCAACCAGCTTTTTATGCCTACACAAGGCAAGAGAATGTTTGTGTGTCCAGCCTCCTTGCAGCCACTGCAGCTGCAGCTGGAATGACTTCTGATCCCTGGGCAATCCACATGGCACCACAGTGTCTTCTGCTAGAAACTGCCTGTGTAAGAAGTCCATTCAATACAAGCTGTCCTGGATCTTCCACATTGTGTGCAGGTACCATTTCAAAGAGTTGACTGCTTTTTACCTGAACTGAAATTTATTGTAAATGGTTTAAATTAAAGCTAACACACAATCTTTCCAAATCTCCCACAACTGTCCATTGCCTGTATTAAATTTACACATGTGATCAGTTGAGAATTGGTCTGGCAGCCATGAACTTGTCAAAGATTCTTTCCTAAGGTATCAAATAAACACAGTTCTCGTTCCTCTGCTAAGCATCCAGTATTAGGTTAGAATTTTTATGGTCAAAAGAAACCCTTTCACCATTGGTTTGACTTCCAGATAACATAAGGCATCAGTCTTGCTAGATTTCATTACTCCTCTGTCTGGATAATAGTACTTTAACTAAACCATGTCTCTTTTGTGACCCTTGAACAATAAAATACTGCTTCCAAGTCACTGATAAAGATATTAAACATTGCAGAGCTGAAAAACATCCCCTGAGATACCATAAACCCACAAGTATTTTATTATTCCTCACAGAAATACATATTTTAAATTGCATTTTCTCCAGTAACACAAGAGGCCTGCTCTTTTTCATTAATCTAGTTTCTTAAAAGAAACAGTAAGAATTCAAGTGTCTTTCAAAGGTAAAAAATAAGTCAACCAAAAATCTATAAACTCTCGTTAGACTAGGATCATTGCATTTGCAATAACAGCCTTACCTTCCATCCAATCTTCCTGATTTTTTTTCAGTTCATCGCAGATAAACCTAAGAAAAAACTAGTATTCCACCACACCCAGCTCAGCATGGTACAGAGAAAGCTTTTACCACTTGTTCTTTTTTTGCTTTTTTTCCAAAGAACTGACAGAGCATTAGTTGGGCATTCTGATTTAAGGATCTTGACAAATTTTTAAAGCTTTTTTGACATATTCATTTGTTGTTAATAAAATGGGAAATAGGATTTCTTGCCAAGATAGATAAAACTTACATTAAAGAAGTATCTACCACATTTATAGGGACTATCTAATACTTCCATATGTACCATCACCAAGGAAAAGCATCAGCAGAAAAAGAAAACCTTATTCTTAGCATTCACAATTATTTTCATTAAGTTACTTTTCTTAAGTGTCTTTTGCTTTCTAACTGCCCTTAAAGATAGTTTCTGCCCTTGATTTCTAATACTAGGCTTTGCTGTTTGGTTGGTTTTATTAAAGTGCCAGATTTCACATCCCTGTAAGCAAGACAGATTTTAGCCAACAAGGCTTGTCTCAACATTGTTTATTTGATGAGAGTTTATTCACATCTTTTAAGCAGAAAACAATCATCACTCACATTTTGGTGTTCAAAAGTTTCCCTTTGATCCAGCTTGATTATTTCCATCACCCTTAAACCATCCCTCTTCCAGTGCTGAACATGTCTTTCAGGTGGATCTCCACTAAACTGCAGCTGTGTGTATCTTGACAATTACCCTTTTTTCCTCTACAGTCCTTCAACCACTGCAAGATCATTTAACATATATCTCTGCAATATTAGATGAACACTCAGGATCCAGAGATCATACCGCCTCAGGATTTCTAACAATACCTTCATATCAGCACTCAGACTAACACCTAAATATGTTTTAATTGTACTGAAATCCCACCCAAGGAGTACCATCCTCACACCTAAAATATACATGGCTACTGGTAAGGCATAACTTACCAGTGAGATTGCCATGGCTTGTTGCAAATAACTAGCAGTACTCCAAATAATATTTTAAATGCCTTGAATAAAAATTCTTCAGTAACTACTCTCCTTGGCAAGACCTTACAAAACAGGCCTATTATTTTTGGCAGCAGTCAGCCCTGCTTCTCTTGGACACTCAGTCCCACAGCAACTACACGGAACCATTTGTCAGCTTGGTCATATGGGACTTTCTACTAGGTCAATTTTTTACACATAAATAAGCAGTTTCCATTTCTCTTGCTTATTATCTAGGCAATTGTATAAAAATGCTCTACTTGCTTTTCTTTTCTTTCCTTGATTTTATGAGTAACAGGATAATACCCTAGCTAAAAGTACCTCTGCTAAAACTAACAGTAACAAAGACTTCAACAACCATCTCAGATTGAGTGAGCTGCTCCTCAAAGTTAGTGTTTTGAGTTCTGTACACAACAAAACAATACAGGATGAGAGCTAGTGAAGTTGGGGGTTTTTTGAAATCTGCTTTAGAGTAAGAATTAATCCTTCTGGCGAATTTGCAGGTTGCACACCTCTGCATTATAGTTGCCAAAAGTACGTTTTTAAAACTTCCTTTGAAGCAGGGAGGCCCCCACAGAATAGGAGAAGGAACTAATCTAAATGGAAAACATCTGCTCATTTCAAAAAACATGTTCAGCATAATTATTATTTATATGTGCACAAGTTGTGAGAGTGATTTCTATTGTGACTTGCTATGGAAAATCCTGACTAGACTAAGAAAATACAGCCCAGAAGTACACTTATTTGTTCAAGAGGTTTAGCTTTTAGGATAAGGAATTGCAATGCATTCCATGCCAACTTGGCCCAATATAATCAGATTAGCCAGCAAAACATAGATGCTTTTTGGCCATTTCAGTTCTCTATAGTGACTCAACTGGTTACATTAACGTAAACTGTTAAGGTAGGAACAGGGATGTGCTACTGGGTGAGAGGAAGGGTGTTGAGGGAAGAAATTAAGAGGGGTGGTGCCCCCTCTGGCTAAAGAAGTGTGGGAACTATATGCAAGCTCCCATTAATGAATACTATCAGGCCCATGTCATGTAATCAATTAAGGGGTACAGCAACAAAGTCACACATGTTCATATCCCAAGTGCAAAATTCAGAGGTCTCATTCATTATGGTCCTAATATAAGAAGACATAACCCAAAATGAAAAAAAAAAAAACCAAAAAGGTATCTTCCTGATCACAATGTATTTCAGAGCATCAACAAATTTTCAGGTCACACCAATTTTGTGCACATTGTAATACTTAGTGTGCCACTCCTTGATACACATTGAATTCAATGCTTAGTCACAAGAACAGTGACCCTAAAGTTTGGGCTACTATCATGGATAAGCCCGTTTTGCTGTTGCTGTATATATATATATATATATATATATATATATATATATATATATATATATATATATATATATATATATATATATATATGCTTGATATCTTTTAGGCAAATAATATGCTACAAAAAAATTCAAAATTACAATGAAACACAAGCATAAAAGCAAAATGAAAAGCCTACTGAAGTATCAGAAGTAACTGATGCAATTAACTGCCTAGAAACACTCATTAATAGATTACAAAACTGGCCCAACTGCTCAAACCAAAAATAAAAATTCTTTATAGCTAATGAGAATTGTATGTGATTTGATATGGCTACTTGCTACAGTGTTCAGATACATCTCACGAGAAAGCCTGTCTGCTTTTAGAAGGGGGCTCTGGTGGGACAGTGAGAGAGGGGAGCAGACATTTCTTGTTCAGTAATGCTTTCATCATGCATTGTCTAAATGACCCCACTGGAGCAGGGGTCAGGGTGTGTGTATAAAGAAGCAGAAGATGGACACACCCAACCCAACAATCCAGAAGCCCTAGCTATATTTACTGGTGCAGGAATGCTTTGTTCAGCTATAATACACATGAACCTCTGATACATTTATCATGCATAAAGTTTAACACTTGTATCATTTATAATACAATATCTTTACTTCTACAAAAGCATAAATACATTGCAGGCAGCTTTCTTTTTAATTTGACATCATTCAGAGTCTTCAGGTATTTAAATATTCTTTCAGACATAAAAAAGGGATGATCAAGGCCAAATAATTAAGCAGTAATCCCAAGAGTACTGGAAAGAAGAGAGCCAATTTTCAACAAGTTTAAATCTCTGAATTTCACACAAATGGGAAGCCAAGTTAGGAGTTAAGGTCCACCTAATTGAAGCACTAGAACTTGAGGAAAATGCATAGCACTACAGTGCTTCTTATAACTAAGAGAACATACAACTGAAGTACATAGAAATGCCTTGCCAGAACAGATCAGACTACAGCCTCGAGCAGTTCAATAGAACAAGGGGCATAGTTATTCTGAATCTGAATTCAGAATTCACATTGGAAATCACTGCAGAGAAATTATTGGACAGAAGTGAAGAAAGTCTGCTGCCTTAAGTTGCATTTTTAACTCTATTATCCTCCTCTTTTTGAGACCAAATTTTCTATACCACATTTTAACATGTACAGTGTATGCAGTGCATTTTTAGAGATAACAGTGTCCTTAATTACTTAAACCTTACAAAACAGTCTACACTACACATTAGGATGAGTATATCTACACTGTATATTGGATGAGACATTTTCCTTATGACTTTTTAGTTTGCACAGGTTCAAAGCCAGTATTGTAACAAAAGCCCCTCACTACATCTCAGAAAAAGATTTACCTCATTATCTGTTCCCACATCCAACATCACTGGTAGACACTCATGAGGTTTTACTCCTCCACATGCTGTATAAAGTGCCAGTTTACCAACAGGAATGCCCATTCCATAACATCCAAGGTCTCCAAGCCCAAGAATACGTTCACCATCAGTCACCACAATAGCCTGGAGGAAGAAATGAAGGCACAGTAAAAATCACTTCCTTGCTTGTAGGTACTAAGTATTCCACTGTTTTCTTACCATCATTTTTTTTTATTTTACATGTAAAAGCTGTAACAGGTGCAAACAAATCAGTAGTACAACAAAAGCAAAAATTGTTTTATTATATTTTACTGTGGTTTTGTTACACTATTTTAGACTCTTGCTTCACTGTAAGTGGGACTTTCATACAAAACTTTTAAGAACACACAAGAGAGGTATTTAGTATTACATTACAAGAGAACTGGCATTGTTCCCTGTCACATTTTTCTGTCAACAGTATGAAAACAGAATAGGAAAGGAAAGGAAGTTACCCACAAAAAAAGAAGAACCACAAACTCCTGGGTTTTGTCAAGTGTGTTTTCAGCAGTACCAGAGCCAGTCACTCCTACTGGCCTTTGTCAGGGCTGTCTACAATCACCTGGTTCTTACCCTTCAAAGCTGCATATCTTCTTCCCTTGAGTAAATAACACACTCCATCATACTTATACATATCAGGAAGCATGTGCTCCCTTTGACAGAAATAAAATAACTTAGTAAACCCCAAAAACTGTCCATGCTAATAAGAAAGACTCTTCATAATAAAGGAGTGAAGTACTCAGTATGGCAAACAGCTGACAGCATATTAATTTCCTTGGCAAGCCATTCAAGTTGGAAATTTAGTATTTTTTTTTTAAGAGAGATCATGAAACATCATTAGTGGCAAACTATTAATTCAAACTCTAGAATGGGGCTGCCAAGAGATCATGTGAGGTCTCCACTCTTGGAGACACTCAAAACTCAAAGGCTGGACACAGCTCTGAGTAACCTTTCCTGGCTGATCTTGTTTGAGCAGGAGGATGGTCTGGATGAGTACCTTCCTACCTCAACCATTCTTTGATTTCTTGAAATGCAGAAAAAGCATTCAGGGTTGTTTTGTTTTTTGGTTTTTTTTTTTCATAATATTCAATATAATTGACTAAGTAATCAGTAAAGGATGCCTATAGCTAAAACAGTAAGTGTTTAAATGCCTCAAACATTGGCTGTAACAGCATTCTTTCTGTTGAAAAAATGAATTAGGAAATCACCAAAATCTAAACTGATAAAAAGCTTATAAAAATATCTTAAACAATTAATCTTGGGTAAAAAGCAGCATCAGCTTTGTTATGCAACTAAAACTGCACTTACCTTGATGACACTTTCTGGCCAGGATTTAAGCATTGTAGCAATGTGACCCCGGTCATGGATAGAAATAAAAAGACCTCTGCAAATAAAAAAAATACTTTTCATATAAAAAGAAATTAAATAATTCTAAATCCATGTAATATAAATAAATATAATTGAATAAAATAATATATTAAATCTAGGCAAATGTGTTTTCAACATACATAAATTCAGTTTGATAATAAAAGTTTAATTTTATATTAATAAATAAATTAATCACCTGCATTTAGAAATCAGAAAACAAGTAACTCATAAAGTTTTACTGAGCAGACAGAACCTGCAAGAGTCCTTTCTGAAACCAATTCACTCAGCACTTGATCTGTTGAAATGTGTTTATCAGTTGTCCCTGACCACAAAATGAGTTCCTCTTATGACTGTGATCACTATTGCTCCAGCAGTCCTAGCATTCACAGAACAGGCTAAAGCTTTAAGTTATGAACAAAATCTGAGATAAGCCAGATATTATCATTACTCAAAATAAATCAGGAGCATTTATGTGGTTAGAAAACAGTCTCCCTATTTCATTAGATTGCCATTCTGAGTTACAAAAGTTGGAAATTTTCTTGTTGACAGTGCAAGAACATCCTCAATACTGAACAGAACAAATCTTTACTCTAAATAGTGTTTGAAAATTGGCCTTTAGTTCCACCAGTATGGAAGAGTTTAAAACAAAATAATAGAAAATTGTAGTCCTCAATTAATTTTCTGTTTATTACCGAAGCAAAATCGATATACTATCTTATTCTCCTATTCAGCTTTCATTCTTAATTTATTTTACCTGAGAGGTAGATATACATTCAAGTCCACTCAGAGTTCATTTAATTCCATTTCTTTTTTACTTTTTTCATGTGAGATAGTGGAAAAATGTCATTTCTCAAAACCCATGAATGCACTTAAATGCAATCTCTCAAAATCCACAAAGAAAATATCAACGAAGAAGCCTCTGCCAAAGATGCCTTCTTGTAATTACATTTTGCATCATTAAGCCATAAGGCATTGTCTTCTAGAATTATTCTAAAGCATTTCCCATTGCCTATTTTAAAAACTTTAAAGTAAAAACCAGAGAAAATTATTGAAAAAATAATTAAAATCTAAGTCTACCAGAATATGACCTCATATTCGTATAAGTGGGTCTTTTAGGTCTATATAAAACTAATAAATCAGGAAAATGCTTGTCAGATATGACTGCACATATACCAAGTCAAGCAAAAAAATCTCCTGCAGTGTTAAACGTATACTAACCAAGACAGCAAAATTAGTCTGAACATCATATGCAACTCCATATGTTTAAATATTTCAAACATATTAGATGATATAGTCATATAAAATTATAATGTGATTTATATTTTTATATTGAATTTTGCATTTGTCTTCTTTCCCTCTTTGATGTCAACAACATGCAACTGAAATTCTTTATTATTTAGGACAAAAAGCAATGTAAGCCATGCGGTGATTAACCGAAGTATTTCATTTTATGCATTTTCCCCTAAAACTAGAAATTCTCTCATTCTCAAGCATTTCTATTTAATTCTCCTTCTGTGTCCATTTCCTATGCTCAGAACTAACACACTAGGCTAGATATTAATGTATCTCTGTTGTTTCTTAAGAGGCAGCATCTGTCGGCAAATTAATTTCTCCATCCCAGTGGAGGCAACAAGTCCTCAGGGAGAGGAAGGTTAATTTTACAACACTTCTGAAAGGTACTGGTATTTACTGCACACAAGCATATCTATTTGTGAGCCAGCTACCTGAAAAAATATGTCCCTTAACAGTGAAATGCCAGAAAACAGCAAAGAAAAATACACGATGCTTCTTTTCTGATGCATTGTACCATACATAATTTTATAAAACAGCCTATAAACCTTTAAATCAAAGCACATCTTATCAGAATTGCTAGCCTCAAGAGACAGCTGGGACAGATGAGTGTGTGAAAGCAAGCACAGAGTCCTGGAAGAAAACAATCTTGTGGGATCACTCCTCTCCTTGTCTCCATTCTCCAATTTACACCAACCTAATAGATGTGTGTTAAATGAAGCAAGATTTTGTATTGATTTTCTAAAGAGTCAGAGCCCAGCCCAGTGTGCCTAAATGACCTCTTTCCTGAAAGCCAGGGAGAGAGGTCACCATGGAATAAATTCCCCAGCAGAGGAAAATAAAGGTAGGGTAGCTGCTCCAGAAAGAATTTTGTTAGAACATTTGTAAGGACCTTTGAATAAGTATTGAGAGGTTATTTCAGAAATCTGTTCAAGCAGGATCAGATTCAAGCCACAATTGAAAAATAGAAGCTGAAGTGTAAATAGTGATGTCAAAAGCATTTCACTCCCCTCTGTCTCCATTTCCCTCCATTATTTCAATAGTTTAGTAAAACATTTCTGGACACATTGGCCTGACCAAAAATATATTCCTAAATGTAAGGGAATAGAATAAGAGAGAAGATTTTTTTAAAAATTCTGTTACCTGGATCTCTTTTCCTCATCCTTAATTTATTTAACTAAAACACTTTTCTTCTGTAAGGTATTCTCTGCAAGTAGGTACACCAGCTTGGTAAGTGGAACCCTGACTCACAAAGGCTCTAGCCACATGAATACTCAGCTGGTATTAGTGGGACTGAATTTACCAGCAATTCTACCTGCAGACAGCGACCAAAATGTAGCACTGCATGTGTTTTCTTTTCTTTCGTATGGTCATGCTATAGCCAGGGAAAGTACCAACTGCATAAGGTTATTTTAAGTGGGATAGGACTAAGCAGCTGAAAAGATAGCCAGCAATTTGGCTACCTAGCAGACATTGTAGTTATTTTGCGGCTGTCACAGCACAGCTACAAGAAGAATGAAGGATGGGACAAACTAGGTGATTTAAACTGGATTCAGTTCTACATGGATTTCAATCCAGAAATATGACTGAATTATCCATTTGAGTATAATGTTAATGACTAAAAATAAGCATGGTCATGCCAGTGATGCATGCCCTGCTCTGCTGGATGAGGAAGAGATGGCCTGCAGGATATGCACCTGTCTGACAAAGCACTTCAGGATGGGGCTGCTAAAGCAGATGGACAAGTCATACATATAATCACATGGAGAAAGAAGCAAGATACAGGGAAAATATTATGGGGAAGAATATGCTGCTTGTTTTTCAGCATGTAAATATTCACATTTATAAAACAAAAGGCAACTCATGGGGAAGCAGGATTAACTTCTCTTGCACACACTTTCAGAGCAGTCCAGGCTGGCAAGCTCACTGGAAAAGCAACTTTAGGTTTTACAACATAGTCTGGTCCTTTCTATTTTAATTGGTATCTTGATTATACATACTATCTTTTCTTGCAAGGCAGCAAGGCCAATCACCAAAACTGTGAGTTAGAACTGTTCGGAAGCTTGCAGCCTCAGATCAGTCTTTTAATTAATGGGTTCATCCTGAGCACAGTGCAGTGCAGATTGTCTTGCCTAAGCACATATGCTAGCACTTGCCTAAGCACATATGCAGAAGTGCTCATCTGGAATCAGTTTGCCCCAGTGAGCCCCCAGCTCAGCACTGGCTGATACCAGCCCAGCCAAAGCAAGCACTGCTAGTGACACCCACTTCAGCTAGCCAGAAAATGTATGAAACCACAGCAGAGGAATAATTAGGCAAAGAAGCAATTTATGCCTCCTTTCTTCTCATCACACCAGAAGTAAGACTGAAGAGTAAGGGGGGGAGCCCACATGAGGACATCAAGATTCACTCAACAAAGGGTGGATCTATTTTGGGTCACTGAGCTCACTACACTCTAGCAAAGTTTACCCGTTATGTGGAGGTCATTCTATAGCATACGACTTGGGTCTGTTTTATTAAAGTTCTGATCTATGAGAACAAACTCAACAGAATTAAATGGAGCATTTGTTTATTATGTTTCGAGGAAGCAATGATCTACCAGCGATGTATTTGTCTATTTTGTTAAAGAACAGTTTAGGAAAATGTGTCTTTGTAGCAGAATAATCCTTTCTTTTCTCTTCTTATAACAACAGGAGGCAATCTTAATATGTCTCAGAAAATGCCAAACATGTTTAATGAAAAAAAGTTCAGACTTTTCTCACAACCCTACATATTCAAGATTATTTGAATTATGAGCTGTACACAGAGTTACAGTAGAGGTGACTTCACTTCCCCAGGCAGCCTAAACCAACAAGCTTAATAATAATAATAAAAATATCTCAGGGGCCAGACAGTTTATTTCTGAGACTAGACTCTCCCAAACTTCTGCACTTGGCAAGAAAGCAGTAAACTACTTCCCTGGTCCCTGTTGAAATTCCCTCCTATTTTTAAAATCATAAAAAGCAATACAATACAAACTTTGTACTAGGAACTGAGTCTTTTTCACCACATTTCCCATTATGACTGTTTAATGTAGTCTCATTTCTTCGTATAAGATGTGCTCAAAGTTTTCATTACATCTTACCAGAGCAGGCTCCTTTGCATTGCAAGACCATTGAGGCCTAATAAATATGAGAGATGGGCTGATTTAAGAAATGCAACTGTTGACAGCTTTGTTTATTTTCTTTATCTTTCCCTTTGTACAGAGACAAATTTCATTACTTTGCAATACATAGGTATGTTTTTCAACATATAAAATAGCTGATGCTGAAATAGCAGCTGCTACTGACTGTCAGCCTGAATTCATCAGTGCTAAAGAAACCTGGGCTTTACATTTTCTAAATGTGGCACACTCAAACCATATTTAAACAGAATAGTTTGTAGGAAGCAAAATAAAAATCAAAAACAATAGGTACTGCTAGAACCTCTGAAAGTATGGACCTGTACATGAGCAAGATGTAGTTCATAAAAAGGGTAAATTCTAGCAGCATATGAATGACAATGAGGGTAAGATACTAATAGTGAAAAGACACAGAAGTTTATTTATATTATGTTATTTCATGCTTAGCATTTGGTTTTGTAAATGACTACTGATTATAAAATTTATTTTGTAGAAGACATAAAACACTCTGAAAGACAGATGCTAACATCTCCCAACTCCACTTTGCTATACATAAAAGAATAATGAAAGCCTATAGAGACACAAAAACCCAACTGGGCACATATGGGAAATTATTAAAATACAGAAAAATATAGTCTTCATAATATCTATAAGTGGGAAGTGCTTATGTCATGGCATCTGAACAGTCTATCTTCAGCTACAGGAGAAAACCAGAATTTAGTTTTATTTCAAGAATCTCTTTTGAAAAACACTGTTTCATGAGTCTTTATCCAGTGTTAGCAACTCGGTAGCATTCTTTCACATCAAAGCTGTTCATCAATCCCAGTTAGTGAGTGTTGTGCTCCAGCAGTCACTACAGTTAAAAATAACATCTACAGAGAAGAAAGAAGTATGTTAGGGCCACTTACAGAACCATACAGTATCCAATGTGAATTAACTTTTAGAGCAGGAAAGTGAGAATTTAACCTGAAAGACAGAAGCTATAAACCTGGCATTTGAAAATATTACATCAAGGGAAGGAGTTGTCAGAAAAGAAAGAATAAGGTTTGGAAAAATAAAAGGTGTGTAACTGTAGTGACACAAATTTTGTTTGGGATGCTGGGAAAATCCTTTAGTACAAATGTTAAAACATTATTTTAAAATTTAAATTATTTCTATAATTGATAATGAAATAAATAAAAAATTAAAAATGTAACTGGGGTAGATAGGTGTTTAAGAATATAATTTTTCTGATGCAAGCCCAGCAAGTTGTAGTGCTGGCAATGCTGCCAGAAGTAAATACAGTATCCACACTATGCTCAAGCCTGCCCAAGATCTTCAACTAGAGTCCCTGGCTCTGCCTTGTTTCTTTGACAATGGACACTGTGTGCTTCCAAGAGACTCATCCAGGTGGCAGTCAGAACAGCTGGTTCAAACAACCCCATGGGTTGCAGGAACTTCCACATAAAACTCCTGCCCACATCCTGGGTAAACTCAGAAAGCTGACTTCAGATCTCATCACATTCTCTCTTCCAGCTCATGTGGGATTAGGGAAACAGAGAACCAGGGGCTGCTATTCCACAATTTTCAGCATAGTGAGTTATGTAACTTGCTGTAAGAGCCCTGATACACCTGGACGCAGGGGCCAGATCACAGACATTGCTCCATCTGCCCTTCTGCATCTGAAACAGGCTCCAGAGCTTGCATATAGTGTTCATTTTCTAAATTGTAACACAACAAAGGAGGTGACAGTGAAAAAAAAAAAAATTACAAGCTGCCCATAGCAATATAGACTGAAGGTAAAAGATACAGGAACAGTGACAAAACCTGCATCAGTCCTGTGTTACTACTTTTCTCCAAAAGGTCTGGACTTTTTCAGCCTCTTGAGATTCTTGCTACCAAACCATGCATTGTCTACATTATGAGTTTGAGTGTACACAGATTTTTGCAAAAAGAGTATTTTATTCTTGAAACATTTTGCTTTTACTCTGTAAAATGCCTATCAGATAAACTCAGGCTCCAGAAGTGGGTAAAGAGGTCAAGGCTTTTGTACAATAAAAACCAACCCAATGAAGTAATTTCTCAACTGCTCTCATTCAACCCAAAAAAAATTACACTGCAAAAATAATCTGAGTAACAGCATTACAAGCCTTATATTGGAAAACTTTAAAACCAATTTTACATGGTACCAAGAGTAATTATAGCTTGACACATCACTAATAATAAAAAATCCCTAGTTAATTTTGGAATCCATAATATTCACCTCAAACTACACTAAAAATACTGCATAGTAAAAACTTCATGGACTTAGTCATCGCAGAGGTTTTGCATTACTCATAAAATACTATTTACTGTGTATCTAGATATCTAGTTTTTTTCATTTAATGCCTCACCTCCTCTACTTGCACAGTATTTTGTGGTTTGAATGTTCAAACTAAAGACGTGTACTTTTCATAGAGAAAAAGACTAAATCAATATTTTATAGTCACTTATTAAAACATAAATTTCTTGATTTAACTATATTTCTAACACATCACTAATCTAGACAATCAGCTTTTATCACAGCTTGCTAAACCACACAGCAGCAGTTCAATGGGATGTATTTGTTTGCAGAGGAAAAGGCAGACTGCAAAATACTATGGTTTAAGCACCAGAGCTCTTATGCTCCAGAAGCTACTTAAATTCCTCTGACAGTTGGTCAATAAATAACTTCATTACTTATACTCTAATGGGCACAAATAGAACTATTTGAAGACTGTGAATGAGAGAATGGTTTACCAGAGCCAGACCCATTTATTTTTAAGACAAAAAATAACCTACTGTTCTGTTTCAATACCTATCATGTATGTATTAATTTATGCTAAATTTAACTGTGTAGAAAGCCATCAACAAACAACATCAACCATGTTATCTACTAGGAATATTGCAATGCTAGTCATGTTTTTTTCTAAAAAAACCCCAACTCTTAAATGCTATTCAAACTGTGAAGTATTCAAGTAGGATCAATGTCTTCTATTTATTTGCAACAACTTGTGCTGCCTTGGCTTATTGGAACATGGAAAATTTCCCCTATTTAGATAATAACATCCTTTAAGGCACTTAACTGACCTTTAAATCACAAATAAATTTAAATCATAATTTACTCTCAGTAACTATTAACCAGGACAAAAGTGAAGACTTATTAAAAAATGTTTCTTCTTATGGCATACCCTACACAAATTCCACTTCAAATGAAAAAGTCACTTCTGAAATGAGACACTATCTTCCATTTGCAGAGCTAAAAATGAACTCTGAAAAAGTACATATCTCCATTTGTCTTTTGCACATTTTTAAAAACCTAAAGAACCTGATGAACAGCACTATTTCCCTATCTACTTCTGTTAAATTTACATCATGAATGAATGTATAAGACACACCAAATTTTTAATACTGTGTTCAATAACAACTTTTAACGTGGGGAAAAGATCTGCAGGTCCAGCTCTATCTCAGAGAAACTGAGAAGCAACATGATTATCCTTATGATTTATATAATCTGATGTTAACAAAATTCCAACATACCAGTTGTTTTCTGAAATTCACTCACAGAAGAAGCATTAGTATTTTTCCAGAAAAAAAACACGACATGTATTACCGATACAAAGTGTTTTGGATTAAAGGGAATTAAATATATTTATGAAAAAAATAATGACTTTCTGACTCAATTGAAAATTACTAGAAGCGTTTATCATAAAATTTGGGAAAATAATTGTAATAGATGGAACCCCAAGGAAACATTTTGAGCATGAAACATCTGCAATGTATCTAGTCACTGTGCTAAAAATGAACCTCTTCCATCAGAGGCAAGTAGTCTTTACCTCCTTTTTATAAAAATTCAGTCATGACCCCATGTAAAGTTCCTCATTTCGTGAAGTCAGTATCAACATTTTGGGAAAAAACGCAGCACAAAACAGTCCCAACTAACACAACCTAATATTGCTTGTCTTCACTACACACATAGAGGAAACAAAGCACAGGCTACAGAATGGATCTAGGGCAGACTCAGAGCCAGTCCTGTGGGGTGATGGAGTATTCAAATAGCATCATCTAGCAGTCACAACAGAAGTGTTTCTGAAACATCACTGGGGAGCTTCCATCCTCTTCAAGGGAATCAAAGGCTCAAGTCCAGTGTCAGAAAGCACACAAGCTTTTCTGAGGACATTGCCTTTGGAAGTCTACATGCCATCTTTTATGTCCTTTTCAAAGATGACATTTGTTTCCTCTGTAAGACTGAATGAACAAACTATTCATCAAATGACTGACATTACAACCACCCTCAAGAAGAATCCCATTTCACTGCACAAACTGGAGCATTGCTACATTCTGTGTTAAGTGGCAAAGTAAAAGTAGAAATAGGCCCACTGCTTGCAGCAAACAGAAGTAAGGCAAAATGGAAATCTTTTTAAATACACTCTTTTCTTGAGAGTGACAAGTTCTCCATGCTCATATACTACTTATTCATGAAAAAAACCCAAACATGATTAACTGAATAGAAAGTAAACCATTTTCCATATTTTCATTGCCAGATAAATATGTACATGTCATGTTCAAGAAGCTCCTCTTGGATGAATATGGATGACATAATGTTGCCTAAAACAGGCTCTATGAATAAGCTGGCCCTCAACATACAGTGCAGCAAACTTGTACATTCATATGTGCTTGGAATAACTCTAAAGAACACTGAGAGAAAAGTTAAAAACAACCAAAAATACCCTCTGATACAACAAAGTTGTCATAACATTGTGAACTTTTGAAATGAAAATGTGCTGCCATGTCTGAGTAAGCTACATTACAGTGTCATCTCAGGAAGAGGAAACTCTTCCTTTAGGTAGAAAATTCCACCAAAATATAAAAAACAGTAGTTAATTTCAGTATACTAGAGTACTAAAATGAAGTTGTAATAACCATAAACTCCCTTTTTCCCTAATACTACACAAAAATTCATGTTTAAAGTAGTCACTTGGGGAATGAAAGCAAAAATGAGAATGGGCTTTTGACTAATTTTGTGCCAAAGGCACAGGATCTCATTCAGTACAAACTGAAGCTTGCTTTTCTTTTCTTGTATTTCTCAGAAAATGTTTCCCTTATTTCTGCCAGTTGATTTAAGCCTTCCATATCACTGTCTACCTTCAGCTTGAAGTCATTGCTTTTCTTACACGAACGACTTGCTTTGTTTGGTTTATGCACATTCATTTGTTTAATCTATGCTCCCAGAAGGCCCTTATCCACCATTTTCTAAAAGATTGTGGGTTTCCTGTGTGTGGCTTAATCACCTAATACTCAGCAGCCAAAGAAGCAGAACTGGCATTCAGTGCCACCACGTCACTCAAAGAGCAGTGGTCAGGATGTCAGATGCCTTGCAAACCTTTCTCCACCCAGCTGCAAATTACATGATGTTACTGCTACTCTACAATACATTTGGTAAGGTTATTATGACCTAGTCTTTTTATTTTTAAGTTTATTGTAATTAACACTGCTGACATTTCTTTACTGAGCTGTGCCCATAAGAAAACAATTTTATGCAGCTGTAAAACTTTGCTAAAAAAGGATGAAAGTGCCTTGCAAGAAATAAAAGGGTCCACTCCTATCCCAAAACTTTTTTTTCTTGTCTTTTTTAGAAGCCTCCTATGCACATGGCTCTCCCAAATGTAGCATGTAAAAAGCTCCTGGACCAAAATGTCTAGCCATAAGTACAGAGCAATGCAAGATACATTGCAAGACACAATCAACCTAATTATTAGGCTCTTAAAGGCTGAAAATATTTATGCCTTGTATTCACCTTTGATTTTTCATTTTAATACTTGACTATCTATTTAGAAAGCTTATAGATAGAGACAGAAAAAGATGATGATAGAATAGCCAAGCTGGTGTAAAGTTGCAGTGATTTTCCTAGGGTTTTTCCCTCCTCTTTCAGACTATACCAAATACAGTTACAGGAATTACTGTAGGGTTTCTTTTAAAAGCTACTAAATATCTTGCATTGGAAATGCAACAATGAGACAGGGTTGGACTGCTGAGTAATGAGAGTATTTTGAACAGAGAAGCTGCTGAATGTGTACGCAGGGGATTTGGGTGGTACCAAAGAACGTGCAACAAATGTACAGAAAATGGGAGCTGGAGAAACTCCAGCATAAGTATACCCCTAAAGGAAAACATCCTCTGGTATGGGCTGGGATATATACAGAATGAGCTAATAAAGCAGTGCAATGCCTCTAAATCACTGGCATCTCATCAGAATACTACTGCTATCTTGTTTTGCAGTATCAGATGATAACATCGGGACATGGAAAACTCTTTGCATAAAAGGAAAGCATAGGATTGCTCTATCTCTAAGAAGATCTTAATTTTAAAACAAAACCTTGCACTAGATGTTTATCAGTCGACTATAACAGCTCTCTGCTACAAGATTGTGTTACCAACACATAAATCCCTACTGCTGACGATACCTAATTGCAAACACTGGCAGCAATGCCATTTATTTTTTATCCCACTGATATCTGGAAGCAAGGTCTTTCCCTTCCATAGCATAGACCTAGGAAACATACCCACATGTTTTTCTTAGTACTATCCAAGCAGTAGGTTGCAAGGTGGCTGTTGTCTGTTCACATGGCACAAGCTGCAACTGTCTGGGTTGTCCTAAATGAGTAATAGAATGGTGCAGAATCCCTGTCCATGGAAATGGATACAATATGCAAACTACTGTCAAGAGCAAGCTACAGCTTCAGGGCTATCCCAAGGCACTCAAGGCAGAAGGGAAGGCAACTGTATCTATCATTCTGTACAAAAGGAATTTGTAGACACCGCAGGGGATTTGATAGGCTGTCCTTGAAAAGGTGTTGAACTAAGGAAAGTTAAAGTTCTCTTATTGAAAGGAAGTGACTCCTAAAAGGTTTGCTTTGAGGGTCAAATTATGTTGACAATTAGGAAACAAAAAAAATCTGTCAGGTTTGCAGAGGCTGTTTCACGAGGGGAAAATTTTAGTAGATAAGTATGGCTTGTATAGAGTTAGAGCTAATAAGTAGACCTCTCCTGTACTGTATGACCTGATATTTCAGTGTTGCCAGTGGAATCTTGGGCCAAGTAGAGGTGTGAAATCTACAGAAAATCTCTGCCCTTAAAGTACATTTCATTAAGGAATATACTGCTTTGGGAAACTGGGGAGTTTGTAACCAGAAGGCAGTATTGCAGGGTGGCATAGAGTCAAAACCTCCCTAAAACTTCAGGAAAATAGGAACACATTGAGGAGCAACATGGTTATATATTGATACAAGTCCTAGCTATGAAACTGTTGATATGCAACTGCAATGTACCAAAATAATGCCTCTATTTTAAAACACAGATACATAGTTTATTTGTTGCAACAGGATATAATCTACCTTTAATGTGGTATTGGCACTAGAAAGAAAAGATTAGTCAGAGTAAAGACATTTCACTTGGGATGGTGTACTTTTTGTCCAGTCTTCTGCACGTAGATCCACAAGATGACTGTTTTAGTAAAGGAAACAAGAAGGTTCTAATAAATACTGCATTACTGTCATACAAACTGTCTCTCCCATTTAGTGAAAAGCATCTTATGAAACTTCTTTGTTTCAGAGGACTGTCTCAGTAGGACATAACGAAATGAGGAAGATAATCACATGTCAAAATCCACAGAAGTAAGTTCCCATTAGCTCAAAGTGCAGATGCCCTTGAAAAGATATGAGTCCCCCAGATTTGGGGAGAATGGAGAACATTCAGTTCTAACCTCACACAACAGACAGTAGAAATTATTAAAAAATAACAGTACAAGCCAAATGAGGATAGGGATCCCCTCGAAATATCCAGGACTCTGAAGGAAGTGAACAAAGGAACAGAAAGGCATGGCCAGTATTTTAATTTTTGCCCTCTTGCTCAGAAACCACCAAGGATGTCTGCAAAAGAGCACTGAGTCTTGCTAGCCGTTCTCCTTAGAAGACTGTGTTAAGAATGACCAAACATTCACTGCTGCCAAACATTTTAAGAGTGATGTTTTGAAAAGGGATGGCCTCATTTCCTCCTGCTCACAGCCAAGACATACTCCATCCAGAAAAAACAGGGCAATGCACCTACAAACTTAGGTCTGAAAGCCAGAAATTCCATGCCTGTGATGTGCTTTAGGATAAAACTTTTATGACCATGATCAAAAGTCCCTGAAATATTACCTGCAGAAGAAATAATGTATGAAGTATATGAGAGCAGGAAGAGGCTAATAATAGGTAAAGCTCCAACTCAGACAAGACTAAATGGAAGAATAAGTCTAAGTGCTACTTCTGTAAATAACACCCCCTCCAAGTACTGTAGGTTATACCTACATGCAAGCACCAAGTACATACAAAAAGCCCTACCACATGGAGGATGTTATATTTCATAATGCTAAGTCAGGACTACCTACTCTTAATTTAGCTAATTTTAATCAGGCTAATCATTAATGATTTTAGTCTGAGGTGAAAGTTTAATAAAAAGGTAAAAATTTGCACTGTATCTAAATGGTGAAATCTATTGCCAAAATACTATGAAAAGCCATGAATTTAAGAGCTCTAAAGAGAGTAGATGGCTATATGCATACAAACTGAAGAATATCAGTGTTTTCAAAAATCAATCCTTCAACAACTTCTTACATGAGAAACTGGCTTAATATTTACATAGCACTCTAAATAAGGCCCACTGACATCTTCTGTGCAAGAACCTCACACCTTTCCCTGTAGCAGCATTACTGTCTGCTGACAGAACAAGTTAAATAGACCTTGGGCACAATCCAGTCTAAAAGACAGTCCAGGAAAAGAGAGGAGTTCAACACTCTGCTAATTCTCATTTTCCATCTTTTCAGAGCAGGGGAAATGGGTTTTTTTGTTTGGTTGGTTTTTTTTTTTGGTTGGGTTTTTTTTTTTTGGGAAGATTTTATTAGCCTTACCTTCAAGCCACAGAAGCAACAGCATGCTAAGCAAAGTTTTAGCTTGATGAAAGTAACAGCAGATCAGAATCATGCCAGAAATTAAAATTACTGGATGTCATGATCTCAATGGCAAGGCTATACACAGGGGAAAAAAAGGAAAGAGAAAAAAAAGGTTGCCTGGAATATGTCAACAGTTGTCATCTTCAAAAAAGACAAAAGTGAAAAATGACCAACATGTACACCAAAACTGCTTGGTGAGAGGTTGCAACCACCACCATCATCAGGCTTTAAAAGCCATAAAGAGAAAGACTCTAAAATTAGAAGAAATGTTACAGCTATACTAATTCTCTGTCAAAATATTACAAAATAACTTGCCACCCAAACCATATTAATGCACACACCAGGTTCTTCTTCAGAACAGAATTCCAACAGCCTATTTTCATAGGAGCATTTTGCTGTTTTTTATGTCTTTATTGCAAAACGTTTTGATTTCATATGATGTCCTCACAGTCAAGACCCTACAAGAGATCAGTTTAAAAGGCTCCACATTTCCTTTTTTCCACTTAGAGACTAAGATTCTATACAGTTTTTAGAGAAGAAAACACTAAGAAGAGTAACTGTGAAACTAGTGCTTTGTTACATCTTTTAATATAATTTATGTCATGCAATAATCACTTCTAATTAAACGAAGTTACTAAGATAATTATGTACAGCAACAATTAGATTAATAAAGTCCCTAAATATGTGTGTGTGTGTGTATATATATATATGCCGTTTTAGAGGAAGAAAAATATCTAGTTGTGCTGAAAAAAAATATAAGGGAGATGTTATACTGGTGAAAAAGTTATGTGCAATACATTCAGACATTCTATTGGTCTCAATCAAGAAAAAACCACACATCTGAAGGAGAGACAGAGTCTCAAAAAACTTCCAGGAACTGAACTTTCTTGGCTCATGTGATCATGGAGTACTTGACAAGTTTCTGGCCTCCAGTAAGCCAAATCTGGTTTCTGAAGAGACTTGGATGCCACAGACATCCACTGGAATTAAGAAAAATAATTCCAATAAAAGCCTCATTAAAAGCCACAAAAATATTGTTAAATGTACCACAGGATCAACCTTGTGCTGGCAAGCAGACTAACTTCTGATGCCAAGGTCCAACATTCTGCATGTTCTGTCACAGGAAATAAATATTTCCCCATTCTCAATTTTTTTTCTTTATTAAAAGGCAATGCTATCTTACAGCTGGCAATTTCAACATGTAAATATTTGTCAACAAAAAAAGAACTCACATTTGCAACATTTGCATTTAATACCATCCATCTGAATCATTGCAAATGTAAGTACATAAAATAAATGTAAATAAATACATTCTTTTTGAGAAATATAAGGAAAGGAAAAGAAAGGACCAAGTCTCAAATTTGTATATGCTGAGTCAGTCACGCGCTTCAGTGAGGAGGAAATCTGGTAAACAATTTCAAAGCTGACACACTTTGCCTTTTAAGAGAGTGCATCAGACCCAACAGAGCTGCTTTAAAAATGGTTCCAAGTCAGCCTGACAGTCTGTGACTGCATTGGAAAGTTATTTCAGTGAACTCTACCATGCCTGTGTAGCTGCATCAGCTACCTGGGCTTGCTCTGATCATATTCTGGTTGAAATGGCTTTTCCTTCTAGGAATGGCAATATATAAACAGTCACCTAACAGTTTAACAATGTCCAAAGTCTTCAGCATAGCAGTACTTGGCAGTTATACCTCCCTTCTCTGAATGCTGAGTTTACACAGGAATCTTAAACTCCTGGGTGTTCTCTATACAATGTAAAAAGTTGATTTTGGATTCTTAGCGGAAATTTCCATTGAGCTTTCCCATATTTATTCTTGTTGGATGGAAGAACTGTTGTATTTCAGAAATCTATTTAAAGAAATAGTTTCTTCCTTGGTAAGTAATCAAAAGCAGTCATATGTACATACATGCCTTATGCAACTGAAGAATTTTTTACTTTAAGAATTTAAATGATGAAGAGAAACTCTGAACCAAGAAGTGACCTAGTAGAGATTCTGAGATAATGCTTTTAATGATAGCATGAGCATTACAATCAAAGCAGAATCCCATTATATGCCCAGCGTAAGCAAAGCTTCTACCTGTACAGGTCTAAATTCCTTCTATGACCAACTCCCTGAAGGATCCTTTTTTCTCTCATCCTCAGCAGTTAGGAAGACGACCAGACAGACTGGTCTACCAAATTATGTTTACGTAACAATGTGGTGTAGGTAGATGCATGTTACAGATCTGCTATCAGATCTGTACTGTTTACTTCTACAATAATACTCTTATTCATTAAACTGGTGGATTTAAAGCTAAATATTCAGAGCAAGTAATAATCTTGAGTCTGAACTACAAATAAATGTCAATTATACAGATGAGCTTCAAACTAGTGAGTTAAGTTACTTTGCAGCTGGTTCTCTTGAGAAATTATGTTTAATCAGATGGCTAGATGGTCAGTCTTGAATGTTTATTCTAAAATTGCAAACTATTGCTTCAGGATGAAAACCTTTTCCTGAGCTACAGAGTCCTTCTGTGACTGTAAGCACATCATGTGAGCCCATAAAGTCTTCTAAAAACACATAAGGGAGTCACAGAAGATGATCTCATTTAATGATTACACAAGACACCTACTTTGGAACTCTAAATTAATTCTGTTGTTCTTTGTCTCAAGAGATAACTTGTGAGCCACGTGCTTCAACCTCATTTCACAACGTAAAGTATAACTGAATATCGAATACTGGAAAAAATCCTTACAGACATAAACTAAATATGACATTGCCTTGCAAACTGCAGTGAGATAAAAATTATCTGCAGCAACTGAGTAACTTTTAATTTCTTTACTTCCAAGTCTGTTTCTAATGTTTCTATTAAACTATGAAAAAACAAACTTTTTCTGAGCTGTGGGAAGAGGCGGCATTAAAAATATTCTGAAATAAAAAGCCATTGTGAAAGAAAAGCAGTCACTTATCTGTAAAGACAGCAATTACATATGAGTCAGCATAAAGCAGATACAGACAGTTCTTACAGATGAGAATACCTTTTTTTAAGGTATGATTAGATTATACCCTTTTCCTTGATCGCAACTCCTTGAAAAATTGTTAGATGATATAGCCTGGACTAAATCTTACATCTTTTACTCCTTTTTGCCTTCTGAATATTAAATTTAATGTTTATATTTTCTTCTCCATCCATCTCATGGAGGGTGCTGTTTATGAGGTATGCTGGCATGTAAGGCTTAACGCTAAATGAGTCATGGTCTAGAATGCAATTTCAACCTAAATTATATTGGTTGCTTTGCATAGTTGGTTTTGGAATAATTTAGAAAAGGTTTCTTATTAAAAAACCATACCTATATAATGGCTCAGTGGAAGGTTGCATTGTAGGTAATTTTCTCAAGCAGGAAAGAGTCTGTCAAAGATTATAGAACCATGGAATGGTTTGGATTGTAAGGGACCTTAAGGATCATCTAGTTTCAACCCTGCTGCAAAGGAGACATTGAGGTGCTGGAGCAAGTCCAGAAAAGGGCAAAAGAGCTGATGAAGGGTCTGGAGCACAAGTGCCTCCACAAGTGGGAGGAGTGGCCAAGGGAACCAGGAAGGAGGCTCAGGGTGACTTTATCACTCTCACAACTGCCTGAAAAGAGGTTGTAGCCAGGCAGGGGTTGGCCTCTTCTTGCAGGCAACTAATGACTGAATAAGAGGAAATAGTCTCAAGCTGTGCCAGGGAGTTTCAGGTTGGACATCAGGAAGAACTTCTTCACTGAAAAGGTGGTTAAGCATTGGAATGGGCTGTCCAGGGAGGGAATGGAATTGCCATCCCTGGAAGTGTTCAAGAAATGATTGGATGTGGCACTCAGTGCTATGGTTTAGTTGACAAGGTGGTGTTCAGTCAAAAGTTGGACTCAATGATCTCGGACGTCTTCTGTAACTTAACAATCCCATGATTCTAATTAAACTGTGTATTTTTTCTCCACAGATGCTTCCCTTGTCTAGGGAGAAAGGGGAAAATATGTGCATGGGCAAAGGTGTTCCTTGTCAAATATTTTATATGGCAATGAATATCAAAATGAGGGGTAGTGAGACCAGTGTAAGCAAAGACTTAATTTCCAGACACATTTAGCACTTCCTGGAAGGCAAATAAAATCACCATGGTGGTAAATACTGAAGCAGAAAAAGGAGATGACTTCTATTATTAAGGGAGGCACCTAAAAGCCACAGATCATTAAACACGTTTAAATAAGGATTCTTGAGGCATTTTTGACTTCTTAATGTGCACAGAAGGGGAATTCTTGTTTTCTCCAGTCGACCAGATGGTCCTGACTCATTCTGTCAGTCACAAGGCCAAAATGATTTTCACATTAAGAACAAAACCTTGAAGCTATGAGTCTCTCTCAAATATCTCCTGCTGAAGAATTTGTGAGCAGTCATTTGTTCCCTTACATCTTGCAAGCTTCTTACTTTTGATCAATGCCTTCACTGTAAAAAACCTATTTCTGTTAACAGAGCTATGCACATGCAGCTCATTTATCTCTTTCTTTGCCAGAAAATTCTGCAGAAGTCTCCCAAGTGTTGTTTCAGTTTGCACGTGAAGGCAGTGATATACACAATGTTCTCAAACAGCAACCACTATAAATCTCAGACTCTGTGAGTTGATGTTTAAGAGGCAGAGTGAAACAGAAGTTTCACAGAAGTTTCTATCCTTCTTTCATACCACTTCCTCATCATCCTATAAATACAAATATTGTATATAGAATAAACGCACTCCAGTAACCAACATACGAAGCAAGAAATTATTAAGCAGTGAAACAGGCACTTTGATTTTTGATAATTTTTAAGATATCAGTAGATACATAGGTAATGCATCCTTAGTTTTTACATATACGCACGCGCGTGTGTGTATGTACAAAATACCAATAGCATAAATATTTATATAGGTAAAACCCTATGCTTTTCAAGTTTCTAAAACAAATCTAAAACTAATTCTTATTCAGTTCCATTCTTATCCAGTCTTCTAACATGCAGCTAGGGTTCTAAAAGAGTATAATAGTCATACTGCACAGTATAATACTGTACATATACTATACAGTTTAGTAGTTATAATCTGATAATAAGATTAAAAATATATTCATGTTTTAATGCAATCCAACCAACCATTTGCCTTCTTAATGCTGATAACAAATGCATAAATAATTGTTTAATGTAGAGCAAAAGTGTAGTTTGAATTATCTCAATTATTGCAGTTCTGGCTGACATGCAGCTGTTAGAAAACCCCTGCAGAAATATGCCAAGAGGAAAATAAGATAAAATTGCCTTTATTTGAAGTATAAACTCACATACCTTGGCCTCCGGAATGCTAAACCATATTGTTGGCAAGCCAAGCCCACAGTGGGGGTATAAACAATAGGCATGAACCTTTCAATGTCAGAAGCCAGCACTTTATAGAAAAGCTTTTCATTTCGATCCTGAAGACTCATTAGTAGCATGTATCTGTGGAGAATTACATATAATTAGAAAGACATCAAGGGAACATATAAAGTAGATTTAGAAATATATTGGTGTTTGGATAATTTAAATTATGTTTGTTCTATAATAACCTCTCTCTTACTGAAAGTATTTAAATTCCTCCAAGTCTTAACAGCACAAATGGTTCAGATTAAAAGCACAACAAACTTGTTGAGACAGTGAACCTGAAGCCATCACAAAGTTGTCAAACTTTGCATGCTCAGGAAGCTAATCCCTCTCAGGTATAAAACACTGTATTGCAATTGAAGATTTGGTCTGTCAGAACCTTATCTGCATATATCAGTTGTTCCACTTGAAATGAGACCAGCATTAAGTAAAACTTAAACAAGCTAACTCACTTGACCAAAGAAAACAGAACTAAAAACATTAAGCTTTGCATGCTCTTTCCTCTCCAGAAATTTATCTTCAATCCATCTTCAATCCAGGCTAATACTTCAAATAAATACTGAAAAATAAAGCTTTTGAAAACAAGCATATACACATGGCCATTCATCCCTTAAGTCTCTGTTCAACATGAAAGCTGCAATGTTTTATCTCCTAACTAAAACCAATTTTGAGGAAGTTCTATATTTATTTAAAAGGAAAACCAGTGAGAAAAACTAGTCATAAATGAGAATGAAAAAACAGTTCATGTTTAGCTTGACCTACTTTTGACTACCATCACACTTACACTGAATAATTACATTACTGTTCTAAGATAGCAATCAGGAAGCCAAATTGCAGAGCTGAGTGTGACAAAATATGAGTCTATGACTTCAAGTTATACCAGTTCACATAGGTATGACTGTCGCTATGTAAACACTTACAGTTTAGCAATTTAGTGATCTTAAACCTTACCTGTCTCTTCACTAGTTTTTGCAATGTTAAGTATTGCTTAAAAATTAAGTAGTCTTCTATAGCAATAGGCTTAGACAAAATCTTTAAATTATGTATACAATTTATGTAGGTTTTGTTTAATTTGCAATGGATTACTAATTAGTTACACTCAGCAAGTTTAATATGCCCATCATTTTATTACACAAGTGTTGAGGAAACATATAGAACACATTAATTCCAAAAGCCTAGAGATTTGTGTACTTAGATATATTATTCATATGAACTTTCCTTCTGCATATTTAGGCATCACATGCCCCAATAAAATCTAATTCATTCTTTAAGAAGACATAGATATAGTGAGGTAACCATCTGACAAAGAACATCTTAGTAAATCTGAATGCATTCCATTCAAGCTTAGCTTGCCTATCCCTGTATGTATCAGGGAAGCATTTTTTTATGTCTTATGGGATCTTTTACGTAAACCTTTAAGGAGCACTATAATCAAGGTAAGTGAAGCCAGTTTGGCAGCTGGTGACTGTAATGAGGTGTTAGAAATGAGGCAAAACAATATCCCTGCCCTTGTGTCATGAAGGGTATTTTAGACCCTAAACAGATAAACATCTAGAAACCAAAAAGTTGCAGTTGTTCTCTAAATACCATCACCATGAAGCAATCTGAACCACCTTCCATCATACACATTAGTTTTGAATGTTCTCCAAGGTTAAATTACATCCTGCTCTCATAGTTCTCAGCAACAAATATATACCCATACATACTAATTTTCTTTCATATTATTGCATTTCCCCATAGCCTTTCATTTTCCCAGTATTTCATTATGATATAGGAGATATATTCAATGTCCTTGAATTCTCAGAGCATTTTCTTTATTAAAACCTTTCTCCTGAGGATGGCTATCCCAACATTTATCTTGTAATACAAGTTCTTGCACATGTAGTTTTAAATACACATGAAGACATTCCTTTTGTTTCCAGAGAACATTCAAAGTGATGTTAGAGAATATCATGCATGTTTTTGGTCCCCACTCTACACTGGACACTGCAAGCACCATGTGAGCCACAGTACCACTCCAAAGTAGTTGCTGATATATTTTTTTTAATATAACTTTCTTTAAAAATGAGGTGTGGCTATTTAAGAGTATAAAATGCCTTTTCATCATCCCTTCTTATTATCTTATTCTTATCTTCCCTTGATCAAGCCTAGATGTTAACAGGGTGAAGAAATCTTTTACAAAAGAAACTAAAAGCTTAGCAAAAGGCTTCCTCAGGGGCTTCAAATGAAAAACCTGTTTGTTAAAACTCCCCACTTTGTTTTTACTGTCCTACAGACACTTCTACATGCAATTGTGTAGAAGTGTGCTATTTTTAACAGAAAAAATCTTTTCAATGGCAGGCATATGTCTTCTTTCTCAGCATTGTAATTTGTTTAGTTAAGGGTATCAAATGTCTTAAAAATTCTAAGGGGAAGACCAAAAATGCTTTATATTCAATGTGGGGTCATCTATAATGCATTAGACAATAGATATGCATCTTTTAGCAATATCCAAGTATCTACACAACTAAAAGCATGAAGTGCTTTTCAGCATTGTGTTTAAAAAATATATTTAAAATTCAGTATTTAATGGAATCTTTTACTGAAGCCCACATTTAATTGAAAACATAATGAAAACAAGCAATAGAACAGTGAAAACAATCATTTGTGCTATAAAAAAGGAGAAAAATATTATCTGTCCTCAGACAAGGAGTGTTGAATGAAAAATTCAGGGAAGAGTTTCAGAGGACAAAATCCAAGGTCTGGCAAGTCAGACAGAGGAGACTGCCAAGCATTCAAATTTCAGTGTGTCACTCTTCCCCCCTTGCCTTTACTTCACCTAAGAATGCTTCACAGTACATACTTCATGCTATTATGAAGGGAATGAAATACAGTAGTGACAAAAAGGATATAAATCATGCAAAACACAAATGCAAACTGATAACAACCAGAAAGTTACTGATGATTTCTTAGGATAATTGACCCAACTATCACTGGCATACACTTTACAAGGCAAAATGGAAAGGTGAGAAGAGAACAAACTCCACTTTTTTTTCCTCTTATCTTCAAAAATAAGAGAGTAAATAAAGAAGGTGGGAGGAAAGGCTACTTATTTTTCACCTAAGACACTTAGCTCTATTACTCTGCATTATCTATATAAAAATTAACAGGGAACTTTAAGAAAAAAACAAAATAAGACAGCCTTCTCTGGCAAAGCAATTTGATATCCCCCTCCTAATGTTAACACATCCGATATAACATTTTACAGTGTGACTCTTCAAAGAAAGAAAGGCTCAGGCAGAAGATGTCACCATGCCAGAAGCAACAATTTCAGTATCAATACAGAGCAAGAAAAAACACAATTAGCAACATACAGGAGAGAAAAAAAATATAAATTACTTGCAGAATTCATCACAGCTTTTCCAAATTAAGTTAGAGGAATAGAATTTTTTCCTCTTATTGGTGTCCCTTTTGCCAGACATACCAGGCAGTTGATTTGCTGCTGTTCCACATTCATTTTGTGTATAAACTCTTGGTATTTCAGAGTACAGCAATTTCATGCTACAAGCTCACAAAGGCATTTCAGCAGTGCCAAAACACGTCATGCCATGGTACTAGCTATCAACTTAGCTTTATGAATTCACACACACCTTTTTTTCCAAGTAAAACCAGACCAATCCTGCCAGTGTAAGATGCTGTCATACACAGCATTTATGTTTCATCAGATGATACCCTTCTAAGGTATTTAAAAGCTTCTACTTCTGCAATATCTAAATGCCTGTGCTTAATCTTTTGTATTTGGACGTAAAACACACAAACGTACACCTACTGCCAAGATCTAGGAAAAAAAAACAAAAAAAACCAGCTTCTCTCCATCTCTTTTCAATCACTGTTTCTATGGGAGCAAAGACTATGCCAGAGGCATACTGCAAGAAGCATGGGGGGTTTCCTGGAATTAGGACATTTACACTCAGCAGAATACAATAATTGCATACTCTTACACAAGATTGTCCTTGAGCACCTGCCTTTACAGGGAGTACTTGAGATTTCAAGTTCCAGTTAAAACACCCAAAGCTTCTGATGTTCTTCATCAGTGAAGAGATTCAAGGAGTAATTGTGGAAGGACCACATTCACTCTTTTTAAAAATTCTTTGATAAAAGTATAAATACAGGAGACCAGAGTCCACATATCGTCTTAAAGACTGAGCTCACCACATGTAATGCACATGTCCTCTAAGCAGGCTCTTTATTGACATACTTCAATTAAATTGTCAGACACTTGACCTATAAACACACCTGCAAATCACATTTTGCATGTGCAAATTTCTGTACATTCAATTCATAGACGAACTTTATCTGCAAAAGAGCCCAAGATGTCAATTTTTACAGTCTTAAAAGGAAGTATCCTCTCCATGCAAACGTTACAATGTCCTTCCATCAGTGGTCTTAAACGTAGACCTATGCATGCAACAACATAGCTTTATTTTGCTTAAAAGACAGAAAATATCACAGCTATAAAAAGCCCCAATAATACAGGAGGAAAATATTTTTTTAATCAAAACACAGAATGGCATGAATAGTCAATTTAGATCTTCTAGGTGTTAAGACAGTATAAATACAATTTCTTAAAGAAAAATACCTGTTTGGGGGGCACTTGTGGATTTATACAATTTAATATTCTTAAGGGACAACCCAACTTAATTTACATAATTTTCACTGATCCAAGATTATCCCTGAAAACTGATTTCTTAAGTACTATGGACTTGTGTTATGAAAGCACACACTAGCTCAGGTTGGAAAGGATCTCTGGAGATTGCCTCATCTAATCCCCTGCTCAAAGCAGAGTCAGCTAGAGCAGTTTGCCCAGGACCATGTTCAGTCAGGTTTTGAATGTGTCCCTTGAATGGGAAATATTCACCACAGCTTCTCCAGCATTACAAATGGGGCCCCCAGTTTTATTCACACTGTAAGGGGAAGATTCAAATACCTGGACCAAAAATTACAGCGGAGAAAACAGCACAGATGCACTTGACAGAATGAAACTGAGAAATAAACACAGCTATTCACTTATATGTTAATTACTAAAATCTTATTTGAAGTATTCTGACTAGTGGACACATTAGTGAGAAAAAAGTCTAACTTGAAATAGTTTTAAGCTATTTCTGTGAACAGAAGACTTGCTGGTTTTCTCAGTTGAACAGCATCACTAAAACCAAATTAACAAGAATAAATGGGTACTGCAAAGCAGCATAGTACAATATAACCTTTATACTAAAACAGGCATTATAATAAAAGCTGGCTTTATAGTACAAAATGGCAAGCTACAGTCTAATGCTCAAGACACATGGATGGAATAATTTAATGTTAACGCTTCTGTTTTACAGATGTCTGGTCACAGAAGCAGGAACAAATTTCTTCCTTACTCAACTATGTATTTGGAAAAGAGAAAACGCCAAAGACGACTCATAGGTGGGAAAGAATGACCACAAATTTTTGTTTAATTATTTACAGATCTTAAAGTTAACAGAGGCAGTTTTGGAAAAATATGCTCTGAAGCAAATAGCTTCTGGAAATCCTTTTGTTTACATTTACTTGTAACCATATTATATTTTTTATACTTCTGTATTATTTGTGTCTAACCATATTATATTTTTTATACTTCTGTATTATTTGTGTCTAACCATATTATATTTTTTATACTTCTGTATTATTTGTGTCTAACCATATTATATTTTTTATACTTCTGTATTATTTGTGTCTAACCATATTATATTTTTTATACTTCTGTATTATTTGTGTCTATCTTACATCGATGAGTTATATTTTAAAAAATATTTCCTTCCCCAACCTCACAACAGACATTTCTTTTTCCTGTTTTTTTTTTTTTTTTTTAATAAAGATAGCTGCAGAGTATTTCCCCAATACTAGGAGACAGTTATTTTTATTTCATTATACCCACTGTAATCAAAACTTTAGCATTCAGTGTTTTATTGCAGTTCAAAAGGCACATCATTCAAAGTTTTAATACTCTGCCATTTAAAACTGATAGATTAATTATTTCTTACTTTCCTGAAGAAATTTTTCAATTTGGCAAAAAGCCACTTGAATGTCCCCAGTTTTTTGCTAAAAAAATACAGAATTAAGATTTGGAAATACTACTAACCTTATTTTGACTGTTGAATAGCTAGACCTGTGACATTCTAACTGTGATGTTTTGAGAAGCAGGAGGGGTTTTCTACTATGACCTGAAGTAGGAGCAAAATTTTTCCTAGTTAAAAAACACATGCAACAATGGCTTAAACACCTTTTTTTCTTTTGGTTTTCAAGCTATAGGTGAAGAGAAACAGCTCTGGAAGACTACAATTTTAAAGTAGGAGTTGAGTTTTTGAAAAAAGCTTCCAGCAAAAATAGGCATTTAGTTTAATGATTCCCAATAATAAACAACCACTACCTGAAAAAATACCCCAAAATTACATCTGTACTACCATAAAAAAAACAAAAACAAAAAAAAAAAACATTAGTGACTCATGAATTGGTGAGTAGGAAAAAGTTTCACAGCCATACTTTACCTGTCTAGGTCACATGTCAGCCTTTCAAAATTCTTAAGAATTGTATAAACCTGAGCATCTTGACCAAGAAAGCAAGGCGGCAATAATCCATGAATATTCAGTTGCTGCCTCTCCTCCAAGGTAAAAGCCATGCCCTGAAAAACCAAAATAAAAATAGATGTATAGATATACACACTTCTGCTGCAAATTATAGCCCGGGTAAAGTCAGCATCATAAAATCTATTTAAAATTAAACAGAATTTAGAACTGTGCAATATTTTGGGAAAAGGTTTTATTAAGCCATAAGAAGACAGGACTGTGCAGATACAATAACTCCATCCCAGCACAGCACAAGCTAATAAACGTGTCTTGACACCTCAAGAGTATCACCTGCAAAACTGCTAAGTTACAACTGAAGAAGAAAGCAGCCATATATTCACTCCACTCATTTTCTGCTTTTAATGAGGTCTGTCTGTCTAAAACACCTTCAGAATTACCCAAGCCACTGTAAGAAAGATGGTGCCTTTACTGCAGAAACATGACTGTGGGTTTAGCACACCAGCATCGAGCACTCTGGCTGCTGAAGTTTTACTCAGCTGTGGTAGCTACAGCCAGGCAGGACTGACAGACAGTCAGACCTTTGACAGCTTTAGGGGATAAGCAGAAAAGTCTGAGGAGTTTCTTCCATGTATGAGCTAGGAAATGTATGCGTTTGTTTCACACTATAGCTGCGTCACTCCATAGACACATTGCAGCTCTCCTTGGGCACCATTCCACCTGTACTGCTTCCACTCCAGAATCAATACTGGATGATCTGCACATGTCTTCGAGGCCTCTCTTAGCTTAACACTAGAACTGTCTGTATCTTTGCAATATGCCTATCATGTAGCTTAAACATATTCTAAAGCTCATGTAAGTAGAGGTTAGGTAGCATACTCTACCAAGAAGATATGAGTGTATAGACATACAAAGAAGTTATTAGGCAGTTAAAGCTGCCTAATATTCAACACCTATGATACACCTACATAAAAAATAAAATACAGTTTCTTATAAAAACAAAAATAAAAAAACACTTGAAAAAACACCTTGAGATCCATTAAAGAGGAAAAAAATATCAATGTAGTGTTTCAGCATTAACCCTACCATGAAAAAAAAGTATTACTGAGGTACTTTCACTACACTTCTATAAGCAGACTTAGAAAATGTCTTCGTTTACACCATTAGAATTAGCTGGGTCAACAAATGATGGGAAAAAAACAGGGAAAACAAGAGCATAAATACCAAAGTCTTCCGACAGTCTACGTTTTCATTACTCGTCTTTTCAAGAGAAAAAATTCAGTCCTTTACACAATGTCCTTACTGCCTTTCACAAAACACTTAGTGAGCAATACAAATGTGATAAATTCTGCCACGTAATTTGGTTACCTAGACAGGTTCTTTTTTTGTTTCTATTCGTGTTGGCTTTTTTCCTCAGAAATAGTCACCTTATTTGGCTTATTCTTACAGAACAAAAATGGTATTTTACTAGTCTACATTTCCTACACCATTTTTAATCTAAATTTTGAAGTGGTTATGTCACTCTGACTTGAAAAAAAAGCCCTAAAGTAACCCCATCACACTACCTGTTCTATAATGCCATTAATCAAGTTGTTACCTTAAGTGAAATGATGACTCAAAAAAAAGAAATATTTTACAATGAACACTCAACAAAATCTCAAACATTTCCAATATGTGCTTCTCCTTCCCTAGATAGGAAATGAAGGGAAACCAAGTTTAATAAAGATCAGTAACTGTTTTGCTGTAGTTCTCCATGCATACAACATTTCAGACGTTTCCAAAGGCGTACACAAAGGCTGCATTTTTTTTTCCATAATGAACTATCTGTGACCAGATAGGTCATGAATGTATTCCCATCTTGAAAAACCATGGAAGAAGGAAGAGTCAACACTTCTCACAAGTTTACTCAATGTTCATCTCTCTTATCTCCACTAGACTTTTTTGGGCTTAAAAAATCCACACGTGCTCAGGCACACTTCAGAATCAGTTCCAAGTGACTGGACTCCATGGATCTGCATAGTTTTAATGGATCTTCTGTGCTGGTAGTAAGGTGACAATCCAGTTATTCTCTGCAATTCTCCTTTCCCCTGTTTCCATCAGTCAAATGGAATGAAAAAAATTTCTGAATGTCTGTTTGGCTTTACTTTAGAAATAAAATACGGACTTTAATTACTACGATAGGGTTTCCCCTCTTAGTGGAAAATATATTTTATTTTAAAACAAACACATGTGTCACATATTGCCAAATGCCTTGTTTAAAAAGTACTTCATCTTGGAATGATGTATTTTCCATGTATTACAACAGCTTTACAGTAAGCATTAATTTCTTTGGTTCATTACTACAAAAACACAGCAGCCACCTACACTCCCTAGGATTTATATGGTTAGAAAATTCTTCATTTAAATATTCCTCTTTGGCACAGATATTATGAATTTTTAAAATTTCTAAGATGAAACGTTATTTCTTTTCTTCCCCACTCACATTCCATATTTGCTCAGAAGAATTATCATTAAAATATATCACCTAATCATTTAATAAGAGAAGGCCATTTCATGAAATAAATGTATCCTATTCTATCTGCTTATAATAAGGAAGACTTGTAGAATGCTTCAATGAATGACTTCAACTATGTAGAATTTATGGTTTATGTCTAGATTTCTTGCACTAACCTCAGATTTTCTTTTCTACATAAAAATTCTTTTTTTTTCCTGTTTGAAGTGTTGTTTCCCAGCCATCCAGCAGAGAGGGCTCTAGGTCCAGCTTGGCTTACACACTCCTTTCCCTTCCAGAGAGGCATATTTTGTGCACACCTGGATGGGACAGACTTCCGTCATCTAGCATCCAAATCCATCTAGCATAAATATTAACCTCTGCCTAATTAGTTTTGATTTATTCACTGCTTTATGCATCATATACATCATAGAGATGAAAAGTATCATTATTATCAGCCCTCCCAGTTAAGAGTTTGCAATTCTTCAAGAGTTGTGTTTCATGTTTCACTGTATGCGCTGGTTTGCTTTTGGCAAAACCAAGTTGCTCTTCAGCCACATCACTACTGTCCTTTCTCACAGACCTTTTATTTTATCACTCTTTAGGCATAAATATCCTTTCAGATTCTCAGTTGTACACAGAAAGCTCTCTGAGTTTTCAAGAAATTTAACTCCTTGCAAATATATTTAATTCTGAATTTGTCTCTCCATTTGTAATGCTGTGAAGTTTTGTAATTGTAGAAGTGATTTCTATTACTGCACATCATTCAGTATTCTTTGTCTATTTAATGTCTGTAGGTTTATCAACTCCACTCTTAACTATCTTTCCTCTGCTCATAATCTCTAATCCCCCAAAACCCCTCATCTACAATACTATTCTAGTGCAGCTACATATACATCAATACTCTTCTTCAGTTGCAGTACTGAAAAACCACAAAACAGAATAAACAGCACAGCATCATCTTGTATCAGACAGCTTCTTGCACTGGCTTTCAACCCAATTTTCAAGTAGTGCTTGAAAAGACAGAAAGCACATTCAAAATTCTTCAAGAGCCATCTCAGCCTCTGTTCACAGCAAAGAGACAAGTTTTCTCTCTTAATACAAACTAGATTGCCCTGACACAGTTTTTCTTCAGATAGAATAGCTGAAGCTCATATAATTGCAAGGTTTATATAAAACTCTCTAGGAAAAAAGAGAAAGTACTAAAGTAATGTGTGCATCCTGTCAATGCACTAATGAGATTCGGCTTCACTAAAGGGCAGCCAGTATTCAGAAACTTCTCCAATTTCTCCCAGGACCTAGCCATCTTTTATCCTAGTAGATCAAAATTTTTATTTTTATAAACTCCAATTCATTTAGAAGAATAGTTCATTTCCTACTGTTAGCCTCACTGCAGGTGTGACACAAAAGTATTGGCCTAACAGCATGTAGAAGGAGCCTGGTTTAGAAGAGGAAACCATGTCCACGTCCAAGGTTCTCTTGTCTTCTCAGTAACTCTTTCATCAGTCTCTGGAAGGAAGAAAAGACTTCAGAGGTTCAGGAGACAGCCACCAACAGCAGTATTCAAGCTCAAGTATTGCATGTATATTTTAGCCTCCTGTATCCCTGAAGGGGGAAGGAAGAAATGAGGAGGAAAGTGAAAAACTATAGCAAGGATGTATAGCTAGAAGTAACATCTATTCTATGAGAAATTAATCTCTGAATTGCTGGTCTAACATAGTGCTAGAGGAAATTTACAGTCTATAGAGTATTTTGGGGATGGACAAAGTAGGTTCATCACTGTCTTAGAGTCCCTCAAAAAGTAAAAACATTCTTAAACTCATTCTGCATATCTAAATCACAAAAGCACGGTGAACAAATTTCAACAATATCATGTATAAAGCACACAAGTCTGAGGGACTCAGATGTGCCCAACATCTGCTGCCATGGCTGGAAAGAGGAGAGCTGGCACCTCTCCACTCCTTGCAGGCTCCCACTGCAGCACTTGGCATCCCTGAGCAGAGGCCAGCTCTGCCAGACAAAGCTCTGAGAGAACCCCACAGCTGCCTCCAATACTTGTGTCCTCAGGATCTGAACCAATTTTTTAAACAAATCGACTACAGAACCCTGCAATTTCATTCTTAAAAATTCCATTCTTAAAAACAAGTGAACAAAAAAAGGACACACAAACAAGATGAATGCTTTTGGCTGAAAGACAGAAAACACTCGCCAATCACTAGGGAACAGTTTTTTCCCCAGTACATCCCCAATGAAAAATCAGTGGCATCACTACTACTTGCCAGTCACACATCATCCCACACTGCTCACACCGCTTCACACCACTTTGAGACTGTCTCCAGGAGAAATTCAACTGCAGAAATAGATGCAGCTCTTAGGAAACCATGATCTTTGGTATGCATGACTGTTTGCAGGCAATTCTTTCGTTGGTCAAGCTTTAGCCTTCAGCAGTTTTGGGTTTCATACTATGTTAATACTGTTAGGGAGGAATCCAAGTCAAAACTAATTTCTTTTAAGGAAAACTTCTTTGGCCAAGGAAGCAAAAGAATGCATGTATAGTCTTGCAAGGTATGAGCTATATGAAATTAGTTTCAAGCACCCAGTGTCATAAACCCCTTTAGGATCAACACTAAAACCACAATTTTGCAAAATTTTACACGTCAAATATTTTTCTATAAAATCTCTATATAAATATAGAGCATATGGGTTTCCAAGCATTTTAAGCTACATTTAAGAGTTTAATGATCTGCAAATCCCTTTGAGGTACTTATATAATTTGTGGTTTTTTAAAAAGTCACCTTATGAACAGGAAAAAAAAAAGTTTTACAGGCTTTTCCTCTCCATTTTTCATTTTTATTCTCCAAACATGACTTCAGAGAAACCAGACAAATACTTCTAATACTCCAACACTCATTTCAAGGAGAATACTCCAGGAAATACTTAGAAAAACTAATCTGAGCAAAACACTCAATGAACACTCAAAATGAACTCATTCTGCTGAAAACAAATGTTCATGGCCAGAACTTGTGATGGAGCAATACGTATGGCTAAAGATGTTTCTTCTGTTTTCTCTACCCGTACTTGTCATGACTGCCAAAAATATTACAAGCAGAGGTAGCTAATGCAACTATTTGGGCAAATATCTCTTCTGCAACCAATGCTTTAGGCCACACCAGTCACAGTACGTACCCCAGTAGATAAGGTAAAGGATTAATTTTTTTTTAATGGTACAAATTCACACACAGTTTTCTGTTAAGGTGGCTTCTTTTGGGCCTGAAGAAAAAAATATTTCTGCAAAATGTCAGTTTGCATTAACTTAGAGGTTCATGTTTCTTCTTAAGAATATTTGCTACAAAGTCTATATACAAAAGAAGGGTTTGAATAGCTGAATTTAGTTTTGATTTAAAAAACAAAACATGGATTATTAAAATTTTTGAGAAAAAAAGAAATCCTTTCAAATGAAGGCTAGGGAGAAAGATGACAAATACAAAGTGATAAGAAGAAAAAATATGTCTAAAAATATAGAAAAAATATGCCTGAAAAAATATAACAACAGAAAGTTACCTCAGTTCAAAGATGAATAGCATAGAGTTAAGAAATGAAAACTGAATATGAAAATACAAATTTTCTGCTGCAATCCCCTGGCAACACATACGGACAACAGCTTTGCTTTCAGAAGCAAAGAGCATTGATAACCATTTAAAATGCACACATTATTTAAAGAATTATTAGACTGCAAGTAGAAAAGTCACTGTGTGACAGACCTGCTTCCAAGAAAGTTATTTTTTCCCAAAACTAAGCTCAGATTCTCTATTGGGCATTTTATGAGGTATATTGGTTAGCTCTGGATTAATGCATCTCAGATTGAGGTTTAAAAATCAGTATTCTATCTGGTGATTAACAGTCCACTAGGTTATCTGGGAGAGAAACTGTGGTTTTCTTGTCTTTCTACAGTACCTAACACACAGATCTTGTATAGGACTTGGCCTACAGCTAAGATCTCTGAATTAGCAATGAATCCTGCTGAGTGCCTTCACTGGAGTTTGAAAAGACAAACAGACAGGCATCTACCCTGGTTAAGATGAGAAAGGACAAAGCTAGAGAAGGAGGACTGGTGAACTGTAAACAGCAGAACCCAACTCAGTTACAGCACTTGTGCTCCTTTTGATAAACCCTGTTACACAGGCATCCACCAGGACTTGTGAGACAGTGAGGCATGCTGAAGGTAAATTTAAAAAAAAATACAAAAGCTGATGGGAACAGCTCTGAACATACATGAAAAGAAGAAACTGTCCTAGTTTCAGCTATAAAATGCCAAAAGGCACAGGTTTTATGCACTTTTCTTTAAATACAGCTTTTTAACAAGCACTTTAAGTTGAAAAACTATATAATGATGTTTGGCATTTATATTTCAAAGCTGTTTGCTAGAGTTGTAGTAGATCTGCTGCAGTGTGTTGAGCACACAAACTTTTTTTCCCAGGAACACTAAGTGACCTGAAGCCTACTCATAGCTCAATTCTAAGTCCATAGGATTTTCAAAAGCAAACTTTAAAAGTCAAGTCAACAGGGGAAACTGAAACAAAAGTCAAAACCAGCTTCCAGCAAATAAAGCCCAGATAAATACAGTAGCTAACACACACCCCCATGGACTTATGACTCAAAACAAATGTAGATGGCCTGAAGGAGATCAGACTTCTCTTGGCAAATTCATCATGGGAATGTGTGGGCAGCTTGGCAGCTGTGCCATGAGCGGATACGGTGATTGCACACAAGCATGATGCAGACCAGCACATTAGAAATGACACATCACAGCGTTCTTATTTTAACAATCCTTTAAGCTAAGGTAAACAATTACCTGAACGTAAGCAAGCAAACCAATTTTAAGAAGTTATTTCTATATATGCGTTTTATTATACAGGTACAGAGTAAAATCTTTATGCAATGCATAATCTCTCCTCACCCTAATTTTGAGCAGACAGTAACAAATAAAAAGCAAAACAGGTCACCAAGATAGTAATGTATAAAAATATATTGCATGTGGGGCTTTAATGTAGAATGATGGCTTGCATCTAGCTAAGATTCTAAATTTATTTATTCATATGCAATACAGGCACCTATCCATCCATGATAATTATAGGATAAAGCTCCCTTACAGTCACTAATCCAAATTGCTCCAGTTACTATACTGACTACAGACCAAATTCAGATTTGCACACATAAACACTTACTGACAGCTGGGAAGCTCAAAGGTATTGGAACAATCAGCATTGCCCATTATGGCAATAGTATCAGCTATAAATCCACTTCATAGCAGGCTATCACAACACCAGACAGCAGCCAGGCACAACACTCCTCTGTATCTCAGAGGGCACTGATTGCCTATGTGTGGCTGCTACATCAAGCCTCTAGCATCCTTTTGACTCCTCAATCCACATATCCCATTGAAAAATACTATTACTCTGAAATATTCATATCGTTACAGGGATATTTAATCCCAAAGCAACCAGAAAATTTGCTAGAGCTGCATTTGTACATTTTCAAATCAGAGTTGGCAGTCTCAAAATCCAGCTGTCTCCCTATTGCTGCTTCCACCTGGGAGCTACAACAAACATAGGCATGAGCAAACTGGGACCTGGATCAATAGACATGGTTATCTTTCATTAACAGCAACACCCTGATTCTGTTCATAAGAGCAGCTAAATTAATAGCAGGTTTATTTATCAGCTGTGGTATGTGTGTCCCCTGGCATAATTCCCTAGCAGAGGTATCCCACCAGTGGAGAGAGACCTGTCTTGGCCCTCTTAGTTGCCCCTACCTGACAAGACCAAGCAGCAGCCTAAAACACAGCTTAAACTATAGAGCCAGAGAAGCTGAACAAATATTCATATGGAGGGATTTGGACTTTTTTGTTTTGTCCCTGAATATTTCTGAGACATTTTTATTCTTTTATAACTCCTTTGGGATGTACTGACCCTCAAAGACTGCTACTTGGGAAAGCTGTGGCTATGGGAACCAGAGACAAGAGCAGTTCACCACATCACTTACAAACTTGCTGAGCACGTTCTTGTTACAGATTTTAATTTTCAATACAGGTTGCCAATGCTATAGATTAAAAACACTGGTTGTAGGCCACTTCAGAGCTCTAGCCCTCTGAATGAATCATGGTAACAAAAAATAATTTTGTCAATTACCACCTTTTTCAATACTATTTGTCTTCTAAAGATGTATCAATGTGATTTAGATCTTAAATTTATATAATAATAGCATATTAAACTATAATTTTAATGATTGCTGCTTTTCAAAATGAAGATGTAAAATATAAAAAAGGTTTTACTAGACCTTACCTGAAATTCTACTTAAAATGATAATTTACTTGTATAGTAGATGCTGTGAGTCAGTACCTTATATTTCTGATATCTAACTCTAATCAAAGGATGCCTGCAATGCTATCAATGGAATAACTGACATGGAATCCCTATTTATGAAGGGAATTTTGAAGAAAATACCATCAGCTGACATAAAATATATTGTTAACCAGAATTATTCCAAACAAAGTGGTAAATAATAGCCCTCTAACTGTAATAATTTTAAAAATAAAGCACAGTTGCCAGGCATGCAGTCTCCAATATACAATATTCACATTCGTAAAATCAGGTGTTATTTGAGAGTCAGGCATGAGTTCCATATAAGTAGGAGAGGAATTCCAGTAACTGCCAAAAATTCCATCTGTCTGAAATAAGTACTTAACTAAATACAGGTTAGTAAGCCCTGAAATCCTGAGGGGATTGATAAACCTGATATGCTTAACAGATTTTATTCTTGCCTTTCAGAGACTAAACAGATTACCAACTACTGTATTTTGGGCTTCTGATAGGACTAAACAACTAATTTCATTTCACTGGCATGATAAACAATTAACAAAAATAAATATTTTAAATACCATAACACAGAGTTGTGTAGAGAAGAGAACCTCAATGTCATGGTCTTTGCTTCTGCTACTACAATGGTCCACACTCTCCTACTGTCCCAAGTGGTGACAGGGGCACTGGCCAGCCTGTTGAACTGCAAAGGTGTGACCTGAGAGTCAATGGCACTGTCGTGTTGAGTGACACCAGGCACAGATTATCATGTTACTCATGGGTAGTGTGCTGTTTTACTATGCCTGTACTAACATATCTACTCAAAATTAGTCCTCTGGGCACCCTCCACAGACTGAAGAAAGACTGAATGGGATCCTACGTGGTGCCCTTTTGTCTTTTTTAGGATTATAAAGAACTGTTTCAGACAAAACAAATGAGACATACTTTCCACTGTCATAGGTAATCCTATAGTTTTAGTATTTCTATTACCACAGCCTGGTAATATGATCTGTAAGCCTTTCTGTCATACACACTTACTGCATATATTGCATACCTGTTGAGCATTTCCCATTCCACAGACAGAAAGTTACTTTCCCTTAATCATCTCAGTCTAAGGGGTAGTAGTACATGCATACATGAAAAAAGCCTACCTAACCAAACCATTTGTTTTGGGAGCATGTTACACCCAATCTTGGTGTTTTTCCTCAGAACTGGGCAGTACTCTAAAACAAAGTGTAAAGCCACATCCAAAAATCTACATTCTGAATGTATAAGCACAGCCTTAATTGCTATCCAGCAGATAGATAGTCATTAAATTTTTGCTGTAACCATAAGCATCCTAATTGCAACAGTCTCTTGTAAATAAAAGTATCTTCCTTCTTGCTGAGAAGTCACTGAAAATCCGTGTTATCATGAACAAAGTGACAAAAATAATTGCCAACTTAACACTTTGAGTAAGCTCACTATTATTTTTTCCATTTTGAATTCTTAAACACCCAGAGTAGTCATGAGAAGTCACAACCATTACCACGGGCTGAGTCACAGCCAGGACCACGGGCTGAGACTAATACAGCATCTGAAATAGCAGCTATGGGATAGAAGAGTGCACATTGTCATAAATCATACACCTTCCTGTAAATTATAATCTTACCTGACCTTTGCTACAATTTTGTTTGGTTCTACCCCTTTAGATTAAGGCAAGAGGAAATACAATTTTTTTGAAGGGCCAGATTGACTGGGAAGGCAAATTCTTTAAAACTCAACAGGGAAAATAAGACACAGACAGTCTGAAACTTTAGTGTGAGCTCTGATTTTGTACAACTGTTAGTTAACCAGTTATACAGACACAGCAAAGTCATGGAAAGCCTTCCAGAGTATGTAAAAAGTCATTTGATTGAAGGAAGATATCTACTAATGGCAGAGCAATTCCATTTAAAACTGCTGTACCAGCTGCATTTATACAGCTCTGCTTTTGCCAAGACCTGCATATCAATAGTATCTGCTTGCATAGAAAAGATTAGACTGCAAAAAATCACAGAAAAAGCTGTGATAAAACGGGGTATTATCACTTTTCTTTTTATTTGACTGCTCTCCAAAAGAGCTTGACTCATCAAAGCAAACAGACTGAAGGAAAGAGCATTATGGAAATAAAATCTGAGTGGGCATTAAGGAAAACAGCCAATGTAGAACCATCTGAACTTGCTATCAGGCACACAAGAGCTCTACCTGAAAGAAAATTCACAAAAGTAAAAAATGACAAGAATCCCTCCCAGGAGATCTGATTCATTTCAAGTTTTTACTATTTTCAAAGCAAACCAAGGATTAGTTGCCCTTTTATCCAGCTGTGCCACACAGAAATTTGAGTCTAAAACAACATGAAAAGTAAAACTAAATAGAAAAAAATCCAGAAAATACCAACCAACAAACCAAGAACCAAACCATTATCTTAAAAAGCAATTTTCTATGTTGATGTTGAAAAATGTAAACTGACAGTAAACATTCAACACAAGTCTATTTGAATCTGAATGAAATATTGCTCCTCTATTCTAACTTTTCACATTTCCTAGAATATAATTATGCAGACCCATTATAAGCTATTTCTAGCTACTTATCAGAAAAACTGCTTGCTTTCCTAAAGGAAACAATGATGCCAGACCCATCACTTGTAGCATATGATAATATCTTGTTTAAACCTAATTAATCTGGAGTGAGCTTTAACCAGTGTCCTTGGTATAAACTGGTTCTGGACACACTGAGTAAGCAGACCTATAAACACAGCATCTACACAAGGCACTATGGAGCAACCAGGAGCACAGAGGAGGATGAAGTTTTGAGACAAACTGGCAAGACAAAGCATTTTCAGACTAATAGCTAAGGCATTTCACAAGAAAATAAATCAATAAAGCATTTATGCAGTGAAGGCAGAGTAAAAGAAAATGAAAGATCTAAAGAAATACTTCAAACAGCAATTTTTAAGTCTTACATGGGGTCCTTAAGATACTTATTTGTAACATATTTTAGGCAACAATGAGAGACGCAATCAGGTTAAGAAAGATGAAGGATCATCAATTTTCACCAATTTTATAACCAGTGAACTACGAGTCCATTTCTTGAAACCTTTAACAAATAATGTTAACATTTCAACCACCAATATTAAGTCCCTTTCATGCAAAATTGAACCAAAAATACAGTAACAAAACCAACTCAGAAAGACACTTGTATTCTATTTGTTAACCTCCATATTAAAAATGAGCACACTAAACTTATTTCATTAGTTCCTAAAGTTCAGATAGCATATTATCATTACAGAAAATGGGAATATGCAAAAAGCCCAAAGATATAAGGGTTATATTAAGAGAAAAAAGATTCTCAAAAAAAGTCCTAACTGAAATCCATATCCCAGTAGATACACAGGTCTTGAGCAAGCATCACTTCCAGTTCTGATCACCCAAGGGGAAGTTTCCTATGGAGCACATTAACTTTCTCTGCATTGTTACACAAATGGAGAAGAGAGTGCATTGGTTGTTTCACATGGAAAGCACAGACACTTATGCTGCTTTAATTAAATGATATTTAGTGTCACCAGGTACTTGGTAGTAAAAAGACCAGCTGATGAAAACCATAGTAGAGAAATATTAGTTCATGTAGTGCAGGCAATGTAGCCACAACCATCACTTGAGTTTTGTTTCATTAGTTTTACTATTTCTACACATATTTGAGAGTATATCTTATTTCCAGGCTTGCAGTAAGCAGATAATCTTCAAATGCATTTGTTGCACACTATTACAGGAATTGCCATGTGAGAATGTCAAGGATCTGCACTGTCTTCAAGGGCAAAAAACAGGGAGATAAGAAAAGAAACAGTAACAAGAAAACCCAGCACACACAGATTTTGACACTAACACAAAATTTTCCATTTCTAGCTGTCTCATGCTTTTTCTCTAAAAGATGAAAGGATCACAGTAATATGGCTGAAAAACTCATATAACACAACACATACTTACTTTCTGAACTCAAAATGACAAAACAAATTGAACCAACAGTGTTTCAAAGAGAACAAAAATCTGTTCTTTAGCTTTAGTCAACCAAACTGCCTTTGGGGGGTTTTATACAGCTTATGGTAGGAACTTTAAATGGAAAAGTAGACCAAATTCATCGTGGTTGTTGTACCTTGGCTACTTACACTGCAGTGATACTGCCAAATGCTATTCAGACCATTTCACATGAAGACGTAGGAGTCTTTAGATATTCACAATCACTCCTGATGACTATGTACTGAGAGCTTAATGGCAAGCTTCACAACAAAACAAAATCTGTTATTTCACCACTGGTCTCGACTGTTTTGGCAAAGGTAACATTATTTGCTGTGTGAAGTGGGAGTGGCAATCTTCCAAACCAGGATGACTGGTTTCAAGAGGGACTGGTTAGACTCTCCTTCTCCAAAAGTGTTGGTCTCAAAAGTAGTTTCTGCTGTTGTACAGAAGCATCAGTTTTAAGCTTCTCAGCATAGCAAAGCAATCCTTGAAAGAAACAGATTTCTTTCACCAGTACTGGCACACAAAATAAGACCAGATGCCTAAGCTATAACATGCAAGATTTTCCAAAGACAGCTTATTTTTCTAGCAGGAAATATAATTTACATAGACTGAACTTTAGGATTCATTTACAAGATTCATGAGAGAAACTGGCTTCCTTATAGTATAGAAAAACCACTCACAGGGAGCAAGCTTTGATACTGCAAAATCACTAGCCATAGTGGGGACACCAACCCAATTTAGTTATGTTTATCTGCTCTCACAGTGGTCAAGAGAAGTAGCTGATTTTATAGAAGAAAAGTAAGAACAGGAAAGACACAGTAAGAAGCTGCTTGGAGCTGCTTCTGAAAGAGCACGACAGTAAGCAGAGAAAAGCAGGCCAAACTGATGTTTGGCTGAAAGCAATGGGAATGGAAAAGTTAAGCAGAATGCCCAAGCAGATGGGGAATGAAGAGCCAGAAAAGCAAGTGAAACAGTAACAGGATTTATTTTCAACTAATAACTGAAAGAGAGCTCAAAGGTAGGAGTCATGGACAAAATAGAGCAAGTCCAACCTGCATAAGGAACACTAAGACCAGAGAACACACACGAATGCAAATGTGAAGGCTGAAGAAATGAAGCTCAGATGACTACAAGAAGGAAAAAACAGGTGCTGCAAGTAATTGTGCCAGAAGAGCTTTGGACTGCTGCAATCTGCTTCACACACGCTGGGCACACAAAGAACCTTACTTTGCTGTCTGTTCCTAATTATGCCTGGATGGAAAGCTCAAATCACACTGCAAAAGGCAACATTTCTTTTCCCAGGCAGGGGTGGGCAGCATTATCCCACTGGAAGCTCACAAGGATGAATCCAGAACCCCAGCAGGCTTTCAGCAGAAATTATAAATTGCTCAATTTAGAGGGGAATATGAGGGTCCCTCAAACAAAGCAGGTGCCCAAAACACATCATCAGTGGGGAAAGCATCTCCCTGTTTGGCAAGTTTTTAAAGCTGGAATCTTTAAATTACTGTGTTGAACCAGAACTATTTACTAGTCTTCTGTAAAATGAATGCTTTTGTTTAAGGGCTTAAAAAACTAGTCTATTATTAGTAGTACTACAAAAAACATTAAAAATCTCTCTACTACATTCTCTTAATTTATTCCATATGTGGGAGAATGAACTGAGAGGCATTTAGAGATTTCTAACCTTTTACGTTCTAATGTAGGGGCACAGGTTGTGAAAGGTACATAAGCAACTCCAACAAAGATAATCAGAAAATTTCCGAATTTATGTGTACAGATTCATCCTATTACACATACAGACATATTCTTGACAAACTAGATAACTTCCTCCATAGACTACACAATTTTCCAAAGAAACATCATCTGCCACAAACAGCAGAAGGAGAAGACAATTTTAAAGTAAAAGCAATTAAGTCCCAAAGTTTGGGATGTTACCTATGATACTATGGTATCTAATGTTTGCCATTTCTCAAGCATCAGTGATAGCCAAGTTTGTTACCTAAAAGTAGGTCAGGAAAACCTCTTGGCTGGGCTCATGTAGCTCTGCAGATCAGTAGATCTTGTACTAACAACTGTGTCAACTTTGAATGACTTGTCATTCTTTGCTATCAGTTACACTGTTAAAGAAACCTGCAAGTTGGAAGTTAACCAAATTTTGGTTCAAAACCAAAAACGAGTCAACTCACCTCCTTCTGAGAGGAATTTTACATTACTGGAAATTCAGAAAACTTCAGAAATAAAACATTATTGCTTGTTTATTTGTTTCAGATGAAAGCTTGAGTGAAAATACATAGCATTGGCAGAAGTCTGCAATAGAATTCCAGAGATTTCAGCATAGCTTCTAACCCCTTAACATAAAACTCATCTAGATCATTAGGTATGTTTTCACTCACTTTAGACAAATGCAAAGCAGTATTAAAAAAATCACCATTGCTTATTTTGTGTAAGATACAACACTTATTTCTTTCTGCTCTTTGCTTTCCATAAGCTTCCCAAGCATTTCTACTGATTTTAGATGTATGGTCTGACTTTAGTGGTGAATTATTTAATAAAGGAATGGTAACATCCATAAATAATATTGCAGGCAGCTTTAATAAAATTCAAGTAAGAGAAAACACATCATTATATTATATAAGTCGTCTTCTTCCTTTATCATTGCTCCACAAATCCAACAACATACTGGGCTCTGAAACAGCTGACCAGAAATTGAGAATATCTGCTCAGGTTAGCACTATTTAATAGATAATTACCACTGGAGAGGGAGCAGGTCTAGACTGCTTCATATTGTTTGATTTTTTAATTTTTTTTTTCCTTCTAAAGAGAGGAAACCACTAAAATACATTCTGAGCTTTCTTCAAAATTAGATAGAAATAAGTCATGCCAACATCAGACAGTTTTAAAGAGTCACAATTCAAATGCCCTATGCAGGCTTGTTGTTTGGGGCAGTTATATATCAAGTGAAAAAAATCCCGAAAATGTTTCCCCCTTGGACAAGAGCATTCAAAAAACTGTTTTAGTTATAACTTTGTCATTGTAATGATCTCAAATACCACTAAATATTTTCCTGGCAGCTAAAGTCCCCATTAAAGCAATTATAAACTTTACATCCAAAGTATTTGATTTAGAAAAAAAAAATTTGGCCTTAAGTTGATAGAATGTCCATGAGAGATAAAAAACCACAGATGACAACACCAGTCCTTATTGGGTTGAAAAATGAAAAACAGAACAACAGGTAAGAAATAATGGTATTTCTTGGGTTAATTTCCTCTAGTAGCACCTAGCCTGCACATATTTGGCACTTCAGCCATATCAAAGTGAAAAGAGAAATGCTGTTTTTAACCAGATATTTTATAGTCCCACATAATTCATCGCATACTTAACCATCTAAACCATTCTTACCCATTTACATTAGCCGTCATTGCTCCCTAGAAGTTAGATGTCACTACTATGAATCAATTTGAACAAAGTCTTTAAATATATAGGGAAACAGCTGGACATAATTAAGAAAACAAATGTTTATAATGTAATTATCTATGAAGCCCAAAACATATGCACAGAGTTCATGACAGCCACAAATAAAAGAGAATCATGCAGGTTGGAAGGGCCTTAAGGAGGTCCACTGGTCCAGCCCTACTCAGAGCAGGTCCACCTGGGCCAGGATGCTCAGGATCATCTCCAGCTGAGACTGACTCTCCAAGGATGGAGATTCAACTTCTCTAAGCAGCCCCCACTGCACTTGACTGCCCTCAATTTTTCCTTCTATTTTCCTCAGAACTATTTCAAACCTTCCACACTCAAACTTGTCTTCCTGGCCTCTGACCCTTTCACTGTGTCACCAGGTCACCCAGGTATTTTCCAACAGGCCTTCTTTCCACTTGTTTCCCAGCCCGTTCTCTTGCATAGAGTTATTCCATCCTAATTGCTGGGCTGCTCATCTGCCTTGATCTAAATGCATGACATTCCTGTCAGCCCCTCTTAGCCATTGTTTCTAGGTCACTCCAAAAAACAGCCTGCCTTATAACCTGTACAGTCCTCAGGCTTGCATAGCGCAGTCTCTCTCATTACCCAGCTTACTCATACAGATGTTAAATTGTTCAGCCCATTAAACTTTAACCACAGTATTTCATTATCTGAAGTAATAATTTTGTTCTACTTCCCAGTGGAACAGAAATCATAAGTAGAGCCTAAAAGTAGTGGTCTGAACTGAGCAGCTCTCAACATTGCTCTGAAGTCTCTTCTCATACAAGTAAAATTCAGAATGAACCATGTATCATTTCTGTGATGCCCATGTGAATTTTAACTTTCTCTTTGAAGGCTTTTCTCATATTGCTGAGATATGTTTTTCTTTCCTCATCTTCCCTGGGCATTCAACCTCTGTTGAATGGTTGGCCTTCAACCTCTGTTCCCCTGTGGTCCTTGACCAGATTTTCTGGATTGTGGGGTTTGTTTGGGCTTGGATTTGTATTTTGTTTCTAAATTCAGGTTTTCAGAAATTTAAAGGATAAGTTCACAATAATCCTTTAAAAATGAAAAAAAAAAAAGTTGCAGAAACACTTTTTTAAAGATAATTTTAAGTATTTATCTTCACATTCTCATTTTAGAAAATGAGTAAGAGGTTTCAAGAAACCTCTTCTAGCTTAATCTTTTTCAGGACAGAATATAGCAGTTAATTTGTTTCTCTGTTCAATGAGTGAATACAACAAAAGAAAGCATAATAAATATCTGATAATTACTAGCAGCTTTACTGTATTTATTTGAATCAAACTTCTCAATTTTGAGGCAAATTTTTGTAGTATCATCTACTGCTCTTCCAGAAGAAATTTTAGTTTGGATTATGAAAAGCGGCAAGATCAATCTAACCTCATTTTCTCTAATTAACAACATCATGTTATCCATAGCTTAATGTAAATTACTAATATCTGATAGACATCTCATGTTCTTTGTAGTCTCCTAATTATAATTAATATTGCTTCTGAGTCAGATCATAGAAATATTTAGAGCACAAACACTTTTTTTTTTGTTTCAGCATTGTTGCTAGATAGAGACAATTTTTTCCCTTAGTACTTATATTGCGTTTACTCACACTATTTAACAAATCAGAAAAAAATCTAAAGTCTGACTTTGTAAAAAAATGACATTGCTGGAGGGATTTTTTTATGTCAATTCTGAGCCTTGAAGTGTTGGAAGTAAATAAACAAAAAAGCCAGTGGACACTGCAGAAACATTAAAGTACACTTATTCTGAGGGGATTATCAAACCTACCAATATTGTATTGTTAAACAGCTCCAATTATCACAGTTCAACAATAATCGCCTACAGTATCTGTTAATGGATTAATATATTTTAAGGTAAAATTCCAGAAGGTGACATTTTCATCTGCATACAGAAAAGTAATTCATGGTACTGTTTTTGTAAACACTGCAGATGGTAACAAGAGCCAGCAAGGGAGGGGGGAGAGGGAGAGAGTGATCCCCCTCTTAGAGATGCTGCTTCAGCTCAGATTCTGCAGATATCAAGACCTGGCAGAGCTTTGTGCCTGCTCTTGTCCAACACAGGACCAGCTCACATAAAGCCAACACAGAGGGTTGTGCCAGGCTGGATCACACGGAGGAAATCACAAACTCCAGCCAAGCAGTTACATGAGCAACAGCCCCGCTGGATGTGCCAACAGAAGAACGCTTTTGGAAGATCAGTTCCTGTTGTCTAAGACGGCAGCAAAGCTATGCTGACCAAACACTTCCTCCTGCAAAGCACACACCCCATCTCCATGAAAGAGCTCCACCAACACAGCTGAGCCTCTGCTCAACCCTCCACAAAATCACCACCCAGCCCTCCCCAAGGGAATCTTTAAGAGCTCTTCACATCATCACCATAAATAAAAAATAAGTCTGATTAAATAATTTTGGTCTGTATCTTGTTTCTGCTCAACAGCCTGTGCAAACCACCCTTTAAACATATACACACACAAAAAAACCCCTGCTTCAATCTGGTCACACATTTGCAACCAAATGAAGTGGAAACTAATATATAATCGTGGTTAATACAGTACCAAATCTGAAATTAAGAGTGTTGTTACTCTATTTGCTAAGGGAGATTCAAGAACAATGTCACATGTCATTTTTTGAAGCAGAGAAGGGGAAATAGAACATCGGTCAGGACACTTTCCCACTAGAACATACTTGTACAACCTGAAGTGTTCCAGCCCCTTGAATGAGGTGACTCTTGCATGTACTTCATCAGCTTTCTCTTCCAGAAATACAACAAAATACCTAACTACTCCGACAATAAAACCAACAGTCTGGAAACCTTGCAGGCTGGTTTATTCTGTCCAGAAATGCAGAAGTACACAATTCATATTCTGCCTTTGTTTTCAAAACCCCTCTCCAGACCTGCTCTATATCCTAGAAATGAATGTTTTACATTTTTGTCAAGGATTAGTGTCTAACCATCAGAAATATTTACAGAACCATGTAAAATCAATTTTCCAGGTGACCATTTTAATATAGGACTTTCTAACTGTGGAAGTTTTTTCCTAAGTCAGTAAACCATAATAAAAGTCAGAGGATACATCACCAATACTAATGACTATAAGCACTGTTCTGTGTTCTTTCCCACACTTCCCATTCTGTGAGAATTCATGGGAAAGCTGGCCTACAGATGGTCTTAAGTTATCAGAACATGGCTTACCTAAAAAGCTGGTTCTTTATTCTCTTCTTCAATTCCACATTTTGATAAAACAAGCTCTAAGATCCTTTTATTAATTTGTTCCATGGAGTTTGTGCCTTGAATCAATACATCAAAAAATGTATTAATGGAGGACCTAAAATTTTTTTTCAAAAACAGCAGAGTTTGGGAATTTCAATCCTGTATGTTCCTGCCATCATGAGGAGCTGCAGACAGATTAGGATCCTGGCAGCCAGCCTTACTCACCCATTGAATCCTAGATAAGATGCAATTCTTTGTATCTGAACTGGCACTAAGCAATAGCAAGACAGGCTTTGTAACATGATACTACCACCTTAACAGCATAAGGACAGTTAGCTATTTAATTATTTTTAATAGTTCCTATGAAATAGTACTTCATCAAGACATTAGACAGGAGGATAGCAATAGCCATCCAGCAGTGGTAAGAGATGCAGGAATTTGAGCACTTGGTTTGATCACTGTGAGTCCCTATATTACCAGTAGCCATGGACACTGGACCCCACCTAAGTTTTAGAATACCAGTTAAAGTAAGCACAGCAGAAACATTTCCATCGTGCTGACTCAGAGACCCTATCTTATATTCACACAGAACAAGCACTGCTCCCAAGTGAGAACTTTTTTGTTATGTATAAGTGGAAAAAAAGCAAAAGCGTGTTGTACATAGGAAGGTCTACATGTCAGTTTTTTCACTTATTCATTTTTACATTTTGTGAAATCACGCACTTCTCCTCAACTAGAGCACACCATCTGTAGGTAGCAAGCCAGCAGCATTTTAGTTGCCTTTGCTAGTTTTAACAACTCCACTCAGCTGGGGCAGATGATAGCTTGGAAAAGAAATGACAGGACACTCCCAGGAAAGTGCTGCCTGCATTTTTGTGCATGCCAAACCTCACTCATCTTATTACAGGTGAAATTGTCTCACTTCCTTGTTATTAGAAGGATGGTTGTTCAAGCAGAAAACAAATCACAGTATATTAGCACTAACTTTGAGCCCCAACAATATAATGGATTGTGTCTGATAAAAGTAAAATATTTATAAAGGTAATAGTCCTCTCTTACATGGATTTAAAGCACAGCATACATCTCTGTACATTTAGAACATACAATGGAACATTTTTACTGCACTAAAACATGATGGGGCCTACAGAATTGCCTAAACCCTGACAACTAAAGGCTTGAATCCCTTATTTCTTAATGATACATATTAGGTACATGCACTTTAGGTATTTTGCTTGAACTGGAGGCAGTCTTTTGAATCAAATTTCCTGGCTGTCACCACTCACTGTATTTCACTCATGCTATGGAAGAGTCCTGGAGCACTTGAAGTGAATTCTTTTTGGATAAAAAGCAATTAGAACACAGGTTCCAGGAGTTCATCTAATATGCCTGAGCTGTAAGCAGACATTAGTTTCACACGATCAGACTACAGTTAGCTCAAAAGTACAAAAAAAAAACCCCACCTCCTCCCCCCCAAAAAAGAACAAAACAAAAACAATACAACAGTGGGAAAAAAGAAAAAAAAAACACAACAAAAAGAAAAAACCCCACCACAAATATTCCGGTCCAACCGAAGAAAACTAAACAAAAAAAAAAAAAAAAAAAGCAATTTTTTAATAGCTCCAAGCCTCAAAATCTCATTAAAAAGCCCTTAACATTGTATATTGTGCATGTGTGATCTACAGATCTATACCATTTGCTATTGAAAGTACAGGCCATAAACAGCAGCATTTACTACTTGCATACTGGTTGCAAATTTATATGTGTGAGCACATAACTTTAATTAAGATGTAAGAGATTGGTATGGAAACTATTCTAATATGACCACAGGCTACAGCAAGTGTTATGATTTTCACTCCAGCAGAATAAAGAAAAATGTCACATTCTTTTTTATTACGTACTTGTTAGATTTCCACTGACACGTTAATATAAGCAAGAATAATATGATTAAATTATTCTGAGTTGTGCAGTCATAAGAATTGCACATGACTCAGAACAACTGCAAATTGAAAAAAACAGCCTGTAATTCCAAGAGGAACTACAGCAACAGATTTTGGCTTTCTCCCTGAAGAGGTTCCTGGTCAGTGGAGATTCTGACTCATTAAGGCTTTTTTTGTGCTATTTCTACTCTATTATCATTGATTAGGTCAAGTGCAGCCCCAGTATGTCTATTTCCAGCCAAACTTTAGAGTTTACTCATGCATCTTGTAACTCCATAAGTAGCAAACCTCTAGCAGACAAGTTTCTTCTCTAGTCACCAAGACTGCTGAGCCTGTAGAGCTCCAGCTTGTTTGAGGCTCTAGACCACAAGAAGGAAGGTGGGCAGTTAGCCACTAAATGCCAAGAAGGTTGTTCTACATCTCTGAAGTAGACAGCATATTCAGCAGCCTTTCAGTGCAATGGGACAAGCTTTTTAAGAAGCTCAAAGGTATCCCTCTTTCCCCTAGGGTATAGGTCCACCAGGCTCCTTTTGACCTGGTTTCATTACATTCACATATATTTCAGTATTTTGAAGCTGTTTCTGCTTTGAGCAAAAAACTGGACTAGATAAGCTCCAGGGGTCCCTTTCAACCTAAATTAATTCTGTGACTCTGAGTCTCAGTTTCTAGGCTACTATTAGTGCATCCAGAAAACACTGAGAATCCAGGCAAATCCTAAAGCTCTAAAACAGCTTTAAGAAAGGTACCTGGCATGGGAACAGCTGCAAGCTGAAAACAGACAGGAAAAACAGAACAAAAGATTCCAAATATCAGAGACAGAATTCTAGCAAGACCAATTATCCCCTATTTCAAGTGAGTGAAATCAGTTATGACAGCAAGACAGACCACACTTTGAACTCTTAACTACAGCAACCTATCTGTAGGTTGCTAGCCAGGAGAGTTTCAAGCTGCCATTGCTAGCTTTTGTTATTACTTTATTTAGTAACAGAAGTAGTAGCTACTCTAATAATTCACTCAACTGGAGCAGAAGACAGCTTGACAGTTTGTGTGGAAGCTTTTAAAACTTTTCCTTTATGTCTCCTCTGCAGCACTCTTGAACTGTGGCTTGCAGTTTAATTTCCAAGCTCCAATGCCTAAATGAGCTGAGGAAAGTAAAAACAAAAAAAAACAAAAACAAACAAACAAACAAAAACCCTAGGATATGGAAAATAAAAGAAATAAAATCATCATAGCTTAGTTTCTCTGTACACCCAGCCAGGAGATTTTCAATCTGTGAAATTAAGTTCTTTAGTGATGATGGGATTGTTCATTTAGTAGTTACTAGAAGAATTCCTTCAAATTTACTATGAACAATTTTGCTTCAGAAACAGCCCCAGATGGCCTCCTCTCAGGCCAGAAAGGATGATAGTTCTGATAGACCTCCTCACAACAGCTACTTACAAAAACAGAATGAACATTTACCCGAGTAAGTATTTCCTCAATTTCTCAAGGACCTGCCCTAATTACTGTGTATTTTTTTACAGAAGTGCTAATTTCAAAATCACACACATACACAAAAATAAAATTAAAAAAAAAAAAAACCACCACACTTTCAAAATTCCACAAATAGCAGCAGGGGAACCAGAAACACAATAACTTCTCTTTTCTTACAGTATTCCAAAATTTGTACAATATTGCTAAGAAACTCCCATTCAACAAAACGTACAAGTTTGACATAGAGGTCATACACATAGGCTATGTGTATGCAAACATTTCTTCCTCCTGCTGCTGCTTTTATAAGAAGAATATAAATGCTTAGCCCACTAAATAAAATAGTAAATAAAGTAAATAAAATACTCCTGACTGCAGCAGGTAGTAATAATAGTAATCACATATCGGGCTGACAAACTGTTCTTCTTCCTTGAGTACGTACAAGGTCAGTCACTAGATCACAGTTCCCTGTTCTTATGGTAGCTCTTGATGTCCTCCATTTGTTAGAAAAACATCACAGGACACAAACAATCCAAGAGATTACTGGAAAGTGTCAGATTATATAGGAGATTCTGGGTGAGCTAGTCAAGCGTAATGCAAAACTGGATTGCTTTTCACAAATTAGGAGGACCTGACTAGGGATACAATAATCAATGACAGCCTTAGGTGTAATGACCATGGACTACTACAGTTCAAAATCCTTAGTGAACAGAAGAAGGCAAGCAGGAAATTACAGACTAGACTTAAGGCAAGGGTAAACCATCCCTGATCAACCTGATTCCCTTCTACGGCAAAATAACTGCACTTACAAAGAGAAGACAGAAAATGAAATTTATGTCACTTTATGCAAGGCTTTGACAACTGGACCCAAAAAAATCCATGCACCCAAGTTGGGATATTACAGTGTAGATGGGTAGACAACCAGATGGGTAAAAGGCTGTTGTTTGGATGATGGGGCTCAGAAGGAATCAATGGGTTCTGCTGCACCTCCCTGTAAGAGTGCTGCAGGAGTCTGCAATGGGACCTGTCCTGTTTAATATCATTATCAATGACCTGGAGAGGGCAGTGGAGCACAGAATCACCAGGTGTGCAGGTGACACCAAACAGGGGCAAAGGTGGATATACATACCCAAGAGCAGGGCTGGCATCCAAAGGGACTTAGCCTGGAGGAATGGGCTGACAGGAACATTATGAAATTCAACAAAGACTAATGCAAAACGCTGCAATCCAGAAAGTAATACAGGCTGCAATGATTCAGGCTGGCGACTGACTGGCTAGGAAGAAGCAGGTCTGTGAAAAAAGGACATGGTGGACAGCAAACTGAACAGAAGCCACCAGTATGCACAGGAAAAGGCAGCCAATAGTATCCTGGGCTCTATCAGCAGCAGTATGGTATGACATGGGCTGAGGGAAATGATCATCCTGCTTACCTGGCACTCATTAAACTGCAGAGTCCAACTCTGAGTCCCTAATATTGAAAGATGTTGATAAACTGGAGCAAATTCAGTAAAGGGCTACCAAGACGATTTGGGCTGAAGCACTCACCAATTAGGGAACTAGGCTTTTTTAGCCTGGAAAAGAGAATATTTTGGGAGGAAGCTAACAGCAGCCTTCCAGCACCTATGCTGAGGCTATCTAGAAGACAGATCCAGGTCTTCTACAGCAGTACACAACAGAAGGACAAGAGACAAAAAGTCTAAGACAAAAGAGTCTCATACTAAATATAATGAAAAAAGAAATTCCTCTTGAGTACAAACACATACATAGGTTGCCCAGAGAAGCTGTACAGTTTCCATCTTAAGAGATTTTCACAACTTGACAGGATATAGCCTTGAGCAACCTGTCCTGTCTCCACATCTGACCCTGCCTTGAGTAGGAAGCTGGACTTCTGAGATCCCTTTTGACAGGATGGTTTTATAATAACATTTCATTCACATTCTCTGTGATATTACAACCTTCTTTCACTAAACAGCATTCAGACAACAAACTTCACAGAAAAAAAAAGGATCATTTCAAGAAGTACCACAGCTTTTAGCAACAGAAAATAACTAATGCATGAACCTGGGAAAAAGCATTGGAAAGCCTCATTGAGACAGGCCAATTGCAGTGCAATAAACATACACAAAAAAAAAAATCCTCAAAATTAAACTAACATGTTTTGACACAACTTACTATACAGATAAAAATGTCAGAGCACGGACTAAATTGTGTAAGTTAAATAATGGAAAAGGTTCATTAAAATACTCTCTTTGAAAGGTCCTTATCATGGAAAGCTGTAAGAGGGGGAGTACTTTTGTTTAGAAAGTATTCTTCTAAAACCAAGACATGCTGTTGTGATTACTTTAAATACTGCAGTCCCATATGCCACATCTAACAAAACCACTCAATGGTTAATTTGCATTTTCCTTTAACTTCTCATTTCAAGGCAGAGTAAAGCAGCAGCACACACTAACTAAAGACACTGAGGCTCTCTTCATGCTATGACTCAAAACAGGTTCTGCTCCTGCAAACATTTATTTCTTGTTGGAAACAAAATCCATTTGCCCATAACAACATATAATGTGAAGTGAAGAAAGGACAGGACAGGTGGGAAAAATTCCTGTTCGTACCACCTTTAACCCAAGCAGCGTTTCTCACAGTGCTAGTACAACACCCACAGCACCAAAATGAGATTAATGAGGATTTTACTATTATTGCTATTAATCAGATTTGCTAAGGAAACAGATTCAGGGAATGCAGAGCAGACTCACCAAAACACATCCAGCTTTGGATCCCTATAGTTGTGTGTCTAATACTGTGCTATTGCTCTGTCCTCCACATGGCAGCCTCCCCTACGTAAAGTAATGAAGTGTAAGTAACAGCTCAGTACAAGATAAATGGGGCTTTTATGCATGTGCCACATTTCCTCATGGTAGCTGAAAGATTATTTCTTTGTATTTAAGTAAATAGATGCACGTAAGTATTTTCAGGGACAAAAAAAATGCTTACCATGTATACTTTGAGAATTGCACTGCTGGCAAGTTGGAGCATGGCCAGACAAGCATTACCTTTCTGTAGCTACTTATATAATTATTTTCAGGATTAGATTCACAGATATTAATTCATATAGGCTTTCTGGTCACTGCTGAAGCCCATAATAGAAAAAGGGAATCTACTTTGAATTAAGAAATTACTACAAAATAGGACAGGATTAGGATATCATTCTACATTTTGATGTGCAAATAGATTCATTTTGCTAACTGCTAAACCTTTATTGAGTTATCTTTCAAAGAAAATCTTATTTTTCTGGGTATTTACACCACAGAACTGTGATTTTCAAGAATACCATAAGAATTCATATCAAAAGAAAATGTATGCAGCTCCTTCTATTTAGAATACATATACAAGTATTTCTTTTAGCATGTTTTAGGAGTGATTCAACAAATTTTTAAAAGATATCTTTGACAGTAATAGCTCCAGCATACCAGGTGATTTTATTCCACCTTTATACACCATTTCTCTGCAGGACAATTTCTCTAGGGAATTGAAATCAAAATTATTAAGTTCGGGAAAACAGCGGGTGTCAGATTTGTATCATCCCTCTCTCTATTCATTAGCTAGCAAAATTGTCAGACAGCTAAATATACCCTTAGAAAGTCAGCCTTCATTCACATCATAACATGGATTTAAGTCTTGGAGACATGAATTCTAGTTTGTTGAAGAAGTGGAATTTCAGAGTTAAAAAACTACTGAATAGTACCTAGCTGGAGGTTAAAATACCTTTTCTTGCAGAAAGTATTGACCTGAGTTTCCCCAGGCATTCAGGTGATAAATATTGAACACTTTCTGAACTCTTCTCCTCATCAGCTGGAATGGAAGCAACCCTCTGAATGCTGCCCAGGACCAGGAGGCTTAGAGGAGGCAGCCAAGGGTCAGCTACCACTTCATCTAATTGGAACTAATCTGCATGTGGCTCAGCATGGCCTGAAGCCAGGAGCAGGTTTAACTACACAGATGGATGAGTTCCTCCTGCCTGTTCAGATCTTCATTTCCCCACCCCCTCAGCATTCATTACAGGCCATGATTTGCACTTTTGTCTAATGGATTTTCATGGGTCTAGGAAACTGTATGTTCAGGAGACTGCATATCCATTAATACCCTCTCTACTTTTAATTGCAATACAGCAGAAGGCAAAAGGACATGGATAAAATATGTCAGGACTATACAGATTCAACATGGGTCTACTTAGACATGACTTTTAAAGAACTATCAGCCTGCTGAATGATTACAGCAAAAACTAGAAGATGATTCCCCCCACCAAGGAAAGAAATTGCACATAGAAACTGGATTATAACAGCATAAAGACGATGTAAACATGAACTAAAAAGAGTAATTATACAAGTACTTCATACCAGTTTTCATCCTGAACACTTCTCAAGTGCTGTTTGCCTATTCAGATGAGAAAACTAAAAGACTAAGATTTAATATTCTTAGTGCATGACCTAGTTTCCAGTCCAGTGCCCAATCTACTACAATATTTTGTCTCTCTTGATGAAGCAGAGCTCACTAATTAAGGGGGGGGAAATGTGTGTACTTACACGCATTACATAGTTCAGAAGTAAGACAAAGAAAGCTTTTAAATATTTGTCAAGTGTACCTCAAAGCAAACCAGAAAGGGTGTCTATCAGCCACACCCCCATTTAAACTGCTGGTGGTACATCATGACAACTATGTGATGCTTTCCTACATTCACCTATTCTTCTTGCCAATGTTTCATACACTATGCCTTACTGAAGAATAGTTAGAGGACTTGGTAACTATAAAACCAAAAGAAAGTTACTTCTTGCCATGAATGACACAAATTTTAAGAAATTTAGGAAATAATGTTGGTTTGAAAAATGAGTGTCTTTATCCTATGGAAATATTTCTTTTCCCAAGAATTACAACTCTAAAGAAAGCACTCACTTTTTTATTTCCGACTTGGAGTTTATCCCTGTACTCCAAGAAACACAAGAGCTCAGTACCACAAACAGCCTGTCAGGAGCTCAGAAGCTCCAGTTTCATGCAGACTCCTGACCTGGAACACTTTTATGGCAAACACAACAGCAGTGGCTACAAGACAGAGCCACACTGGTTATCCTTCCCCTGGTAAGATGCAATGTGAGATGCTCTACTTTTTCTGAGCTTAGATAAAGTTTTCCTTTCAAGCAGCTACTGAGGATAAGTGCAAACCCTCTTGGTACTGCAGTACGCAGTAAGATATCTTTCCTGATACCCCTTTACACACACTCAACCAGATTTATTTATGTATCCCCAGCTACAATAGATGAATTTAGTTCAGCCACTGCATTGTGCTAATTGTAAGAATTTGCATGCTCTATAGGAATTAAAAAACATAACTCAGAATTAGCAAGCTATTTTTTTTACCTGACCCTCGACTAACCTAAAAAAACAGGCAGAAGCCAAATCCTCTGTTACTTGAACAAGAGCAATGCTTTATCCAGACTTCATTTACAGAAAGCAATGCAGTTGGTAAGCCTCAACCTCAGAGAATCCATCATGAACTCTCGTCTTAACAAACAGCAACAACGCAAAAAACAGACAAAGCACACTGATTTTATGCTCTCCCAAGACTATAGTAAGTCATAAATTTGCATCACTGAATTTCAAAACACTCCTGGGACAGAGGCAACTTGAAACACATAGAGATGATGTCTTGGAACTGAAAACACAACCATCCCACATGAGTTCCAGACAAAAGCAAGGGAAGAATTTCAGAGAAATCTTTGGAATTAGCATGTCAAGCAGTCACCTAAAACATATGATCTGAAGAAGACTGAAAAGACTGGACAGAAAAAAGAAAAAACTGCTGCAAGACTGCACTCCTGCAGAAGGTCCAAGAGCCTGAATCCCAATCCCCTGAAAGAAGGCTCTTCATTCTTCCCCAGCCCTTTCTCCTAGGGCATGACTTTTAAAACTGACATACCTGGGCAAAACCAAAGCCACCTAAGGCAAACCGAAGGGCCTTAGGGAATGACTCCAATAACTGCTAGAGCACAAAATCTAAACTTGGAAATTAATTTTCACCATTTTTTTCCATTTTCCTGTAAATAACAGCAGACAAACTTACCTTTCAATAGTAGACATTCAAGTCAAATCAAACCAACACTAAGTGCTTTGGAAAACTCAGTTATTCATTTTACTTGGACAATATTATATTCTTCTATTCTAACTTTTATCTGTAACTACTGAAATCTTTTTTTACTATTTAAGTAAAGAGGCTTTACTGCCTCTTGCGCAAATACATCCCACACACATAAATCTGCTTTGTAAAGTCAGGTATCTGGAGGATGAAATCCAGTAAGTCAGCTAGACACCAGTACTGCAAATGTTATAGCATGTTTCATAATCACCACTATGCACTCCCTTCCAGGACAAATTTAAGGCAAAGATTTTTTTTTTTTTTCTTCATCATTAAAAAAAGCCAGAATTATTTTTGCCTTTGTGGAAAAAAAAGAACTACGTATTTCAAAATAATTCTTGTTCTTCTCATGCAGAGCAGTACTATCTAAACTCCATGCCAAAAGAAAACTCAAAAGGGTATCATTCAAAAGGGACAAGAGGAAGGAAACAAAACTGATGTCCAATCTGAACTGGATACCAAAATTATTTCATACCTCAGAGCACCTACTCTGTTTCAAAGACAAACACAATCCATTAGTAAAACAGATGAATCTAAAATACTAACAGAAGACTCAAGACTGCATCTATTTAAGCAAAGTTATGTCGAACTAAAGGTGTTTTCAATTTTTCAAATCACTTCAAATAAGAGGGATAAGAAGAAGCAGAACAGTGATATAGTTTTAATATTAGATTTTTTTTGGAGGGATTTTTTTTTTTTTTAAGCCAGAAGTGGGTAACAGCGGCTACTCAAATAATAAAGTAAAAACCTAAGCATAGACATGCAATGATAAAATTAATGGTTGCTCCATGCCTCATTTATATTTTAGGACTGACGGATGTTCTTTCTGAGCTCCCACACCAGACAACTACATCTTGACATATTTCCACATCTTTGGCTGAAAGTCAGAAATACTCAGATCATAAGAGCTTTTTTTTCTTCACTGCTATGTTATGTGCTCTTTACGTACATAAAAAGTGCTTACTCTGCACTTCCTCTATATTGTAAACAAACGCAGGTCTTGCTCAGAGTATTGTGTTTCACACAGGAATAGGCACTAACAGTAAATTACAAACTAGTAAATTTACTAACCAAGTAAATTACAAACACAGATTTTAGCAGAAAGTACACAGTGCCTTGCAAGAAGTGCCTCGAGGGTGCCCTGTGACCTCCTTCTTCTAAGGCAGGATTTTTGCTTCCAGAATTATGCAACAGATTACATTAGCAAAGCTTAAGTCCAAAACATGCTTCCTTATGCATGCAATGCGGGGGTTATTTTTCATTAACTCCTAAAATAAACTATACCAAGGAATATGCATAAGTAATTCTCAGACAAAATTAGAGACCTGTTTTTAATAGAAACAAATGTAGCTTTCTCCACAGCATTTCTTGTCACTGAAATCATCCAAAGATTTGGACTATTAAGGTCATCTTAATTAAACATAAAATGAGATACTATAATATTCATCACTTTAAATAAATTCGTCAGACTAGCCAAAACTGCTTACCTTGCAAACTATGAATATTTCAACATTTCTTTCTACGCTAGGTACTAGGAAACAAGCTTTGGAAATCTGTGGAGGCTAAAGGAGCTCAAACTCTCCAAGTGACAATGGGTTGTTTTTTGGGGTATTTTTAAGGATTAATGAACCAGGATTTATGCATGGTTAATTTCATGGCAGTTTTGCAGCAGCTTCCCCTCTTGAACTCTCCTACCATTCATTTACTCTCAGCTTACACTACTAAAACTGGTATTAGGATCAGGTTCTTGGGTCTTTCCCTAATACCTCCTACACAAATCTATCATCCTCATAAACGCCACGTGCTTATTTGTGAGTATGGTCCAACCCTTAGGTTTCCTGTGTCTGGGAGATCCTGTCAGTGCCAGCTCTTGGAGCTATCTGTAATGTGTGTCACACTGACAGTCTGTTGTGGAAACCTTAAAATTCCTACTATCGTGCTGTACATCACAAAATCAAGAAAATTAGTCATAATGATAACCCAACACATAATTACACAGCAATTTTCTTATTTCTCTGGAAGCATATAATTTCATTCTAGGGAAAAAAAAAGAAGAATTTCTAAAATGAAAAATCCATGGAGATTCAGTATCAATATGCCTGACAGCAATCATTTTTCAATATTTAATTGAAAATTATTGAAATATAAGATATAAATTTGCTACTGAGGGAAGAAAGGATAAGCTAAAGCAAAGAGTGACTGACATAGCAGCTCAATCTATGCAGGCTGTATAGGGTAAACAGTAATAAAAATTATTCCATTTATATTGAGAATTTTTTAAGCACCTATTGGATGGCCTCCCCTGTCTTCCTTGACTTCACCCATGATTTTGATTTTTTAAATTTTTTTAAGATGAACAGACATACAAGACAATCAATCAACAGAGAACTTGCACAGCTGCAATTTCAGAACCACAAGTCACTTCACAGGCTTTGAGAATAGGACACCAATAATAAATAACACTTCTTAATGTATCAGTTGCGTAAGGTAGATTTCCCATGACTGCAAGCCCTTCTAGAAAGCAGTGCTGGAAACTGTGTATGATACTTTTCTCCCTGAATAGTATGGCAGAACATTCTAGTGTTCTATAGTGTTCTCTTTATTCTAAGACAAATTCATCCTCTGCCTCTGAATAGAAACCAACAGCATCTTAATTTAAATATCTGAATTCCTATGTCAGGTAAGACACTTGGAAGCACTAAAGCCTTTCCCCAGTCTCCTGCAATTTCATGCATGGTCTTGCTACTTCTACCAGTCCATGGGGAAGTTTGTTCCAAGTCCCACCTATCCTAGCTTTTAGGTACATGATTGCTGCGTCATGTTTGCCTGCAGTTTCCTATACAAAATTTTGGCTCCCATATATTACAAATTGGTAATCCTACCCACATTCTATTGCCTTTTTCCTATACCAGATTTAGTTCTTTGGTGTTATGTTAAACCAGACAATAGAAATCTCTGTAAAATTATTCCCAGCCATGGGCAAGGCCTGGTCTAGGCAGAAAGTACAGAGAAAGCATCTCCATGAATGACAAGAACATTCAAACAAAGTTTAACTAATGGCCTACTACTGACAAACTTTATTATTGCATAACCAATCTCATTAGACAGGCACACAAACCAATAGTGTTATTTCTGTTCTTTTCTGCCCTTTCCCTGCTTGTCTTCCAGCCATGATGTGCCACAGAGCACACAGGCAACCTCCAAACATTTGCCCCAGCCAGGGGAGCACAAATGACACCTTACAAGAGCTCTTCAGATTTGCAGGGAGGACAAAACACTTGCTACTGCGACTGAAACCCCAGGATCGTGTCCTCCACTAAATGATGCTTTTGAAGCTTCTTTGAAACAGCTGTTCCACTAAAAACTCTCAACTATAAACTCAAAAAACTTAATGAAGGACCTAACTGAAGGGTATCAGTACTCTCACATCCAGAGCCTGGAGCAAGGAGACCTTTGGCATGAAACTCCACATCAACCCCTTCAGGCATGGGCAACAGCAGCCAGAAGCAAGTCATGAATTAAATACACAGCCTACATGAGCAGGCAAAGAAAGAAAGCATGACAAAGCAAAGATGGCACATTTTAACATCTAGTTATTGGTTAATAAGAAACACTGCTGTCACACACATTTCTCTTCCTCCCCCCATCTACAAGGCAAGCAGGGCTGGGGCAAGAGAACCTTGTGCCTCCTACAGCTGCAACTGGTATTTTTTTCAGCAACAGCTCAATAGAAGAAAATGGTACAGCAGAATTGGATGCATAAAGTGCAGAATGCAGAGTTAAGAACTTCTGCACTTCAAGATACCCTCTGTACTTTATTCTACCTAGGCAGAAGTAAAATTTCTCAGTGAACTCTACTCCTATTTATTGTCAGCATCCACAAGTAAGATAAAAAAAACAACACCCAAGTACTCTGGCCAGCATCTCTATAAAACCTACTGTTGAAAAGCACATTTAAACCAATTTAAATACAGAGATCCTGCTTAAAAGGTGCTCTGTGCCAGGATTAACATTTCTATTCAAACAGCATTTATAACCAATGGCCATAGGATTCCTCAATCAAAAGTAAAAAGGTCAATTTTCTATTCAGCTACTCAAGTTCACAAGAAAATTACACAACTGAAAAGTGGTTTTAATGTCTGAAGCAGCTTTGCAGTGAAACAGTTCTAGGTTCCAGCTTCCTGTGACAACTTATTCAGTTGCTACTACTGCTATTTAGCTTACTGCATAACTTCTTCATTTTATTTGCTTTTAATTCAAGTCACAGAACTTTGTTCCCAACTTGCTGTCTCAGCACTCTGTTTCATAACTGCAAGCAAAGAACTGGAGGCCAACAGAAAGAAAAGAACATAACACCAACCACAACAACTTACCTACTAGGTCAGGAGCAAAGTATTTTGGAGGAAATGAACACTCTGTGCTTTTTCCAATACTTTTTCCTTATTAACAGTGTGCAGGACAACCTGCCTTAAAATAAGAAAAGTGGAAAAAAAAGTACATAATTGCTTTTTAAAGCCCCTCCACATATACTGTATATAAAAGCAGTCATACAAAAGGCATCCTTCATTACTACTCCTTCCTCACACCTCAACAAGGTGTTTACAGGAAGGAAAAATACACTGCCAGTATGACAACCTCCTCGTCTAGCCCTGTGGTACCCACCAGTGAGACACTGTCGAGCTCACACTGTTGCCCAAACTCAAGCAAACAAGGTGACTGCAGTTCTGCCAGTCTGCAACTTATGATCCTGACTGTTAAAGAACAAACAGCTCTTGTATGAGCCAACCTGACACTTGAAGAGCCTCCTGGTTTATGTTGCTGCTCCACACAACGGCAACTAGTGTTGAAGATCCTGGTAAGAGATGAAAAACTTAATGCTTGTCAAGCACATGGGCAATATTGATTGAAGTTCACTCTTTGTGCTAGCACAACCACTATACCATGTACTCTCGTCAAAGACCTAAAAAAATCACATGGCTAACCCTATCAAGATCAGAATTGCTCTGCTATGTGATCTGGCAGGGAAAAGAAGAACGACTATTATTAAAAACTTCAAAGTTTTAAAGGGCAAAAAGCTAAAGGTAGTAGAGACAGTAAGAGTGATCAGCAATTATACTAAAAATAATTCTTCAGATTACACCTTCACTTTCATATGGAGCTGACAATCTAAAAAACTCTCATACCTACTACCACTTAAAATTAAAGAATCCACTGCAATATGAAGTAACTTCCAGAAATTCTATCTTACAAATTAATTATGAATTATAGATAATTCTAATATGAAATTTAAAGAAGTATTTTCCTCCTCCATCCCCCACAATAGCTTTCTTCCAGAACAGCTATCTACAGGTAAGGCAAAGGCAACATTCATTGAGCATTGACCACTCCATAGGACCCATCCAAAGCACACACAAGCTTAAGATGTGAAAATACAAACATTATCAACAGAAGGAAAAATAGTCTTCCATTGCTTGGTATTTGATAAAAGAATAGATTTATTTTAAGAGAGTTCTTGAATGCTTCTCTGTTTTACCAGACAGAGAAAATCCTCCTGGAATACTTCTGATTTTTTACTGAGGTTTGGGTTTTCCGAGACCTGTTGCAGGGTTGCCCACTAATGTCAAAGTCATGAAACCTTTTTTATATGTCACCCAATAAACCAAATCATGGGTTTATACTTTCTCAAAATCAAATTTGCTTTCAGAAAGGCAACTAGCTGTGTGCAGCTAGAACAAATTCTATCTGTATTTCACAAGCATTCTCATCCCACTATCTGAAATGTAGAACAAAATGGGAAGTCCATGAGTCTCTCTCTAAGAAGTTCACAACTGATTTGTAGTAAAAAAAGTATACTGTTTACACATATGTAAACTGATAGGCTAGACATATGTTCATATCTTAATGACCTTCTAATCACTTGCTCATTCCCTCAGCCTGGAATTGATTATTCACCAGAGGCACCTTCACTCCTCTGCCTCTCCTGAGGGCTCCAGTTGAGCCACTGTTGAAATAAGACACTGGGATGAATGGACCTTTGCTCTGTTCCAGTATGGTCCTTCTATAGTAAATCCCATAATAAGTCAATGCACTGATAATCAACTCCAGCCAACAACTAATGCCACTTAGTGAGAACCTGCTAAGGTTCAGGGGCATCACATCTGGGAGATGTAGGGGTAAAACACCAATGCAATTGCAGGTGGGACAGACTCTGAGTGCTCCCAGATATTCAGCAGCCCTAGCAGACAGTCTGTTCTGAAATCTACAGGGCTTTAGTGCAACTTGAATAAACAGAAAGAAAAAAAAAAAGGGGCCAAGAGTTTACAAGTACATTATATTCAGCAATGAGGACAGCAGTCACTCAGTAGAGGAGTTAAAGTTAGGCATCTGAGGAGGAGAAAGAGCCCTCTAGCACTTAGATTCAATAGAGTCACTTATTTACTGCTCACAGAATTGCTCTGCAAGGATACAAAAGCAGCCTGGAACCAAAGCATTTCTCCAACGGCAAAGTTTCTCAATCAGGGAGGAGTTCACACTTGGCAACTAATACAAGCTATTGGGAAAGTTTTCTATTGAAACGCATGTTTCTCTATCTTCACACCAAGATTCTGAAAATAAGCAGCTTATGATAAAATGTGATTTGCTTAAATATTAAAAGGTAAAAAATTAAAGATGAAACTGTAGTTAAACTGCTTGCGTGCTTTAAAATTGTAAACTTGTCCACTGAATAAAGTGTAAATGAGATTTACAGTAGGGAAAGAGCAAATTACTTCCACACTTCTGTAGCTCATCAGCTTAAAGAGCCTACAACTCCCAGCCAAATCTATTTCAGTGAAAAGAAGTGAAACTGTGTTTGTTTTCCTTGTAATCGCTATTTACAATGTATTTGGTTGCCTGAGGGAAAAAGACAATTACCACAAAGGTTCTAAGTACACTTTTAAACACTAACAGCCTCAAATTTCAGACAATTAACTGAATTACAATTATTGTCCATAGACTTGGACACACACCCTCAAGTAATTAAATTCAGTCTGTTACAATCCACTGTTTGTCATGATTTTTGATGTATCACTGCTACTGAGATGGCACAAGCCACTCAGGGACTCAAAATGCTTTAGCGGGGGTGGGAAGGGAAGGGTGGGGGAGCAAATCACCAAACCACCAAACATTTTAATTGATCTTGCTCCCACTGAAAGTTAGACATGTTTGTGAATTACTAACATAGTCAAACAAAGGATTTAAGAGTGATATTGCCTAGGGAGTCAATTTTGCCATCCAAGCAGAAGTAGAGGCCAAGCAGAAAATAAGAAATTTGGGTGTTCATCCCGGCATTCAAACAGCCTTTTCTCTCAAAAGCCAGGAAGGGTAAGTATAAAAACCAATGGACAAGTGTACAGAAATCCAGTTTTATTGTTGAATGAGTGAGGCAATGAAATAGAGTACCTAAATGGAGATACAGTTTTGGGGCTGGGTTTTCTGTTTTGGTTGGCTTTTTTTTTTCCTTTTTAAGTCTAACACTTATTTATTCTTGCATCTGTTTTTAAAGACGTTCAAGTATAAATGGTTCCATGTAAAATTTTCAACTTTTCAAGTTTCCACATACTGAAGCACAATTCAGTTTTACCTGCTTGCCAGGGTATCTGTCTTAAGAGACCCTGAAAACATCAATTGCCTTCTTTTTCTACAAGTCACCGCTAGATACCACTATTTAGTACTTACACTTTTGTGTATACAGATAGATACCACTACTTAGTACTTACTCTACTTTTGCCACATAAATGCAAATAGGCCTCTTAAAACTGGCACCGAATCCTAAAGAAAGTGCTGATCCTGAGAAACTGCAATTCCTTGACAGGGTCAAGACAGCAGAAAGTTCTGGCGTCCTGCAAGACTGAAAGAAATCCCTGTACTTTAGAATCATTAAAGGAGATATCTTCTCTACCTTAAATTGAATTGTTAAACAACCCGATGCTTGTTTAACAGCCTTGACAATAGAAAGTGAACAGGGAGCTTCCACATGTGCAGGCAGGTCACAAGCTATCAAACTGGCAACGATGGGGGCAGTCCTCAACATATTTGAATTTAGTGCACCTGTACAGAATCAAATATGTACATATTAGGGTGTGGACATACATACATACATACATATATTAGGGTGTAGTACATCTACACCCACAAAAACATCACCTGTCTCAGTCAGAAAACAGGATTACCTATCCTTTTACCAGACCAGGACCAGATTTTACTCACAGGCACAAAGACCAGACTTTTCAGCTGAGCATTTCTAACATCAAATTCTGTTCACTTGTGTGAATATGGCTGGTAACGAACAACTATCTTTTCCTGCTTCTCTGCTTTACAGTACACATGTGCTATACCACACCTGAGAGCGTATGAAAGAATAAAGCCTGACCCAGGAAGAGAATGGTGCTAACCCATCAAGCTTGCCAGTTTGATATTCACACAGGCCATTCACTTAAGAGCTGGACTTGATAATCCTTGTGGGCCTGTTCCAACTCAGAAGAGTAACTCTTGTCTCCTGGAATTTAAAGTCAAGCAAAACCCTTCCTCTTTAGCACCTCATCTCTGACGAGCCATCCTTACTGTATGCTGTTTAGAGGCAAGATGTACGGTGTGGAAGGGGAAAACCATTGCAATGAGCCTGCCACTGACTGCCCTTCAGTCAATGCACTTTAGAACAGGCCCCTTTTTATTTCTTTAAACAAGGTGAGTTTTCTGTTGCATTGGCCTTCTGGTTATGCTGAATCAGAATTTTTCCATTAATATTACAGCTGCTTAAACACAAACCCAAGCAAAACAGCCTCTCCTTGGTTTCTTCTTGGGCGTTTTATATTTTGGTAAATTTTCCTTTAACCTTACCTCAGGAGACCTTCTCAGGCCTACACACAGACTTAAGACAGCCTCTAAGGAAACTTTGTAGTCAAGCACCAAGACTAATAAAAGCACTATTCATCTAACTAATACATGGAGCTTTTAGCGATGAGTCAACCTGTCCAGTAAAACTAGAGACACAGTTTTTGTCAACTTATCCAACTCGGCAATAAGCAAAGTGACTGTATATGCATTCTAATGTAATGCAGAACAAATCAGAGCACCATTCCAGTTAAGATGCAAGGTGAAATTTAGAGGTAAGAGTCTGACCAAGGCTCCATGCGCTAGGTGTGGTTTATTATCTACCTTTAACCATTTTTCATTTTGGCAGAAGATTCAGGGCTTGTCACACCAATTTAATTATTTTACTATTTGAACTTTGCATCTTCATCAAAGCAGTTGCTCCAACACCTCTCTATTCAGCTTTATATTTCCCAGATTAGTTTTAAACGTCTAGGAAGTTTGATCAAGCTGAATTACCATTCTTAAGCAAACTGGTGATGCATCCAAAAGGTTTTGCTGTCTACGGCATCTCCCAGAAAAGCTGGCTGCATTCGCTGATGCAGAGCGGGGAGGAAACTGCAGTCGCATTTTAGAGCTCCAAGAGGAATAATGGTGATAAAGACATTTTCCACCTAGCCAGGGGAAAAAACGCAGGACAGCACCAATAGCCGAGGAAACGAGGTGGGGTATCCGTAGAAAAGCGGATTAGAAAAGAAGGAGGGTACCAGGAAAAGAGAAGCACGACAGCAGGAACTCGCATCACAGCGGCGTAACTTTCAGCAGCATCCTCCTCCCCGTAGCTGCTACTGCAGCTCCTCTCCCCCGGGGGGTACCGGGGGATGGCTCCGCGGCCCGGGCGCTGGCCGCCCCCCGCCGCCCGAAGGAAGAGGAAGCGGCGCCGGGCCCGCAGGAAGTGCGGCTGCCCCGCGCCCGCCGCCCCCGGCCCGGCGGCCGCTGGGCCGTGACAGGTGGCGGCGGCGAGAGCGGCCCGGCGGCCCCGGCTCCGCGGGCAGCTCCCGGTGGGACCGTCCGTCACCCGCGGGGGCCGCGGCGAGGGCTCGGGCAGCCGCGCTCCTCTCCCAGCGGCGCACCTCCCCTGCCCGCCCCTACCTTGTTGAGGTGGGGGTCGCGGAGCACCTCGTAGCCCCTCTTCATGGTGAGCTGCAGCGGCCGGGCGGCGTCCCGCCTCCTCTGGTCTCCCTTCCCTGCCTGCATGGTGCGGCGCGGCGGGGCGGACTGCCGTCAGGTCGCTGCGGGAGCGAGGCAAAGTGGCGGTTGCTCCTCCTGCCGAGGTGACCGCCCGGCGGGGTGGGATGATCCTACCGGGAGAGAGGGAGGGGGCAGAGCCGCGGCGAGGCGCCGCCGCCGCGGGAGGGGGGGGTCACCGGGGCGCCGCTGAGTCACCGGCGGCTCCGCGCACGGCCGGGCGGCCGCCCAGGTGCGAGGGGCGGCGGGGGCGCGGAGCCGCAGCCCTGCCCTGCCTGCTGGCGCGGCGCAGAAGCCGCCCGGAGAATCGGGCCGGTCGGGGATCACCTGCTGCCGAGGGGGGCTCGCAGGCGCGGCTCTGCTCGTCGCGCTGGGTTTGGCACGGGGGCTGCCGAGCGCCGCGCCCGGAGCCCATCGGCCGAGACCCCGCGGCCCGGCTGAGCCCCCTGGCACGGCCGCAGGCAGGAGCCGGGCGTCTGCGCTTGAGTCGCGTTCAAGTTTGGCTTTCCTTCTGCTATTTAAATGGCCGTGAAACCCAATCTTGCCCGAAGGGGACGGACTGCATAGCTTCGTACAGTCAGGAGCACATGTTTGGTGTGGGTTGGCTTCAGCTGGTGGGGGTTATGCCTGCTCAGGATGGAGAGCACTGGGGCAGAGTGGGTGTTCAGCTGGTTTGTAACACTAGCCCTGACGTTTGTCTGCAATACGTTCTGAAATTCTTTGCATACAACCCATTGTGTATTGTATGACTGTGGCTTTATGGCTCTAAATTCATGTATGTAAGCAAAAATAATTTCCATCTGGATGATGTAGTCCTGCTGGAGAATTTACACAGCTTTAAGTGTGTGACTACAGGATTAATTTAGAAGGGTTTGGTTTCTGTTGTCAAGCAGCAATGAACAGATAGAGATTTTGCAGCTCTTTTAAACTTGCCTCTTCACATTTAATCAGTAGGCCTTGTAGCCAAACTGCTACCTACTCTTTCATTAAAAAAAAAAAAAAAAAAGAGACTTCCACAGAATCTGGCCTTTACCAAATATACCAAGTAGTTCTGAAAAGTTTATTTGCAGTTAACTAACAATGGAAAGTTGGAAGCCTACCAAGTCTCTATTTCTGGAAACTTGACTTTGCAAGTCAGCAGAAAATTCAGTAAATAGATTTCTCCCATGCTCCACCATCTTAGTATTATGGAAAGCAGTAAACTAAAATTAAAACTTTCTTCAAAACTTTAAACCTGGAGTCTTTCTGGTCAATTATCCAGCTTCCCTTGGGTTTCTCTGGGTAGCTAAATACCTTCCTCCCCACCCAAGTCCTGAATATTACCTTTAGTAGGTATCAGAGGTATGGGGTTTTGTTTCACCTTTTTCTTAGTTATAAAAGTGAAAAGCAACACAGAAACATCCTTTCTCCTTTCTTTGTAGTGTACGCTGAAACCATTCTGATGGAATGCTGACCTAGTGCAATATTTTGTCTGAGAGTGATGTGTACTGATGTAATTTTTATCTTCATGTTGCAACACTTTATAAAACAAACTCTCTTTGATTTATGTGAAAAGTCACTGCAATCATTGTGACTACCTGCTCAGAGGTCCGAATCCTCCTAAGCACTTGTCCTGACTCACTTTGCCCAAGTTATAAAAGGTATGTAATGAAACAGCTAATCAAAGTCAAATCCATTGGGTTATATATATATGTAATCAGGATTCAGAAGCCATCTACTACTGTGTCTTAAGTGTGAACTTAGTCCTCCCTATCTTCCTAAAATTACAGTTTATTTCCATTTGTTATGTTCAAACACTAATAAAAACTAAATCATAACTATCTTTTGAGATAAATGAGTTGTAAGAATGGCAACAGATCTTTTCAGCTCAAAAGGAAGACCGAAGAAGCAAGAAAAAATGGTGTCACCTGTCACCTATAGAAACCTTCCCCTTGAGACCTGGAACATTCTACCATTTAATGAGATTAGTAGGTATTTATTTGTCCAAGTCTGCTGTTAGTGATTACTTTTCTTCTAGACTTTACACCTTCCTTCAAATTCAGTTGTGCATTTGTTTTGCCTTCACAGAGTGTCTTTGATCAAGAGAAATTTTAGAAATTTAGTGGCTTTTCTAGGACCTCAGAATATTCAAACCATAAAAATCATTCAGTAGCCCAGAGGAGTAATGCTCAGCAGTTACATCTGCAGTCAAAGGTAATTTTTCCAAAAGAGGACTGCATTGCATAATAATTGCATAATACAATCCTATTTATAGGACTATAAATAAAGCCTTTGTAAGTGACCAACTTATTTGTAATGGCTGTGTACACAATACAGATTTTTTGTAAATGTTGGCCCACATTCAGACCCTCATTGGGCACTGTACACTATTGGTGTGTTTCTGACAGAAAATACAGTGGTTTTGCTCTTCTGGCAGGCATTTAATTATTTTTCTCAAATGGTTTCTATATGGAGTGCTTTTAAAACTCTTACTTTTTATTTTTCATAAGTACTTATGGTTTCTTCGCACCTTCTGTATTGCTTTGTCTCTCTCAAATATCCTCAGATGTACTAAGGATATCTGAAAAGCTCCACTTGAAGCAGTTCTAGGAAAAAAAAAAAAAAATACTAGAAGGAAAATTAGTGGTGTGATTTAACCTTAGCCAGAAACTAAGTACTATGCAGCTGCTCACTCATTTCCTGAGATGGGGAGAACTCTAAAAAATGGTAAAATGTATGGGTAAAGGCCAGTTTGATAAACAAAATAAAGTAAAATACAATGTATTAGTAGTAATTGCAAGTGAGGTAACAAAGAGGAGTAAAACCCAAGAAAACCAAGTGATGCAGAAGACAATTGCTCACCACTTGACTAAACTCCAGCCCATCCCTGAGCAGCAATTGGCTCCTCATGGCCAAATCCCCTGATTTAATTTAATGAGCATGATGTTGCATGGTATGGAATATCCCTTTATGTCAGCTATGCTGGCTATGCTCCCTTCCAGCTTCTTTTGTGTCTCCTTGTTGACAGAGTATGAGGCAATGAAAAGTCCTTGACTGAAGGGTGAACACTATTGAGCAGCAGCTGAAACATCAGTGTTAGCAACATGATTCTCCTACTAAATCCAAAATGCAGCACTGTACCAGATATTAGGAAGAAAATTAACTCTATCTGAGCCAGAAACTTGACAACCCACTTTGGCAAGGCAGAAGTAAGGATGGATAAGTACAGGGGAAAATTTCTTTGTTGTATTTAATTAAGATTACTCACCGTGTTTAAATATTTAAGAATGAAACTTGGGAAATATCCTTGTGTTAGGTTTCTAACACAAGGATAATGTTGTGATCAGAAGATTTGAACTCCCTCAAACTATTTCTGAACCACTGTTGATTTTGGGAGCTGCATATCCTGCTGTGACGCTGGGGAGGGGTTAGCTTTTGGAGCTACCAGTTTGGAAGAAGAGAAAGGGAATTCCTATGTCCTGATGAAAACATCCAGTTAACTACTTTTAGGGTGGTACTTGTGTGTCGTGTCTGACTTACCCCACTAAGAGATCTGTAGTTGAACTATTATCAACTGATGGTGACAGTTGGGCGCTCACTATAGGGTCACGGTACTCCAGGTAAGACCTCATCAGCCCTGAACCAATGGAAAGCTTTACTTCATATGTTTGAGCCATGCCAATGCTCTCCATACTTGTCAGCACAATGTTTGCTTTTTTGCAATAGTGCAACACTGTTAAGTTCTGCTGTGCTTGTCATCTGGTGTAACCCTGGGTCCTTTCCTGGGGGGGTGGAGGCTGTGTGAGTTCATTGGAAGAGACTTTTAAGATCATTTGGTCCAGTTAACCCAGAACTGCCAAGTCCAACACTAAACCATGGCCCTAAGTGATATGCCTACACCACTTTTAAATACCTCCAGGGACAGTGACTAAATAAAAGATGGAGATGCTCTGTTAACTTTCCTTTTGCTGCTGGTGTATTTATAGAAACATTTGTTTCTATACATTTGTTTACTGAGTTACAACTTTTTATTGAGTTACAAATTTTTTTATTGGGTTGGCCATACCCAGTCAAATTTGGCAGGGACCCGAAGTTACTTTTTAAAAAAGATCAATTATTTCATGATCTACCAACAGAATTGAAACATTTTAAAAGTCTCTATAACATAAACATTTTATAGTAGTGGCAGCAATCCTGGCTTCTTGTAGGTAATTTGAAAATGTAGTTAAATTTTTCATCACTAAGAGATGTGTTTTTAGTTAGGCTGAAGGAGAAGCAAAAATTGAACTGTATGAGCAGTATGAGGTTATTGTTTAATAATGATGTTTTTATTAGCTAGAAGTGATTTTTATAACAGGTCAGTTTTGAAAAACATTTACTTCAGAGTAGACAATGTACTCCTGACGTTAAGAGCAGAATCTACTAGAAGGTTTGACGTGCCCAAGTGCCAGCACTGAGCACTGCCAGCCTGCCTGTCCCTGCCCACACTCCCAGGGCACCCACCCACCCACCCAGCCATGGCTCAATACCCCATATCAGCTCCCAGGGTCATCGGTCACTGGCCCAGCAGCACCGCAGCCTTGCCTGGGCCTGGCCATGGGCCTCGCTGTCCTGGACCCTGACCATCTGTGGGCTGGCTTTCCAGCCTGGCCTTCACAGCCTCGTCACTACAGAGTCACTCAGCGGTCACAAGGCTGTCCCTGACCCCGCTTCACGTCCTCAGCTCAGCCTCAGGCTGGCCTCAGCAGCGCAGCACACACGGACAGGGCTGCCCTCGGCTGCCCCAGCCTGCCCTCCCCCTCCTCCTTCAGTGGGGGTGGTGGGAAGAGCCATGGCTGGCAACTCCTTGCCTGCCTTGCTGGTCCAAACGGGGATCCCCCCGGCCCCAGCCCATGCCACACCCTGGCCAGGAGACCGGTATGGAGTAGGCAGAGCCAGGCTCTTCTCATGGATGAGGAGTGCAATGCTAAGAGGTGGCTGTAGCAAGGTGCACCCACACAACGTCCAGCTGGGCTTAAGCACAACATTTTCAAGCAGAAGGGTGGTGAGCACTTGAGCAGGCTGCCACGAGATGCTGAAGAATTTCACGCCTGGAACATTTCAAAGCTTGAAAAGGCCATGAACAATCTAGCTTTGAAGTTCAGTTTATTGACAACAGAAGGTTGGGCCAGATACGCTTTAGACATCCTTTCCAGCATAGACTGTTACATGATTCTGCAAGTAATACACTGCTGAGAGTGTCAAACTCTCTGATAATGCAGACACTTTTGCAGGAATTTCATTAGAGCCACAAAAGGCTGTTCCTCCTCATGAATTAATCAGCTTTCTTTGATCTTGCTCTTCAGTTTCTGACTCTCCTTCTATTAAGGCTTGTATCTGTTTGACCGGTGGGATTTTTACTCAGAACTTGCTTTATACCACTCACACTTTATCCCTTTCTGTTAAGGGTTTTATCCTACATGCATTCAATTTAGTTAAACTGTTGAACTTCAACAACTAGTGCTAAGTGTCCTAATACTCCACAATTTTGGAATCCATTACTGGATTCATAGAAGTACTAAAATTATTTCAGCATAACACGTACATAATATATATATAAATCAATAAGACAGTAAGAATTCCTGTTACAATTTGTTTTAGTCAACATTATATTGTCCAGGTGTCTCAGGAAAAAAGCTCTACTTGGCCCAGTACATGTTGTTGATGTTGAAGCACGGTGAGAACATGTCCACATATACATGGTACCTATTAGGAACTTCCAGCACTTCTCAAGCCAGATGTAAATTAGGAAGAGACATATACAAGTAGCTGCATGTCTACATAGCCAATCATGCTTCACAGTAGGCCTGGAGTAGAACGGCACTTTTAATTTTCCCACATCCCAGTGCTGACATTTTGACTGGTAGACCATGTCCTTGTTATGATAGGAAATCTAGCCCAAGGCAAATAAAATATGCATGCCACAGTGCAGCATGTTCTCAGAAGATATTCTGTCTGTATTTATGTTTCAAGAATATTAAATAATGCTCAAAATAAACATCCAACCCTTTTCCAGTGTTTGCCCAAATAGTGCAGTTTTCTAAGAATTTCTCTATTTCTACCAAAAGACCCCCAAAACTATAGAGGCCCAACTATTCATTTCTTGTCTTTTAATCTCATGAGAACAAAACTAATGTGAGGAGTAATAGATTTCCAAGGTGATTTTAAATGAATATTTTTGAATATACAGACACTCTGGAGTGACTCAAATGACCTCCATAAAGGCATTAAAACTCACATTCCTTCTTTTCAAGTTATTCAAAATCAAGCAAATCTTCTTTGAAATATCCTGTTAAAATTAATTTCCTGAATTGGCTGGGGATGAAGAATGTAAAATACTTCTTAATTCCAAAGCCTGCTTATCTGAAGGATAGGAAATCTTGATAGTGTTATCTTTTCATCACTAATGCAAATGCCTAAACATAATTTTAGAAATTTAGATGTGCACATTTATTTCCATCTCAAATATTTTGAAGGTGTTTTGTGGAAGAATGTTTCAGACTAGGAAAATTAAAAATTTTAAACTGCTTGGTTAATGGTCTCAGGACAATTTTTTCTTGGCCTCATTTTAGTTGCACTGAATTAGGAACTGAAGATTTTTGAATGCCAGAATTAAATAGCTATGACTTTATGGTATGATTTGTATCTTAATGCTGGGAGTTCACTCCATTGCTCGGAATAATAGGATTTAGAAAAAGGCCCAAACAGCACTTTTACTTAAATTGCTGTATCAGATCTATGTTCCAGCAATAAGAGTAGAAAGTCTGCAAGACTCCTTCCATTGTTTATAAAAAGAGAGTGAATTATTTTGGCTCTCCCAATTACAGACAAAATTTCAAACAACTTCAGCACCTTTATGCTAATTTTGGAATAATACTAGCAAGTGCACTTCCATTGTTTGCTTCCATGATTATGTCTGGCACAGGAATTTTAACAGTTTAACAATAGACAAAGTGTGCTCAGAAATTTTCCTCTTTTAACTACTTCATCTCCTCTACACAGGAGCCCATGAAGGGCTTTTTCTTCTCCACATACTAATTACCATAAATATTTTGGAAATTGTTCTGCAAGGTCTGTTTTGTTTTCCAAATCATTAGCAATGTTTAAAACAAACCTTCTGACAAAAATGTTGGCAGAAGCTCAAACACAAGTCCTAGCTCATCAGCAACCCTTCCTTATGCAAAGGGAAATGTGTGGGGTCCTTTACATGCAGTTCACTTGCCAAAGCATGTGAGGTTTAGTGCATGAGATTCCAGCTGTGCTTAGGGTTTTTATGTACAAATCATTTAGACAAGACTGATTAAAAGTTAAAATCAGTTGAATCATCAGGGAAGAAGGATGAGGCAGTACTTTTTTAGGTAGAGAATTGCCACACTGCTTTAATTGTAAAAACTAGGTTAAGGAGTCATGGCCATCAATGGTAATGATGCTTGGTTTGCAATTACTTGCAAAAGGCCAAGACAGGTTAAGCATGAGTACAAAACACAAGGGCAAAAGAAGCAACGTGGAATGGCCTGGGCTGGAAGGGACCTTAAAGATCATCTGGTTTCAACCTTCTGCAATGGGCAGGGATGTCTCCCACTGGAATATGTTGCTCAAAATCTCATGCAACCTGATCTTGAACACTTCCAAGGGTGGGACCAGGATGATGCCCAGCTTCTCTGGGCAACGTGTTCCAGTGCCTCGCCGTCTTCATAGTGAATAACTTATTCCTAATATCTAATCTAAACCTGAAAGAGTTCAGTCTAAAACCATTCCCCCTTGTCCCATCACTACATGACCTTGTAAAAAGTCTCTCTCCATCTTCCTCGTAGGCCCCCTTTAGGTACTGGAAGGCTGATGTAAGGTCTTCCCAGGGCCTCCTCTTCTCCAGGCTGAACAATTTCAGCTCTCTTGGCCTGTCTTCATAGTGCAATTACCCTTCTGGTCTGCAAGTACACTTTTACAGCTCATGTTGAGCTTCTTGTTGACCAAACTCCCAAGACTTTCTTCCCAAGACTGCTCTCAATCCTTTCTCCACCCAGCCTGTATTTGTGCTTGGGATTGTCCTGGCCCAGGTGCAGGACCTTGCACCTGGCCTGGTTGAATTTCAGGACATTCACACAGGCCTGTCTCTCAAGATTGTCCAGGTCCGTCTGGATGACATCCCTTCCCATCAGCTTGTCTATCATATCACACAGCGTTGTGCCACTGGCAAACCTGCTGAGGGTGCACTCGATCCCACTGTTTATCATGCTACCAAGCTTAACACCTAAAAGAGAACACTGGAGTAAGGGCTCATTGTTCACACTTCACTAGAACATAAAGAAGAGTGTTTCTCTCCCACCACTTTTAAGATGATTCTCACCTCATGGTTGCTCAGGTAGTAGCAAACAATGTCCCATAAACTTATTCTCTGATAGATGTGTTCATGTTCTCAGTCAGAGTCTTTCTATACAGCTCTATAGAGGCCCTCAAAGGTATGGAGACTACAGCTTTAATAGTCTGCATACCATAAATTCTTAATATGAAGCAAACAAGCATCTAATAAAGATTTCTAGAGAGATAATAATAACTTCCCATACCAAAACCCCAAAAGGATTCCATATTTCTAAGACAATATTTTGAAGGTGAACTAACCTGGTAATTTTGAAGTTTGACAATATTTTCCAAATAGCATTATGTCCTTTTACAAATTTAAGATTATTTCTTCTGGCCTTAATTTGTAAAAATGTCCAATGTTATTTTCTGTTGCACAAAAGAAAAGAAATAACAGAGACTTTGTTTAACCAGCATTTTCTGGTTTCAAGTGGTCATGTACAAGATAATTCACCATTACTGTGGATTTGCAGTTACAGGGCAAGAATGACAGAGTTTCAGAAATAATGTGGCGTTGTTGCCTGTGCATAGCAATTAGTTGGTGGCCTAGTTCAGATGAGAGTTTCAGTGTCTTATAAATTGTCCAAAGAATAGCTGTCCTAGTTAATATAATTGACTGCAAGGGACAGTTGAAGAACACGGTTTATTTATTTGAGGAAATGTTATCCAAAAATTAAACAAATTTGGGCAATAAACAAGCTGTAGGGAGAAATATGAGTACATAAGAAATTTAGAAGTAGACCGATAACAATGTTACTGCACAGCATTAGATATCTTACCTGGCAAATAATCAGGCGTCTTCTTGCTTAAGTTTGTGAGCTGTTATATTGATTCCTACTTGTAAGAAGAGGCTTCTTGAAGAAAAACATTACTCAAAATGTGTGTAAGTGTTTACATACAGAAAATAAATAAATACATAAATTAATGTATCTTATTATTCTATCCCACCATTACTGCTTGTATTGTCCTCATAACTCTCCTAATGAATGCTTACACAATAGGTTTCCCTTATGGCTTTGCCCAAAACTTCTAAATCTCCATTTAAAAGGGAATATTACTGATTTTCAGCAAATCCCACCTCTATACAGCCCATGCAGTCTGTGCTGTGACATGCCTCAAAATGAAGGCACTACTGTGGGAAGTACAACAGCTACAATGACTCAGAGGCCTCTTTCCTAAGTGGTACTAAGTAAATCAAAGCAATCCATTGTGTATGTTTAATATTTGATTAAATTGATTGAGTATAAGCTGCCATTTTGTTACTTACTCATTTGCTATTGAAAGGACTTTTGAAACTGCATCTCACTCTGCTTCCCTCCTTGCAGCTGTATGCTTACAGTCAGACTTTCTTTTGTCAAGCTCCATTTGGCAAAGACAAGTTTCATGAGTCAGAAAAGACAAGACTTTCTCAAAACCTTGATATCATCTATCTTTTCTGTATGGAAAAGTTCTTCTATGAACTTGCCATGACTGTGAAAAAATGCTGCATGTGACATTATTTGTGGGAACTAAACTAATGGTATGTTACCCTTGCTCCCTGTGCAGTATGAGCTCCCTTTTCTCTGAAAGCCAGAGCTTGGTTTACTTCTGATGCCTGTATTCTGTGGCCAAACCAAAGAATTTCCATTACCCCAACAGTTTTAATGCTTGGTTGACCAACATTAACCAGGCCTGCAGGAGATGGATGCAATGTGCATGTGGCTGTACTGTGGAGCACTATGGCAATTTACCGATGCACTACTCCGCTGTATGAACCAACTTGTCATTGAAAAGCATAATGGTGATCCTACTGTATTGTGCTAATTCCATGTGTTAGGAGCACTAGTCTGCAGAGAGGCAGTTATGAATTTATTGTGGCTGTCCATGAAGTGGTTGTCATATTCAAGCCCTGTATGCTGCAGCCTCACTTGGTGCTTATTCCGCTGTAAATTTATCAGCAGGAATAGTTCATAGCAGCTTACTAGTTAATGCTCTAGCAGAAACTGAAAAAAATCTAATAGAAAACCAAACATTAAGGGTTTTGACAAATACCTTCAAACACATCTGCATGGAGGATGAGGAGGGACAACAGTCTGCTAGCAATGCAGACCTGTCCCAAAGCAAGTCCAGTCATTGTGGCACACTGAATGTGGGCTATGCTCCCAGAAATCACAGTGTGATGGAGGTGCCATTGGCATAAGGTTTAGTATCCATTTATCTTTGGTAATGCAGACTGCTGGTGGTGGATTTGGACATGAGGGGGAAAAAAGGATGTATGTGATACCATTAGCATATGTTAAAGAGAAATGTCAGTATTCTTTATGACATGAAATAGTGCTTCTCCATCATAAGGCAACAGATCTTGCCTCATTAAACAGCCACCTAAAGATGGTGGGCATTTTCCCCCTTTTGTTACTAGAAATTTTTTTATAAAAATTACTTGCCTCCAGTGCAAGGGTCCCCATTTTTTTCCATTGTGTGATGTAAATGCAGCATTAACTAATGAAATATAGGTGGTCTAGAAAGAGGTTTTGCAGAAGGCAGGAGCTAATTGTCCACACAGTGCTTCCATATAGGCGGTAACTGAGTAGGCAGCACCTTTCTGTTATCCTTGTAACAATAATTTCCTTATAATGAAGTTATACTACATACTTGCTTTTACTTCTCTGATCATATGTGCCTCAAAACCGAGCTAATTTGATTTCTTTCCTGCTAGAAATTATTTATTCCAACTGAGTCAGAATCCAGTGAGTGTTTTAGACCCCGAAGGAATTGTTTGTTCTAAGAATTAGGTACGTGGGATGTGCAGTGAGTCCAGACTCAGACCCTTGAACAGATTGTTCAGCTGAAAGGGGGAGGATAGCTTCCTTACATTACAAGATATTAATTTTAACTTCTCTTTCAAAGATAATTCAAATGGTATAACATGGTTTCTGTCAGGCCAGATGTTGGTTTGTTCAGTTTTAGCTATAAGGTCACACACTATGGTTGGGTCAGGAACAGAATCTGTGAGAAATGTAATCTCCCTCTCAGAAGAGCACCACTGTAATCACTGTGTCCTAACAAGCATGTCAGTGCCAAGTTGCACTGAGAGTATGTTCAATTACATGTAGCATTTGCACAACATTTAATCTACAAATTATTTTGTAAAGACCAAGTGGATAATCTTCATGGCACCTACCTGCAAACATGTAGTTGCACTTTATGTTCATTTTGTGAGACATTATGCTGAGTGTTGAGTACCCTGAATCTCCTTTGGTTTCCAGAATAAGCCTATAGCTTTTCTAGAACTGTGCCTTTAAATGATTAGGCAGCTTTCAAATACACATAGCTATTGTATATATAATGACATAGTCCCTTCCCCTCTGAGTTTTAAATCTGAGGTCCTTATCCAGCAAACATTTCTTTGCATATTATGTTTTTATACGTGTGAGAGGTTCACATTAAACTTCCACTGGGAAATATTTACAGAAAGACCACACCTGCTGAGCTTCAGCCTTTTGGCAAGTGCACTATAGAGGCCTCATGGGAATTCATGGAGAAGAAAGGTTGCCTGCATTTAAAAAGGGTGTGAACCCTCCAAGCTCTGAAGCTATGTGCAAGTTTATATTTAGATAACCTGAAAGCTCTGCCTATAAATTGTCAGGGAGAATTAATGGATAGTGCATGTGCTGTATATCAAACATTTGGTGTCTCAGTCACTGTTTTCATATGCACCAAAGTGCATGCGTGTTCATTACAGCTGTATACAATAAGAGAGCTGAAGTTTAAAAGACAAATTATTTGGATGTATTTGAGTGCAGAAACCAGTGACCCACTTTCTTTAATAGTTGGGAAGCACTTCTTGTGTTCCAGCAAGTATTTCTAAAGAGGTCTGTGAATCAAGCAGTCCTGAGACAGTTGGTCCTAGAATATAATACTGATGTTTAAAAGAAATAAAATGCAAGTTCTATCTCAGCCATGGCTTTGGTTTTTGATAGTTTTCCCTTGGCCACATTTTTTTCATGGACTCTACTGTAACGTATTTTGAGAAGCTATGTCACATTTTACAAAAGAAAAAACACTCTATATGAAGTATATATCCTTTATCTTGCCTATGTACTCCATGCTACAGCTATAAATCTCACATTTCTTCTTTCTTATGTATTTCTGATGAGAGACAGTATGAAGACATCAATGGCTTTGGAATGGTATGTATTATTTATTTATGCCCCAAAGTTGTTAGCATTTGTAAGCATAAGACTGAATGTTCTGCAGTTCTTGCCAGCCTTGCAGTAGCTCTGAGTCACCTTTCTCTTCTCACTCCAAGCTCCTTAGTAGTAGTTCTGTTATTTCATTTGGAGTTAAGGTACAACATGCCTCATAGTTTTAGCTCCTGAATCTTCTCCCTTACACCTAGAGATGGCACTCATATGAATAAGCCTTTAATGTAGTCTCTAAAAATATATTTGATATCCCAAAATACTTTCTCCCAAGTGGTGATCCAGATTCCTGGACACCATAGGTTTAATTCAAGATATATGAAAAGGCTCTGCATGAAGTAAAGACTTTAAATCTGCCTTTATATTTAGCTTCTTTTATTTTTTACACTGGTAACTGAACTAAGTGTTGTAACACCCTGCTCATTTCTAAAGAGCAGTGATCCTGCCTCCTGCAGAGGCTGCTCCACTACAAACTCCCTTCTGCTAGATGCTGAGTGCTCTGGCCCTCATTCATCCAAGTCTTTAGATACCGAGCTACCGGATTAAGATCAGTGCATAACACTTTTCAGGATATAGCTTTGTTCCAAAAAGATTGTTCATCGTTTACTCCTGTCAGAGGATGGGTCCTAAATAAAGGAAATAATCTGGTCTTTCTATTTTGTTTGTCTAGCAGAAGAGAGACTATTAACCTAGACAGGAGGACTTTCAAATCAGCTCAAATTACAATATTCCATCTGCTTTTCTCTATAATGATGTTAAGGTTATGATAAGCTGTATATTTCTGTGCAAAAGTTAAATTAATAGCAAAAATAAATTAATACCAAAAAATAATCTAACACATTATAACTTTGTTATTGTTTCATCAAGCAGTAACGAACTGGGAATTTGGCCAGTATATTAAAAATATACTTAATAAATCCTACATTATTCTTGTGGCTCCCTTCCACATCAGCATATTTTGTGATTTTGTGAATTAAGCACTTAGATGCACAGCAAAACAGTGGAAAAAATGATTCATTGGTACTAGCGTGCCTGTGCCAATTAAAAACAAACCTTTTCTTGGGAAGCAGGAAGGCAGTGCAACTTTGACTTAGGACTTACACAGTAATTTAGTCTGTGAACTGAGAGGAGAGTAGTCTCAAACATACTGAGCATATGAAAGGAAAAATTTTGGATCATCTAACTGGCACTCATATACACACACTGCATTTTAGTGTGAAAAAGGAGAATAAATTTTAAATGTGGAGTGGTGCCATCCCAAGTCACCCATTTCTGTATCTATAGCTGTTTGTGGAGGCAGCACAGTAAAGCAGAGCAGCAGCTCAGTTTAATAAAAATTAACTATTTTCTAATTGATTTTTGCTAACTGAAGCAATTATCTGCACTCTGTATGATGCACTCAGAGGTATATACCAGCATGTAGAAGTGATGCAAAAAATCTGGAGGGGTGGAATGCCAGCAGTAACTTCACTTGGTAGTGGCACTATATACTTGTCTCTGAGGTACCAGTGGAAACCTGCAAATTTGTTCTCAGTGTAAATGGAAAAGTATTAAAAAGACCCGTTCTAGGTAGGTAAAAGAGTTTGTAGTTGACTCTGGAAAGAACTTGACTTTCTGCCAGAGACTCTGCCTGTGGGCATGAGGAATATTGCAATTACTGGCTGTTCCATTTGTCAGCAAATACATTGTTGTAGAGAATGTTGTAAAGATATGTTTCTTCAGTCTCTAAAGAGGTTGCATGAGAAAAAACAGCCAAGCAAGAAGGGCTATAATGAAAACCAAAAGCACTCAAAAAGCATAGAAGTTATTAAGGCATAATGTGCTATGTTATGTATATAATTTTATTTCTTTGGAAGTGGCTTGCAGGTGTTTGCAAATACTATCTACTAAATATTCTACAGCAGTTGCACTTTTCCTCTTAACTAACTAATTTCATTCTTCAGTTTCAGTTTGCATGTGATTTCACATTTCCCAGGTGCTGGAGCAGAGATTCCCCTGGTGCAGATCATGGTGAGGCAGCTGCCCCTTAATGGAGGTCCACGGTGGAGCAAATATCCACTGTGGAGCAGAGGACCTCACCCTGGAGCATGGGGATGCCTGAAGGAGGCTGAGACCCTGTGAGAAGCCTGTGCTGGAGCAGGCTCCTGGCCTGCAGCCCATGGGGAGGATCCACGTTGGAGAAGTTCATGAAGGTCTGTCTCCTGTGGGAGGGACCCCATGCTGGAGCAGGGGAAGAGTGGGAGAAATCCTCCCGTGAGGAAGGACTGGCAGAAGCATATGAGGAACTGACCAAAACCACCATCTCCTTGTTCTATTGGAGGTAAGCAGGTGGAGAATTCACAAATATAGACAAGCCTGGCAAGATGTAGGGATGGAGGGAAGGTGGATTTTAGATTTGTTCTTACCTCTCATTATACTACTCTGATTTGATTGACAATAAATTAAATTAATTTCCCCAGGTTAAGCCTGTTTTGCCCATGACAGTAATTGCTGAGTGATCTCCCTTGTCCTCATCTTTACTTTTAGTTATATTTTCTCTCCAATGTCCAGGTAAGGAGGGGAGTGATAGAAAGACTTTTCTGGGCACATGGTGTCCAGCTAGGCTCAACCCATCTTTGTCAGTAAAAAGACATTTTGTAAGTCCAATCTTTGGACATGTGACAAGATGGCATTTGTAATGTTATCCAGATAATCTGTAGTGATTTAAAATCCTATTGTAGTTTCTGTATCACTAGTTTTATTATTTGATTAAAATCCAGCAGAGCATTAAGGATTAAATTTGTCTGAGGATGAATGATTTACAATTAGTTAGAAAAAATAAAGGTATTAAGGAACATGCCAGGTTAATTTATTTGACAAATGAGTGTAAAGCTACTTATACAAACATTTCAGAACAGAGCAGCACCTGGTGAGTAATAAATTTTGTAGAAGAAATGAAAAATGTAATTAGCTGAGAGCTGTAAAAACAGTGTCAGGAGGTGCAGCTAAGATCTATCTCACTAAGATTACAGGGGTTGACTTCCACTGCACCCCACAGTTGTGCTGGGTCCCTCCAGTAGGTGACAGTCTGTAGGCCAAGGAATCCACTGGTAGGGAAGATATGCTATACTTCGCAGTTAGGACATGGCAGTATCCAGCCTGGGATTTGTACAATTAAATTGTATTACAATACCTGTGAATGCCAAGCTTTTCGTATTTTCAATTTTAATGTCAGTAATACATTACTGCCAAAAGTAATGTTGACATCTTGCTTTCTAAAACACTACATGTTCTTAATTTATGTTGATGACATTTGTTATTTTGCAGTAGTGTAGGAAAAACCTAGTGGTGACTGATTTAAGCCACTCGTGGTCTGTTTGAATTTGGTTGTGATTTTGCTGCAGCAACAGAATCAACAGCATAATTTACAGCACTGCAAATGTAAAGAAACAAGCTGTTCCAAAAAGTCTAACTCTGCAGATTTATGTCCATGGGTATTGTTACCTTAGGTTGTTGCACTCAACTATTGTGAAGCATTCATATGTTCTATATCCATTACTCCACATTGATATTAACTGTGTTCCATATATTTTGACAGTCCTAAGCATTTCAGTTAAGCTTCTAAACTTTGAAGAAAAGGTGTTGCTAGGCTTCTGGGCACACTGAAGTGGGAAGACAAAGAGACAATAACCTCTACAGCCAATAATATTCAATCATTTCTAGCTTCCATTAAAGACAATGTACTTTTGTTTGTTCTTCTGTACTTGTACTTGTTCTTCTGTATTTGTACTTTACTTTGATTTCTTCAGCATAGAGGCTATTGCTCTTATATCTGTTTTTTTTAATAAATTTCTTCTTAGCAGGTGGGAAGGTCATGCAGATTATGGGAAAGGCAGAACAAATGGAAAGTGTATCAATGCTATAGCTGACATATAAACTGTTATTTTACTGCAGATACCACACAGGCTGTCTCTGCACTGCTGCTTGTCTCACTCAGTCTCTGTAGACACAGGGCCTCAATCCCTGCTTCTCTCTGTGGGCCTTGGGGATGGTATTTGTTATGACTCCCTAAAGAAGATTGCAATTCCCTTTGTAGTCATTGACTATAGTGGGAACTGCATTTCCCTCAAGGAGCAGAAACACCTCTTTTGTTTAAAGGGCAGTGCCCCGCTAAGAACACATCTAGGGAAAAGCCACATAACTTCCCCTGAGGAATGTACATTTTTCCCTAATCTTTGCTTCATAATTCTCATTACTAAGAAAGATAATGATAGAGGACTTCAGCTAAACCAAGGCTCGCCATCAAAAGCAGACATGAAGTTAGGAAGACCAGTCTGATTCCACCCTCCAACACTGAGTTTTTGTTTAAGCTTGCAAAATCTCCCCAATGTACCAGAAAAGGTCACAGGGTAGTTTCTGGCTTCTCCCAGAGCTATACCTCTCTGTCCCTGGGAGTGGTCAGGGGAAGTTTTGGAGTTAGCAATGTCCCGCTTGAGTCTTCTGAGTCCAGTCAGACCAGTCAGACCCAGTCAGACCTACAGGTTTGGGTGTTCCTAAAATGCAACTGTAGATACTTTTTTGAATGGTGGTAATATTCCCTGTCCACATAATATCCTAGTGGTCACAGTAGCAACCAAGTAATTTGGAACCTTTTGCTCACCTCCCTTCTCAGCCTAGTGTGGCTTGATGGTTTAATGGTCTTTCAAATCTTCCACATCTCACAAGAGAGGAGGTGCATTTGCATTAAAAGCCTGGAACAGATTTTGCTTCCATAAGTCTGTCCAGACCACTTTTGATTTATGTGAACTTTTAGAATCCACAACATTTAGGGAAATTCACAGGTTAATTATGTATGCATGCAAAAGTACTTATTTTGTTTATTTTGAATCTGTTACCTGCTTATTTCATTTGAAATAATCTTCTACTGAAAAAGACAGTAAAAATCATACCCTATTTTTAATCTCCATTCTAGCCAGGATTTAAAAAACATTTTCCTTTTACTTCTAGATCAGCTGCTATCCAGAATGAGCTTTCCATTTTCTCATACTGATCTTTGATACTATGCACCCTCTTTATTGCCATTCCCTTGATTTATTTTATCCTTTCTGAGATGGATGAAGAAAATTACACATCATATTCAAGATATGGGGACACCTTAAATGTATTTTATGATAGCATAGTACTATTTGGGTTTTTTTTTTCTATATTCTTTCCTAACAATTTCTAACTTTCTGCTTTGACAGCTGCTTAGACATGAGGTGGTATTTTCATAGAAGTATCTATTTATATGGCATGATTTCAGGCCATAATGGTAATATATCTGATCTGATATATCTCTGTATATGTTAAGCTGAAATTGTTTCTTCCCATACATGTCACTTTATGGTAATCTCTACTCAGTTTTATCTGCCATTTTATTACATGGACACCCAGTGAGTATCAATCACATAACACTTGCCACATATTTTTGAAGGTCTTCACATTGGCCACCATTTTTAATTTACCTCAGTCACTAAGTATACCTGCAGATATTGTCTGTGGTACCAACTTTGTCCTGGAAGGCCTTTCTTGGATTTAGCTTATGTAGTAAGAGTTTGAGAGAAGAGAGTGTACTGAGAATAGAAATTTTCAAGGAACTCATGCTCATGGGATGTAAATGTTCCTATTCCTTCTCCTTCCATGCTGGGTTGTAGCTGCTTTTAGAAATAGAAGACCTCACAAGGCTCAAAGGGGGATGCCCAAGTACTATACTAGTGGCACCCTTCTTGTGTCTTCCCTACATAACTGGATGTCTTCTGCAGTTAGAGAGACCTAATATATCAGCCTTCACATGCTGTCTCCATGAGCTCAATTGACAGGAAATTTATTATCTAACTTCAGAAAAAATCCCTAGGAAATCAAACCATTTTCCCAGATGCCTGGCCTTGAGAATTCAGAATGCCATATTGAGAGTAGGTAGCAAAAGCTAAAGGTTAAGGTTATATTTTAAAACCTGCTCTCAGTAAATTAAAAGGGAATTTGGCTGCTTCCTTTAATGAATGAAAAATGCAGTGCTTAGTCTTGGGAATGATGCCCTCTCCCAAGCAGGCACAAGAATGCTGTAGTGCTCTCTTTCTCATCCAGCATCCAGGTTCCCTGATTCCTTACATACTCTTTGCACCAGCCTTCTCAATCCTTTTCCCTTCTCACACAGAATTAATGCTGACCTTGTATAGAAAAGCTGATTCATTATTCATCTTCTTTCCTTATCCATCAACAGCTAACACTAAACAGTATGCCAAAGATCTCTAGTATTACAAGTCCTCTTTCCTTTGGAGGCAGGAGCCCAGGGGGAATTTCCTGCCTCTTCAACTCAAGCAGGCATGAGATTTCTTATTCTTTTTTCTTATTTACTAAACCTGTCCATGTCCTCAGACTCATATTCCCAGATTCATGAGTTTTCTCTCACTCCTCTCTGCCAAGCTTGCTGCATTCAGTGATTGATCTTGTATCTAATTTCACTAGTCACAGTTTTCCTTGGCAAAACTCTAAAGGGTCTTAATTTGCTGATGTCATTTGTCTTGTTAATTATTGGGTTTGGGGTCTTTTTTCATATGACTGATATCTCCACCAGAATTGCAATAGCTGTTAACATAATTGTGGTTATTTCACTGAAATACAAAATGTTGAAATAAATTATGATATTCTGCTTTTGCCCTTAATTACTAAAGTATTTTATATACTTCAATATCATTTATTATTATGAGAAGGAGTTTGACAGCCAGATACAATAAAAATATGAAGGTATTCCAAAATCAGATCAAAACTCAATACTGTTTTAATTTGAAACCTGAAATTACATGTCTGAGTTTGACAAGAAATACTTACTCACACAGACAGCTTTAGGAACAGTGTAAAACACTTGTATCATTATACTGGCTCATGAAATTCCCCAGACTTATTAATTTTGTGTCTTGTTTTCAGCTATATGTGTCATGGCACAAAGATTTGACAAGACATGAGCAAGTCTTTTTTGACTGCTAAAAGAAGAGTGCTTTTGAGTGGGTAGAATCTGAAGTAAAATTGCAGTATTGCAGATTTCTTTGTTACACTGTTCATTTATGTAAGAGCAGGTCAAGCATGAATGACATTTATGTGGATTTTTTACATTCTCCAAAATCATGAAGTGACAGGATAGGCCTATAAACTAAATATTACTGATTAATTGTCTTTCTTTTAGCAGCTGGAGGTTATTAGAATTCTGAAGTTTATATAGACCTGTCACAATTTTATGTATAAGAATGACTTGTACTGGAATTCCAGATCAGCAGAAAACAAGGAAGCAAAAGAAATACTAAACGATAATGAGAAATAATGGATAAATAGAGGGAAAGGAAAGGAAAGGAAAGGAAAGGAAAGGAAAGGAAAGGAAAGGAAAGGAAAGGAAAGGAAAGGAAAGGAAAGGAAAGGAAAGGAAAGGAAAGGAAAGGAAAGGAAAGGAAAGGAAAGGAAAGGAAAGGAAAGGAAAGGAAAGGAAAGGAAAGGAAAGGAAAGGAAAGGAAAGGAAAGGAAAGGAAAGGAAAGGAAAGGAAAGGAAAGGAAAGGAAAGGAAAGGAAAGGAAAGGAAAGGAAAGGAAAGGAAAGGAAAGGAAAGGAAAGGAAAGGAAGAAAGAAAGAAAGAAAGAAAGAAAGGAAGGAAGGAAGGAAGGAAGGAAGGAAGGAAGGAAGGAAGGAAGGAAGGAAGGAAGGAAGGAAGAAAGAAAGAAAGAAAGAAAGGAAGGAAGGAAGGAAGGAAGGAAGGAAGGAAGGAAGGAAGGAAGGAAGAAAGAAAGAAAGAAAGAAAGAAAGAAGAAGAAAGAAAGAAAGAAAGAAAGAAAGAAAGAAAGAAAGAAAGAAAGAAAGAAAGAAAGAAAGATTTGCTTAGTGAATGATACAGACATTTGGAGTCAGAGGTAGAGACAGCTTTGAAGAAACTTGCATCTAAGTCTCTCAGAAAGAAATCCAAAGTGGATATCTGGAACACACAGAAGAAAATAATTTGCAATTATTTTTACCCTGGTCCTGTCTTAGCTGAAATCAGTAAACCGATGGACATGTATCAGGTTTAAGGTTGGTCTGAAAGTTTAGTCTAACTGAAACAGTTGACTTAAAACAATTACTGGAATGGATAGTAACAACAGTGAGGCATCTCATTTTTAGCACTTATTCCATTACACTGATATTGATACATCAAATGCATTAAAGTGTTATGAAAACAGTCAACAAAATGGGGCAAGGTAGGTCATTAATTTTTAAATTAATGCTTCTTTACACAATTATTTTATTATATACTTTTCTTTAAGAAACTCATTATGGTAGTATTGGTTCAGTTATGTTATTATTTTTATGCAGATTACAATTTATTACTTAGTAGATATATAAATTCTGTGGGCTCATATGCTATGTTGCAAATATTACCATGATGTCAATCCATGCACAATTTAAGTTTTAAAGAATGTACTGGGAAAAATGACAGCTATGGTAACAATGGGCTGTGAGAGAAACAGCTCAAATGGCAATTTTTCCTTGGCATATGCTTTAATGGGTTTATATTGTGTGGAGCTTAGGTCAATTAAATGTAAAAGCAGATCTTTGCTATTAGTTCTTCTTTTATTGAATGTGTATAGACCATAGAGTGTAAAAATTAACAAAGCTTCATATATTTTCCCTTAGCAGCTATGCCTGGTGCTGTGATAGAGCTACTGATTGTGGGTTTGTTCAGCTGATTTCCAGCATGTTCTGGGAACACAAGATGCTTTGGGGTGAATGAAAGTCTTAACAATGAGGCTTGCAGCTGTTTCTGTGAGCTTGTGAATGCCTAAACTGGGAAATAATACCCGGGGTAGATCATATGGCCATCACCTATTTATTTAAAATAAGTACCCTTTTTTTACTGTAAAGGCAGCCCTAGACTCTGTTTTTCACCTTTTCTACCATATGACTGCAGTTGTGACTGTCCCACAAAAGTCATCCTCTACCGGACTTTCTCTAGATTCCTACCTTCAGGAGAAATAACAATTTCTGTCTCACCTTTATGAAATCATTCTGCCCATATATAAGGACCTAATCACTCTCTTTATCAATCAGCAGTGTCTGAAACCTGCTGACATTTCATCAAACACAGTAAGAGATTAATAAAGTAAAATACCTGAGAAACATAAAGAGGGGTCAGTGGTGAGAGGCTGAAAACCCAGAGGGCTCCACTGTGGGGTCTCTGTCCTGTAAAATGTATTGAATTGACTGCACAAATACAAAGCACAAAGCTTAATTTTGCAGTTGTGTAATAACACTGCATATGAAATCTCTGAAGCTATTTAAGACTAGCTAAATTGGTTTTAGGGATTTAGCTAATAACTGTAACTAGGGACTAAAACAATGTGGGTAGAAAGATCTCTGCCAACTGTTTCAATCTCACTCTTGTGTGCTGGGGATGAAAGAAGAATAAGAAGCTAGACCACTTTAATTTTCTATTAACAGGGTTAATAAATAAATCTTTGTTCTTTAAACTGCTGTGGTTTGATTTTCAGTTTTTTGAATCGGGTGATCTGGACAAACGATGGCTTCACCATGAAGTATTTTTAGCCCACTGATGTTTAGAGTCAATATAAGTTAAAACCTTGATTTTAGAATTATCTTAATTTCTACATAGATAACTGACATTTTTAGAATTTCAAGTCTAAGCAATAATTTCAGTTTTGTAATGTTTGTTTGTTGCAAAACAATGGAATTTGACTTCTGCAAATATTAGCAGAACTGATTAGGTCTTTGGATAGCAGAATTGAAGAATAAAAACTGCATAAATTGACAGAGGTACATAAGCTTGGCCCACTCTACAAATTAAAACTTTATCCAGTAGTATTTCACAATTGTAGTAATTCACAATGTTACTTAATAGTCATCTCTTTTTAGAATTATGTCTTAAAAGTAAAAAAAAAAGTCTTTTGTTGAAGGAAAAGATGAGTATTTCATATAAGGGGAAATTTTCCTGTAGTCATCTCAAAAAAGACTCATTCTAGAATTAAGAAATGAGACTAACCAGTTGTGATTCTGTATGTTTTACCAGAGCTGATTCAGTGGAACTGAGTGCAATGTTTCCAATTCTTTCTGGCAAGTGGAAGAATAAAGAAGTAAAGAATGAATTCAGGATCACACCATGGGAATACCATCATATTTTTCTAATTAATTCCATTCAAGAAAACCTTAATTGAATATTTTAGAGTTAAGCTAATAATGCTGCTAGGCAGCTATGCAATTTGCTGAAGACAACAAAGCATGACTGTGATAATGTAAAGAAAAATTCAAAGACAATTAATTTTCCCATTAGTCATATCTTATTCCTTTAGGATTTTATTTTCTGTGCTTTGGTTTTTAACCTCAGAGTCATATTCATATGTTATTAAATTGCTAACAACAGTTGTTTGAAAATCTTGGCTTCCTGAGCCCAGTTAATAATCCAGATGAGCAGTCTACCTCCCTAGGGGAATTTTCCTATGTGGAAACTGGCACGACCTCCACTCAAGAAGCTTGCACACATAATTATATTTTTGATGGGCTCTACTTGTATACATAATTTGAAAATAATTTGTAGTGAATTTTTTCTGGAAATATGACCCATTACTCTTTCTTCTTTACTTTTACATCACCCATTTTAGTAAGTAAATAATACATTTTCTCACCATAGGATACTCAAATTAATCAAATAACTATGAAGTTATGCACTTGGCATCCTTACAGATAGTATTTGCCTGCATTATTTGGCAGAAGGCAAAAATACACCTATGTATTGTCAGCAACACTTCATATCTATGAATAGTTAAGCTAAGAGAATAGTGGTTATGCTGTTCTAGGCCTTTGTTACCACACATTTTGGAAAGTTTGAATAAATTACTGAATTAACTTCAGTGGCAATGAAATTTATGAGGTTTACAAAGGGCAGCTGCCCTCTTTCTAAATATTGACTGCTGCCACATCCCCATCCAGACCATTAGCAGGTTCCAGGAAGCAAGGCAAACTAGTCCTTAGGTAAACAGTATTGATTGGTTGAAAATTTTGATATCTAGAAATCCCTGGTCATGTGCAAAATCCCAAGCCAGCCCAGCCTGGGCCTTTCCTTTTTAATTCCTCCCCTGTGGTTTGACAGATCTTGTAGGAAAAGTGCAGAAGAGTTAATGGAGTCACTGGCAACTCTATAACTTTGCTCAGCAATTCTGGTGTTCAAACAGTCCACCACAGGCTGGAGTAAATGTCTACACATTGTAGAATCTTCCTGAGTTTGGGAAAAAGGGGAAAATAACTACAACAAGGAATTACAAATGAGCTTGAAGAGGTTCTAAGCACCTTGGGATCTTCATTCTCTGGAAGAGTTTTACATTATCCTAGAGAACTCCCTTTTTATTGTGCTGTTAGCAACTGGAAAGCCTTTCTGCCGGCTGGATGCTTATTTAACTTGGAAGACCAAAGCCATTTTGTTCTGTAGTAAGTGTTTAAATTAGGCATATATTCTTCAGTGTTTGTATTTCCAAAGGAAATCAAGGGACCAGCTATTTCCATATATTTCTGGCATGCTACAGTTATTTTTCTAGTTCATGTGACTACAAATGATGTCTTCCTACTTCTACTCAGCACTGACTGTCAAAGCATGAAGAAATACAAAGCTGATACATGGTATATGAACTATCTCTTTTTTAAAGCTCAGACATAATTGAAATACAGAACAGTATCACTAGTCACTTCTGAACATGGAAAAATAATGCTTTCTGGAACAAATGCATCTTTTGTACTCTGAGATAAAGCTGCTGAACTAACTAAATATGCTTAGACAGGAACTGCTTGAAGACTCTAGCTTGAATGCCAATTTTCAAATGAGGATATATTTTTAGATGCAGTTCATGAACTGCTGAACCCAGGATTTTCAAGAGAAAGTGTAGAGCTGTTGCTGCAACTGTGTGCTAAGAGTAACTGTGATTAAAACAGAACAGGTAATGCCACAAGCAGAGCAACTATATATATTTAGATTTCTTCCAAAACCTATATTGTGGCAACTGAAGTAACACATGTGCACATGTTTTCCATCCCATGCTGCAAAAATTTATCTATTATTTGTGTTATAATTGCTTATATAATCTCCAGGATTATAATCTCAAAACAGGATTCTACAGTCATCTACTGATATATATTATAAATGGCAGACAGACAGAAAGAAGAGTACAAAGAGATAATAAAATAATAATGGTCTGTGTGCTTGGTTTTGCTTGGTTTCTTCTCATCAGTAGCCAAAGTGTGATAAGTATTCTTTGTGTGTCACAGAAAGGGAGAGCTTTAAAGAAGTATTTGAAGGGGCCTTATGAAGTAAAAGAGAAGCTCCTTTTGAAACGAAATGGAGAGAGCCAACAGCAGAAGCAGGTGAACCATGATGGTGTTCACTCCAACATTATGTGTGGAAAGCACTGGATGATGTTACAGGCAGTGAGAGGAGTTGGCATCATAATGACAAACAGCACCTTAATGAATATAAAATGGGGAACCATAAGCCACAGGTGAAGACACTTATGCTTACTGTGGCGGGGAAGGGTTCTACACTGAACAGTCCCATGATTTCTGGTAATAATCTGAATGTCTATAAATGTTTGCCTCTGCTGTAAGCAAGGTGAGGTTTGTAGAAATGCAAGATGCAGGCAAACCCCTCAAGGAATTTTGACAAAACATACAGCTGAGGAGGATTTGGTAACTGAGTCATACAAAGATTTTAGTTTAAAAATCTTGGCTGAGCAGAAGTATGTGGATGGGTGATAATTCTGATGTGTATCAGTTTTCCATTACAAGTTGGGGCTATAAGTTTCCATTTATTTTAACTTGCATGAAATTCATTCTAAAGTCAATCTTCTCACATCTGTTTTGTTTTAATGTTGTTACACTCCGCAAGGAGACTGTGGTTTAGAGAGTTAATCAGAAGCAAAAATTGTAATGGGTAGAGGAGGAGAATATATGTGGTTATTGAATCCATTGTTTTTCTCTCTTGAGGCCTGCTACAAAGTGAAGTGAAAAAGAATCCCTTTCACTATCTTACTTCGAGCTTTGGGCTTGTCTCCCTTACCTTATTAGTTGTACCAGCAAGCTGACCAAATAAATTAATAGGGATAAATATGATATTGGTATCAAACAATTCATTGAATTGTTCAAGATGCCACCAAAGATGCATTCTCTAGTACATTTAATTCAAAAATCCATTCAAAGTAAGAAGTGCAGGGATTATTCAGGGATAATAAACCAATATGCTACTTTTGATTTGTTGAGATCTCTGAAAGTATTGGTCTGATTTAAACTACTTCCAGGCACTAGTGGTGTCCTGCTCTGCACTGCTTGCATTGCGTGTTCCACTGTGTTATAGCTGAGACAATCTACTAGAGAATTGTGAGGTGGGAATGAATAGAAGCAGAACTTTTTCCCAAAAAACTTCAGCTTATATCATGGTTAATTCAGCTCTTGTTTTTCCAATTACTGTCCAGACTTGTGCCCAAATTTACAGTTTTCCCAAGCAACATCAGAAAAAGAAAACAATAACATTTTCTAATTTCTGACATCTTTATGTTTTAAAAAATTTTTCATAGAATTTAATGTATTTTGTTAATTTTCCTGCCACAGGGGGGAAAATGCATGCTGTATCTTCTTTCTTCTGTCTTTCCTTTATCAAAGTACTGCTCCTCTGAGAGAGATTCCAGTGAGTCTTTTTGAGACTGCATGAAGATGCACCTTTCCTGAACCTGACCATGTCATAATGACAGTCAAAGGTTGATAGACAGTCTTAGGACATGTCTTTACCAAGATAAAATTCAAATTTAGGTCAGACTTTATAAGAAAAAAAAAAAAAAGTGACATCATCCCTCAGTAGATATTCCTGTTTATCTATAGGTTTCCTTTGAGGGTACTTCTGCCTGTAACCTCTTGAGAATGATGCTAGATCTACAGAAATCTCTAGAGCACTAGAACAGTTGGAATAACAGTCAGGAGATGTGATCCTCTTCAAATGCTACTGCAGAAATGATGCTGAGAAAGTGCAAAAGGGGTGTCTGATGAGGGCAAGGCATTTCTGCTTTCCCTCTCCTTGTTGAACTATTTACTGGGTTGTTAGCATGTGGAAATGATTCCAGCAGCAAACTGAAAACCTGCAGACAGCTTTAAAACTATCTGAAATATGCAGAGGCTTTGTGATCCAAGGGGGATGGTTATGAATGATGACTTCCATCTCCTGTATCACCCACGAGAAAGATCTCCCATTTCTTTAGCTGCAGCTGTACTTTCCCACAGTTACCAACATGACCCGGTCCTGCCTAACACAAGGGTGGTCACAGGTGAGACTACATGAACAGGAAGACACAGGAGACAACTACATGACGTGCAAAACAAGATGGAAGACTGCATTAAAAATGTGTCCTGGGTGTTGCTTGGTCATAGTTTCCTATGCCAGCTTCAGAGCCACAAAGGTAATGCACACTTATCTGGGTGGCCACAAGGCTTACTTAGCAACTGAGCAACCCTGGTGCCATATTGACCATGGGTTTTGTCAATCAATATAATGTTGTTTTTCAAATAGTAATTATGGCTCTGACAGGTATAAAATGCTTGTGTTCATTCCAGTAGAATAAAAATGCTTGTGTTCATTCCAGTAGAATATTAAGTTTGAAGTCTAAAGTGAAACCTTGACATTTCTACCATTATTAGTTATTACACTGTTAATAATTTTTGCAGAGACATCCAGCTTTTCCAAGCTTGTTAATGGAATTTTTAAACAGTGTCATAAGCTTTTCTTCTGATCTGACTTGATATCTACAGTTTACTAAGAATTAAAAAAAAAAATTTTTTGCCTCATGATGGAATAACATTCTGGAATGTGGTTTAGCAAATGGTCCTTTTAAAGTGTGTTTTTTCCTCTTAGGTTTGCATTAATTTTAAATGTATGCAGCTATAGTTGAAAAAATGAGTCTTGTACTCTCCTGGGTATTTTTACAATGGCAGTAAATGGTTTATGGTCACCTTAGTTAACACTGGCAATAAAGACCATATTCCATAATACCCACGAATTAAGCCCAACATCCCCTTTTTATTTTATTTTTAATGCAATTTCTGTTACTCCATATTTCTCTACTTGGTCCATACTTCTAGAGGAATACTGCTTCAATATTCTGTTTGGAAATTCCACAGGAACTCAGTTTCATGCTCAGTGTCACGTTTTTTCCAGTAACATATTGCTGTTAATTCCTCTGATTTCTCAGACTTTTTAAGATGTGCATTTCACTGCCACTTATCCTCTGCTGGTTTGAACAGTGAGATTAGGTGCCATGTCCCTTGCCAATTCATCTTTCCCTGGATTCTCTTTCCCCTCTCTTGGGTCAATCATGTTGAAGGTAGCTAAAATATAATTTTATCTGACATGTCAATGTCACTCCATTAACTTTCCTCTGTGGTATGCTGTTTCCATTATAGGAGTTTAGAGGCTTGGGGAGGGGGTGAATATCCAGCTTTGGCCAGGCAAATTTGCGGTTTCTTCCAAAACTTCTCAGTCTTTGTTCATGCACTTCTTTCCTCCTCATATCAATATGTCATTTATCCATATCATGGTATGCTGCATTAGCATCTGTAATTCACTGATTTTCCAACAAAGTTGCTGATGGGCTGTGCAATGGGAATGCCAATCGGAGGAAACTAACAAAAATGGGTTTGGAATGGGTTTGGATGTGGGTTGGATTTTTTCCTTAACAGTACCTGCTTGCAACTTGCCAATACATTGCACGTATAAAAATATTTGCTATCTGACACATCTCCAGTAGTACCTCTTCTTGTGGAAATTTTCCTTGAGGAAAATTACACACACACACACACACACACACATATATATATATATTTATTTATTTATTTATATTTGTATGTATATATATATGATACACATCAGGTAAGACCTGTAGGTTTTGTTTGTTTGTAGCAATGATGAATGGACAAATGACTCTGCTTTTCTCCTAAGTGCACAAATATTAGAACAGTGAGCCTGTCCAGCTTAATTTTCAACTGTTGCTCTAGAGGGACATAAAAATGTGCTAAAAGTCAGGAGCTGGATGGTGACTGGGCTATTAACTAACTTACTTTCTGCACAGTTAGAAGGGCTTCTCTTCTGTGGGTCATACACTGAGGCAGAACCACATTTATTTTTGCTTGCTGCCTCACTGAAGAAAAAAAACCAAACCCTAGAACAGCCTGGGTTGGAAGGGACCTTAAAAAGGGTCTTGTTCCAACCACACTGCCATGGGCAGGGACACCTTTCACTAGACCATGTGTCCATTTGATTTGATCGCAAACTTAACACAGTTTTAACTCAGAAATGGGACTTCATGTGTTTGTGCTGCTACAAAGTGAGGCTTTCTTCATGTCTATTACTTACCCATATATCTAGTCCTAAACCCATATTGTGAAAATCAGGTCACAATCAGACACCTCAACTTTCACATCCCTCCTTTTTGTCATCTGTAAGTTCCTGTGTTGATGACAGTGCACTCGTTGCTAACATTCATGTGTCTGGCACCACGGTACTTTGTATTCCCAATCCTAAGTGGATACCTCACCAGCCTGTGCTGTGATAGCCCACCGGTCTATGCAGAATTCTCCTGAATTCTAGCATTTCAGGAGAGCTAGCAATGCTGTTTGTCATCCTCTCTGTCCCCATTGTGTGCACTGTTAAACAATTACGCGATGTATTGCAGTTTTTGCGTCTTTTTCAAGTTCTCAAAGGCAGGGTCTCTAACAGAGGCCTGTTTCATTCAGGTTTTTAGTCTAACCGGTTAGCACTGTGTCACAGGCACCTCTGAACAGCACAATAACCAACCCCACTGGTCCACAAAACAAAAGGGCCTCTGTGGCAACAAGCTGCCACAGAAGAGACACTACCATGGAGACTATTCGTGATCCTGTAAGAAATATCCATTGTATTTCACATCCCTTTGTTCTGAAAGCAGTAGGAAATATCTCACGTCCATTCATCACGAGCCAATGAGTTATCACAAGTTTAGAGTTTGGGAGCTGGGAAAGTGTTAAAACTCACCAAAAATACTCTGCCTGGGATAATAAAAGTAGAAAGGAAGTGAAACATATATCAGCTGAGACGGAAGTGTGCCCACAAGTACTCAAGCTTCAACTTGAGAATTAAAGTATGAAGAAGAGGGAGTTACCTACACTATCCAAGTAATCATTAGTTTTGGAATAAAGCATATGGATGCATGAATACATAAGTAGAAGAAGAACTGAAGAGAAAAAAGGAAGAGATTAAAGCTGACTTCTTGTGGATAATACAATAACTTTTAATTTAGTTATAGGCATTTGCATTCTTTTTTACATCAATGAACCTTGTTTTAATTTTCCTGAATTGCACTGCCTGTCTTCCCTTAATTCACATGTGAAAGAATATTTCATGGGTAGGTGCACTACAAGGAATACAATTCTGAGGTTGCAGGCAAGGCATGTTGTTGCTGTAGTCCAACATTTTTTGCATGTGTGCAAGACCCACGTGTTCATCCAGCACCATAGGGCCAAATGACATTCCAGGAGCAGCTGCCCAGCCACTACCTCCACACTCAGTGTATGTTCCCCACAGGGAAAGTTGAAGCTCCTATCTCAAATTTCTACCTGAAAAAAAAAAAAGGAGAATCTTACTTGGAAGCATTTTGTAACCCATTTTGTGCATTATTTACCCCAAGATAAGAATACAAAAGTTCTGTGAATTCACTCAAACTCAGGCTACAAATCTGATGGCAAAAAACTTGGCGTTTTTACTTTATATTCTTCATGGATATGCAGGAAGAATTTTTATAGAAGTTATTGCATTCTTGATCTTAATGCAGACTTGATTTTATTCTATGACTTTGGGTTTTTTTTCAAATTTAGGTATCAGTCTTTCAAAGTTCCAAGTGTACATCTCTTAGTATATGATCTCAAACTTATTTTTGGAACCTGTAAAAATACCAAGAGAGTTCACTAATCTTTTGATGAGATTAAATTACTTCTGAAGGATAAAATTAGCAGGCTGGAAATTTTCCAACAATTATATTTTTACAGCCCTACCATGTATATTATACAGTGGATTTTTAAAGAGTCAGTACTCTGAAATACACATTATTTATGTCTTCTGCAAACTGTATTTTGAAGAAAATTTTAATGGGATAATTAATTTTTTAAAAATCTCTCATTATTTATGAAGAATGATCTATATTGTATAATATTTTCAGTACAAGAAATAAAATATTAATTAAAAAGGCATTGTGGTTTTGGCTAGGATAGAGTTAAATTTCTTCCTAGTAGCTGGTTCAGTGCTGTGTTTTGGATTTAGTATGAGAACAATGTTGGTAACACACTGATGTTTTAGTTGTGGCTCAGCTGTGCTTACCTTGAGTCAAGGACTTTTGGTGTCTCGTGCCCTGCCAGTGAGGAAGGGCACAAGAAGCCAGGAGGGAGCATGGCCAGGACAGCTGACCTGAGCTCAGAGGGATATTCCATACCATAGAATGTCATGCCCAGTGTATAAACTGGGGGGAGTTGGCCTGGAGGTGCAGATCACTGCTCAGGGCTGGGCTGGGCTTCAGTCAGTGAGTGGTGAACAATTGTATTGCACATCATTTGTATCACTTGTCTTTCTGGAGGTTGGGTTTTTTTTGTTTGTTTGGGGTTTTTTTGTTTGTTCTCTTTTTTTTGTTACCTCAGTTTTTCTTGCTATTAATATTATCATTGTTATTGTTCCTATAGTGTCCCACTTTATTTCAATTATTATACTGTTCTTATTTCAACCTATGGGGTTTAACTTTTTCTGATTCTCTTCCCTATCCCACTGTGGTGGGGAGAGTGAGTGAGAACCTATGAGGGGGTTAGTTGTTGGCTGGGGTTAAACCATAACACAGAATTAAAGAGAAAAAATGGTTTAAAATAATTTAAACTTCAAATGTAAATTCCAGAATCAGGAGGGAGGGGGCTGATGGGTCAAAAGCACACTGATCTCATCACCCAGATGGGTGTTTCGATAAACAGAAATTAACCCGTGCCATCCATATTTTCTAAAAAACAGAAGAGAATGTATAGGACAAGGGAACCAGTTTTTCTGGGGATGATAGGTTACAAATAACAACCTGCTTTGTGCTGCACTATTCAGAATATTCATAAATGGTCTGGAAAAGTGATAAGTACTCAGGTGGTAAAGCCTAATGAGGTTATGAAATTATTTAGGTTAATAAAGATGAGAAGACCTTGATTATCTGCAGGAAAGTTTGTGGGAGTGACTGAGCAATACAATGGCAGTGGAGTTCAGTGTAGATAAATGCAAAGTGCTGCACAAGAGGAGAAGGGCCCTTATATCAGGTATGAAATGGCAGGATCTGATCTAGTCATTACTTCTCAGGAAAGGGAGTCCTGGAGTTATGAAAATGGCCCCATGGGAACATCAGCCCCGTGATCACCAGATGAAAAAAAATACAAAAATACTAGTAAGAGTTAAGAAATCAGCTGAGAAAAGAAAAGAAAACAAATAATACCTTTTTGCTGCCACAAAGATCCACATTTTGCTTGCATCTTCTGTATAGGTCAAGAATCATAGAAATATTGGTTGAGAGGGACCTCTGCAGGTCACCCAGCCCAACCTTTCCCTTGAAGCAGGACTACTGCCAATACTAGATCAGATCAGCTGTGGCTTTGTTTATCTGAGTGTTGGAAACCACCAAGGATGGTGATTCCACAACTTGCCTGGGTAATTTGTTCCAGTGTTGCATGTTCCTTTTGGTGAAGAAATTTTTCCCCATGACCACTTTGAATCTCCCTAGCTGCAGTTGTAGCTCAACACAGCTGCCCAATGAAAGAAGCTGTTGCTCCTTGCTTTCTACTTGCTAATGCCAAGTGTTTAGCTGCATCTTCCTTCAGATGATTTTCTGGTCCCTGAACTTCAGCAAAAGGATGGAAAATAGGAATGTTTTTAACGTATAGCACAACTAACTTAAATAGAATTCTTCAGGGTGGGAATAGAGAACTAGTGAGCATCAAATGAAGATAGCAGTAGCCAAGTTGAAAAGACAGTAGGAGAAGCAAGATTTTCCACCATATAGGTTTTACCTGGGGAACTTGTTACCAGAGCAAGTTGTACATGCTACAGATCCATGTAGGTAAAAGGGAAGATGGGCAAGTACCTGACAGAGAACTCCGGTGAAGGTTACGAAGGTCATAGAAACTGCACCTGCTTCATAAAATATCTGATTCTGAAATATTGATGGCAGTGAAAGTGCTGGGGGGAACGACTGCCTTCAGTAATGTGACCCAATATTAATTAGTCTAGTAAAGCCCTTGGTCTCACCCAGAGTGGAAGCTCTTATGTTCAATAAATTGTTTGTAAAATGTAACTACTTTATCTGCATTTCTGTCTTGCCTTGTTAATTGCATTGGTAATTCTTCAGCTCATTTTCTCCAGCACATGAATTGCTATTACTATTTCACTTTGCTTTTAAGTTGTGCACACAAACAACAACAAAACCAGAACTGCAAACAAAATCTATATTTTGAAGAAATATGCCTCATTCTTCAAAATGAAACTGCAGGCTGCAGTTTGCTGGCCAAAGCCTTATTTAAAACCTGTTTACAAATTTGGTTCCACTAAGTTTTTGAAGTTAAGACTTTTAAGGGGAGGATATGTCTATAATTAAAATAATGAAGCAGCACTCTGGAGATCTCACTCTAATCTCCAGCAATGCCACAGATTTCATGCTAGTTTCCGCAAATCAGTGGGCCTTCATTTAGCATGAAATGAGTTTTCAGCATATGAGCGCCATGGAAATGCTCGGGTTAAGCACTTGCAGAACTTCTGAGTGAGGGTACTTATCACCTTGTGCATGTGTGGCACTGGAAAGCTTTGGGGAGGGCCCTGTTGTAGTTCCAGGGGGTGATCCATGGAGGAGAGACCACCTCTCAAAACTTTCTGCACTGAGAGGAGAGACCACAGGGACACCGAGGGAAAGGAAGAAGGCAAAGAGGAACAAAGAGTGATGAGGAAAGGGAGAATGTTCTTCTCATCTGGCCTCTGAGGCCCAGAAGAGCGGGCATGGTCCAGAGGAGAGGGGAAGGGAGGGTCCCTGAGAAGCCAGGAGCCCCAGAGGAGCGGGGCTGGGATGCAGGGGCGAGGGCAGGGAGGAGCGGGCAGGCAGACCACGGGCCGTGGGAACGCCATTCCCCGCTCCTCGCCTTCCGCGGGAGCGCTCGGCGGGGCAGGGGGAGCGGCTCTCCCCGCTGCCCGGCTCCGGCGCCACACAGGTGGAGCGGTGCGAACGCTGCGAGCCCCGCTGCCCTTCCCTTGCGACGCGGTCCCTCCACCTCCCCGCTTGTCCCCTCCTCGCCCCGCCGGCCCGGCAGCCTCTCCCGCTTGTCCCTGTGCGGGTCACCCCGGCCCCGCGCCCAGAGGAAGCCGCCGCCGGGGCGATGCGGGTCTCCCCGCCCCGCCGGCAGAGCCCCCTCTTCCCTCCCCACCCGAGCAGACACCGGGATCTGCCTCCGCTCCCCTCGGCCCTCCCCTTCGCCTTCCTCCCTCTCGCCTTCTTTTTTTTTTTTTTTTTTTTTTTTTTTTCCTTTTTCCATCCCCTCCCCCGCCTGGGAAGACCTGGCCGCTCCCCCCGCCCCGTCCTCAGTAGCCGCGGGCGCTGGGCGGCGGACGAGCGGCGCGGAGCCGGGAGCCGGGAGCCCCGGGCGCCCTCCCCTCCGTCCGTCCTGCGAACTGCCAGGTATGACCAAGACCCTTCCCGGCGTCGGCCTCCGGGAAAGAGGCAGCCCCCAGAGAGCTGGGTGGGCAGGAGCTGGGGATGGGGGCTGAGGGGCACTGCCCGCTGCCGGGGACCGGGCAGTGCGAGGTAACCAGCGTCTCCAAAGTGTTAGTTCTTTTGCGATGCCATTCTTTCTTCGCGGGTCGTTTTTAAAAAATGATGGGGCTGAGCGATGTCAGTACCTTAAGCTTGGCAGCTGAGATGTTTTGTATAAAGTTCCAGCCTCTTTAGCCTGGTAGATATATCTTTGAAAGGACTAAAACGCCACGCGTTTATCTGGTCCTAGTTTTTCATATTTGGAGCCGGTTTCACAGGATGGCTTAAAGGGACTGGAGGCAAGGGGCATATTTATTGGGTTTTCGGGGGTTTGTCTCTGTAATGTGCCTTCTGCGGAGAGCAGGCAAGGAGCCTCTCCAGCCTTCAAAACAAACTCCTTTAGTTCTGATCCAACCCCTCAGTATTAGCGCTACCATCTCCGCGCTCCTCTGGAACTGGCAATAATTTCATCCAGATTCGTCACTGCTGGAAGCTGATTTATCTCGGAATAGCAAAAACAGAAGAGCCGTGCCAAGACATTTAACTCTCAGGCTTTGTAGAGGGGGGAAACTCCTTTGGTTCAGGCGCGGAAAAGCGGAGCCTCCTGCGGAAAGCAGGACCAGGGGATGCCTAAGGTGAGATAAAGGCTTACTCCCCAAATCCTCCTCTTCTTCCAGGATAGCCCTGGGCTTTAACAGGCGAACACGCAGGAGCGGCCGGACACGGCGGAGAAGGCAGAGGGAAAGCGGCCGTCCCGGCAAAGCCCTCCCGTCCCCGCCGTTCCTCCGGCCGGTTCCCGCTCTGTGCCCACCCGCTGCCGTCCCGGGGCCGCTGCCCGGCTGGTAGGGCTGGACCCCCGGAGCCGCTCAGCAGCGAAGTAGTGGCCTGAGCGCGACCTCCTTCCCCTCTTGCTCGTCCCGGCGGGGGGGAGCGGAGCGGGGAGCGGCTCCGGCTGCGGGAGGGGCGGGAGGGGCGGGAGGGGCGGAGGGAGCGGGGCCGCGGCCGGGGCCGGCGCTAAGGGAGCGCCTCCCCGCGGCCGCGCCGGGAACTGCACCGCAGGGGGAGCCCCGCGCCAGCGCCGCGCACTCGGCGGTCCTTGATTTTCCCCCGCGTGTGGGATTTCAGAGATGAGCTGTCACCCCTGACGTGTAAAGTTAGTTCTTCCTGTGAGTACTGAAGCTGCCTGAATTTTTGTAAGAGACAGAAACCGCAGTGGGGTTTTTTTCCCGCAAGTCGGAGAGGAGGACAACATCCATATGCCACTGCACAAAGAGAGCGCACCTGGAGGAGGGAAGGGGGATAAGGGATATCCACCTGGAGCAGTGGTGGATAAGATTAGGGCAATGGTTTCTTCTAGGGAGTGTGAGATATCAAAAATTTGTTCTCTATTTTGCTTTGTCAGAGTAGAATTGTGATTTCCATCTTTCAGGATATTTCAAGAATAAGGCCAAAAGCAGTTAAAGGAGATGGTTACTAAGCAACCTCTGTTATCTTATGGCCTGGAAATTGCATTTAAAATTGTGTAACCTTAGTTTGAAATGTGTTGACTTTCCTCCAAGAAGAAGCAAACCCAAGGGTAGAAGCTGCACTGAACAGACCAAGATAAAACACTGTCAGGAAGCTGGACTGAATTTTTCTTCTGTCTGAACTACACTGGCATGTAAATTCATTCTGTGATAGCCTGAGGAGGAACCTATTCTAGTTCTGCTTGACTATAAGCCTTTGTAGCCTTTCCTGAGTGTCTGACACGCATTCAGCTAGAATAAGGTAGATTAGAATGACAAAATATTTGAAGGATACCCTCAAAAATTAGGTAGTTTTTGTTTTGTGGATGCAGAAAGGTTTAATCTTGGAAGCAAGAAATGAGAAGAACTAAAAATAATTTTGCTTGTAAGGATATGGCTGGTAGCTGGAATGCCACCAAAGTTATCAGCTGAGCTTGGAAACTGGAGGAAGAATTTCAACATTTTCATATAGCTAGGGATCTCTCTCTTTCTGGTTTCCATCTTGTCTTCTCTCAAGCAATTAGTCATATCTTAAAGAGCTGACTCAAGAATCCCAGTTACTGTAAGCAAACCCAAAATCTGTATGGAAAAGGAGTAAAGGAAAGGAGAAGGCAGAGCATCCTGGAATGTGAAGGAAGAGTGGAGAGGGGTTTTTGAGTGTTTTTTTATTGCAATCAGCTTGAAGCCTTCTCAGGACAGTTCCTCCTTCCCCTGGGGGCTGTATTCTCTCTCTCCCTTTCTTTCACTCTGCAAAGTTATCTTTGCACACATCTACACGTTGTCTGACAAGAGGAGCTCTGTGTTTCCCTTTTGCCAGCAGCCTGTACTGGTCCATGGCAACTGCTGACATTGCCCGTGTTTGGAGCTGTTGTCCTCTGAACGGTAGAGATGGGATTAGTAAGCAGATCTTAAATGCATGGCTGGAAATGACAAAGGTGCCTAGCGCTCCACTGGTCTGGTCTCTAATGAGAATTACCATGTTTATCAAATTCCTTGAACTTCGTCCAGCTATCCTGAAGTGTAGTTAGTTCATTCCCAGTGACAAGTGGTTCATTATAAATGAAGAAACTCTTGGCTTCCAAGACTGCCTTTGTAAGCAGCAAGCACTTGAGTATCAGTTTCAAATGGAAGGCTCCAAGGCATCTATGGAAGTTTCTGTGCTTTGACTTTTTTTCTTTTCTTTCTAAAGAGTGGCAGAACCAAGGCATCTATGGAAGGTTCTGTGCTTTGACTTTTGTCTTTTCTTTCTAAAGAGTGGCAGAAGGGATCCATAATTCTCCACCCATTTGCTTACAGAAAAGTCTCTCTATAAAGCAGAGAGAAAAAAATTGACTTCTCTATAAAGTTAGTTATAAGATCATCTGGGAAAACATCAGCCATCACAGTGGAATGACATCAACCCAGACTTTCTATGTGTGCGAGCATTTAATAACTGAACTTTCCTTAGGGCTCATGAAGTTCAGCTACAGAGGAAAATCAAATATCCAGACACTGAGGAAAAGCTGAGAAAGGGAGGAGTGTTCTAGGGAAAAATAGAAAAATCATTCTCAAGCCTGACATTTGAACTGTCTTGTTCAGCAGCTATATTAGGGCAAAGCAAATTTAAACCAACTTTTCTACTTTATATCACATTACTTATCCTCAAACCATGCTAGTTTGTGACAGGCTAACAAAAGACAAGGAGATGCTTCCTCATAAAACATGTAGTTAAGCTGCGTGACTCCTGGATGCAGAATATTATGGCTACATAATTCTATACAAATTCAAGGGCAGACTGTGAAACTCTGGAAGAAAAATTAACTAAGGTTTCCTTACACTAGAGAAACTACTTCTGCTCTAAAGTCCACCAAGTACAACTGGTTGTAAGTTATGAAACTGTGAGGGAGGAGGGGCATACATGGGTATCCCTATCCTTAGACAACCACATTTAGTGTCTGAAACAGGATTTCAGGACAAGCAGGTCAGGCCAGGAGGGTATTTTTATGTTCTCATTATAGTATTTTTTTTATTTTGGCACCTTCTGACTTACCCACAGATATGTAAAATAGTAATTCCTCCTCAGATTTAGTGATTGAGCAACAACTGAACCAACACTTCGAAGGTAAATTTATATATTTAAGTTAATGTTTAAGTGTGCAATTTTTGCTATACCAATAAGCTAGACTGGTGTGAACAACTGGTGTCCCTCTACAAAATCTTGTGCCTGGGGGGATTCCCAGCTCTGCTTTCAGAATATTCAGATATCTTTTCCTATGACCACATACACCCCAGAGCTCAGACATGTGAGTCATGTAATCTCCAGATGTCTTAGGAAAGTTCACACGTTTCCAAAACCTGAGTTACCTACTTTAAAGCCAGGGAGGGTTTCCTTGTGTTGTAAAATGTGATACATACATACATACATATATATACATCTATATCCTAGTAAGTGGTCTCCAGCTCAAAGTTGGTGCTCCATTCTGGCAAAGGTTAAACATGTCAAAACTATGCTATAATAGCAAATATGTCTATAGGGTAAAGATGCCTCAAAAATCATAGGACTCATTGGTCCATTAGACAGCTTTGAAAGTGATGCTCCCATTTCTTTTTCCATATACCCCTACTTTTTATGCTAGATCTTCAGCTAGCCTGTAGCCAGGCTGTTTCACTGGAGAGTACCACTTCTATTATTCTAAACTAAAATTCAGGAAAGTGGTTATGTTTGCCCTGGCCTACACTGCAGTTGCAATGTAAACCAGAGAGCTTAACCACACACTAGTCCCTGAATTGCTTGGCTTTTAAAGTTTAATCATAGACCCTTTCTTTCTTCTCTGCTGAGGTTTCCATGTAATTGGAACGAAGGATGTTGGGACTGAGTACAAATTTCCCAGTGGCAGCTGCCAGTAGTTGGATAATGCCAGTGACATCAGTGCTGCCAAAGGAGAAAAATGGTCTTTTCAGTAATGTTTTGAGCTCAGAATCAAGAGTTCTGGGTTCAGCTTCTGGCTCTGCCTCAGACTTCTAACAATTTTACATTTTTCTTGCATGTTTCCCAACTACAGATGGGAATAATACTGCTTTTTGTCTTTCCCATTTAAAGTATTAGCTCTTGGTGTGATGCATCACCCCATCTAAGTGGGGCATTCCACATGTGGCCATAAGGCACAGACAGCACAATTCCTACAGCCTTTGTGGGATCCTGAAAAAGGCATGTGATGAGTAACCAGACTTGTCCTTCCTCCTCAGCTGAGCTTTGCTGCATGTATATATGACCAGGAGACTCCTCTACACCAGCGACCTTCCTGTTTCCTCATTTCTGTGTCTATCCTAGAAGACCTTGGTTCCTTGGGATAGCAGTTAGCAAAGTGCCATTTTTGACACAGACAGATTAATAGTTCTCAGCTGGGTGGGTAATGGAGAACCATTGGTGACTTTTAAGTCAGCTAAAGCCACGTTTTGGCCATTACACAACAGAGCACAATTGATCTGGTTTCCCAAGGGTTCCTAAGTCTCACAAGTGTAGTCTGTCCATCCATCTCTGCTTGGATTCCAACTTTTCAATACATTGAGGGTTTTCAACTATGTTCTACCTTCAACTATATAGAATAGCTACAGAAAAGTGAAGCAGAAACGTAATATGTAACAGCATGCCTTTGGAATAAATAAAACCGGGAGGCTCTACTGAGTGGAATGACTCAGACTGCTGTCCACTGAGGAAAAAACAGGTAAAACTCAGAAGGTTTAATCTTCCAGTAGGTAGCTCAGCATGGATGCTGGCTGAATTATCTGTATCCATCTTGCTAGAAACAATTGGAAGAGTCAGAGGCAACACAAAGAATATCTGAAGCATTTCTGTTTGGAGGAGATTGTAGAATTCTGTTCCACTGATGTTAGTTATAAAATTGCATGATTATATTTAAAGATATTAAGATAACTGTGCATATTTCCAAAGTGTATTTTCAAATCTCTCTTTCTTGTTTTAGAAAAAATAAAATAAAATGGAGCACATGTTACTGCTATTCATATTTTTCATACCTATATTGGGTCTCAGCAATGGAACAGAAACTGAACAAGATTTTACTTGGCACTTAAAGAAGATTCCCCAGATTGTAAAAGAAAGAACTTTCTCCCTTGGCAGCCCTAAATTTGAAGCAAAAACCAAATTAGAGCTGAACAGCGTATGTGGAATTGAATGTCAAAGAAAACTACCAGTGCCAAGCTTGTCTGACTTGAAGAACCTCTTATCCTATGAGACTATTTTTGAAAACGGCACACGGACCCTGACTGAAGTGAATGTCCTCGGAGCAGTGCTTGACCCAGCTGCAAACACAACCACACGAAGGCCTTCACGAAAGAAGAGGCAGATATATGGAACAGACAGCAGGTTCAGCATCTACGACAAGAGGTTTATGACCAACTTTCCATTCAACACAGCTGTGAAGATCTCCACGGGCTGCAGTGGCATTCTGGTTTCCCCCAAGCACGTGCTAACAGCAGCCCACTGTCTCCACAATGGCAAGGATTATGTTAAGGGCAGCAAAAGACTGAGGGTGGGACTGATGAAGACGAAATCCAGAGGCAACGGCAGGAAACGCAAAGGTGCTAAAAGAAGTAGGAGAGAAATTTCTGCGGCCAAAGAGGATCCCAAAGCTGCCACAGAATTAAGGCGACAATCCAAAGGGGATGAGAGAAAGCAGAGGAGATCTGGGAGGAAGCAAGGGACCTCAGATGGCATGCCCTCCTTCCAGTGGACCCGGGTGAAGAGTACGCATATCCCAAAAGGCTGGTTTAAGGGGGTCTCTGGGGATATTGCCCTGGATTATGATTATGCTGTTCTTGAGCTCAAGCGTCCACACAAAAGGAAATACATGGATCTGGGAATCAGCCCAACAATCAAAATGATGCCTGGGAGCATGATCCACTTCTCAGGTTTTGACAATGATCGGTCTGGGCAGCTGGTCTATAGATTTTGTAGCATTTCTGAGGAGTCAAATGATCTGTTTTATCAGTACTGTGATGCTGAGCCTGGCTCCACAGGATCTGGCATCTATCTCCGTTTGAAGGAGCCAGACAAAAAGAAGTGGAAACGCAAGATCATCGCTGTTTACTCAGGCCATCAGTGGGTGGACATCAATGGTGAACAGCAGGATTACAATGTAGCAGTACGAATTACTCCTCTCAAATATGCCCAGATTTGCTTCTGGATACATGGGAATGATGAGAATTGCACTCAAGGCTGAAGAGAGCAGAGCCTCACTTGCTTAGCACCCTCACTGCCATTGAGTGGACAGTGCAACAGTGCCTGGAAGAACATCACTCCACGCAAGAATGTTTTTGAATGCAAAGCTTGCAAGTAGTACTACGGTGACTTAAGGAATGCTGAATTGCTAGGGGAGAGGTAGAATTGTCAGACAAAATATTTGTAATTGTAATCAACCTAGATACGCACTTAAAATCCCAAACTATATTTATGTTTGCAATTGTGATAAATTCAAGTCATTCATGAGGAGAAAAATTGCTGCACCTGTTAGTCATTTTTTTCCCCAGGGGAAGGGTTGAAACATCTCAAACTGGTGTTATTAAACAGTATCTATTTTTTTTCCAATGGATTTGCTTTTCTCAGGGTTCTGCTTGAATTCTTCAAATGCAAGTTGTACATATAGCATGTTACTGTATGTGCAGAATGATCCAGAGAATTGCATGAGAACAAGACATTATTCTGGTATTCTCTAAAGACCACAGGTCCATGTTGAGAAGCAGCACTACAGTTAATGATTGTTAGTTTGGAAAACTTCCTCTTCTGGTTGCTGCAGGAACACTCCCATGGAAATTCTAAATTTATGTAGCTGTGGGTTACACCTTAAAGACAAATTCACTTCATTGCTCAGTAAAAACAGCAAAAATGAAATTAACAAAAGTTTCCATGTTTGGAAGAAGAAGATACATCTGGACGTAGTTTAATGCCTTTAAAAGTTCTTTGAGAAGCTGTAGAAATCTTAAACATATGCATTTGCTTTCCAGTTAGTATTTGGAGAGCTGTAGGTTTAGTTTCTAGTCAAATGTTTAGCTTTACCATTGGGAGGAGTCGCTGACTCCTGAAGTGGCTACTTGACAATCATTTGGAGCTTCACAGATGATGTATTTTTTGGGTGCTAAACATTTCTTCAGTTTTTATAAATCACTTTTATATGAGTTCAGCTTCATAGGTAGGATAGTATGTATTAGACTGGGAGTTGAAAATCAGTATTTTAGTTTGGCTCTATACAGTTTTGCAAAGTGTGTGGTTTTAATCATGTTATATCCGGACTCCACCTCAACACAATTCACAAGGTTAACTAAACATTTCTCCCAACTAAATTATAGCACCTTCTGAATGGTAGAACTATCCTGTGCATTATAAAAGATATCTTGTTAGATAGCAGCAGTAGTTAGCAAATAATTTGGTTCAATATGTTTGCAGAACCATGTATTTAATGAAGACAAACTAGGCTTGACTTTTACACACCTTTAAACACAAACCACCTTCTTAAAAACTGTTGTTGATTGCTGTATAAGTCTATACCTTTTATTTCATGTCAAGATTTTGAAGTACACAGAATTGTTATGGTGCTATGTTAATCTAATAACATAAAGAGATACTGTGCCTTTCTGATCATATCCTTTGGGTTTCAAGACTTTCAAAGAATTCACCACTGTAATATTTAATTATTTTTTACCATAAATTTATGCTGACCAAAATACATTTTCTTCCTGTGCAGGAGAAAAAAAATACAACAAAATTTTAAAATATTATTTCATTACTGGAATCTTTAAAACATGCTTGCAATATATTTTGATGAAGTAAGATGATTTTAAATAACGCATTTATTTGGTAGATGGTTGAAATTATATAACCTGACACACTGAATGTGCAGGCAACTTTGTCCTATTATTGCCAAAGCATAAAAATTTAAGACTTGCTTCCATATCGTAACCCTAACAATATTTCATTCATTGGAAGAGATCTCATTTTAAAAGAAATTACTTCTTTAATGTCAGCCTTTCCAGGGAGCACTCAACTTTTCTTCCTTTATTATGTCTTAATTTTATTTTGTGTGATCGTTTGCAGAAAACTAATAATAATTGTTAAAGTTTAGAAATAAATCTCTAAGATTTTAGGGTTAATTATATTTTATTGTTGTTAACATCTCTATTAACAGATGCGGCTTTGCTGACAGTAACTTTAAATCACCTCAGTCCAGTATTTAATACTCTTGCTCTATGCAGCATATTTATAGTATTCTTTAGTCAGGTCTGTTATGTTTTTCTTAAGTGCCTTTTTCCATAGTTACTGTGACAAATAAGGGACCACATCATTAATCGAATACAAGACAACCGAGGTCCGTGGATTTTCTTACAATTATTGTCATTGTTGATTTGGGTCCAGAACTGATCAAGATAAGGGAGTTTAGCAAATTGTTGAACCTTACTTAGGTGTGCTCCTCCTCAGAAGAAATAAAATCTATTTCTTTATCACTTTGTTAGTTGGGAGCAAGGTAAGAGTGAAAAATGTTTGATGTCAGCTTCCAAATGGTCTTGTTATAATAGTCATCTGTTGTAAATATCTCAGCCGCAACCCAAGGTTCCCATACCAGGTCAATAAAAACTCTTTCTTTTCAGAGAATAAATACTAGATGCTCAGTGCTTCATTTTGTGGTACTAAGAGATTAAAGAGGTTGGCCAGAGCAACATAAAAATTAATCAATCAAATAAAGAAACTTCTGTGTCTCAGTGCCCATGCACAATGACGCGCAAGTATACAGGCTTGGAGAACGCATGTTGTTTTGATTGAGTTTTGGTGTTGTCAGCACCTTTAGGCCAGGGAATGCAGGTACAAGAAGGCACAGAACAAATGTTTTTTTCTCTTGTCTCAGCATGCTAGGCAACATTTTGGTTTTCCACTTGGCCTAATAAATAAATAAATGCTTTATGTAGGCACTGGGACTGCCTATTACAGGGACTACTGGAATAGTTCATAAAACAAGTACTTACACTCAATTCCAGGAATTAAATGTCCTGCATAGGCCTCTTAGAACCCACCACTGCAAATGGGACAAGAATTTCTGAACCATCTCAGATTTTTAAGAAATCTGCCATTACTCTCTACCAATAAGAAAATACGAGGAGGAAAATATGATCTCTGTAGATCAGATCTTGCTGTTGTCTAAGGCACCAGCAGCAAGGCCGCTGGTGTTTCCCTAAAGGATTTTTCCTCTCTCAGGTACCAGGCTGCACATAATTTGTTTTCATCAGCACTAATTCTTTCCCATAAATGTTGGTACAGTAGATCTTTTTATTTAACTGTATTCCTGGTTTTAGGAAAAAACAACCTTAGTCAAATCTCTTTTCTCCTAGGGGGCTACAGGTGTTTATAGTCAACCAGTAAGTTTTTTCAGGGCCAAAAAGAAACCTTATATGCAAGCCATTAACACACCCAGACCAGCTTCTGCAAGGGTTTTGTGCATGTGTTTAATCTGAGGCTCTGAGACACACAGTGGAAGTCAAGGGAGTTATCTACAATGTGCAAAATTAGGTCTAAATTTGTACTAACAAAAGTACAACATTATATAGGGAAACTATTTCTGTTATATGAGGTATAGACTACCTAATGCTTAAATAAATGCTTAAGGAAACCCCTTGACTCCTTAAGATTTACCATGTTAATTTTGCAGATTTATGTGTCTATATGGAATATGAATCAGCAGAATATGGCTTAAATTAAAAAAAAAACAAAACAAAACAAAACTTGTCCATGTGTGGAGGAGAGAAGCAGCTGGGGAGTTCTTTCTATTCTGCTGATAAGGGTGACCTGGCAGCTAACAGAAAACAAAACAGAATTAAAGAACAAGTAGATGGTATGGAAGAGCAGGACAATGGAGGTGGTATGCAGGGGATAAAGGAAGTGTGCAAAGATGAAATAGCTGCAAGGTAGCAGAAGCACTTATTGTGAGAAAGAGTAGGCAGATGGTAGACACTTAATAGTACAAATTAAGATGTGAAATTCACAAGTTTAATGAAAAATTTTTCACTGTTAAAGATAAGGCTTTTCTTCCCAGCCAACAGCAACAAGGAAAGGGCTGTGAGAGGATTCAGGCTGTGGCAGGGACTGCTAGCAGTCAGGGTTTTTACCCTGATCTACAATCCATGCTTGAATTCACAGGGTTTATGCTTCTGTTCATTCAGGGCCCTTGGAAAGCAGCAGATCCATGTTCTGACCAAAAGGCTTGGCATTATGAACCTCCCAGTACACTGGATCACCAAGTGTGTAGTGAGTAAAGGGAATTCCTCAAATATTTTGTTGGGATTTCTGTTAAGGCTATTCTCCACTGGAAAAAAAAAATCAAACAAAAGATCTCAGACTTAAGGCATTTAAATGTTGGCTCAATTTTTTGCATGTATCTAGAAATTCTAGACAATATTTTTTTTTCAAGTGTCTTCTGTGTTTGGCATCTGTAGGAGTTCAATCAACTACTTCTAATTTTAAAGCACAGATTATTGCAGATAGTGGCATCTACAAATTCCTGGATTAAAGAATGACTGGGGACAAGAAAAAAAATAATGTTATTAAATTGAAAGCTTCAAATTTCACTCTAATCTCAAAGGATTTGGAAGTGTATTTGGGTCCCCCATGCACCAGCCTTTTGCTCCAAGCATCAGAGAATTTAGGTTAAAAAACCTCCAGAAGTAGCTTTGAGGATTCTTTCATGTTCTTAGAATTTTTAAGGCCAACAGAGAACAGTACAGTATTTTAAACTGTGCAAAATGACAAGCCATTTGAGAAAATAAAGGCAAACCTTTGCTCTGATATTATATGATGCACTTATTATGTCAATAAATATTTTCTGTTGTTTTTCTTTTCCTCTCTCATGATGCTGTTTGTTAGCTATGGTTGTGTTACATAAACTTAGCTCTCTAAGTGTCTGTAATCATTTATCAGTGAATCATCTGGGACTTGGTCTTACAAGATATTAATGTATCTTTAAAATTGTTCTGGGAAAAAAACCTTCCTGTCTTCAGGATAATTACTCCATGAGCAAATTCGATGAGTAAAAAAAATTAGTTCAGCAAGGAAATGACTCATAGTCTATGCTGCAAGTTATTAATTCTAAAATAAGTGATTAGTTCTGTTTCTGCTATTTGCTATACCTACACTTTCTGCTTTGGAGACCTGTCGAACCAGGCCAAATTAGAAGTATGTGAAATATTATAATCTTGGTTCTTGGAATTATCTTAACTCTGTGCCCTGGAAACTGGTGCTGATTTTAACTCTGAGGGTAAAAGGTGAGATTTTTGGCAAGGTCAAGAGCTGCTGGAAATATTTAAGGGAAAGTTAAGGAATTGTTACAGTTGTGATTAACAGTGTGTCTAATACAAGCAATATTTACCAGGGGTCTAGCAAGGGCTTACCCACCAGCTCTTATATGGGTCTTCACGTGGGGGGAGAAGTGCCACAGGGAAATAAATAGGATTGAAAGCTCTTTGACCTGGAAAAACGTCTTTTTGGGGCTGGTAACAGGATCTAAGTCTTTTCATTGCTGAAATCTACTTTTTGTTATGATCTGAGAGAATGTCTTGGTGCCTGAGAACTGTTTCTCTGCCTTTGTTCAGGGATCACAAACAGAGACCCAGGGGTGACAGCTGTGTCCTCTGCAGGCCATTCCCAAGCCACTGGCACGGATGTGGTTTCTTTAGTGGGAGATATGTTCCAGCACATGTTATGGATCACATACTCCCATGGGCCCTGGGGGGCTTGATCTGGAATCTTGTCCAAATGTCTATTCAGCCCTGAAATGTTCCCATACAACCCAGATTTTTGTGCAGGTATTTTCCAGTCATACTCCCATTCCACAGTGTTTAACAAATGCTCAAAAGGTCTTCCCCAAATAACAGACACTCAAATCCTCCAAAGAGGTGACACATGCTGTTTATGATGCAGGTATTCCAGATGATTCATTCCTTCTCCTTCAAATATATCCCTAGATCTTGATAATGGCTAATCCTGCAATTATTATTGCTAAGAAAAGAAATCAGATATACTGGAAAATCCACACAAATATTTACTTGTGCTTCTTGATAATTATGTACACACCACACTTTTTACAGTTGCTATGGCTCTACTTCTTTTCCATGTGAAAGAGTTTGAAAACCTTGGATGAAACCATATTGGGCTGGTTTTCAGACAAATTACTCAGCTGCCCTTTGGCTGCAGTTGCAGCATTCTCCCACTCCTCCCTTCCAGTTTAATTTCCAAATTTATGGATAAAATGCTGTTTAAAACTTTGCTTAATTAAGGATGAAATAACCCAGCAGACAGCACACAGCAGTGGACCCTTTCTGGCTGTATCTCTCTGTGGACATTTTGAAGCAGGGAGAAGAAGAGGACAAGAGAAGGCAAAAGGGAAGCCCATGCACAACAGCAAAAAATCTCAGTGCCTTACTGAGTGGAAGAAAATGTGATATCTATTTTTTTTTCTACTGTCAAAGGCAGCACTAGTTTTTGTATTTACAATTTCTTAGTGCTTTCTTGAATGATTCATCTGCTAAATATTTTTGGCTCTGTACAGAAATGAACCATCGGTAGTGGGGATACAACATGGCCTTGAATGCCAGCAGGGGATTCCCCTCCTCAAAACACACACACTAAAAAAGAATGCTAAATTACCCCAAGGGGAATTACTAGTGATACAAAGAAGGGCAAAAGTCACCTCTAAGAAAAGCACCAATGGGATATTTGGGGGAAAAGTTTATGCATAAAGGCAACGGAGACTTTATAGCTACTCGTGGCACATGAGTTTTTCTGCCTTGGCTGTCTGTGCAGGACACTGATGCATTCCAGAGCTGTGGTGAGTTACATGGTGAAAGAAAATCCACCTGCTGCTTATCAATCCCACCAACAGCCACAGCATCAGGGACCTACTGTGCTCCCAAACTCTCTCTGCTTGTTGGGACTTTGAGCTCAGGCCTGGCCTTCATAAATGGTGGATGTGAACAGACGCTTCCAAGGATGTGGCCACTGACATTTTAGGTTTTATACATTTTGCTCTGCATCTTCATGGAGGATGTATGCAGCCATTTTTAATAACACTGAGTTGAAAAAGTAAGCTCTTGTAAACAAATGCTGCATCACATTCTCCTCTCATTTACAATGCTCAGTCCTGAAGGGAAATTTGACCCATCACATAATATATATATTTACTTGTTGTAGAACATTATACACTAGCCATTTGTGACCTTTTCCTTTTTTTCAGGAAGAAATAAAAAGGAAGCCAATATTCAAAAGGGAAAGAAGTTTTGCCAGTGTTCAATTTACTGCTCAATTTATTTCCTTGCTTGCCAATTAACCTGGTACAATAGTGAACTGTGATCCAATGATGCTGCTCATCCAATTGATGTGCTTGAGTCCTTCGCTTCCTGAAATTGACTTTTCCTTACCAGTTCACACTAGATAAAATCAGGCTAGGTAAAATCTGTGTGAAAACAATGCTCACAAGCTTAAAGAACCCCACAAAATCAGCTGCCACTAAATAATTTCATTATTTTATACCAGTTTCCAACTTAATTTCTTTCATGCTTATCTTCCACTTTTTGATTTTTTAAACTGAGCCCATTTTGGATTTTCACCTCATTTTCATCTCTTAACACCAAACACCTAAAATTGAAATAAATGAAATAATGCCCAAACATTGCTGTATAACAAGGAGTTTGGATTACTGTTTAAGAGAAGCCACTTCAAGCTGCTATTAAGGTAACAGCTGAAAACAGAGAATGAAAGGCAAAAATCACTGAAAACAAACCAGTGTTCATAGCTCTAAGACAACACATCAAATCCAGAGCTGGCCTTGGGAAAAATGTTTTGAGTCAATGTAAACACAGGCTGCCAGCTGAAGGAACAATCTTGTGACATCCTTACAAAACATCTCTGGGAAGCCCTGACAGCTCCTCCTGCCACTGATGCTGATGGAGGGAGAAGCCACTGGCTCTGGACCCCTGAAGCAAGCCCAGGGTTTAATCTCCTAGGCATACCCTACTCTCCAGAGCAAACTGATTGAATTTCACAGGTCTAAATGACTGCAAAAATAGCAACGACTTGATGTTATTAGTCAAGTTATACTAACAGGGTTGAAAATGGCTCCTGTCACAAGATCCACTGTAATGACAGTTTCAAATAAAAAGCGAGCGATCCCTGACAGGGAAATCTTCCTGGGTGGGATCACATCTGCTCAACACCTGCAAAGATTTGGCAGGAATGTTGTCAGTAGCTGGCTGTGGGTGAGGTTTATTACACCAGTTATTTGAGCCTACTGCTAAGGTAATGTCTTGTTGCAGCAGCATGGCCTTTTAGGGCTAATCCAAGAAAAAGCCTTGAAAAGGGCAGTTATAGATATTTCAGATAGGTCTTGCAGCATTTCTTTACATACCATTTGTGAAAGAGAACATCACAACTCTACAGAAAGGGCAAAATCTTCATATTCCAGTGTGCTGGTTTTGTACAGTGCACCTGCCTTCCCTCCCTTCTCCCCAGTGTGATCAAACAGCACAAATTAAAAGCTGTTTAACTGTTAAGAACTGTAAGTATTGGAAAGAACTTTGGAAATTCCATGTTTCATTATATCCCTATTCCAGCCCTTAATATTCAAGGTGGAGCCAGGGCTGTAAGCAGAGCCTGTTTGCCAAACCCATGCTGGCCCTCATCTCTTGCCACAGCTGTCAGAGACCACATACAGAGCCAAAATTACACAGCCCTGGGACAGAGGGATGCAGCCACCTGCTTTTCAAGCCCACAATGTAATTTTCTTTTTTTTTTTTTTTAATTTGGCAAAGACTAGGCCTCCAGGTAAGTATTTTTAGACACGTAAGAAGTCACATTTCTAGATGCAGAAGCTGGCTTCCTCTTCCTAATTTGAAAGAAAATTTTTGATAAATTCTTAGGCTTGTTTGGCAACATCACTGTGGAAACAGCGCCTGGTAGAAATATGATAAAGACAGCTCAGAGATACAAGACCGGTGGGAAGCAAAGTTACCTATGAAGCAGATAGTTGCTAAAATAATTGCTAAAATAAAATAAAATAACAGTAATTCTTAAAGAGATTTTACAGGATTTTTTTTTTTCTACTACCTGTTGACTATGTACATGGGAAAAAAATTTGTTTTGTTTTTAATTTTAGTGAGATTCCAATGTCATATCTTAGCAGAGGGCTTTTTCTAGGCAACTCCACCAATTACAATATTAGAATTTCAGAAGATAGTGTTGTATGCCCTGGGGCAACCCAAAGGCTGTAGGTGGTGTTGATCAACCTACTGATGATACTGGTTTTTAGAAAACAAACAAACAAACAAAACCCCAAAAGCCAATCCAGGTATTATGGCTATTAATACCCACAAGAATTTCCATGATAGCAGGGCACTTCAGACCTGTGTCCTGCCTTTCACTATTGTCCCTTCCATATTCACAGCTGTGGTGGTTTGAAATAGCTTGGTTTTTGGTGAGGATGGTTCTTTTCCTTGCACACGTTTATTTCCCTTGCTATCTGCCACATACACCTGTCATGAATAAGTGCAACTAGCAAGGAAAAGAAACCTCTGCTCTCAACCTGTTAACACTGTTAATTACCTCATCTTTGCCTGATAGGCATTTAAAACACGCTGTGTCCTGTCTCTTCCCTCACCTATCCTATCTTCCTCCAGAGACCTGCAGCTTCTTCTTGTTTCTGTCTCTCCTGCCAGGTGCATGAGCAAGCCACATGTGGGAGAAACAGAGTTTGAGGATCCTGGATTTGAGACTGAGGAGGATGGATAGTCCATCTCCAGAGCCCCTCTGCCCTGCCATCTTTGCAGTGTGCTGAATTCTCCCAGGACAGTTCCTGATGCACAAAGGAATACCACCAAATGAAAAGCAGGATGTGGAGAGATATTTGGCCCACAGCTTCCCTCTTCCTTCCCAAATTTCTTCTTATTTTATAAAAGTTTAGCAATGTGCTGAGTCTTATTAATGTCACAAAGAGTCCAACAGTAACACCCTATACTGATATTATTTAAACAGTCAAATTTCTCTTTTTAAAACTTTTAAAAATTACTTCCTTTTAGAATTTTCATTTCTGTTCTTATTTTCTCTTTTTCTTTTTTTTCTTCCAAAATGGCTACACACTATGAACCAATGTATCCTGAAGGACAATTGCTTAAACTAGAGTTCTTCAGGAAGGTCTCTAAGAGCACAGAGGAGCATAGGCTGACCATAGCCCAGGCTATGATTCCCCAGTCCTACAGGGGAAGGCACAGGTGCCACAGTTGAACAGAGTGCAGAGAATACCAAGATTGAACAGATATCTAGAGAACTTGATTGGCAAGGAAAGTTTGAAGAAAAAGGGCATAAGCCAAAAGGATAACCATGATAAGTGTCCAAATAGCATCACTGCTACTGCAAAGAACAAAGAGGGTATCCCTGTGGACAGAAGATATCACTGTTCAAGAAGCAAGGATGGTCAGGTAATACAGCAAAAAAAACCCAGCAGCTCCTTCAGGGTGAAGATGATGATGTTCTTCAGTGGTGCTTAGAAAAGATGTGGAATGATGGAGGTCTTCTAGAAAAATCTGCTTTGAATTACCCAATTTTGATTTTAGAGCAGGGAACTAAAGTAGATATACGTGATTTCTATCTTATCAGCCTGCCAACAGTCTTAAAGAGGAAACTTCATGTGCTCTGAATGCATCGCCTTCCATTGCAGTGGAATGCAGAAAGCTGTGTTGGTCTTGTTTATCTATAGCAGAAAGCCAAATTTTAAATGAAACAGTGTGCATAGTTATACTGATCTTTTATATTGGCAATAAAATGCTTTGGCTAAGAGAAAAATATTGTATTTCACACCAGAGTCTGTCTCAGGAAAGCATAGATTGGATCAGCTTAGGTCTTTAGTTTGGTTAGGGAAAAATTATTTCATTTCAGTTGCATCTCTCATCCATCTCTGACATATCAATCAAAATACTGGATTTACCACTTCAAGTTTCCAGCCACTGTAGGTTCAGATTCAGATGGAAAAGTGTGGCTGGCATGCTGAACTCTGCTACTAGAAAAATAATATTCTCGAAACCTGCCAGCTATTTTAAAGGTCATTAAATGACAGAAGCATATCCATGACAGGCTCTTCATGCAAACTGTGCTGAACTGGGTTGTAATTCATACATGAGAACAGATACTTCATTTTAAGATTCCCAGAGCAACCACTTGCAATACTGCAGTGGTTACCGAAGTTAAATTGGTTAAAATGTAAGTCAGGACTATTACTACATTAGCCTCAAAAAGGGTAAAGGTACAGCAAAGACAGCATTGCTGGTTTGAGATGGGGGAATTTCCTTGCTAAAGACAGAAGCAGATAGCCTGGCTTTGGTGTTACTGCTTCCAGGGCTTGCAACTCTTTTGCAATTCTCTCTATCTCTAAATTCATTCTTGAATGGAACGTAGATGATTTTCCCATTTCCCAGTACACACTCCTCATCCAAAGAGAGATGGAGGTTGTTAGTGATATGTTTGCAAATTCTTGAAGTTATTTCTAAAAGTTATTAAAAGCACAAACCACCCAAATCCAGGCTTCAACATCTGTTGGGGAGAAAAAAAACCAGAGGCTCTCTGAAAAATCCACAAGCCAGGCTAAATGACATAGTAGGATCAGAGTTGATCTTGCTAATCAGTCATGAAGTCAAGTGTCTAAAGAAAGAAAATATTTTAACAGATATATAAGACACTTTATTACAATAAATAATTTCCAGGATTCTAAAATCCCAGGGAAATTAATCCTAGATACAAAATACTATATTTTGGGTGGACAGAACAGTGTAACACTTCTTTAAATTACATGTTTATTCACTGAATCTCTATGTGCAAGACATATTTATCAGGACCTAATATTACATCTTAGTAATCATCAAGAATGTAATCTGTCAGGCTACGTTTTAAAACCTCCAGAAAACAGCTCTTCACTTAGGAACCACAAGGTGCACTTTATTTTTGAGATAACTGAAAACACTGGAGAAACCAGGTAGGCCTAAGGTATGCATGGATACAGCTATTACCTGTCCTCCAGCAACATGGTTAAAGAGCTGCTCATGAGAAATAGGTTTACTTGGTATCTCAGACTAAAGAGTGTGCAGACCATTAGAGAATTATACACACACACACATTAGTTTTATCATTGCTACTTACAATCCCAAAAAATAGATGAGCATTTAAATAGAGAACTCTTTTTTACTGTCATTATGTAATCTTTTAATGTTTTTTTTTGAAAAAAAAATAGTATTTTTTTCTAGTCTCTGTTAATCAGTGGGAATCAACTCTGTTGTCTATCTGTACAAGGACTATGATAAGAAGGTGTTTTCATCTGCATGTTTTGGATTTTAAAATACAATGTTCAAAAGAGAAAAAAAAATTATCCAAATAAGTATCCTCGTTTAATTTTACAAAAGTTTAGGAAGATGCTTAAAAACTGTCCATGCATGAACCCAGATGGCCCTGCTGGGTGATGTGTATACAACTGGATTAATGGAACTTTTTTGTTAATTCAAAATTTGGTTCAGTGTGTTGAATGCTGCCTTGCCTATCTCCTTGTCTGGGCCTCAACCATGCCTTAGAGAGTAAAACAGTTCAACCATCCTACAGGAATCACAGGCAGTCAAATATTTTGAGAGAGAAGCACATTACCAGTATGATTTGCCTTGGAGCCAAAGATTTTTTAGGCAAATTCTACACACTCAAATCTTGAAGAAAAAAAAAAAAAAAAGAGACAAGCAGCTGGATTTCCATCATTGTCATTTCTGAAATGAGAGCGACAGGGAAATAATTCAGGTGCAACACTGAAAACTTCCACAAAGAGAAATGCAATACTTGGGACCCAGCCAGAAAGGAAAAGCCCCAGCTACCTGCAATCTTAAATGCATTTAATTATCTATATTTACTTGTAAATTTGAATATATATTCAAAATCAGGACAGCTCATGTCCCAGAAAACACAGAGCTAGGAAAGCTCAGTGTGTCTGCTCACCCCTGAGCAGCAGGGATGCTAGATAGGTGCTGGATACTGTCATGATGAGATGGAGGTGAGGTGGGAAGTGGGGATCTCAATACCCTGCTGAAAAACTCTCTTTTCAACACAAAGTGAATGATGTGCTCTATCTCCCAAAGGCATGTACACAGAAATAGAGCCTAATGCAAAATCTCAAAGTGGCTGTGAACTCCTGTGCAAAGGCAGATTCAAAGATGCTATATTACCTAGGCCAGAAATTATACAGTAAGTCAATGTTATTCATGCAGTATGCTGGTCTCAGTGTTACTGTCCTGTCCCCCCCCCCCCCCCCCCGCTTCTTCCTTTGTGTTTCAAAAGAGAAGTGATCTATTTTTTCTCTTGAGGTTTTTCAAAACAAATTCAATACTGCCCTTTCAGTTGGCTGGAGACAGTGGGGGATTATTACAGAAAGGAAGAGTCACTAAAAACCCTCTTGATTGATCAGCCCAGTCTGACGGGGTGTAATTTCAGAGCCCATCACATCATAGACACACAAAAGGTATAATCTTAAACTTAAATTCAGAATTTAGCTTGTCCTATGCTTGTATCTCAGTAGCATTTTAAAAAATCTCTTTTATTTATACGCAGAGTATGAAGGCTATTCCTTTTAAAGCTTGGTATCTGTAGCTGTAAATTTTTCTTGTACAAAAAAATCTTTTTGCTGACATTTGATACCCACGCTGCAGGCCTGCAGCAGCTTACAAGGCTGAGGGCACAGAGCTGCCCCCTCCCTGGGGTCACTCTGTACCCACAAGGTTTCAGTGCCCACCCTCTTCCTCAATGACAGACAGCCTGCTGCCCCATGAACACACCATCTATCCCTTACACCATTCCCTTTTCTCCTTCCCTTCCCTAATCCTATATTAATACTATCTCCTCTCCCACATAGTCAGCCTCTTTCCAGACTTGGATAGGTAAAAGTGAAGACAAGGACTATGGAAAGGTGATGTTCTTGGATGGGCAGGGCAGGAGGGATCCTTCCCTGCCCTGTGTCACCAGATCCCACCAGTCCCTTCACTATCCCAGAAAACGACTAACCTGTCTCCAACTAACAGTCCAAGTCTGAAAGATTGCTCAAATTGTGCAGGATGTGCCTTCACTGGTGCACTTATGTGGTATGAAATCCCTGCTTCCAACAGAGTGGGATAGTGCTTTGGCAGGACCTGCAGGACCTCTTAAAAAGATGGCTACTTTAGAACTTTAGGATATTGAGGTAAACTGAGAAATCTCTTCCATCATGATTAAACTATATTTTGAAAATATGGCTCAAACTTGGCCATGTTAAACCATGAGCATTTTAACATAGATGCTTTTCAGTGCTGTGCAGGGTGGACATTTACCAGCCCTTCCTCAACAGCCATCAGAGAGCTGGTTTGCTCTCTTTAGTCCTTGCAGTGGACGTCACACCCAGACACACATTCCTTCACTTGTTTCAGTTTCTGTTCCTGGTCCACCACCTTTGCTAAGTCCCAAAGGCTACTATTCTTACACCTCTAATTGCATGAAGAGATGTCATGGGCAATGAAACAAACATTGAGTTTCTGCTGACCATACCACTTGCAGAGTTTAATTAAGGGAAAGGGAAGAGGTGGTGAAGCTTTAGGAGCCAAGCTCTGAAGCAGAAAAAAATAGCAGTGCTGTCTGCTTTAAAATATGCGTATGTTGTTTCTTTCTGTAGTCCCATCTCTGAAATCCTTATTTCAACCCCTCATTACCACTCAGTGTCTGCCACTTCCCACACTGCTCACAGAACTTGCAGTATAGAACACATGGAAAAAAATATTTTCTATTTTAATAAAATTTCTGATGTATTTCAGGTCCTGAAAGATCTGAATTCACTAACTCAGTGTATTACCTTTGCATCACTGCCACTACTCCTACCACAGCAAGTTTCACTTGGCTTGTCTAGGCACTAAGAATTATTGGGATTTTTTTCCTTGCCCATGCAGAGTAAGTTATCTGAGCATGCAGCCCATATCCTGGGATGAGAGATGGGGAAGGAGGAGCAGGAACAAATGTTCATGTCACAAAACAATGTCAGCTGTGGCTACTGGACATTTCACGAACTAGATGCTGTCTGCCCCCAGTACGGAGTACCTCATAATATTGAAGCAAATCTTCCTTTCTTTCCCTCTCTTTTCCCCCCATCCCAGAACAGCTTTTGTTCTTGACTTTCATGCTTGTTTTTAGGGCAAGCTGACGGCCTTTGCAGCTGACTTACTAAATCTTCAGAATAGAAGTTCAGATAGCCTGATTGTGCAACCAGCCTGAAAGGCTAAGGTGGTCCCCAGGATCTTAGGAGACAACTTAGAGGTTTAGCTCTCACCATCCAAGCTTTCATCTGTGGAAACACCAGCATCAATCCAGAAGCCATCAACTCAAGCTACAGTACATTTACAGCTAAAATTTTCAAATAAAGCCACATAAAATTAATGAATAAATGAACAAAGAAGTGGAATAGGAGGCAATGATAATTCCAAACATTAAAAAAAAAAAAAAAAAAAAAAAAGAACAGACGAATCTGTTCTGCAGAATTACTTGCCTTTTTTCAAACCTTTGCAATAGGCTGAATTCAGGTTCTCCAGGTGTTTACCACTCCTTAAGACACTCATAGCTAAAGGGGGAACTACAAAAGCCTCATGTAGCCAGAGTTGCCAGTTTTTAAAGAAGTTAGCACATAGGTCAATGAGAACTTGGATAAAGGACATATCAGCTGTCTGAAATGTGTCCTCCCCTCATGAAAAATGCAGGAGAAAGAGACAGTTTCTTCTTTCCACAGATGGGAGCACTCCTTTCCACCCACTCTTCCCTACAGCTTGTATTGAAAAGTGGTTAGTCATAGCAGGACACAGACACGTTCGTGCCTGGATGATGAAACTCAGATGATAACAAGAACATGTTCTTGTCTACAGTCCAGGAGACAACCACGTGGTTCCCCTGCAAGCCAGATTTTTATAATTCCTTTGTGCCAGGGAGAGCAAGTCACTTTTGTTTAGCCTTAGTCAGCATTTGGGGAAATATGCTGTTTTTACTTCCCACAGTGAACAAGCTTCTATATGCTCTTCTGCCAAATTTCCTTTCTGTCCAGGCTTTTATTTGCTCAAAGCATAACAAATCACTCACTCACACACACACACACAAACACATGGAGAGCTGTTGGCCACGAGATCTACAGAAAACAAACCAAAATCAGGACCAAGGGTTGTAGTCATGGATGAAGCCAACGCAGAGAATCAATTACTCTGCTGCAGGGACATGCAGCTGGCTAGGAGAAAACCCTCACCCTGAGGTCTGGCCCCATGAAACATGTGAGATTCATTTGCAATTCAGTGAGTAGTAGCTCATCACCTCAATTTGAGTCAGACACTAACAAACTGGTCTAAATATATTTAATTGTTTGGTTATGATACTCCTCTGAAAATGCTGTCCTCACTTTGAGAAGACATGCACAACACAGTGATAAGAAGTTGAGTGTTCCCAGCATTTGGCAAGAAACAACACACAGGCAGGGTAGGAAAAACCATAGTGAGCCTGTCTGGGGGTGCAGTTACTGACCTTGTGCAGGTCTTCATGCTTAGTGAGGAAACACAGCGATTTGCTGAGCCTTACCCATTTTTAATCCAGAAAATTGGGATGCAACTGTGACCTCATCATCTTAGGGCTGAGCTATAAGAACAATGCCCCCTTTATCCTGCCCTGGGGCATTGTGAATGCTGCAATGCCAGCGGGTGGCACTGTGACATGAGGGTTCTGGGCTCCCCCAAATGCAGCCCTGTCCTCCACCCACCTTTCCAACCAGCACCCTTCCAAGGAAGGCCTTTATGGTCCCAGGGCAGTCCCTGTGCCCAGGAGGGTGGCCTGACCTGTGGTTGCCATACACTGGGCACAGCTGAAAACATCTGGGAATGGCAGTGGCATGAAATTACTGATGGGGTTTTTCAGATACATGAAACAAACTATAAAAAACAATCCTCTAGCACCTCTTGGTAATTAATTGGTAGCAAAATTGGTGCAATGAGTGCAGAAAGCCGTAGAAGTGGCACTTAGGGAAATGGATGAGCAGGAGGCAGTGTTAGGTTAACAACTGGACTCTATGATCTTAGATGTCTTTTCCAATCTAAATGATTCTATGATTCTGCAGAAGTCATTCCTATATGCAGCAGACTCATCAATCAGTGTCAGGACCTAAACACATTTTTCTCCTCTCGAAGTGTATTATTGTGGTCAACATCGTAATGAGTATGAAACTGGCAACAATATATTTACTTTGATCAAGGTGTTTATTGCATCTCAGAGGGCACACATGCACTGGGGTTTTTTGTTTTTTGGGGTTTTTTTTGGTTTTTTGTTTGGGATTTTTTTAAACTGAAATACAAAGAAAAGCCATTTTGAAATTAACTTTTTATAGAACTTTCCCATTACAGTATATGTTATCCCCACAGCAAATTCAGATACAACCACTTTTAATGGTACCATACATTGATTAAATAGTTCATTTGAAAGACTTTAGGTGAATATCTTTCCAACCCAATATGCTTTTACAGAGAACTGCCAAGCCACTTGTAACACTGATCAACAGTGACCTCATTGAAGAGTCAAGATCTTACACCAAGCCATCAGCAAAAACAGTATGAGAACAAATAAAAATTAAAGAAACACAGTATGTACAGTAAAGGGCATGGATCTCTGGATCAGAATTAAATCTAATCACCAATAGTACAAAAGCTACTCACAGCGCATTCGGGGCAATGAGAAAACACTATCCTAAGGCATACACAGGTAAGCACTAAATTAAGAGATTAAATTAAGAGATGTACGGAAGAACTGAACAGAGATGAGTAACATCACTTGTAATGTTTTGACCACAGATATACCAAAAAGTGCCCTCGTGTTTGAAATCCCTCAATGCCAGCACAACCATGGTTGCTTTTTTCCCAACTACATGGAGAGAAACTGACCCTTTACTTATTTTCAGTGCCTTTAGCAAGAACTGTTAAATATGCCAATTATAAATGCAAAAACTTGAACAATTAAAATAGATTTAAAAATAAAAAACAGCAATAAATATGGTATTCGTTCAGATATGATTTTTCATTCTTGGTAAATAATTGAAAAAGTATTTGTTATGGAAGTTTGCCTTTATATTACTTTAAATTATTTTAACATATACAGTGCCACAAAAATAAAACATTTTTTTCACGACAATTGAGATTCTTGTGACTGGAAAAAAAAAGTATTCTGCACAATTTTTAAGTCTTTTCTTTACTATCTGGTATTATCACACTATGTTTTGTAACAGATAAAGGAGAAATTGAGTCCTAAGGAAACTTTGGGTGTCCTCAAAAAGTTATATACATTGAAACCTTCAAAAACCACAGACATAGCTCCAAATGGCTCACCAAACAACAGCTGCATAATCTGCCCCTGTGGGATAGGTTCAGAAAAGCACTAGAAGGCATCAGAAACATACATCCATTGTTTAAATTGTAAAACACAAATAACCCAAGTACACAAATTTCGAGAGAGTAGGGATAACAGCTAAGGTAGTACACATTCCTAATGTTCACTTTCACAGCTGTGCTACACATTTCAGGAGGAAGAGAAAGTCTGAGTAAGCACTGGGTTTGGTACTGGTGGCTCACTGAGAAACTCTGAGCATCCATTTGTAGACTCCAAACTCACGTTTTTAGCATCCAGTCAGAAAAACTGCAGCTGTGAATACAGAAAAGTATTAGACGAAAACTGATACAATGAGTGAGTAAAGCATGTTCTACAAAGAGCACCGAATCTGCTCATCTCTTCACACCTCAAAGGATTTGCTATCAGATTCTAGTGAAGTACCAGTTTTCCCACAGCCAGTTATGAATCTCTTTATTATAAATACAAGTTGAAAGCAGGGAGTCCCAGCAGTGAAGGTGTATCTCCACTCCTGGCTGTCTCTGTCAAGTGCCAGGTATGCCTCTCTGGGGCTGGAATTTGGAGAAGGCTCAAGTGGGACTGGGAGATGCCTGCTAAGAGCAGCCTGAATCACTGCTGATAATTCCAGTGTAGAGTGGGCTCAGAACAAATTTTAGAATTAAGCTCTAGGAAGAAAGAAAAGTGACTCATGAAGAAGGCTTTGAAGTTATGTAATGATTGTCCTCTCTTCATCTTATTGTAGACACATTATTCTAGTCTTAATTATAAAACACATACCTTATTTCTGCACTGTTATTTTTTAACTGGCTTAGGAGTTTAATGCAATTTTATATTCCTACTTGGCCCTCCAGAACCATCAGAATCATGTTTTAGCTGTTATTTCCTTCCATTATGCAGTACTGGTTTTTTGCTTCTCCATTTTTTTTTCTTTTTTCTTCTTTCCCATTGTTGCTCTATACAGCACTGCTCAGGACCTCACAGCCTTAGCACTCAGAAAAGCAGTGCCTTGAAAAATTGTATGGCAGGGGAGAATATTAGCTGGCAGAAGTAAAGAGTTGCAAACAAATTTCCCTTGATGACAGGAATAGGCAAATTTTCCCCCTTTTGATACCTTCACACCTATGATACCAAATTTGTTTCAACACCCCCAAGACTGGAACAAGCCTCTTCAGCACCATTTTCCCCAACCCCAGTATCAGTACCCTGTTACCACTCTACGTGTTTCAGTAATAATTTCAATAAAAAAGACCAAACATGAATGCTTGGACTGAATGGAAACAAGTTAGAAATGGAAGTTATGCATTTATATATATATATATATTTATTTTTTTTAATATATATATATTTTTTGTCAAAAGCAACTGTCAGAAAAAATTATCTGCTTGTCAAGTTTTCAGGCTAAAGTTACGAGTGCAGACAGAATTTGGTTTTCCTTACACAGTGCATGTTTCTAGCTCTGCAGATGTGATTTTATCTGTCATGTTCGACCTAAACAACATCTGTGAGCCAGACATGTACCACAGTGTGACATGCTTGAGCAGGCAGCCACAGAATACCTTATCATTTACAAGAAATCCTTGATGTTAAGATCCGCTAATGGGTCCTTTGTTGGAGGTTTCTTGGGGCTCTGAGTAGCAGGAGTTGGGCTTGGAGAAAGCTGACAGAGGCCAGCCAGGAAGGCAGGAAATAAAACAAAGCAGACAAGAATACACAAGCATTAGATAGGCATAGGCAGTGCTCACACAAGCACATTGCAAGCATACAAAGTTCTCATTTGTCTGCAAGTTCAGCACGGTGCAGTTTTGTTCAAGCATTGCTTGGATTCCATCTTTACTACAGGGTTAACAGTTTTTGGCAAGTTTAATGGATAGGGCTATAGACACTGCAGATCCTAATTAGCATAGCTTCAGATCACTCCCTCCCTGTAAGACAGAATGGAGTTAGGATCTTCAAGCCAGACGGAAGACAGACAATTGTTAGATGTTAAAAACCAAGGTTCAGAGCAAGCAGAGTGCATCCTGCAGGGTACAACTGAAAATCCCTGTGATTGGCACTTAAGTATGAATTATTTCACATTGGAAATGTAAATAAGAGTCCAAAACAGACTGGAAACATGGCTAGATTATACTAGGTTCCTCCTTTGATAGGTATAAAAATCAACAGTTATTCCACAGAAAACTTCTGTTTTGAAGGTCCATGCAATACTTCTGACTAAGGTGGTCAAACGGTTCTCCCATTCTGTCCTTAATCCTCTCCATTTCTACCTCAACTCAGGGCAAAAGTGGTATTCTATATGTAGCCCTGGCACCTTTTAGAATAAATCTTCTGTGTCTCATAATACTATTCTTAGTAAGTGCAGAGACTGTTTAAGGTGGGAGGAAAAGCAAGATTAAGTATATTCTTAGAGGAGTTTTAAGTTCATTTCTACACAGAATACCTTGACAAGTTTCATTGGGAATGAATCTCCTACTTTATAAAGTGTGGTTTGCTGTATGTTGATTGCTTAGTTTTTGCAAAACAAGGGAGGTAGCCTGGTTTCCAGGGTTACCAGTGAGATTTTACAGCTGCAGCTTCAATTTCCATCTCCCTCCTTACTTGAAAGACAAGATAGACTTCTGACTCAAAAGCAAAACACTACAGCTAAATAATTTCCTGCCTCTCCTCTGGGAAGGCCTTTCCTTTTCAGTGTTATCGCAAACCAAACTCTATTTGAAGTACTAGCCTGGGACAGGGATTACATCTTATGCTGCATCACCTGGTAAGTGTAGCTATAGTAAATTTTGGTAGACTGCGAACAGAATAGTAGTGCCTGAGAATTCCACTTGGAGCTTTATTCAAATCTCCTCCAAAACCAGATCGTGGATGTAGTTAGCTGTAGGAGAATTTTCAAACCTGTTCCATTAGTCTCATACAAGGCAACTGAAAAAAAAATCAAGGTGGTTCATGTGATTTGTTGCACGGCAGGCAGCTGATCCTTTACGACATCTCACTTACAGACCAAGTGCTAGAGCTGAGCTGAGGTGATGCACACACACACAGAAGCTACTTTCTAGAGACCTGGAGAGCAATTAAACATTCTTGTAGCAGTACTCACCTGTACACCAGGGCCAGCGGTGGCTCCAAACGGAGGTCTCATCATGGGCTGCCCGTACATCACCGGCTGCTGGGGCATCATGGGCACCCCTGCACCTGCTGGGGGCTGCAAACCAACATTGAGTCAGCAGGGGCTGGCTGAGGGAAGGAGAGCAGTGCAGCAAAAGACACTCACCATCCCAAATGCTGCTCCTGGCTGTGGGACAGGTGGAGTACCTCCTGTGGCAGGAACAGCACTTGCTGGAGGCACAGCTCCTGCCTAAAAAATAAATGAAAAAAGAAAAAAAAGAGAAAAAAAAAAGAAGCAAGCAGAAATCTAACAGCAACCATCTGGGAACCATACAGAGTCTCCAGTATTCTCAAAGCTGTTCTGGAAAGTAGGACTGTTATGCAGCACATATGCAGCCTCAAAACCAAAATGCTTCAAAGAATGAGAGAGCTGAATGTGTCCTTATGCTCAGCTTATTTCTTCATAAGAAAGCAACAGTGACAGACTCCATTCTCTTCATGAACAGAGTCCATTTACTGACTACAACTCAAAATAAGCCCAAGAAAGCACACAGTTTCCTCATCCTTCTACACAGTGTAAGAAAGCATCCCAACTTCATAGCAGCTAACACACTACGGCACTTACTGTAGCACTGCACTTTAGTAAAAGCTTAAGCAGATTGTAAAGACAAAGGAAAAACTGCTATACTCAGTTTACAGTGAAAAAAAATAATTATGCACCAAGATTCATTGAAGTTAAAGGCTAAGTTCACACACTTAAACCACAATCAGAACCATTACATACTTTACAAAGGACAGTTTCGTTTATCTTGCTATGATTTTCATCCATGTGCTTGATTTGTTATTATTTTCATTTGAATAATAGAAGGCAAAAAAAAAAGGTTATCTTCCACTAGAACTCAGGAAGAGAGAACTGTTAGTTTAGTAGTCTGATTGGATATACAGCACAAGAGCAAAGATAACCTGTCCCAGACTCATTATTCAAAACCATTTCATTTTCTGCCTAAGAATTTATGAACTCTATTCCAGTCCGAAAGCTTTCTGGGGAGCATTTCAGTTAAAAATTTTACTGTGCTAAATGAGTCCCCAAACTAAAACCAAGATCTGGACACTCAGGTATGAAAAGCAAGAAATTAAACCACACAGGTTAATGACATCAGATGTAGTGATCTAACTGCTTTTACAGGAACACATTGTAGTTCAGCAGCCAGCTAGGCAGATGACAAGAAAATGGCCATACAAACTGAACCTACTTTTGCTGAACGTCTAAGCACTAGGTCATTCAAGGGAACGGGCTTTGATGTGATTCTGCTGATTTTAATCCTGGAATCGTGAGGTCCAAAGCGACCAAAACCTAAGTGGTTCAGCACTGACATGAAGAAAAGCTTCATTTTTGTCTTCATAATTATTTTGCCTGCAGACCTGGGTTTCTTTGGATTTAAAAAATATCTAAGTGCATGACTTTTAAGAAATACATACAACACAGTACATTTCATGAAATGCTATCAAATCAACCCAGCTTCCCAGAAAGACTCGTTGGTAAAATTACAAGATCAGGCTGATGCTGCAGAAGCTTGAAGTTTCAGGCAGTACAAGTCATCAGGTAGTTCACATCCAAAAAAAAAGCAGTAAAGAGAACATTTTCAAGCTTACAGCACAGAAATGGTTATCACCACTGCCGTATTTAATCCATTGGCTGAGAATAGCCTGTTGGACAGACAGTCCAAGAAGTCCATGTTAGAAACTTCTAGCTAGTTTTAAGCCAGCAGCAGTAACTGTAGTGCAAGTGAGGTGCTGTTAGTATCTTCATGTTTAGTAAGTGCAGTAAGAGAGCAAAAAAAAAAATATATATTCACTTACACTGTACAGTATTGCCCAGCCTTTCTATTAAGAAAAAAAGGTGATGTTACAACTAACACATTAAGAGAAGTACAGAGAATTCTTGTATCTTCCATAATGCTATGGAACATGCTCAGAGTCATGTTAACACCTGGTTGTGGCAGCTAAGAGCTGAACTGGTCATAGTCCCCTTTCAGAGCTCTTTCTTTCCTTTGCCAAACCAGCCTCATTCAAATGGAGGCTGTTTTAAACCTTGTGAGACATTTGATGAGAAGTTGCCCCTATCCAGATTACTTTTGTAAATTATTCATGATCAAGTTGCTCATGTGCCAAGTTTAGATTTTTAGCTCAATTTGACCCTCTTGTCTCAAAATTAGTGCTTTAGTGCTTCTCAAAATTAGTCCAACCTACCAATGGACCTCCTGGGACACCACCAGTTGACCAGGTTGCAGGTGCTACTTTTGGCTGCCAGTTTGCTCCTCCTGTTAATTTTCTCTCTCCAGCATTCCACTGAAGGTCTCCCCTAACAGAGAGGGAGAGAGGCAAGCTATTATTTGCATACTTCCACAGTGAAAATGAAAACCAGTTGCAGCATACATTAGCATTAGACGTGCAGCTACATTAGCTTATGGTGTATGCAGTTGTTAACAGAAAGATATACTTTTAGTGACACTCAGTTCCAAGGGCTGTTAGCAGTAGACACCAGAACACTCTAAACTGAAGTCAGTTACATGGTTATGGCCTTTGTGGTGAGAATTAAAGAGAAATTTTACTTAGTATTGACTGAAGGTAACATATGGCATATACCCTTGCAAAGTAGGAAGAGGGACTGCTACTGCCTATTCTACTGGGGCCAGGCAGGAGAGCTGCCTGCTAGATGTCTTTGAAAGGCCATTTCAGTGCTGGAAATCTTGCTCAGACAGCTGAAGAAGGAAAGCATTCAGTTCTGCAAAAAGTTGATAGATACAAGAGAAACAAATCATTCACAGAATAAAAGGGCTTTCACAAAACCAGGTTTTCTTACAGGCTGCTCTACCCAGAATAAAATACACCAGTTGAAAAAAGGAGATCGAGGGAAGCTATATTTTGGGACTAAACCTCATGACCTATTTCTACATATCCCTCCTATCAGCTCCACAGAGGCACAAAACATTCTGTAGTCTTGCATTCAGAGGAAGACTCAGGGCACAAGCAGGCAGTTAGATTAGGAAGATAAAAAAAAATTAAATGCAATGTTGTAAGTATTTCTTTTTGCAAAAAGAAGCTTATCACTGCATGAAATGAACCTCTTTTCTATTTGGAAGTATTTCAATGCCTACACAGTAAGTACATCCAGAATCTGTAAAAATATAACAAAACTATTACATGTTAGCATAGATTACTGAGGGGAGCTACGCAGTTTATTATCTGGACTTTTTGTTCATTATAAGCTGTTTAGAAACCAGCTACCCAACATGAAGACAGTAATTTACAGGGAAAAAAATGTTTCTAACACTCAGATTTAAGACAGCAAGTTTATAAACTATGTCAGGAACACTGAACCTTAATTATTCAGGGAGCCTGTACAGAATAGAATACTTGCTTCAGAATTTTTCTGGATTGGGAGGCTGGGGCATATAACCAACTCTCTGACTCTTAATAAACACTGAAATAGATGTAGGGTTATACAGCAGAGTAGAAAACTTCCTTTATCTTTAAGTGCAGTTGAACTTACTTTTTAGAAGCAGTACCAGAAATTCCCAGATCTGAAAATTGTAAGGAAAAAGAGGAAATAAAAAAGAAGCCACACATTCTGTAAATTGAAGTATGAAAAAAGTAACAGCTTAAATTTAATTGCACTTGGCTTATCAATACAAAAAGTTTTGGCTGTCTTCATTTAGACAGCATCAGAGGACTGGCCACATCTACCTATTCTTTAGAACAAATATCTGAGAAACCTTGCAGATATTCTGCACTTGAGAAAGTAATTTTTGCTTCACAAGCAAACCAAAGTAACTATATTTAGGTCTACAAAATGTTAAGTTATTTAAGAGCACCAAACTATTTACCATGAATGACAACACTAGTTCCAGTTCCTCATTACACATATGGAAATAAAAACCTGTATTCTACATACACATAAAACGTATTGCCTATAAGTTTTGCACTGTTTTATCTGCTCTGTCATACACGGAAACTCCAAAGAGTTTCCTTAATTACCCTTTGGAAGAAGCCTTAAGTCATTTTTTTTAAAAAAGAGTACTCTTCTCACAGGACCGGTGTTAAGTCCTGTAACTTACAAATTGCTGTTTGATTTTCTCTTCCAAACCTGGATATACCAGATGATTTGTTGAAGACGTTTCAAGGGATTAAGAGTCTTGATGACTTCTAAACACATTATTATTTTCTCCCACACCTAACAGCCAGGTCTGCATCATACATCTTTGTTCTGGCGTGTTTACATATACTAAGAGAGTATTCCTTTTATAAAATTTCAGTAGGATTACACCTTAGCCTAGTTGGGTCTGTGTTAGGTTTTTTTGGGCGGTTGCAGCTACTGATCTCTAATTTCAAAGGCTCTAGCCCTTTTTTCCTACTACAGGAAAATACATATTTAAGTTTAGCATTTCAAGAACATGTTTGCTGAGTTCTCTGCCTGAGAGAGGCCTGTTCTTGAGTGCACTCATCATCCCATTGCAACTCTTTCTCTCATTAAATGTGAAGTCAGCTATTTGTGTCCACCAGCTTTGCTGCTTAAACTGACATCAGACACTTGGGACAATTTTCACCTTTCCATCTATTACAGAGGGGCACATCCATTAAGAGGCTAATATGCCTCTGAAATGTTCCTGGGATGGTCACACATTACAAATCATACCTACCAAACGAATGCCTATTTGACTCAGATCCTGGCTCCAAGACTAAGTGAAACAACTATCTGACCCAAGCCTTATTCCTGCTGATAGCTTCCCCAGTTTCCACAGCAGAACAGGAGGATACTGAAGCAAGCTAAAATAGACAGGTATTTGGCTCCATGGAAAAGCAACATGCATGCCACACCACTTAAAACCAAAATTTGTCACTTACTGCCTACTAAGTTTGCAAGAGACGAATCAAGATCACTTCCAAGGCCTTTGCTTGCTGCTGCAGCAGGGACTGTTGCTGTGGCTGTAGGTGCTACAGGTTGACCAGAAGGAACCATAGTTGGCATAAGAAGATCACCTAAGCCATCAAACACTGGAAGTGAAAGGAAAGTGAGTTAGAACAGCAGCTGTGATCAGAAATGCACTGCCTGCTACTCTGCTGCTGCTCAATGAACACAGCACAGACAACCACATCACAAGTCTTACCGAAACACCATTTGACATTAAAATTAATGCCAACAAGGGCATGCATGTCATTTTACTAGACACTGAATGTACAGTAATCCTCAAGAAGCTATACCAATGAAAACTAATATGAGAAGACATGCCTAAAAGGGATTTAATTGGAGTATTGAATCTACATAGATACAGCACCATTTCCACATGACATTATTTTTCTTACAACCATCCTTACAGAGATGTCAGATACACACATTTGTCAGGAGATATTCATTTAAAGATTTTTAAAATGAACATCTTGTGGCAAATACCAGTCAGAATTACTGTGGCAACAGCAGACTTATACCTTGACATCTCACAGCAACACGATTGGCAGTCTCAAGATGTTACTATTCACTAGCAAGCAGCAGGGAACTGGGAAAACCTACTAACATCTTATGAGATCAGAAGGAACCAGAACCATCCACACAGACAGTTAGTCTCCTTAGTCCAGTCATCCAACACGGAAGCTCAGTTTTTAGATCCCTTGAAGTCAAACTGCTTGGTACATCTCATGCCTCAGTTCTATCTTCTGATCTGTATTTGAGGTACATGCTAATATTAAGTCAACAGGGAGGGGTAGCATGTGCACTGGCAAGCAACCAAATAACCAAGCAGCAGTACTATTTCCATCTTTTTTTTCTTTTTGTACGGTTGTAGAACTCACCAATTTTAAGTTTGTAGCAAGGACCCAGCATGAAAAATATAGAATGGAAGAGATGCAAACAAAATGATAGCAGTGGTAAAGGTTTAAGCTTGTAGTCAGGCAAAGAACTCTAGGCCAGTTTCAGTTGTGTGTACCCTCAGGTGCCATGCAGGCTCCAGAGCACCATCAGCAGCAGTGGCAAGATGACTTGCCTTTATACTTGATATACAGAGTAGTGTTTTCCTTGTGTAACTCCTGATTCATGCTATCAAGCACATGCAAGGATGATGTATATGCTAGTTTGTTTTTTACTGACATGGTAGAATAAAAAATGGGTGCAGAGAGCTCTTGGGCACACACCAGCCTCATCACCACCCTGAAGTTCTTCCAGTAAGAAAGAAAAAGGAGGTCACTGATATTGCTTGCACTCAGAGCCTTAATATGGTGTCATTAACTCATCTATCTCAAAAAACACATTAGAAAATTCACAGGAAGAAACCCTGTGGCTCACCTGATGCATCAAACGAACTGCCAGTTGTTGGAGCTGGTGTCCCAAAAGCTGCATCAAAGTTCGGCTGTAGTAATCCAGTTTGAGCTGGAGTGACTGGGGATGGTGATGGAGAGGGAGCAATAAAAGAACCTCCAAAGCCTTTTAAAAAACATATAAGAGAGGTGAGGACATTAGAGCCAGCCTTGTTAGACTGTGTTTACCAAAACCTCAGTCTATAGAGGGCAGAACGATAAAGACAACTTTACTAAACCATTTTAAAATAAAGAACATTTCAGCAGCCTATATGAGTTTCCTATGTTTATTAGGTTTACTTCAGTATAATGGAACCAAGAAGCCCTCATAACCCAAATCCTAGCCCACAGCAAGTCTCATGCTCAGAGCTGCTAACCCTGAATATGGCAAACCACACTGGGATCAGAGGTCTGTCACAGTCTGTTCTTGACATGAGTTTATAGTGGAATAATGCAGGTCAGAAGGGATCTCTGGAGGTCAGCCAGCTACACACCCTGTTTAAAGTCAGTCTGATCAAATAAGGTTGGCCAGACATCTGCCTTGGCACCTCCAAGAGCAGATTTTACTGGCTCTCTGGGTGGCCTGTTGTCATATTAGACCATTATTAGTATTTGATGAGTTTCCCACACACATTACCATGACCTTTTTTTTACTATCTTTGTGCACCTCCAAGAAGAACCTGGCTAGTCTCCTCTGCATACTCCTGTGAGTTTAGATATCTATAAGGATTCTCTTTGGCCTTCTCAAGGCTGAATGAGCCCAATTCAGCCGCTCTGCATATGCCACACGCACAAGTCACCATCTCTGCGGCTTTCCACTGAACCCACTCTGGTATGCCTTGATCCACATCAAGAGATTCTCTAATACATTCCACACTACCCATGCCCAGCTGCATTCCCTGTCTCTCTTCCAGCACATACTGTGGTGGTTCCAGTTGCCCAAGTCCCAAAGCTTGTGATAGTGACGATTTCTCCAGCTGCCTAAAAAAGGCTTCCTCCACTCGCCTCTTCTTGAGGAGGTGGTCTGGAGCATATATCTGCTAAAACATGACTGACGCTAGATCATCACCTGCTCCATGCATTCAACTATCCACACAACAGGGCTAATCTCCACACAGTCAGACCAGAAGCATGTTGACCAGATGCAGGGATGACAAAGGCAATTCACTGCAGCAATTCCTAAAGCACAGGAGCCATCTGAAGAGCCTGTCTTTCTACTTCCTGAGTGAGAACACAGAGCCTGGCAGAAGGGTGTGATCCAATATCTGTTTAGAAAGTTCTGTAACCTTTTGCAAAACCCCATAAAATGTCTGTTTTTCCAGCTACAGAAGAGAGGGCTTCCCAGCTTCTGGCGAAAATTTGTATGATGACTGATCCTAATTCCATAGCTTTTTAGCCTTGCACAATTTAAGAGGAATACCAGGCACAGAGGCCATAAAAATTCTTTAACAAACTGAGTTCCTAGTTGTCTAGAGATTGCACAAGACCCCAAGAAAGTCTGCAGAAACAGCAGCAACTGAGTCAGATGTGCTGTCTGGACACCCTCAAGTGCCTGATTTTGAGGCTGCTTTTACAGAGTCAAGTAAGATTTCATATAAGAATATGTTGTTAAAATATATACCAGGACACACATGCAAACAGTTTAATTGGACAGAAAGATCTAGAAGGGACTAGACTGTTGTATTTATCAGCATAGTTCTAGTTTTGTCTGCTGAAAGGCTTGGAGTAGGAAAAGATTTCTTCCAAATTCCCTAAGCAAGTCAAGAGCAGGAACTTATTTGACAGCAGAACACTTAAGACGATTATGAACAGCAAGTACACTCATAACATTATGCATATAAACACTTAGTACAACCAAACACTCATAAACCATGAAGGACAAGCCTTCAGCTGCCATATGAACTCCAGATACTCTTAAATTGAAAACTGCATTACACTGCAGGCTATACATCTGCCATTATCTAGAGTGAACAAATGCTTAGCAATATGCTGCAATATTTATAGACTCCCTCTGTCTCAAAAAAAAAAATAAAATAAAATCATATCTACTTAGAGCCCTTTGGAATGTATATTCAAAGCATAAACAAAATAAATTTTAAAAAATCATCTATTCACCCCAACTGCATCAGGTCTGCTTGAGTATTTAGACTTAGAACATCCCTTTTATAATTTGGGCTTTGATTTAATGCAACTCATCACATACAGAGAGCACATTGGTGAAGTTTAAAGCCATCTGGAGCACAATTCCTACTTGCATTTAAGCTTAGTTATGAATAACAACATAAAATATTTTATATTGTAGCATTTGCATAAGCAGAATTAGCTTCTGTCCAACAACCGCATTGCACCCAATTTGCTGATAACACATGGAACTGCAAAAGACAGTCATGTTCCAGAGTCTGTTAGTTAAAACCTGATCTATGGCCTTAAGCCATCCATAAACTAAATAATACTAAGACCTATTGAAGCAATATGAAAAAAAAGGTAGCCTCCTACCTTAAAATCTGAAGCAGTCTGTCCTAAAGATTTAGCATGTATTTACACATTATATCTCAGTTTAAGGATCTGGTTTGCTGTCTGAGAATGATGCATACCTTATTATCTAGACAACTTCTTCCTTCCTGTGGCACATCTAGACAATGTCCACACTCCAAGCAGGTACTTGAAAATGTAACCTACCCACTAATTCCTCAAACTGTGCTGGTTTTGGCAACGGTAGCATTAATTTAAATAATGACACAAATTCCCCTTTTGGAAACACGAGAGAAGTTAAAACAAGTCTTCTACAAACCAGAAGTGCAAGTGTTGGGACTTTACTCTCTACAAACTTCAAACTGGGATGGGGATAAGTCACAGCTGTTTAGCTCAATCACTGTAGCCACTACAATACATGGTATAGCATGAATTTTGGAGAACAGTACACACAGAATTCAGCTGAAGCTGCTTATCTGTAGGGTGCAGACTAAAATACTACAGTTATCCAACCTTTGATATAGATTGTGACAGGGGTGCCACATTCAGCACTAGCAGAGACCTAATCTCGTCCACTATAAGGAAAGGGTCTCTATCACTTCTCTGCCCTTGTGCTCAGAAAAGCATGCTCTCATCATCCCACTCTCTTTGGCTAAATGTAAGACTGCAACCAAGTCAGTCATTCAAGCTACTAACATGTCGGTGTTCAACCCAATTAAAGAAACCAAACTGAATTAACTCAAAGTTTAATTAGCACTAAGGAACAAGAAGTATAGCCTCAAATACTGCTTAACTTTAGTAGTGCTACAGACAACCAAAGGAACTTTATGGAGGGATTCATACTCAGTGAACAGTACAGAAAAATAAGGGCTGTGTGGGAGGTAGGAAAGCAAAGATCATGGAAAGAAGATAATCTATGGAATTAACTTGTAATTCATTATATTGCCTCCATTATAAATCACTCTAATTTTAATTAAAACTTCTAAAGAAATCTAAAAAAACTTCTAAAGAAAGAAACTTCTAAGAAATCTTGTTAACAACTATTTTATTCCACTATCTACACCCAAGGAACATATAAATATCCCAAACACCATTTCTTAGAATTGGTCTAAAGTAACAAGTTTTTAGAAGTCCTTTATTACCAGCAAGTAGGTCTGCAGAAGCTGAGGAACTAGAAGCAGCCTGGGTTGTGGGCTGGGGTTCAGAAGCACTACTTCCAAAAGCATCTAAAGGGAATTCCAGAAAGCATCAAGAAAAAGTGAGGCATTCAATATTAAATATATCAATTCATCACTTATCAAAACATGACAAAAGAATAGCCACTTCATACATCAGAGGACGAAAATGAAACTGCTTGGCCATCCTTATTGCAGAGCAGTACCATGGATGCAAAGTTCAGGTGGAAAAAAGGATGTACCAACCAGCATTTGAAAGAAACCTCTTTTATTTGGACTTCTCAGGTACAAATCACAGCATTCAAGAAAACAGGGTTTTGGAGAGGAATGCATTGGTTGAAAATTTGGAGAATTCCAGCCAGAAGCCAGTAGTTCACATGAAATATTTTTAGAAGAATAATCTCACTGATGTTTGAAATTCACTGCTTCTAAGCACCACTTCTGCTCTTCAACATGCCTAGAGCTGGTTGTGCCCATCCCAATTTCCACCTGTCAAATCCTGTGATTCAGATATACCTGGTCTGAGACAAGTCACCCTCAAAACTTCAGCTGCTTTGAGAAACAGAACTGAGAGAAAACAGCATGACCATGGAGATTGGCAAAGAAGAAAAAAGGAGAGAGCGGAATTTCGCTGGACATCTGAGGGAAAAATCACACATGCACTGACTAGGGACAGAATGGAAAGTGTCATGACAGCAGAATGACCACACTGACAGCTTATTTGCAGTTCGTTATGGTACAATTTTAAGAACCAGACATGCCAGGCTCAGCCCTAAGGCCACACAGAAAAGTTGTGAGAAGGGGAAGCCCGCAGCTTTAGCAAAGCGCAAAGGTAATTGAAATGAAGTGATTCAACTCTGAAGTGGTGAGGAAACAAAAATACCCACCACCAAATAGGTCAATCACACCTGAAGAATCCACCTTTGCTGGAGAGGCAGTGGGTAGAGGAGAGGGGGCTGCAAATGCATCCACTGCAGTAAGCACAGGATAAATAATATTTAGTATCAGCAAGGCAACAATGATAGCTAAATATTTCAAAGCCACAGGGGCTCCAACAGTTAGAACCAGAGGTTTGGTAAATTCGGGTAATAGTCTCCAGAACTGCAAACAGAAAGTGTTACATTTCTCACACAGCAACTGAAAACCACAGCACTTTAAAGAAAACTTTGCTTATTTTCTTATAGATTACAGGAGGATTTCCTCTCTCAACAACCACATCACTTACTTACTGAACTTAAGTGTCAGCCACTTCATAATTTGCATCTTCAGCAAGTGCAAATTGGCAGTATGTTATGTTATTTTATTTTATTATTTACTTTGGGAAAAAGTGCAAACCCAGGAAGTACGTGGAATGGCCTGTGAAAACAAGCACTCACCAGATAAAAGATCACCAGTGAGAGAACTCTCAGGCACAGGAGAAGCTCCAGGTTGTGGAGATGAAAATGTATCTTCCAGAAATGAAAAGAAAAAAACGAGAAATAAGTATCCCTCCAATCAGTTTATACCATTTCACAACCTCAAAACAGCACAGTATTGGAAGAATTCTCTCATTACCTGTACCAAAGAGATCTATGCTAGGAGTAGCGTCTGGTTTAGGTGCTGCAGGTGTATCAGGAGCAGACTCAAACAAATCTAAGGCCAAGAACACAACACATCTTTAACTCATTTTTGAAAGGCAGGACTGAAAACAGAAGTTTCCAATTTTGCACACCATATTTGAAATTAATAGGCTCTCTGGCTTGAAAGCCTAGCACACAACACGCATGCAACAACGAATTGTTCATTTGGTACTCCTGACAGATCAATCCACCAGAATCAAAGAGTTAAAAACAAAATTACCACCAAATATATCTAGAGCAGGAGGAGCGGAGGTGGTGGCGGTAGCAGAAGTGGTGGCAGTAGTAGTGGTAGTGGCAGTAGCTGTAGTAGCAGTAGCAGCAGCAGCAACAGCAGCAGCTGGAGAAGGAGTTGTTGCAGGAACTGGAGTGGCTGCACTAGTTGTAGGGGTAACTACAGGAGCAGCAGTCTCTGTTGGCTTCATAGCAAAGAGGTCCAGCTCAGGAGCAGCCTCTGCACTACCTTCGGATGGGGCAAAGGGGTCTTGTAAAAAGGAGAGGGGAAATATATGTGTATGCATACTTAGGATCAGTGAGGGAGGAAGTCAAGAACACAGCAATGCACATACTGCAAATACACCCACGCACACAGAGGAGGTCACTCTAGCATCTAGCTTACTTATCTAGACATGTTACTTAAGTTTGTCTAAAATAAAGACTGCCTAAAAGGCTGAGCAGTCTAGTTATTAGAGGGGAGAGCTTTCAAAGGCTCTTTGTCAAATATGACAAAGGACTATCCAGGCTACTCTTTTACAACTCAGCAGCGACAGAACTGTTCATTAGTACTACCAAATAAACACAAAGTCACCGGGACTTGGGAAGAGGCAGTTTTGTTAAGCATGCTCTTCAGTCTAAGGTTTGTTTTTACCAATTGCAAACAGTATGAAATTTTCAGAAAAACACACTGCCATGTAGTTTAAACAAGAAAAAAATCACAAAAAAAACCAAAAACAAAAACCAGCAAAACAAGAGACTATCTAATGACATAAAACCCACCATTTCCTGAACATGCATCAAGAGCTGCTGCTACAGGGGTTGGGGTAGCTGGTGCTGCTGCCCCTTCAGCTGCTGCAGGGGCTTCCCCAGGAGAAGCTGCAAAGGCATCTTGGGTGCAGTTTAAGAACAGAAATTAAAAAAAAAAAAAAGAATAAAGAGAAGAAAAATATAGTAAAAGAGCCAAGTTAAATTGCATAGGTAGATTCCCTTATACAACATGAATGCAATTACTCCAACAGCAAGACAAGTCATGCAGGGCAAAACACTTTGTCTTTCCCCCAGCCCCACACAAGCAGGTTCCAGACAGGGTTTGCAGATGGAGTTTCTTGGGTTGCCCACAATAAGCACAGTGAATGTAAAAGAAGGCATTATTCTCATTGTATAAGGGTTCAGAGCAGCGTGCTCATGTACTACCCAAAATTAACTAATTAACAAAATTAAGAGCAGATATTAACAATTTGCATGCTCAAAGCCTGTACTGCATGTGATTAATCTGCAACTGTGAGTTTATTTGCATAGTGCTTTGCACTGTTAAGAATAACAGTCCAATTACTCTGGTAGATATCTGCTTCTACCATTTCTAGTCTTTGAGCCAAGTTGGTCATGCAACATCTGAAAAATTGAACTTACTTGTTTCTTAACAGTATTCCAACTGGATCTTTCTGAATCCATAACCTGATGCATAGGTTATATTTACTCAGCTTGCTTCAAACAAATCGAGATTGTTCATCTTAACCGATGGTTGGTGAGCCATAAACCAGTCAGTCTTTTTAGGATCACTTCTAGGCCAACCAGCCACATTAGGGAAAGCAGCTAGTTTGGGGCTTTTGGAATGACTTACTCATGAGTTTTTTTGATTTTTTTGTTTGTTTGTTTGCCACTTTCTCTTCGACTTTTTCTTTTTGTTTCCCAGTTCCTAAGTGGCATAGTTAAATTACAAGCTAGGAACAGCACTATTTCTAGGCTTAAACCAGCATTTGAGCTCTTAATTCTCTGAATCAGTCCTAATGGATAGTACCATTTGGACTGTCCTCATAACCAAGCATTTTCTTCACAAGAAAAGACTGCATGATGAGGACTAAACACTTTAAGATGCTTGCAAAGGACATTTTTCTACTGCTACAAAAATTAGCAAGTTAAAAAAAAATCTGTTGGGGAATATTGCAATTGAACTGTCAAATTAGCACAGGAAAAAGCTTAACATGCTTTAAAACTTGAATGTCAATTTTAAAATGAAAACAACCATTTTAAAAAGAAATTCGTGCCAGGTAATCTAAAAAGCTCAAAAGAACATGCATCAAAACTTTAACAGAAGAAAGCCCACTAGTCTTGTACAATAGAATTAAAATGAGTTAGTAGCAAAAAAGGCCTGCTAATAAGCCATTTCAAACATAATTCTATTTTTCAAGTAACAGGGTTGTTCAACAACAAAACTGGATGGCAGTTGTCCAAATAAAAACATCAGAATGAGTCGAACATCTCAGTGTTGTATGTACCAGACACTGGCGTGCACCGTGTGGAAGGAATTCAGCACAGAACTGAAGAGATTTGCACCATCTTGCTTGAGAAGATGCTTTGTGTAACATCATGTGTGTTCAGTTTTGCACTACAGGGTGCAGAAGATGCTTTCAGCTTCCAGATGAAGGGGCATCCTGGACTCTTTAAAAAAAATTATGTTTGTGCCCACACCAGCTTGTAGGCCAATAGCACAAACATTGGTCAACCCTACTTATAATTACTTCCCAGAATGAAAGGATAGACTCCAGATAACATTTAAGGCAGAAATTCAGAATGTATAGAGCTAGTCGCTAGCTCTATGTTGGGACCACTTCAGCCTCAGAGTGACACCTATTCCTGTCCAGATGTAGGCTGTTCAAATTCCATATAGAAGTCATAGATATTCAGGTGGGCACATGTCTCTTCCAGCCCACAGATGCAAGGAAACAGTTCGGCACCAGCTTTATTTTTTACTGACACTTCTGAGTAAGGTCTTTGCCAAGCAACACAATTTCTTTTTAGCATCAGACTTGGGTTAAATGGCAGGTGGGATAAACACCTAAGTTCATACTAGAATCTAAATGAAAAATGTCATAGTAAGATCTAATATTGGTTACTCTGATTAGTTCAAGAAACCTACATGAACATAGAGACAAATCAACCTGAACAGGTGACTGTACAACTCACAGTTTAAACCAAGGGCTTGCCATTGGGTTTTTGCTAAGTTAGTGCTTGTTAAGTTCTTTTCAAAAGGCTCTGCTGCTCCTGCACAGTTGCCCTCTGCTAAAATCTAGTATAACATGCAAAAATGGATACAATTAAATCTGAATATTTTATTATTAAAAAAGGGACAATTTATTTTCTTTTTTGTTCCTCCATATTGATGTAGTAACACTACATTTGCACATTCAGAAGTGGAAGAGATTTTCTCCCTTTAAAGCAGTTATTGTATTCTTTATATTTTTGCGTCTCCTATTTAAAAAGTGAACTTGGCTTTTGACTTCTAGAATCAAGAAACATATAGTCCTCACTTGATTTTCTTGACATCCTTAAAACTTAAAGTGAACTTTGCAAGTTCACACTTTATGGAACATCTGCCAGGAGTGGTGGGTATAAATTATGTGCTGAATTACACCTGAATTCATAAATATAGTTCTTACTGAAATGATGTGCAAACAAGGGGTTTTCAAAGTTGTTACACTCTGAAGTAGTGCTTCAATGTATATTACCTGCAGCAAAATAAGTGTTCCTGCAGAGTGATCACTTTTATCTCTTAAATTCAGGCTTTATTTGATGCCAGGGCATCAATACATGACAAATTTACTCACACAGATGATACAACTGACTTAAATGAAACATGAGAAACAATTGTGTGGAAGTCACAAGTAGAGGAAAGATCACAGAAGCATATATAAGAAACTTTTCCCAGAGTTTTTTCCCCTCTTCAGTTACTCTTCATTACTTTTTGACCTAGAAGACCTGACCTAAGTTATAAAGAAATATTTCACTATGCTCAGAGCTAGGAAATAATAACAATTAAGCAAAGTGTTTGTTGTTTGTTTAGTATTTATTAACTAAGTGCTAGCTTGCTATACCAGCACGTACCAGCATAAGGGACACTCATTAGCTCTGAACTGCCAAAAGTCTTCATCGCTTTGCCTGTAGTTTCTTTACAGGAAGACCACAGTTCTGCCCACTTACAATTCAAGTCATCCTAAACCCTAATAACTGAGACCTGCACAGTGTCTGCCATGACTTTTTACTTGCACTGATTACAGAGTAATCCCACAACAAAATGTAACTCAAGAACACATTACACATGTCCAAAAATACTGTGCTCAAATTCAATTACTGAGTGGCATCTTCAAGGTATTTTGCTTTTCTTCTACCTTCGCATTTCTCTTTCACAGGAATGATTCCAGCTTCACTTTGAAAACAGCCTCCTCTTGTTTATCTTTGAAATACGATTAGGAGTTCCTCAAGTTGGCCCAGGTAACTGGAAGCTTGCCTATTAATCAGATGGAGTTCTTTAAAAAAGCTGTGCTGGATCAGTCCTGCATTTCTCATCTGTTTTCCAATACCATATCAGCAGTGAACACATAATGCAGAGCTTATCTCTCAAAGACAAAGCCCAGTCCTGGACAGCATGAAGACTCCTATCAGCTAAAGTATCATCCCTGCAGTGCAGTCAACAGTTATTCCAAAGCCTCCTCTACAGCTTCTTTCCTCAGCTTGGCTACCTTTTCCCTGCATCTTTCAGCTTCTTTCCCTACACAGACACTCCCTGAAGACTCTTTACATTCTTTCTCCTGAGATCACTGCTCTTGTACCTTCTCCTACCATACCTGATCACAAGAAATTGTGTGAAGCAACAAAGCACTGGCAAGCTGCAAGAAGTTAAGGTGACCTTGAAGACTACCGCCAGCAGACCTTAAAGGTGGAATACTTAATAGGATTAAGTGTAAGCATGTCTAGCATCACAAAAACTAGAGAGCAGCAGTGTCTGCCCAAGAATAGCCACTTCTTGCACTGGACACAGTCTTAAGGTAACAAGGAATGTTGGTATATGGTGCTAGAATATATTTCCAGCACAGCCTTCAGGCAAAAAAAAAACAACAAAGAAACAAAATCTCAAACCATGAGCAGAGAGGTGGAAGTTCAATACAGACTCATGCATCTCAGTCTGTCCACTGTGTGTCTTGAAGGCACTGCAAAAGTATCTTTACTGCTGAGATTGTTTAGAGATTTTTCTTGTTGAGAACTAGAGGATTACTGTTATCATAAATAATAAAACATTGCTTCATTCTGAAGTGTTCCAGGGGAAAAAAAAAAAGAAATCAGTATGCATCTAATATATAATCCACTGGAGATTGTATTTTGTCACTCAAATGCAATAAATCTCTTTAAAGGAAGAGATCAGGTCACAGAAGTCTGCATACCACAAGAGTGAAATTCTTTCCACACTGAAGGGTGAAGCTCCACTTCTTAAGATGCGTCACTAAGTCATCTAATTATCAGTTAAATCTCTAGAAACTAAAAACATCCAGGTCTCTGCCTAACAAGCCTGGAAGCAGGCACATGATTTGGCAGTAGCTGTTTTTCCAGGCACAGAGTAGTGGAAAAGGTAGAAAAAAAAATTGCATCTTGTTGCTGTAGTACCGGAAGAACAAGCACAGGTAGTTGTTTTTTTAATCCTGTTTTAAGTTTACAGTGAATTCTATCCATTTAACTATTCTTCCATTTTTCAAAAACTCATACACCTAGTACTAAATTAATTAATTACTAAATTGCTAAGTTAATAATAATGCATTTTGAAGGTGTACATTTTGAGGCTACACCTCAGTGGTTAAGTTTCACACTGTATGCACCTGTAGGGCTGTTAACGAGCACAGGTCCCAGCTTCTACAACAGGCTCCTGAAAGCAACCAACATCTCACTCTTTCTCACTCCTAGTGGCATCCAGAACCTTGCCCATGACAATTCTGACAATTCTCAACTTGCTGATCTTGTGGCACTTGGATTATTATCAGTCTTTTAAAAGGAGGGGTAAGCAGCAAGTAGCAGTAGTGTTCCTTTCTTACAGCTTTACAGCACTTAACCAGGGGATATTTTGGTGCTGTCTGTTGAAGCCAGTCCTAAACTAAAAAAAAAAAAACTAACTGGGAACTTTCAGTCTTAAGGAAATACCTGTGCAGTCAAACTGCTTATGTACGAGATCTTTTTGGCTCTCTTGTCAGTAGAAGTGATAGATAAACACACCCCACAGAGAAGATACTGAAATTCAGTCTTGACAGCAACTAAGTTATTATTCCTGACACGCCCTGTCATGATGGAAGTATGCATGACAGAAGAGAAAACTGGAAAAACACAGTGGTCAGGTGATCTTAAACATGCTTTGTAAACAAGATTTTTCCATTACTGGGCTGGTATATTGTTCAAAAGAAATATAATTTTTGGCATGCTGTTGGAAAGCCTCCTGCTTCAGAGGAGTACCAAGAAAACTGACAACATAGGTGGGAAATGTATTCTTACTCAAGTGGGTAGCAGATAACATTAGAAACTGAATGAGCAAGACTAAACTCTGAGAATATTTTTCCTTTTTTTCTTTTACATATTATTATTTGCATAGCTGGCATTTAGTACAAGCTCATCACCCCTTCAATTTACTGCAAATGTTTGTGAAATAAAACCTGAATTCAAGGTTGCTGAAATACAGTAATTTCAGCTGGCTTGTTACTCTATTTGCAGGAAATGCCCAAAAGAAACATAACACAGCACAAGCACAACACGTAATGAAGGGGAGGACACTGTCACATCCATCCTCTTCAACTACAAAAGCACAGCTGCTTTTCTGAGAAATTGTAGTGGAGTGCAGAGTTATTGAATAATGTGGAAACAATTCCTGCTTACCACCATGTGGACCTGAGAACCACTGCTCTTAGCTGTTCAATCATAAGGTAACTCAGACTTAATGTTTACAGTTTTCCATATATATTTTTCCATTTATATGCAGAGGAGTCTATTAACTAAAAGCACAGCAAACAGAGGTAGTTGGGCAGTTTGTATTTCCTGTTCCATCTAGCATCCAACACACAGGCACTTCTACATTTGGTTAAACCAGAGGCCTTGTTACACAGCTGAGCCCAATATTGCTTTGTCTGCATCATGAACTGGTGTAGTGCACTACAGCAACCAAACTAACCTCCAAAGAGATCCACTTCAGCAGTGGCAGCAGTGACAGTAGTGGCTGTAGCAGCAGCAGCCGTAGTAGTTGTAGTATCAGTAGTTGGAGCAGTAGCTGTAGTTGGCTCTGGAGCAAATGGATCTGAAATCTGTGGCTCAGAGGTAACACCGGAAAGTGCAGCCAGGTTATCTATATGCAATCACGTAATGAAGATCAAACAGGAAAGGTAAGGGGAAAGGCAAAGACCAACATCGCTCAGCTCCAGAAAGCTGGAGCTTTTAGTAAGGAGTTATAACATACAGAGGTCTTACAAAATTGAAAATACTACTCACCCTCTCCCAAGAGGTCTAGTGATTGTCCATTAAAATGACAGCAGAATAAAAAAACAGAGTAATCAGTAGAACTGCCAGATTGAAGACATTCATTAGCCAAATGTTCATTCTAAATCACATATCTAGGTTATGTCTAGAAACAATTTCTACACTTGCTTTTCTAACATTCAAGCAGTTATTCTGACATGACAAAGATCATCCTGCTCAGTAACTCTTCAAAACAGAACCAATACATCCCTAGAACCCATCATAGAACAGGCACTAAAGCAAGGGTGCTTTAGCAGTGAGCAGCTTCCAAATAGTGTGACTATATAGGATATGATATAGGATATGATACATGGCATCCCTAGTCCCCAAATATATTCTGAGAGACAAACAGGTGGCAGTTCTTGGACTTGGGACAACTGTTAAGTGAAAAATAAATAAATAAATCAATAGAGCAGCTCCTATCAAGAGATTTTTCTACATTTATGATAGAGCAAACATGCTCTGCAGGAACAACTAACTCTGTTAACACTTGCTACGAGGAGTATGAATGTTGACAGCATAAGCATAAGCAGACTGGGTCTGCTCCAAGTTTGGCTCCTTAGTCAACTATTTCTGGAAGCCAGTGAAGCATCTTTAATGACAGACTTTCCTACAATTTGATGTCCTCTAAGATCAGTCAGATTGAGCTCAAACACAGAAATTTTGCCCACATAAAAATCCACTACAAGATGCAAAAACATGTAAAAACTAATGAGTATGTCCTATTAAATTTTTATTCTGTCATTAGGGTAGTCTGAGCTCAGCCACTACCTATTTACTAACCATCATGTCAGTGCTGATCCTAGATTCTTTGTACACATAACAGGGTCATGGGTTCATCTGATCCTAACAGCAAGCAGAGTCCTGATGCTTTACTGTGGGTCAGCATTTGGAAGCAAAATGATTGAGCAGGTGCAGCCCTATCTTCACAAAATTGTCTTTATTTTAGAACACTTCTAAAAAAGGCATCAAAAACCTACATTTAGGTTTTTTACAATTTTCATAATTGGTTTCTTGGGTAAGATCTACTAGAGACTAACAGCACAAGCTGAACTAAGTCAAAATACCATTCTGAAAGAGCAGAAGAGTGCATTAAAAATGCAGCACTCTGGTATCCCATTACTGCACACCAGCTGAATGTCTCACAGCTAGACTTGAAATAAACAAGTGTTGGCAATTCTTAAGTTCTATTAGCTTAGACTTCAATGCCTTTTTGTTATTCAGTTAAGCTATAGAACTCAATACAGTGAAATTAAAATTATGCAGCACAGCAATCTCCACTTAGTCTTAATATGGGAAGGATTTAAAACAGTGGGGTTTTATACAGTAATATTAAAGAAACAATACTGTTAGCAAATACATGTTCTAAGGCACACTGTAAGGTAGTTCAGAGCAAAAATTCAAGTCAGTTGGCTTTTATATCCAAGAGTAAAACCTCAAAGATGTAGACTTTGACCTGTTGTATTTTTTTAATACTTTAGTCTACTCTAAATGGATGCTAAATGGCCAAATTCTGCTTGCAGCATGCTGCAGGCACTGTATTACCCTATCTTGATGGTCTCCTGAGAGCAAAGAAGTGTAGATTTTCACAAGTTATAGTTAATTTTCTAGATGGCATATTGTGTATTCAAAAATACAGTAGTTATACAACAAGATATACAATGTACTGTACATAATCCCAAATATAATCCACTATACTGAATATACAGCATATGCCAAAATACATAGAATCTACACTGCCAGCAAGACTGAGAAAAGCAGGATTGTTTATTGTTGATATATATTGATGCTGCAACATCAAGTATTTGATATTCACATTTTCCTGGCTATTCTGAACTGCAGCACTTCTTCCAGCTTCCTCCCTCTAGTACTACTTTCTCATGAGTTCCCACATTAACTTTCTGTAGCCCAGAAGAATAAGCAGCTCAAGTAGCAGGGAGGCACAGTTACACAGCTCCCCAAAATTCCTGGGTGGAAGGAAGGTCATTTTGTCCAGCCTCCTGCTCAGAACAACAGGGCTCTCAACACCAGATCAGGTCAGTCAGCACTTGAAGAATCTCCAGCAATGCAGAGTTCACATGCTGGCAGTAGGGATCTAACTCAGTACTGCCCTACCCTCCAGGTGAAGCATTTTTATTTTGTCAGAGAGTTTAAAAAAAGAAAATAAGAAAAAACAAACAAAAAAAAGCAGCAAGATCCCACTGCAGTAAAACTCATCATACCTAAGTTACCAAAATGCTATTCTGAAAGATAAGACTGAAGTATACTTAATGAGAGTAGTAATAATTCTGGCCATAGGAAAATAATTAGCTGTCCTTCTCTGTCATGGAGTAAGACTAAGTCCATTACTAACCAATTTTAAAGATTTTAGTAATTCAGAAGAATAAAAACACCTAAGTTCCAAACTATAGGTGTTTTGCCCAAAAAGTAAAAAAACCCCAAAAAACAAAAACAAACCCACTTTCAATTTCTAAGTAAATCAATACTTTACAATATTACTGGCTGTTTATTTTCATTTCTATTATTGCAGGTATGAACAACTGCTTAAAAAATTTCATGCTTTCAAATATCTAAAAAGCTTGTATTTCAGTGCTTGACAATGACAAAGTAAGACAAATAGCTCACAATCAAAATACTGCAGAATAATTAGTCCCAGGCACCCTAGAATAGATGGCTCTTTGGTCCTGCTGCCTGGGTAAGACTATCGTTCTTAATAATATTGACATTTTCAGGGACAAAAAAATAAATTAATTCAACAGATTAAACTGGAATATGCAATATAATGTCTACATGACAGCCCTAGCTGCCCTCTCATAAGGAAGTGGTTGAAATACAACGTAATCTTTAATGAACTACAAGTAAGAACAGAAACAGGGACTGCAGAAGCCACCAGTGCCCAGTATGAACACTGACAGCAGAGTCAGCATGACTCAGTGCTGCATTCCTGCCGGGAGAGGGCTGATGAGTTCATTAAGTTGCCACACAGGATCTCTTCAGATTATACCACAATGGGTTTACAGCTGTGTAAATTAAATCACATTTACTGGCCTAATTCCTTGTTTTAACAGGACAGGAGTGAGCGCTGCCTACATTTACTGTGGTCTGCCAGATCACCAGCTGCTACTGCTGCCTGGAACAATAGGGTCAGATTTCAGAGCACTGGTTAGTTATTCCTGTTTGAAAGCAGTTAGCTCTCTACTTCTATTTCCATATTATTATTCTAAGCACACAAGGAAGATACTTTATTAAAATATGTTAAGACTTGACAGAGGTAATAATGCTTGCAGCAGAACTAAATTACCACCATTTGCTTTACATGCATTTTTGTTTAAAAAGCTCTTTCTGTTCCTCCTCCTATTGTTCTGTGGGCTTTGTTCCATCAACAGAAGAGCTGGTTTCTGCCCCCACCTTGCCAATAAGTACATAAGTTGTGGCTCTTCTGTTTTGAAGTGCTTACTCTACCTGCTCACCTTCATTCATCCCCTTCCTGCTCACTTTGAGTCACATAATCCTGGCTCCCTCAGCTTTGCAGTCAGGCCCTTATAAGTAGCTTATGCTATTATGTATATCCCTGGAAAGAAGAAGTAGCCTTGTGCTGCAGAGGGATGCCTGACTGTCAGGTCAGCAGAAGCATGGGAGTGAGTTGGGGACATCCTGTGCTAGCAGAGAAAGGCAGATTTCAGTTCAGCCAGGCAAGAAGATGGAGACTGCAAGAAGGGATGCTGATAGTGAGGTTTCTCTACCTCCCCATGAAGTGCCTCCAGCAGCAGCAGCAGCGCCCGCAGGAGCAGGTGCTGGAGCTGCCTGCCCAGTACCAGCAAAATCTGGCTGAAGATCCAAAAGATCACTGGATGGTTTGGAAGAGCTGCCAAGAAAAAGAAGAGAGACATTAAACACTGGAGGAATTTGTATCAATTTTTTTCTAAAAGCATCATGACTGGATTAAGGAATCCACCTTAGTCTGGATGAAATAGAGACCTTTTTTTAGGTCTGAGGATTAGAGCAGTGGTCATAAGCATCTCCAGTCTAGCAAGTCCCAAGAATATGCATCAGCCCAGCATGGGAACCTTAACTTACTTCCATTCCCTCATAATGGCATTGCAACAGATCTATGAGACTTAAAATTCTTTAAAGAAACCCCAAATAATCTAAACAAAAAAACCCAAACCCAACTAACTAAACCAAAAGAACCCCCACTGCAACACCCAAAACAGAAAATGCAAAATTCCAGGGGGTCCCTATAAACAGAAAATAACCGTTGTGACTGAAACCACCACCATTCTACTTCCATACTTCATCAAGCCATGTTAGAAAGCAAGAAACCTGTATTTCCAGGCAATGAACTTTAGGTAGAACTGGCAAAACTTTGATGCGTTAAGCCAGTCAGGTATTTACTGAGGAAACCAGACCTTGTTCATCTAGAACATTCAAATAACAAATCATAGAGTCTCTTTCTTTACACTTAAATTAGTTACATCTTACAGACTTTTGGTTCAAGCTTAGAGTTTTTACATCTCTAGAGCTCAATCATTTCTGCTCTTTACAATGAGAAACAGTGCTTTGTTCTGTTTTTGACTTGACAGCAAGGTTCATATTTTCTCATAGGTCAGAAGTTTGTTTTTTTTTTTATTTTAATCTTCAGAAGTTCATTATCTTTGTGCTTCATTAACTTATTTGAAAAGAAAGAAAAGGGAATATTAATTCAGCAGTTTTAGAAAGTGAATTCTGAAGGTCAGCAAACACTCTGGACTTGTATATTACTTCAGTCTATTCAATTAGAAATTTCTGTACAGCATTGCTGTGGTTTTTCAGGTGAGGTTTTTTTTGTTTGTTTGTTTGCTTTGGTTCTTTGTGTTAGAATTTATTTGTGATCTATACTGGTAGAATAATGTATCCCTTTGAAAACCAATGTAAACTACTTGTAAATAAGCAAAGCCTTTTATGCAAGCCTCCTCTTAAAAGTATGACTTTGGTACCTACATCAAGCTCAGCAACTCAAATACACTTTTTAACTTACCTGACTGGAGCAGCTGTAGATGAAGTTGCAAAAAGATCGACTGGAGGAGATGTATCAATAGTTTTTGCCGGAGTAGAACTAGGAGATGTAACAGTTGTGGCTGGAGAAGACTGGAGAAATATTTTAAATAATCATTCAGTATACCAGCAATTTTCCCCAATCAACTCATGCACACTTGCACGTACTTTAAAAACCCAATTTTGACATTAGGTAAGCTGTTTTCTCCTCTGAAAGAATTTAAGGAAGACTGGGCTGTTTTCAGATGGTAGTAGAGCTGAGAAACCCCACAGTGACTCCAAAGAAGGACAAAGGTTTCTACAAGGTTTATTCTAAAGGAGTTGCTTCTATAAGTGTCAGACTCTTCATTTTGTCTATGGAATTAAATAGTTGTTTTTCCACAGCAGCACCTCAGTACTCTAACCACAGAAATGGTGAGAGAAGAGAAATGGTTAAAAACTAGTTAAAAGTGTGTTTGTAAACCTTCAGAAGAGTTTAAAGTGCCATCAACAATGCTCAAGGTTAAGTCCTTGGGAAGATACAAAAGACAGCTCATCCTATGACTTTGCTTCATTAGCTGCTCCAATTCTGGATAAAGATACTTCAAGTATGGCAAGGACAGACACCCAGGAGTCTACTGCAGCTCCTCTGTGAACTTGAAGATTCAAGTTACCTTGTAGAGTGTCGATTTAATTCTAAAAGATACTGTAAGCTTTGGTACAGCATCTCACATGCTAGAGAGATCCTTTTCCTAACAACTGAAAACAAGTCCTAATTTTAGTACTTTTTGCCATCCTGACCACTTCCAAGAAGGAAAAAGAACAGCAAATTTGAAGAGATTTTCTCCTGAGTTCTTTTACTGCCATCTCATCCTCATAACTCTAGCAGATGGGTGTAAGTTTTCTAGACTCCCCTCAAAGCTGGAGTAAGGTTTGAGTCTATAATGGTCCCAGTCCCTTCTGTGCATCAAGGAAAATGTGGTTAAAGCTGTAAGAACATTTCTGAGCCATCATGTAGTTCTCACCAGCTGCTGTTGCATTAAACAGAAGAGTTGTGGAGGTTACATTTTGTTGTTTTTGTTTGGTTTTGTTGTGTTTTTTTTTTTTAGTAAAGGGCTTTTCAGAAAAAAAATTAAAAGCTCTCTCTAGAATCAAAAATTGAACTCCCTGCATTAGATTCAGAAGATTTTATTGAGTATTTCCTCCACAATACCCATTATGAGACACAGCTATGGCACCTGGCAATGCTCCAGGACCAAGGCATTTTCACTGGCAGCTCTTACTTTAAATTAAGGTCAGCAGCCTCACCAATGAAGGTCATTTCTGAAACTATATATATAGGATGAAAATTTTCTTCCTTTCTTCCTGGCTTTTCACATGAACACAGTTTTAAAAGAGTCAGAATTTCCTCCTAAAAAGCTGTAGAGGGGGTGAAAGAGTGAATTTTTGGAGGAGAAATACCCTGGAGCAAGTTTCTCAGTGAGAGGAGAATTAAGGTGGAGTGAAAGAAAAAAAAAAGAAAAAGAAAAGTTGAGATAAAAATATGTGTATTTTCTTTTATGCTTTCACAAGGAGCAATCATCACATCCAGGTGAAGTTCCTTAGCATCCTGACTGGTACAAGCACTGCAGCCCTTCAGAACAGTGACATGCTCTTATGGAGCCACCATTTATAAAGCCATTAAAAGATAAAATTTTGTCACTTAGGTGGAAAAGTCAAAAAAGTAGATTAAGAGATGGAAATTATCTCCTTACAATGTTCTGAACCATACCACCTGAACAAGAATTATCTAGTATAGTGACTGGCAGTATTTACCTTGCTCAGAGGGGAAGGAGCACCAGATCTAGAAAAAAAGGGAGGTTTCAGATAAGTACAGCTTTGAAACTATGTTTCTGGTCATCCAAACTTCTGCAAAAAGACCAAAACCTAAGCGTGAAAGCTTTCTGAAGATCTCTTCAATTGCATGCCCTCTACATTTCTCAAACTTCCCATGAGCCACTTTAGACAAGGAATGCAAATTTCACTTCAAATCTTAAATTAATCTTTTAAGCTAAAGGGCATCACAGGATTATTCTGCCTTTTAAATAAGCTCTACTAAATGGAAAAAATGCAGAGATGCATGCAAATATCTTGCTTTGGGAACTACAGAACGCAGCAGGAAAGAGTTACTGAGGCAAGATGTCACCACATTAGAAAACCATGCAACAGCAGCAGAGCACCACCAATACCAAAGCAGTTATCTAACATAAGTCTTCTGAGGATGTGTCAGCAAATTTTCAAAGTCCACTTTCCTTTTAAAGTAAGTCAGAGTTACTTGAAAATAACTACATTTAAAAGTATGAAAACAGTGAGTTGGAAAGTTCAAGCTGGAAGTTCTCCCACATGCACAAAAAAATCACACTAACAGTAACTGACAGAGCCTTAATCATAACTTAAAATGCACATCAGTACATTTGTTTGCTTTCATTATGAGGTACAAAAATACTGCTACATATTTTTAGAACTGCTTTGATCTCAGAGATGAAAGGAGGAGTAGAAGATAAAGCTGCACCAGCATTGAACTAGCATCCATCCAGTAAGTTACTTGAATTAGATAAATCCTAGGAGCTAGGAGTATCCTAGGAATAGAACAGATTAGAAGATTTCCAGTTCTTCTAATCACAGAAATGACAAAAAATAACTTAATGGCTACATACAAAAGCAAAGAACAGTGTATCTCAACTCAAAGAAAAGATCTATTTCTACATGTTCAAGAAAAATCTTTAAAAAATGCACATAACCATGCCTGCAAGCAAGTGAAATGTGAAGGTATGTACTTACCCTTCGCTAAATTGCAAGGATAGCAACAGTAAAAGAGAAACAGAGGTTTAGCTTAATATTTCCTGGACTTAGCCATGGTAAATATCTAGTATGAAGATGCAAAACAATTAGAAAATAAATATATTTTAATGATAAAAGCCTTAGCAACACACAAACCCTGAGTTCCTTCTAGTTTTCCTCAAGTAATTTTAGTTCATTTTGGAAAGCGATAGTTGTTCTGTTTTCCCCACCACCATTAATTAAGGAAAAAGTTGCCATTCAGATGACTTTGTAAAGGAAAGGAAAAGCCTTGTCTTATTTTCTAGTTAAATGACAAAAGGAAGTTGGGGAGGCAAACCTAAACATCAGCTAATCTCACGCTGTCGCTGTTGTGCCTATATACATGGTACAACATATATACCTACTTGTTGCCAGGCTTTTTTCCTTCCAGTGAGTTTAGATGTTGCTCAAGGGTCTCCATGAGACTGCTGGGAGCCTTGAAAGTGAAGAGAAAGATACACACCTCAATGTATTGCAGTGATCTAACCATACTTTGAAATCCAGCATCAACTTCCCTGAAGTCTATGATGTGCTTGCTGGATGTGTTTGTTGTTACCTTATTTACATCAGTGTAGAAACAGTGGATTTCCATGTTAGAAGTATTCAGGCAAAGCCAGTTTTTAAAAATATATTACTGCATCCAAATCTGCAGAGAGAAAACATTTACCTCCACTACACAGCACCTGAAGCCTAAATCCAGGATGTGCTGCTTATCCTACTTTAAATCAGTGTTAAACATTGACAACAGCACAGGCATCCACAGGCTTGATTATAAGATTCATGGATTCAAGGTCACACTTTCAGTTTTGCTTGTAGTCAGACCCCTCAACACCTCTTTCATGACCAGAGGGTTAGAAAGCATTTGCAGTCTAAACAAAACAAAGTCCTTTCCAATGTCCCCAGAAGGAGTTACCTTTGGCTCAAGTCTCCCAGCATCACAAAACCTTACAGTTGTTCCCAAAATGGTACCCTGGCACAGGTTACTGTGCTGCTAGATTGAAGTGCAGAAAGATTGCTATTTTAGACACCTATAAAAGACTAGGCTTTTTCAGGCATCCCTAATCTTAGGTTTTATTTTAAGCACACATTTTGTGGTCAGCAGCCAATACCCACAGGCACTTGCTGTTACAACGGCAGATAGGAAAAGTAGTTGTAAATGCACACTGGGTTTAGTATAAAAATAGAGTCTGTAGACTCCTAGAAGATCAACAAGCAGGGAAGAAACCCTTGAGAGACACAGTAGCATATAAGACTTGAATATTTCATCAGGGTTACAAGTTCATCAGTTCATCAGTCTCTAAACAGGGCATTATCTTTATCAGTCTCTTTCAGATCAACGACAATTCCTGACAGCAATACCTATGATGTTTTTAATAAATAACATCTTTGATTTCAGGGCAGACATAATTATCAGACAAGTCAGTTTGTGATGCTTGGAAACAGCCTATCCACTGCTCCTATACTGAAAAACCAACTGGCTGGCTGAATCAGATATTTCAGGACCTGCTATGCACAGCTGTGTACATGCAGTGCCTGCATATTGATTTCAGCATTAAAACCAGTTACTTAACACATCCAGAAATTTAAAATGCTCCAAATAATCTTAAATGACAGATTGAATTTAATAAATATATTAAATTAATATATACTTCCTGCATATATAAGCAATGAAGAGACATCTTGACCTTGCTGTTTTTACAGGCATATTTATTAACTTTCAATTCATTTAGGCATAATAAGAATTGGTTAAACACAAGTGACCTAGTTATAAGAATTCTCCAGCAAAAAGTAAAACAAAAAAATCCAGAGAGATTCAGACTTTTACATATTCAAAAAGGCTATATTGTAAGATATGCATTGTGAGACTTTAACATGTAAGTAAAAGCTATATTTATAAATAAAAATTTAAAAAGATTGCATGTTTTACTATTACCAGTTACCTCTAGACATTTTAGATAGCTTTTCAATATATTAGTGAAAGTTTGCTTAAAAACCAGTAAGGTAATATAAAACTTAGCTATCAAACAGAACTCAGAGAAGAAGCTTCAAAAAATTTATACCTAGACACAACAATTTGGAAAGGAAGTACTATCTGGTACCCAATTTGCAACACTGAACATCACTTAATTTCTTCTAAATACTGCTTAAACCTTAGATAATTTAACAGTCAGCTTTGTGCTGGAACCTTAGATATGGGTTCCCCACGAGCTACTAGGGGCAAAACTGTCATAGTTTAGGAAATGTTAGTAAACAAAAATGAGCCAAGATTTTTAGCTGCTAAGATGCCTTCTCAGCCTCCAAAACTTTGCAGCCAAACTGTGAAATCCAAAGATGACAGCTATCAACTTGAATTACACTACCAGGACCACTTGTCTACATTTACAACCTATGTACACACAGAGTGTCAACACAACCAACATCTTGCACAATACTACCAGATATTCAATGGCTTGCTATAGGAATTTAGGTATACCATTGATACTGCATAGAATTATGCACTAATTGTTAGCTGAAATTCAGTTTTATTGTTCACCTTTTATTTATTTCTCCCTGAAATATGCTGTCACAGTCTTATGCACAGGCTATACAGCATGTTTCAGGCCAGCCTTAGCAAGTGAGTCCCAAGCAGCCTTTGGGAGAACACACCTGTGCAGAGACTGAAATGGTCAGGAAGTTGGATGAGATGACCATTGTAGAGCCCTTCTTTCCTAAAAGAACTGTTCTATTTTAAAGTGTTGCTCATGTGGTGGAAGGGACCATCCAGTAGCAGTAACTAAGGTACTGCTGAGCAACTCCAGCACTGACTGATGATGCAGAAAAGGCTGGCACAACACAAGCAGAAGCAGATAAGAAGGGCCATGGAAATTTATAAATTATATTTCATTAACTGGGTTCCAGGTGATTTCTCCTGGTTTAAGGACTTAGCTCATCACTAACTGCACTGTGTTAAAAAAGACCCCCTGAGGTACAGAGTTAGGGGAGATGCTACATTAGCTATTTCAAGATTAGGTCTTGTATTGCACATGTTGCTTTTTTCTGCTGAAAGAGTGGCCAGACTTTATAGCCCCATTGTATCTGAAATCCACAAAGACCATTAATCTCCACCTTCTCATAATGTCTCACTTTCAGAATTCTTAAGTGGCATTTAACTGAGAGAGACACTATTCAGGTGTGAATTTAAACCAGGCTTTCAAGAAACTACCAAAAACTGTGTGAACAAAAACTACAGTTTTTGTACAGTTGGGGTTTGCAGCTGCTAAGTAGTTTAGGTTGCTCTTCTGTTCCAATTTTACTGATATCAAAAGTGCCACAGGTGAACTCTTCAGTGTGGATCTCCTCTAAGTAGATATCGTCTTCACATTAAATACAAAGCCAGGCACCCAGGCCAGTTTGGAAGTGATACTTGAAATAGACCAGCAGCTACAGCCTGTTAGGTGGTAAGACTTCACCAATGTTTGCATTCCTGGTGTGCTTTCCTAATTACAGAACTTTCACTTATTACACAAATCCAAAAAGACTAAAAGAGAATCTTACCTGTGTAAGATCAGGGATATCACCTTTGTCAATTCCAACTTGCTGTGGAGATAAGAGAGTAAAGGTAAAATCTAAGGACATTATTCCACTGCAGCACTGCTCTGCAAGCCATAATGTACCCTGTCTTTAGAAAAATACTACAAAGTTAGAAATAACATGTCCATCTTTCCAGTAGCTACCTCAACAACCTGCATCAGTCTTCCCCCCCCCCCCCCAAATTAAATATCCATTTATAATAAAAGGATAAGAAAATGGAACTTGATTTCACACACAGGAAACTCATACTCTATACTGAATACACTGGTCATATACTGCTGTCTCAGAGGACAGCAAATTAAGATCTAAGTCTGCAATCTTCTATTAAGAGCACTGTTGCTTCACACTATGGTTCTTCAGAGTGACTATTAGTTCAGCTTTTGCAGAAGAGCAAGCATCTCATAATCCTGAGGCAGAGTCACTATAACTCCTCTCCAAAAATCTGACCCATGTCTCTAAAGTACTCTCCTCCCTCAAGTTCAATATTCATATATGACATTGCAAGATTAAGGACTCTATCAGGCTTCTCCATAGATAAGTGAATTAACAAAGAAACAAAATTTTTATTCAGCTCATTACTACTGTCCATTATAATGATGTATGAAACATGGAAAATATGCACCCTGTGCCAAAGAGCCAACTACCACAAAGGAGAGTCCAGCAAAGGAGTTAATTAACCATGTAATATTCCTATTATCCACATAAGAGGATGATAACAAGGAACAAATCCAGGAAAACGTCACATTACAGTTAACTTAATGTTGGTTGCAAAGACAAAAAAAAACAGACTTAAAAAAAATCTGCATCCTTCTATTCCCAGTTGCTGTGTCTCCCTCTAATGCTCAGCCCTGTCCTAGAAGTATGCATTTATCACAGCATTTCTCAAAAATATTGGAACATTTGAAGTTATGTCATCTGTTAACTTAATCAGAAAAGTTGAGTTTGGCAGCACCTTAGAGACATGTGGAAGTCCTAAGGGGGCTTAACTACAAGACCTGAAAAAGCAGATCCAAGATCCAGATCCACTTGGATGGATCCAATGGATCCAAGATACATTAAGATAGATGCTTAAAAAGTGCAATTAAACTTTTACATCAGTACAAACAAAACAAACAAACAAACAATCACACAAAAACCAAAATGACAAAACCAAAGAAAATCAAACAAAAAAATACTGAAGTGCCAGCCTCCAGAAGACTGAAAGCCACTTACCTCTGCAACTTTAAGAAACTCTGATACTCTGGTCATTCGAGTTAGAAATCGTTTGTAGATTTCAAGAGCATCTTTACATTGTCCCTTTTTCATTTCAAAAAATTTCTCTAAAGAAATAATGTGCTAAATTTCAGTTAAGATTTCTTACATTAGGTCTTATATCAGCAAGTCTCGCTTACAGAAAAAAAATCATGTGTCAAGAATATGACACTACATTATTAACATTTACTACTTGTGCATTAATCTAGTGGCATCTCCTGCTTAGTATAGTTTAGAAGTTGGGCTTGCTGAGCTACTAAAGAATTATATAGACCATAAAACTGAACCCCAGCTAGCCACAGCATTGTGTATGATGTCAAACACTTTTTTAATGACTGGAAAGTAAGCAGGTGAAGTAGCCACCCAACATGAAGTTCAAAATAATTAAGGATATCTAAACATATACTAATATATGTCCTCTCCAAATTGTCTTCACTCCAAAGAACTGTGTTTTTTTACTTAAGTACACCTCTAAAGTCCATTTATGTCCATTATTAAGCACAGTTGCCACATATTTCAACCTGCACTTCAACAGTGAAATTTCAACTGCATTTTTATACCAAATCAATTGTGTCATGCTGGTGATCACACCAGGCTGCCTGAGCTTCAGAATATGCTCACAGCCTCCTTTACACTTTATAGGCTGATGGTAGGTAGGGTTGTGGAGGGGGTTCAGTTTTGGCAGTCATGCTTTCAGGCAGATCAGGAATGCTATTCAGGAGTACATTGCTTTGTACAAGGATATCATATAACATTATCACTCTCTACAACTACCTGAAAGGAGGTTATAGCCATGTGAGGTGAGGGTTGGTCTCTTCTCCCAGGCAACCAGCAAGAGGACACATTAATAAGCCACGCCAGGAAGGTTAAATTGGACATTAGGAAGAAACTCTTCACAGAAAGGGTGATCAGACACTGGAATGGACTGCCCAGGGAGGTGGTGGAGTCACCATCCCTGGAGGTGTTAAAGGAGAAACTGTGCCATGGTCTAGGTGATAAGGTGCTGTACAGTCACAGGTTGGACTCAATGATCTCAGAGGTCTTTTCAAACCTAATTGCTTCTGTGATATATAACAAAATAATGTGGGCATCTTAAAAATGCCAAAGCTTCTAACTTTGCAGAACATATTACTCATGCTCACACAGCACTGTATACATTCCTTTAAGCACAGAGATTGTCACTGTCCTTTAAAGTATCCATCTACACACTTTTAAGGACATATGATAATCCAGCCTCAGATAAACACTAATATGTAAGAAGGTACAGCTTATTTTTTTTTTCACATTTCACAGACTAGAAGAGTCAAGAAAAATGTAGCTTCAATCAAAGTTACATAAAAAAACTGAAGCAGATCTGAAACTGATTCTTCACTCACATATGGTATGTGAGATAAAAGCCACATTACTTACCTAGTAAGTTAATAACCCCATCATTGTAGCAAGCAAAAAGTTTTATGAGATCTTTAAACAGAAGCATGAATGCAGCATTTATGACACCATTTGTCAGTTCATTTGGGTGAACCTACAAGTAAAATATCAGTTATGTACAAAACAAATGTCAAATGCAATCAAACATTTTGGCTTACACCAGGTATTTGGTGCTGTTACAGACAGAATCAAGAACTACAGTTTTCATGCTAAGACACTAAGCAAAAGCTTTGGTTAGCAGATCAAGGATTGCTTTCTTCACCACTCCAAAACCATCCACTACATCAGAGGAGTATCCACATCAACAGTAAACATCTTAAGTCTTGTCTCCTTCACTTATTATGAAGAAGAGGAAGGCAGATATGCTTTTTACAGTTTTAATGAAATGGACAAAAGATGTAAATTTACAGCAGAGCTCAACAAAAACTTAATAGTCTATGAGAGAGTGTATTGGGACTAATGATGTCAAGACCCTTTCCCACACTAACTTGGGAAGAAAATATGTGCTCATTTGTTAAAGGGTCTTTTTTTTCTTACAAATATCTCCTCTTCTGAGAGCACTATCACAATTCCTATGCCATTTAAGGAATGGAAAGCACAATAAGGCATGTACTTCAAAACCTTTCCTCTGAGAGCTGTAGTAGGCTCTGCCTTCCACCTCGAAGTGTATCTTGCTGCCCACCAACAACAGAAGAAACAATTCCTTCAAAAACCTCTTTGAAATGTTACACTGTGGCTCCTACAACAACTGATTGCTGTTTTTATTCTTAGGTCAGATAAATAATCCCACCAACATTCATGACATGATCCCACCAGCATTCATGACATCATAAAAATATTGTACACACTTATTTCTCTGAACAGTCTAGATTAAACTTTAGCAATTTAGTTCATAGCTGAAAACCAGATGAAGATTTTGAGGAAGACAAACAACATACATGTGGTATTTTAATGGGGTTTTCCCTGACCCCTGCAAAAGAAGTTGGTTGCCAAGAGACAGAAAATAGTGTTCAGCCTCCTTGCTTCATCCATTTCTTCCCCCTCACTGATGCAGAAGATAAAACTGCAAATTCTCTCTTTACAAAACCAAAAGTACAATCTTTACATTTCATACATATAGGCAAGGGCCACCCTTGGCCACAATACCTCAGTGGGACACTGAAAAGGGGATTTTTTTGGCTCTCACTAAGGGATGATGAGTAAAGTATTACCTGCAAGGTGAAGTGTGTTCATTATAATGTGACACTTATAAATCACTGTCCAGTGTAAACACTAAGTCAGCTTCAATACATACATCAAATTCAAGTAGTGCATCGATTTGTTCTTGTAATATTGGCATACTCTTCAGCAGCTTTTCAGGAGCCATGGTTCTCATCACACCTTCAGCTCTGCAGGAGAAAAGAGAGATTAGAAGCCATGCTGTTTCCTCTCTCCCTTTCCCCAAACTGATCTGTTATCTAAAATTTATGCTTGAAGCACCTATAACTCATTTTAAACCATTTCAAAAGCACAGTCTGATTCTCCTGCTTCTCATGACATTGTGAGAGCTGGCATGAAATATCCAGCCACCCTTCCTGGCAGCAAGTGAGGAAAGGTTTTGTGTTAGAATGATGAATTCAAGAGATTGATCTCTTTATGGAAAGATGACACTGCGAGCTTAAATGACTAACTAGAAATACTGCCACAGAAGTACTTAGAGAACAGATATACTTCATGCACAAAGTTTTTTACAAATAACTAATGACAACTCATTGCTGACATGTCTGTGGATGTGTAGCATTTCTTAAATGTCATCCACAGCCTTATAGCAGTCTTCAAAAGCATGGTCATTTTTATCTCTGATTATAACAAACCTTGCCAACCATCATTATGTATTGCCCTATTCTGGCTTCAGACAGGTGTATGTATATATGCAGACTGGAAATGCATACCACTCTTCTTACTCATTTTATGCTATATTTTGAGGCAGCACACCTTGATCTGAGCACCAGAAACAACAGGCATAGAAAGCCTTTCCAGGAACTCAGAGCAAGGCAGGAACAGTAGGATCCCCAGCAGCCCAAATTTAACTTTATTTAACATCAAGTGTTCAAGAGTGAACTTATATGGTCCCAAATAAGGGGATGGCATCCAGCTACACAGCAAAGCTGCCATGGTAGACCCTACACTTTCTGGCTGTTTGAGAAGCAGGAAAGAACAGCCTGGTACTGATGCCTACATTTACAGGTCAGAATCCCAAGCAGCAGAACACACCAGAACTGCCAGATGGATCCTGTATGCAACTCATGATTAGCAGAAACATCTCTACTGTGCACTCAGTTAAGCTGCACCTTCAGTGGGTGTTAAGCCACTTGTTGTGCCAACTGTGCTTCAAGAGACCATCTAGAGCCCCTAAAGTCCCAGTAAGAGGAGTTAGAGACCAGAGAAATATTCTCATAAATGCCAACACACTACTCTGGGCTGGGTCAACTTTTTTTAAACACAGTTCTTGTGGGAAATGAAACCAGGAGTTCACAACCTTATGCTGTTCAGTTTGTAACTGTTTGCTCTGCTGCCTGCTAAGGACTTCAGGCATTCACTTCCAGCAATGTTTGCAATAAGACATCTTTCTTAGGGAAAGTGTCTGGAGAGTATTTCAGAGTGTTTCCTTCCCCAAATCGTAAACCCAGTCTCACTGCAGCAAAATTTAATTAGGGTTAGAATTAAACCTAGCACTAAAAACTTGCAATTTCACAAGGCGCCTTATTTTGGTCTTCAGTATTTGTCTTACTACCCAGTGTTTCCTCTCATATTTGGGCAATTTGCAACCAATTACAAGTACTTTAAAAATCAGGTTTTTCACTGTAGTTACACAAAGCATATAACAACAGCGCTGCTGAGAATCTAAAACTAAGTGTATTGCCACAAACAAGATTTTCATGGGTCAGACAACCTTATTTATTTGGGTATCTAAAATTTCCTTACCCTTTCTTCACTCTTGCAAAGTCAAATGCCATTTGTCTGTAGGAAAATGCTTTTTCATTCAAGTATCTACTATAACGCCTTATGAAGGTGGACATGTCATAACCTGCAAAAAACAATTTCACATTTTACATTTAATTTTCATACTAGTTCACAAGTTCTTTGGTAAACAACAAGATACGGCCAACAGACCACAAGATTCTGTGATTTCTGTTACATTATGCAATTTCACATACAGAACAGGCATCACAAGACACCTTTCAGCTTCTGATGAAAAATCAGTAGTGGTACACCAAAATAATCTACCACTGTCCTCTGTTTCCAACAGATTCATGCAATGCACCAGTGACATGGTTCCAGTGTAAACCTGCTAGAGGCCCCTACACAGTCACGGGGTAACATTACTTGATGGCCAAAAAGTTACCCCTCTGTTAACAGGGAAAAATAACAATTTAACAAAAAAAATTTTACTGAACTGGTACATGATTTCCAGGACAAACCTCAAAGCTCAGCTTAAACACTCTTGATGTTTCATGTATGTTGGCCACTCCAGTTCTTACATGGACCTTCCAAATTCCCTCAGCTTGGTTTACCAGAACAAAGAAATCATGATGGCATCCACAGAGATTACTGTCTTCCTTGAACTGTTACACCAGAAATACTCAAAGCACATAATACTGTACAAGGTGCCTAAAACTTCAGTGATTTTCAAGCCTATGACATCTGAGCTGTTGGTATTACAGCTCATCCTCCAAAGTTTCTTCCTCCAAGCCACAGAAATGTGTGCAGAAGGAAACTCATCTTCCTCTTCAATTCAGGCCCCTTTTTGCTACCTTTCTAAAAACCCACACCCCTCAATTTAGTAATTGACCGTATTTTCCCTTAATATCTCTCACCATTAAGTATCCCTGCAAACTCAAGCATAACACTATCAAATCTGATGCCTCATTGTCTGATGCACTGTGTATTATCTATGAAACAGCAATTTAAGTTTAAAGAAGATAGTGAAGAACACAAATGCATGCCTTGAACAGAATTAATTGTTGCCAAACACCAGTGTCTTCGAGCATACATACATACACATATATCATGTTCAGCTTAGATAAACACAGTCTTAATATTTATTTAGCTTTGTTCCTTCTGTTACCACTTCTAAAAGATTCTAAACTCTTTCTGGTGTCACACGTCTACATCAAGAGATGAAATAATGTGGCATTGCTTTGAATTTGCCCATTATTGTAGCATGTCTGTAGTCTGCATACAACTTACAAATATTCTCTGATAGCTGAAGAATTATATTTTCTCTCTTTACTGGTAGAGCTACCATGAAATAAGCTTTTCCTCTATTAATTGAGGGCACAGGAAAATCCACTAATAATTCCAGAGGGAAAAGTAAAAAAGCAAGCTTTGTAAGATTCAGAGGGAACAAGTCCTTAATTTCTGCCTAGACCTTTCTAAATTCATTACTCAAATCAAATCAAAACCAACCAGTTCCTTTGGTGCCAACAGCCCTACCATTAAGAAGTTATAGACAATGCCTAAAAAGCACAGTGGCCCCAAGCAACCAAATTACCATTTAAGACTGAGTAAAACTCAAAAAACTAAATGGAAAGTTATCAATTTCACCTTTTAACACCCATAAGAGTTAAGGAGATAGCTGAGATTTCAACCAGCCCAGATTTCAACTAGCACTTAAAGGATTTGTACAGTTTCACCTTTTGAGTAAAAATATTGCAGAAGAGAAATATTTTTCTAAAGTTGTTCATCGGTTCACTTGTGCTCCTGTATTTATAAAGTACTTATAAAAAAGGCTTCAGTAGCACATTTTTATATTATTTATTCTTATTAAGGAGCAAATTAACAATAGTATCTTATTTAAAATCTTGTTATGATTATAGACATAAGAAGGCTTACCATGAGATCCACTTTTGTCCAGAAAATTGCTGAGATTGAACAATGTGTTTCTAGATGCCAGGTACTGAATAAATCTCTGCAACACAAAGTCATTTTCCTTATCACAGGCTGTATCTGAAGGCTTTGTATACCTTCTAGCAGCAAGATTACCAGTCTACTTTCAGCATACAACATGAAACCACTGATTTTTAGCCCACAATACCTTCCCCAAAACATTTTGTCCATTCAGATCAACTACTTTAAGTCAGAATCTCTAGTAAATACTCTACTGTATATATAAAAAACAGATTAGGCACAAAACACAAAATATATTGCGAAAGGAGCAATAAAAATGTTTAAGTCTTAGGGATTTGAGGGAGCTCAAGATTTATCTGCTTACAAAGCACATATCCAGGCTAGCCCCAGGCTTCTCAATCCAGCAGCCCTCAGTTTGAGCCAAGCTAAGGGCCTGTTTTAATAACAAGCAAAGCCCCTCATCAAACACAGGGACTAGCAGCCTGAAACAGTTAGAGAAATCAGACGAGAACATTGACCAAAACTTGGAATGGAAAAATAGGAGTAAGAATTTACTCTGTGAGAAGTTCATTGCATAAAAACACTTAATATACTGCCAGGGAGGGATTGTTTCAAAGTCATACTGAAGTTGTTTTACAGTCATACTTAAGTTCTTTAAATGTGCTGTCTCTTTTTATGCAGACATACAGGTCAATAAAAAGCAAGGATAAGGAGAACTTGATCTAAAAGGCTATCAAGTTAAATTTACAGCTCTAGGAATACTTTAGCACTCATGAAGAGAAGGCAACTATTCGGATGGCAACATACATGTGCCAGAACTTTAGCCTTAGTCAAAAAATCCCAGATAGTGTTTAATACTATGTAGCTGTTTTCAGATTCAGGGCATAAACTGCCAGCATCTTGGCACAGGCTGCATCTTGGTCTTATGGTAGGGTTTTGTAAATGGAGAGACAGATAAACAGTCCAACTCTGTTGTTAACAGTAAGTTTTCTCTTCAACAAGAATCATTCTCACCCTTTGTTCTCAGGTCCTTTCTGGCTCAAACAAGATGCCTCTGCACTACTAACACTTTTGGCTTGGAGTGTGTTCAATGCCAATGTGGCCTTGAGAGAGCTGTTCACACTTACCTCATTGCCATGGACCATTAGATGATGTGTGGTGACTAAGGCTTTGAATACAACCACCCAGCTACTATTTGTTGCTCTCTCAAAAAGTGTATCAGCCATCTGAGGGATATTCACGTTTGTTTCATTAGTTGCTTGGATCAAGTCTGCAGGAGAGAGAAAAGGAAGGTGTTAGCTGCTACAAGTAAGATTAAAGGTTTGCAGGATGGCCAAGTTCTCAGACCACCAGGCTGCAGGTCATGGTTGTGACAAACAGGAAGTTCAGTGCTTACATTCTACATTAAAAAAAAAAAAAAGAAACAAAAACACCACCACCAACAACAAAAAACCCCAACTGAAAGATTATATTAGTACCTGCTGACAGCAAGAGTTATCTAACTCTTTCATCCAATGATAACAGTTTTACAACAATTCTGCCCTGAGCTGTGACCAAACATTACTCCATCTTTATCCCAGATGAAGTCAAAGTGCACAACATTATATGACTTTACTGCTTGCAGGTGTTTGAGTTAATTGTCACAGTTCATTACCTCTAGGTTAGAGAAAGAAGCACTATTGAATTCTTCACTCACAGGTAACATGTCATGCACACTGAACCCAGGCACATCAACAAAAAGAGGCATCACCAGAAACAGATACTCTGTCATCCCAGAGATTGTTTTAATCATCAAGTTCCAGCACACCTCCTAGAGTTTCTAAAGACCCAGAAAGCAGAAAAGTGCATTCAGGCATGCATTAAGACCTCTTCAACAGTGAAAAAGAACACAAAGAATGACATTAGTTCACACTGAAGCAACTGCACCTTACAGAGAAGAAGTAAGACATTAGACTGTCTCAGGGAAAAACAATAACATACAGCTTGGTATCCTGTACATTAAGAATATGCAAATCTTGCACAGAATAGTGCATGAAATGAAGGTAAGTAGTTAAATCATTAAAAGTAGGGCAGTAAGCTTTCCACTGTCCTCTATATCCACAGGATCTGTGATTTACTACATCCTGTTACTACTGACTCCAGTTAGGCAGCCAGCAATTACCTTCTACAAACTATCACCTATTTTTGAGGCACAGCTGGAAACTGCATACTGCAACTGCATGCCCAAAACCTGTGTGATGCCAGACACAGCCCTAGCAAGACTCAAGGAGATGATTTCGTACAAGACAAAGAGACAAAAACACAGATATAATTGTAGGGCCGTCTTAAAATTTGAAGACCTAGGCAGAAAAAGTTTGAAAGTTTAACTACTAAACTAAGCATTATCAGAAACAAAAATCCTCATCTTTTACTTTCCCTCAGAGGAATCACTGTTAATCATTTCTTCTCCACCTCCAGACTAGAAATTTTCCTCCAACTATTCAAGTCATTCAATGATGACAGATAGTCTACCTCAAAAGCAGACAGGATATTTTGTGACTGATCCTTGCACACTTAAACTATGCAAGTCTACAGGACTTCAAATCACTTGGGCAGTAGGGTCACCACTTGGCAGACTTCCTTCCCCTCCCCTACACAATCCCAAGCAGTGGAGAGCATTAATGTTGCCAAGAGTGGAAAGTCAAGGTTCAGCATTAAGCTACTGATTCTGCCTTTGCAGGACTGGAAAAGTCCAGAGGACAAATCTTCTAATAGCTCAGTGAGTCACATCAGCGACTGAGACCCACCTGGTGTGTACAGAAACCCACACTGCTGTACCAGAAGCATTCAAAAGTTGAGGTTTTGGTTGGTTGGTTGATTTGGGTATTTTTAAAATTCCTGGTATGTAATCTTTATGGGTTTTTTACTTTCTATTACAAAGACTTATTTTATTTAAGATCCAAGAAATCTCTAGCTCACAGTCACAAGCTTGGGAAAACCATAGTGCTTGCTTGTATATGAAATTGTCTATTGTATGGGCATAAAAGCTGCATGGTGTCCTCAGTTTCAGGTCAGGGGACTGTATTTCTGGGATGATTCAGGAGACAAAAAATATGTGATCCATTTGCCAAGTTTGAATTGAAAATGTATGGTGTCATGGCATTTTGTTGTCTTGGTTCTGGAGGTTTGGTTTGAAGATTTTTGCAAACACCTTCTGAAATGTGGTTACTTCTATAACCTCAGTAATAATACCCTTGAAGGAGGCAGTTCTGCAGACAAAGTATTATAGTGGCAAAGCCATGCTATCAAATGACAGTAGTTCAAGATCAGAGAGCTCCAAGAATTCTCCTTGATCTTGTGGCACAAAGAGGCCAATGATCTTTTATTCTCTACTGCTGATTAATGCATCACAGAAGACAGTGGTTTGTAAAAGCCTAGAAGCAAGTCACAAGTGGCTTACTCGCTGTTTACCCCACTCAGAGATTTTACTGCAGGTAACAGCATTTGTCTCATTAACATAAAGAAATACATCAAATTTGTAAGCTTTCAGTCTTGGGCTTCAGTATATAGATTTCTGTGAAAGAGGGACACTATAAATTTGTGTATTCCATTGGTGCACTTTAGATAATGAAATCTCAGAGGAGTCCATCCACAGAAATTCTGGCAGTGGAGGCAACAAGGCACTGCTGTATAATGCCACAGCACTGCTTCTGAAGTCACTCAGTCATTTCCGTCTCCTCTCCAAACTGCTGGAGGATACAGCATCTCAGTCTGCAGCTCTGAATGTTTTAGGACATGAGTAATTATAGTGTGCAAAATAGAGAGGCATGATTAAAATTAAGTCTACTACTTTCAGTGCACAGAAAAGAATTAAACCATGCATGAAGATGTCACTTGTCATCTGAGGCCAGAAAAAGGAGATTGGGGGTGGGAGGGGGATAATTCTTGCAGAGCTGTTTCCCATTTAATCACGCCACAAAGATAAGGTATTCAAATTTCCTGGGTTTCGTTTCACAGTGCCAGAGAGTCTCAGCTTTACCAGCAATCATCAGCATCTGGAATGAAGCACCAGCACAGCTAACTTTTAGAAACTGAGCACCAGAGTTTGGTGGCTAAGCTGAATTTTAAATTAAGAGTTGGAAAAATTAATTTTACTTTAATGTGGTAAGGAAGAACAGATACAAGGAAAAAGAAATCATATACAGGGAAAAAGTATACAAACTACTTTTTCAAAATATGCAGATTCAGACATTCGCTGGGTGGACAAGAGACAATAAAGCTCAGTCTTCCAAGGAAGTCAAAGGTACATTTGCTAATACAAAACCAGGTAATATTAATATGTAATAGATGAAGAACAACCCAACAGAAACCATATGAAGCAATCTTGCAAAGTTGATTCCATTTGGGGCACACACAAGTAGGGCAAACAAGGATTAAAGATACCTTCCAGAAGAAGTTTCTGCTACTGCAGGCATCCAGTACACTGACAGCTAATCCCCAAACCCAGACACTGAGCTCAAATACAAGTTACAAGCACAGTCAAAAATCAGATTCGTACTGCAGTAGCAACAAGTGCTTTTACCACAGATTTTACAGAAGTGAAGTAACTGGGGAGTGAAGACATATATACTCTTTATTTGAATCCGTTTGTTTACTGAAGGAATAAATCACAATTGCCAAATCACCTCTTCTTCTACAAAATTCCTACTTCCTCTCTTCACATTTTGGTAGTTGCTATTTTCAAGACCTCTTCAACTAAAGAAACTATTTAAAATTGTAATTTTACTTCAATGTACTTTTTCTAGTCAAGCTTTGAGATGGAAAATCAATGCAATGGAAGAAAAAAATGGTTATCAGTTTTCTGACACCATAACTTGAATCTGAACAGCAGTCTTTAAGCTCTTGGGCAGGCCAATTTTTTTACCCAGACTTAAGACAATTGCAACTTAATCACACCCTAGCTTTACTTCTCTTCCCTAATTAACACCTCCATCAATAAAAAGACAAACCTGCCAAATAGAGGAAGAATTGTGAGGCAGACTGAAGTAAGTTAAGAGACCCTGGCTCTCTTTTCATGATATTTTGAAGAGCCCACTAAAACATGGGACTAGCTTTAGTGTCTGTGAAGCTCATAAGGTAAAAAAAAGGGAACAGTAAGAATATTTCAAAGGTTTCAGAATTTCAGACTCTTTCAGTCTCATTAAAAACTAATTTCTAGTTCTTTTTTTTTTTTCTTAATGAGAGAGATCATACAATACTTTAAAGAATCTCTTAGTCCTTTACCCTTCCAGATGGTATTCTGGATCTGGGCAGCGTTTTTTTCTATTTTGTTCCCCCACACCCCAAAATTCTTTAATAAGCAGACCTTAGATTTCCCAGTTCATTATTAAATATTCACAATTTACATTTCAGTATGCAGAGAAACAGCAGCAGAGCACAAGACCTCTCTGCTCAGAGGAATATCAGTGCCAGCTTAAGAGCAGCTGTCGTTCCAGACTGAATTAACACACAAGCTGCCTCAGCATCTGAGCTGTGTCATACATTCAGTTCCTAAACTTTGCTAAATCTCTCCAGCAGTAACCCCCTTACAGACCTTCCTCACTATTACTCAAATGCTACGATAGTCTTCACGAGGTTTTTTTTTCTCACTTCTAAGTATTTAAATAATGCCTTGAGCCTATTGTAAAGGAAATGCAGTATTGTTCCAAATCAGAACAGAGTAAGAGTTTACAAGCCTCAACCAAGAAAGTTAAATAGTTCAAGTAAGAGTACAGTCCCTCCTCTGCAAGACAGAACTGTATTAGGAAGCTACTAGAGCATTGTGCTAACCAATGCAAGAGCTGAACTTCCCTGTCTACAGAACCTGACCACAAAACAGTACTGGGAAGCAGAACAAAGTCACCAGTTTCTGCTTCTACAACAATTGCTCATAAGAACATTAGATAATTTGAATGTTGTTGGCTTTGACTATCAGGCAATTCCATGGAAAAGAGCTTGTAATTCATTTCTGAGGTTATAATTTATCATTTATTCTTTTCACTTCCAGCTTGTCATGTCTACACAAACACGCATCTTGATCTGGCTTGCAACAATGACCCCAACAGTAGTGCATGCTATCTCCTCCTTCCTCCCCAAAAGTCTGCCTCCAGGGTTGCTGTATCTCACCTTGATGCCAGCGAACCTACCCTTTATTGAAGTCCAGCATCTTTCAGATATTGCCTTGGAACTTCATGTTTATGCCAACACAACAAACCTAAACACAGTCTTCCACTGAGCATGTGTTCTCCAGGTACTTTAGACTCCCAGTAATGCAGCTGTAGCTCTCAGGGATGCTATCTCCTCTCTCCAGCCTTCCTTCAAATACCTCTTCCTTCCAAAATAAATCTCAGGCTCTTGTGGGGACAAATACTTGCTGCAGATCCTGAAGTTTGAGCAGTCATGACATTCAGTCTTTGAACCACACAACAGTATCCCTACCAAGACAAGCTTTTATATAAAATTTCTTCCTTTCTGCCTGCTCATAGGCATATTGTACTACCCAAAGTATTAGGTGTTTTGCAGAACCTATCAATCACATGAAGGGTCTGCAGAGAGACAGGGTAAACAATTGAGTACTAGCAAATTCTCTTGAAGCATCCTCCAATTACTCGAGAGTTTAATTAGCCTCAGAATTATCTTATTATCTCACTACTCCTTTTTAAATACAACAGTGCACCACCTGCTATGTTATCAAATACCTCTTTTGAAACAAAGTGAAAAATCTACTGCCCATACACACTGCTGGATTTTATTCCAGCATACTTCCATATGATTTGCACCCCTCAACCAACATATCAAGGCAAGACATTTGGCTTTAAGTCATCTGCAAAAATCACCCTAGCTCATTAGCAGTGTTACATCAGTTATGCTGCACTTGTGTTATGCTGCACTTAATTATTTATATGTATGGCTTTTCCTCCTGAGAGGTTCAGGTTCAGCTCTATTGGAAACAGGAAATAAAAGCCAACCATCAGATGGTCATGTACTGGATCTAAAAGGGTGCAACTACAGCAGCTGTCTCTCTGACTACTAATAAGGGGGGGAAAGTATGATTACACTGTGTTAGAAAAAGATTGATCTTGCTTAAAGCAATTCCTTCGAGTTTCATGAACCATGAATATTTTTTACATCAAAGTTCCCAGAACTTAGAGCTCCACTGCCTCTGGGGGAGAACCATATGCACTACCTTTATTGTTTACATTAGAGTTCTCTCAAGGAGAGTAGTAGAACTGAAAGGCAACATTCAGACCAGCTGCAGAAGCTCAGTGAGGTTTCAAGTATAGTCTTCAAGACTGCAAATTAATTAGCAATTAATCTATTTTATGAACAAAGTCTGAGACCTTGCTGACACCTGTGATCTAAACAGTCAGAAGAATACAAGTTTAATTTTCACTCAGGAATTACATATCTGGAATAACAGAAGACAGGCTACACAAACTTTCTAGTACAAACATACTATGGAAAGCACCTTTTTAGCCTCACATGTGCAAAGCCAGAACACCAAACAAAGAGGGACAGGACCCATGGTCCAAGAATTCTGCCTGCTTTCTTCCCCATTACAGCTACCACAGCTTTTTAAAGCATCTTCACTAGATGCTTCATAGGAAAAGTATTAGACATCAAGCATGAAATCTACTCCCCGTCCAAAGTCATAAGAAGCTCAATCTGGAACCTCAATCATACAGAATTCACTCACTTTGAGTACCAAAGAATCTGTCTCAGGCAATAATACAAGTTCAGCAAAATAGAAGAAAGATGAGAAATCACAGCTTTAATGATCTTTTTCTCTCAGCCACAGAACCCACTTCCAACCTCTTTCCACAAAAATCCTGCTGCACAACTAGCTCAACAGAAACATGCATTTTTTTTCTGCTCCAATACAAGAATTACACATTTCTGGTTAAGTTGATGTCAAACACCAAGTAATTCTGGAGTTAAATGTGCCACTTCTCTGTTTTACTGATTTACTGGAAGTAAGAGCTGAGCCACAAATCATTACTGCAGTGCCTTTGTTTGCACAGCTCTTAATAGTTTAAGATACACAAAATTCCATTTTCATTTGGTGGACACTGACCAGTAGTTATAAGGTTAAAATATAACAGCAATTGTCTTGGAGAAATGCTATTTCCCATCCTATTGTAATATAACATCTTAAATGCCAAACGCCAGGGGAAGAAGAGATGTGAAAAAAAAACCCTGCTAACATTAAAAATAGCTTTTGACCAATAAATCTGCATTAAAAGAAATTTTTATCCTGCATGACAAATCTCAGACCTCATTCTATAAGACATTTCCTTCAGCACTTCAAACCTGGAAGCCTTAACCAAAATACACATTAATTTAGAGACAACACTGCAACCACCAGCCAATCTTCTGCCAAGCCTTCAAAGCATTTACTCAATTTCCTCTAAGGGAATTGTTCTCTCCATCCATGCAAGCATTAAAGTGACAGTTCTTTTGCATCTCAGCTCTTGCTGCAAACAACAAAGTAATTTTAAAGGCATTATAGAGTTGCAAGATTATTGCTTAGAAGGATAACAGTCAATAAAATCTATTTAAATTACTACTGTCAATTGCCTATTGACATTAGGCACATCCACAACCTGCTACCAGGACGCCAGCTGTGGCCCATGATTATCCTTCCATGAAAGTGACCAACCCCTAACATCACCTGTTGGTCGTATCAATTCATAGCTCTTATCACTTGGGTGCTCACTGGAATATCAGTAATAGGATCAACTGCAGCTTTTAGGAAGAGAGTATAGCTACACTAGAAACACAGGGATTTCACATTTACCACAACAGCAATGGGTCATTTACTGTAATCTCTGCACTACAGCAATTTCTAATTCTAATCAGTCTTTCCATGCTGGGCTGATTTTACACTTCAAACAATCTGGCAGAAAGTGGTAATCAGCTGAGGCATGGTACCTGAGCTCTTTCAGTTGCCATGCTGAAGTCTGAGAAGAATTCTACCCCCAAATTATCTCCTTTCCTCAAAACCATTTGTTTTTAATAAACTTGTAGAAATGAAACTATCACTAGACTATCAACTCTGCCCAGAGTAGTAATTTGTAATCCACTAAAAAGCTGAACAAGACTGAAAACATATTGCAAGAAGCCTGATGTTCCAGCTCCAATACTTAGCTGTTACATTTTGGGAATACATAAAGAAAAAAAATTGGGTGGGGATGAGACAACATGCAAACTTCAGTGACATGGTAATTAGCTACAGCCTTTGTGCTGGAAAGAGATCAATTGAGTGGGCAGCCTCAGAAGCTGACATATCTGACTCAATATCCAGACCATGGTCCATGCTTTTACCACTCCCTCAGCAGGATTGTTCTCAGAGTCCAGCCTTTTCATCAGTGGATGCCACATAATTACACAACCCGTAATTTTTAGCTAGGAGTGAAATGTCCAAAAGCATGCAGGCAGCCCTGTTGAAAACATGAACATACCTGTAGGAAGAAGAAACTAAGTGTAATGCAAATCTCTGCACAGGCCAGTGCAGCAGCATGACCTCCTGGAAGCACACTGAAGCAGCTCCAACCAAGGAACAAATACTTTCTAACACATCTGCTATCATTTAAATCCATTGTCTTGTATCTGCATATCTACCATAAAGCAGAAGAGTTCATGAAACCAAATGGCTGTCTCATACGTGAATGTTGTGCCTTGAAACAGTCTTTTTAACAAAACTACTGATATCCTTCAAAGTTAAATACAGATTTGCTCTCTTCTTGCTAAGAAAAACAAATAAAAATGTTTAATTATGAAACTGCAATGCCTTTGTACTACATCAGTTAAACAATAATCCTTTTTTTCTGCCACGCAGACAGGCGAGTTTAAATCTTGAAAAATCTGAAGTCTACTTCCAATGGACTTGAGTCTTCAACATGAGCTGGCAGCCTTTCACATAGTGCAGATTTCTTGATATTGCAAAATACCCCAAAATGCTGCATTCAATGGAACATCCATCTGAGTGATGGAAGTTGCAGTAAGGACTACTAACATTTAAAAAAAACCCTGACAGTATTAAGCTGCTATCAACAGTTTGAAGTCACCAGTGTCTCTGGATGATGCATTTGCCACTGGCAGTAGAAGTCTCCCATCAAGCTACTGATGAGTGAGGAACTTGGAATCCATCACACAGGCTCACATCCAGGCAGCAAAGCTTTGTGCAGAGTCAGACCTCTAGACTGGAACACCCAGAACTGTCAGCTCTTAAGCATGATATGGAGCATGATATTTGAAAGGTAGTTTGTCACAATACTGTCTAAGCAATTTCCAACTTTCTGATGAACAAGAAGCAGCTCTTTAAACTCACCTATTACAAACATAGCAAACATTGACTTAACACTCTTGCCATTCACCAATAACAAAGTAATCAAAGGTTTAAATCAACTCAGCAAAACTAGAAAAACTCTGATTAGAGTATTTAATAGTCATTTTATATGAAATGAAGGATCAGATCAGAAAGTCGCAGATAAGGCTCACATATGAAAACACCATTGTTTCACTTGCCAGCAACAAAGCATCACTCTAAGTGTACATGTTTTCAAAACACTGGCACACTAAATATGCTCAGCTGCTTCTGTCTAGCTGTCCCTTAGCAGAATGTACATTCTCCTACAAATACATTTAGTTGAAGCTATAAAACTTAGATTAGGAGCTACAGGCACAATAAACATATTCTGGATTCCAGAGTCATGCAATAGGATCCAAACCCAAGTTTCCATTTGAAAAGGCTTATTTGAAAACTCCAGGGCTGCTAAAGGACTGATGCAATGATAAGTTACAGTTTTCATCTGTATTTGACCTATATATAATGAAAAACAGCAGCCTTTAGAGGCAGGAAACAGGCCAGCTGGCTTGCCCCTTTCCTGCAAGTCCTACACTCCCTGAAGTAAGAAGTGAGAGTCCTTTGAAAAACAGTTTGAACTCCCACTGAAATGCATCTAGGTTGACCTTTCAATTTTGTAAAAGACAAAAAATTTGCCCTCCTAGTGCCATTCTGCACTGTGGCAGGATTACCGATCACTGCCTTAGTCCGAGGATCTTCCTCTAAACTTGTAAACTTGCATTCATTTAAACAATGTGGGCGAGAAGTCAGCATGTTTTATTCATGCTTCAAGCAGTCATGTCTTTCTCTCACTTCTGTGGAGGGCCATTTTAGAACATTCTGTAAAGGATCAGAGTGATTTAAGATATATAACAAAATGATGCCAGAGGCACCAGGAGCCTGCCAGGCTCTGCAGGCTAACCCCTGACCATCTGCTATGGAAGCACCCGCTGCCATAATGTCACCTGTGCTTGTGCCAAGCCAAAATCAGTTTGAAGTGATGCACTGTACTGTCAAGCCACAGCCTTCTCAGGACACCTCTCAGGAAAGAAAAGTTTAAGACACTCACTTGAAAAGATGTGTCCTTTGGTCCTTGAATTGTATGGTAGAATAATCTTTGCCCAAGTGGACACCAAAATCTCCAATCAACCCTTACCAATGCTTTGCATCTCAGCCATAACCCAAGTGTCCTAAACTTAAAAACAATGAGCAAAGAATGCTGTTTTCTTTTTCAATCCTTCTTTAAGTCAGTAAAACAACCTTGTCAAAGGATATGGCTCAACTGTTTTGTCAGAACACTGCAGCCCAATTGTAACACAGGAGTTTCTGCCAATTTGCTTTTCACCTGTGGTAATTTTGCATATTGGCTTATGACCAAAAGGAGCTGATTGCCACAAGTCAGATCCAAGCTGCAGACATGTCCTGTCAGCAACCTGCAGCTCTCAGTACACGTTGAGAGGCAGGGTCTGGTGGTCTTCAAGCATGTTTACCTGCTCACAAAATGGCCTCTTACAAAAAACATCATAACACATTTGAGTTTTATCAAGAGATATAAAAAATAGACACTAGGAAAGACAACCAACTGACGTGCTGCCTCTGCTCAGCTGGCCAGAGTGAAAATTACATCAAGACACAACATTAGCATAACATCAGGACCAGCATCCAATCCCTTTCACTAAACTAAGTTAAGATACAGATATAATCTACAGCCAAGCATGAGATCACATCATCCCAGGCAGAAAAGAGAAACAGAAAGGTATTCAGACTTGGCTGGTCCAGAAGAGAGTGGTAATATTGTGCACTGTCATTTCCTGTGCCTACAACTAAGTTGTGAGTCAAAGATGCCCAGTGAATGCCCCATTTGCCAGCAGCCTAGAAAATACTGTTCGAGTATTCCACCTACATTCATTCCAAGGCTGATGTCCAATATCACGATGCTAGTGCAGATGGATAGTATAGTATATTCCCTCTCTTAGTGAATGAACTACAGCTCTCAACTGCTTTAATAATGTGTTTCACAACCTAAACAGAAGACTTTATGAGCACAGACAAAAGATGTTTTGCACTGACTTTAAGTATTTTCAGCCAGAGCTGAGGTAAACACGATCAAAATAACAAGATTAAAAGCATTAAAAACTGTTTTAAGGGTCTAGCATACAGTTTTCAAGATTCCAGAAAAAGCAGACCATACCATACTCTGCAAAGTGACATACAAGCCCCTGCCAAGCATTCCAACTGCCTCCCAGAAATTGCCAACATCTGGTTTATCCAGGTTAATTTAAGCCACCAGCTCCCATCCAAGCAAAATTTTGGACAGAAGGAAAATCAAGCAGCTGTACTGAATCTGATGGGGTGGGATGCTCTAATATCAGCTTACCAGTGAGGCTTCACACTGCAGTCTTGCTGATACTGCTGACTCAGAGGAACAAAAGTACTGCTGCAAACCCTGTGCTACAGATCTCTGCCTGCAAGGCTACCAGGAAGGTTTCTTCTATCCTCTCATTTGGTCTGAGCTGAGGGTTCAGTTCCTTTGCCCGATGACCCATCCTTTTCTTTATATGTCCTGCAATGAGATTCAGACCCTGATTTCCAGGCTTGCTTTACTCCTTGCTTTTTCATTTTCACACTATTTGAAAACCAGCCAGGATACTATTCCTAGTCTGCATGCCTTGCTTGCAGAGAAGCAAGGTTTATCACTCTTTGGTGAGACTCCTGTATTTACCCAAGACACAAAACAGAACTTGTGCTTTTCCACCCTTACCAGCATCCCGATCTGTGCTCCAAAAAAGGAACAGGGCATGGTAAATTAAGGATACTGTTTGAACTCACATTTAGGCTATAGTAAGGCTAAGGGAAGAGATACAGTATCATCACTCAATCCCCAATTTTTTCCCCAACCTCATAAATACTGGAGCCAGCTCCTTCAGCAATACTGTATGCTCACAGCTCACTGAGGAAGGTCTATCCCTTTGTTTTCTTCAGTGGCAGGGAGTGAACTCAACGCACATGGCAAGGTTTTGGTGGCACTGGGAAATGCTGAAGCTGTGACTTCTGAGAACAAGGGTCTCCCCAGAGGTTGCAGAAGATAGCTGCTGCACCATGAAGTGCATCCTGTACTTCCTGCTCCACCTCTAACCTTGGTATTCTCTCCGCCATTTCTTTTTCCCACTTCCTCTGTCTGTCCAGCTCTTTCTGCTTTTTCTTAAGTTTGTTTATCTTGAGGTGCCACAGACTTGGTGGATGGGCTCAGCTGTGTATTGCAGCAGATCCAGCATGGAGCTGGCTGTGTCTGGCAGAGAACATGTCCTGATCTCTTCTCACAGAGGCCAGCCCTGAAGCCAACAGCTTGTCATGGACACCCAGCACTGGGGAAAAGTAAGCAGGGCAGGAAGAGCAAAGTAGTTTCAAGAATCTTGAGCAGCAGTAGAAAAGTACTAAAAGCAGTGTGTCTCTACTACACTGTAATTTCTTCAGAAGTGGGAGCTGCGAGAGCAGGAAATTCTCCTCTTTGGCTACTAATTTCTCAGTTCAGCAAGAAGGAGAGAAAATGAGTAGTCTTCAGAGTGCTTTTTGCCATGCAAAGTTATGCTGTCATCCACTTTTAAGCACTTTAGAGGATCCTTCAAATGGCAGAGACACAGAGGCATGGACTGACCATGCCTACAGAGCATTTTCTTGGAGACTTCACAGAATTCCTCACTAGTGTGATGGGCCCATGTAAGGCATGCACAGAAGATAAAGGGTTTATGAGTGAGGCTGTGAAATCAGAGACATAGATTAAATCAAAACACAGAAAATCAATCAAACCTGCAAGATTTTTGTTGTTGTCATTTAGAAGATGTTCAATTGCTGCCAAGATCTAAGGGAGAAACACTATGAAATTACTATGAAACACACTCAGCTACTAAAGAGAAGTGATTAAAACCATGCTCTGGCCGCTGTCATCCTGACCATCTCATAAATAGCTACTCTATTCTCAAGGTCTACAGTGGAAGTCAGTACAACAGAAAGACCTGACTTGCCCCAGAATTTGTCATCCATGACCTTGACAAAGCATGTTTAACAGAAGGATCTTGCTTACTCTTGAAAAAGACTAAGAATACCTGCTCTCAGGAGTAGTCAATCTTTATCAAGTTACACTGTTTACATGAAAAAAAGTTTAATATTACAGTGCCTACCCATTTTCCTGTTCCCTCATCTTCCCTCTTCCTTTCCTTAGGCATTGCACTATTAGACAACTTACACACAGAACAGTAGAATAGCACAGGATCAAGTGATCCTGCCTGTGTTTCAACATTTGGATCTTAACATGAATTCAAACTTCTACTCTGATTCAAACACATTTTGAAGAATTGGCCAAGTCTTAGCTTGAATAGAAGGGCAGCCTTTCAGTATGGGGATGGGTGGAAATTGAAAGTTAATTCCACTTAAATACTCAAGAACAACTAATCTAAAAAGCTTTCATATTACCTCCCCTTACCCACGACAGACATTTATTTCTACTCCTATTCAGAGATCTGCATGCCTCTAAATGAAGTGTGTCCTCAATACCCTTTTGGGAAAGGACATGGTAGAAGCCCACAGAAATAGCCACTCAACATAAAAACTGATGATGTGAATGTGCTAATCCAACATCCAATAAAGAAGAAAATAACTTGCTTGCTTAGATATTTTTCTTTTCAGGTGTTAGAGCAATTCATTGGGATGACAGAGGAGTTCACACTGTAAAATCCACACCAGCTATGACAACAAAAACCGAGACACAGTATTCCAGCTGATCTACAGTGGTAGCATAAAAACAAAGTCAACTCTCTCACACATAGAAACTGTAACAAATTACTTTAACACAAGATACAGTGAGAGACAAAAGCATTAAATGTTTCATTAGTAAAGTGTGATGGATAATGCCCAGTGTGTACAGGGGCTCTGTTCTTGTCAATTTTCTTGAAGATGCTCCCACAGCTGTAGAGACCGAGTGTCAGCTGGACTGCAGACCAATGCAGTACATCTGCACTACTCCTGCTAGGAAAGGGCCACAAGTGCCAACAGTCTTGGAACACTCCCCAAATCACTTTGACAGCAAACAACTTCTGAAATATATACGTCCTAGTTAACCTCATCCTTTAACCCACTGAATCAACAGATACCAAAGTCTAGGGACTCAAGGTGGTTCTACTGACCCCCAACTTCTCCCAAAAAGCAGAGACAGACGTATTCCTCAGGACTAAGACAGAGGTTTCTAAGACTAACCTGTGGGACCCAGCAACTAGATCTTTACTTAGCCCAGGCAAAAAAAGTTTAACAGTGCTTTTGGTCAAAAGACACTTCTATTTCAAGGCTAAAGACCACAGTGATTCAAACCTGTAAGGTCAACACCAGAGACTGCAGAAGAAAGGTAGAACACTGCAGGAAAGAAGTGTCTGTACAAGCAAAATACTGACACCAGCCCTGCAGTTCATGACCACCTTGAATTAAACTATAAACTTCTTTTAAGAGCCTCTGCTTGCCAAGTACATGCAAATACAAAAAAATTAGACTTGAGGTGAAAATAAGTTAGAGCAGATAAACAGGTCCTCTCCACAGCCACAGAAAATCAAATCCTGATATTCATCTACTTTGTTCCAACTTTTCACAAACACCTCCCAGACATCTCTTGATCAAGCTTTTGGGAAGGTCCTCTACCTTATGAGAATTATTTTGAAGAAGTAAGGAGACACATGTGGTCTTTTCAGAATACACACTGCAGAACTTCCTCCTGCTGCACAGTGATTGACTCAGCAAAATAAGCCAAGGAAAATCCCAGCCATTTCTATAATTTTCACAAACAGGAACTTGTTACAACCACCTGCAGATGCAACAACCTCACTAGTTTTCAATTCACTTCCCTAAATGAAAGCTTGAAGGTCTGTTTCTGAGTGAGACCCTATAAAAAGAGCTGAGTTGAGGTCTACTTACTTTTTCCTCACCTATCATGTGTTGTCACATTTGAAAGTCATGTTATTTCCCTTCTCCAAATTGATACCATCGGAGTCATTCCCATTTGAGGCTGGAAGCAACCTTTTACTTGGTCCATACAATTAAACCCTTGAAGAAGCCTTAACACATCTTTCAGAACAATTCTAAGAATCAAACTCCTATGCTGTGCACAAGTATTGCCCTCCCACTTGAATTATCCTTATAATTCAAGTTTATATATCCTTAATATAGCCCATATGCCTCATTCACTCACTTTGCAATGGCCCTTCCCACTGCATCAAAATGAAGTTGCTAATTCCCCACTTCTTCACAGGAATAATAATTCAGATAACAAACACTGGCTAGCTGGGGGATAGGAATACATATAATTGTGGTGATTTTTAGACAACTTTTGGATGACAACAGTTCTGTAGACCCAAAATAGTCAGAGCTCAACTGTCCCAAACCATCAGAGCATCTTAGATTTACATTCCTTTTCCCAACACAGGGACTTGAGAAGCTCATTTAATGCCATCTGGCACTCCTTCCAGCAGTTGTTGAAAATTCACTAGGAGGAGATCTGGAGATCAAGAAAATGGTAAATCCTGTTATGATATTTTAATTCTCCTTCACATGACCAGCCTGTCCAGCACTGAGAGCCCATGCCAAAAGACAGCAGCATCTATATTACAGCCTGTATTTGAAAGCTATACCAAGTATAGAAAACCACACAAAAGCAAACACTTAGCAGCTCAGCTTTTTTACACTGAAGACATTAATTCTGTTCTTTTCTCCCTTCCTCACACACCATCTTTCACCTTGTCACCTATCATCTCCCTATAACCCTCTGCAGAAAACATATGAGAACAGGCATCATTGTATCCTATCCTTACAGGACTACTTAACCCATGTTAAACAGTTGATTTCTCAATTTAATTTACGAAGCTCAGTTGTTAAGTAGGGCAGTGGAAGAGAGGTTGTGTGACTTGACTCCTGGTCACTAAGACACTAAATAAAATTATGGAGCTCCCTGAGGACCCAGAACCCCAGCATCAATACCAGAATTAGAGCTCTTCATGAAGCATCACTCCAACCATCACTTTCTGGAACCTGAATTTTTAATCATCTAAATCCTTTATACCTTGACATAGAACTTATTGTAAAGTGCTGGGAAGTTTTACCTTTCATTCTTCACATCTTCATATGCTACTTATCCAACCTGAAATGCACCCAGCCAATGAAACTCTGAACTGCTGTTTACAGCTTGTAAAATAAATAAATAAAAAACCCCACAAAAACAACAACAACAACAAAACCAAACAAACAGAGCAGGCATTTGTCTTCCCAGGAAATTATAACCATTTTTCATCTTTTATGTATGACATGCAGGTAGGTAAGAAATTCTATGGAATTCTAGTGATTTCTGTCTCCAGTACATTCACTTTCTTGAGTAGTAATATTAGCACTAATATTCAAACACAAATCCTCTACACTCCTTGCTATAACAGTGGTAGATTACTTCTACCTCACCTGAATCTTGCCTATGCCAGATAGTACTTTTATTTATATATGTATATACACACAGAAACACAGAGACACATAGACACATAGACACAGCATGCTTTCAAATACATGAGCTATGCTTTTTTTAAGCTAAAGCTTCTAGTACCAGATACAGTCTGTATAGGACAGTCCAGACACAGCCTACAGATTAAAAAGCTACCAAACAACAACACAGAAGAGATATCAATAACCAAGATGGTTTTCTTTAAGTATACAAGAAAACACGACGGAACACATGATATCAAGACCAATTATCTATTTAAACGACAGTTTAGACTCCAATGAGCCTTCAGTCAATGCTGCTTATATTAGCATTTCTTGCAGATATATGCAAGAATGTCTAGATATACTGAAAGACCAGCCTACTGTTTGTCACTTGGAGGGTAAGCTACAAAGTCATTAGAAGTGAAATCCAGAATAATTCTCCAGAAGTAATGCTACCTCCTTTTAACAAATACTGCATCATCAGAATTGTACTTGCAAACACCTGCACCAGCATTACTTAGTAATGGCCAGCAGCCAAGAGACTGCCTGGTATAAAACCTGCTGATCTTCACCTGAGTGTACTTCTTACATATCTGAAAGAAACGATGGGAAACTCACTTGGTTTTAGATATTAACACCTGCTGTTGATCTGCCAAGTTCAATGCCGAGCAGAGATACTACTGATAAACAGGGCCAATTAACATCACATGACCAAATTTTTTCACCATTCTACTACTTGATATCTCTAAGCAGGGGCTGGCAGTTGAAATGAAATCATCAGGATGAAACATGACTAGCTCATTGTTTTCCAGTAAATGTCTTGCCTCAACCTTGTTTCATGCCTTAACTAGCTAATGCCAGTCCAGAATACAATAAAAAGCTGAGATAAAACCAACTTTTAATAAAACATGAGGCAAACTACTGGACAGCTCACAAAGTTGCTGTCATATTATTTGGGACCTCAGCAACTTCTCTTAAACTCTCCAAAGGCTGTTCCAATCTACAGCAAAGCTTTATCCCAGAGCTTCTCCATTTAAGCACACCATCATCCAAACCTCTTCAGAAGTGGAGATACGGTGCTGTGGAGATGGCCCCACTCATGCTGGTGCATGGCCAGCTCTGGGAATATCTTTTATCTCATGTATATCTCATCCTAGCTTAATCCTGACTGAAGCAGACAGCGACAAGCGTGTGTCCATTTTGCCTTGTGTCTGATTCTCTCCCCTCTTCCCAAGCCCCTGCTCCCTAAGGCGCTCTTTCCACTGTGTTCCTGGATAAAAGGCACGAGGTCATGAGAAAAAAATGGCCGAAAGAGCAGTATTATGCAATAAGAGAAGAAATGCAATAATAACTCATCCTCTGCTGGAGATTTCCCATCACCCTCATGCTTTGCAAGCTGGATTAGAGCAAGCGTGACAGCCAGCCGGCTCAAAGGCCCACTGGAGTGCCCTGCGGGCAGGCTCCTCAGCCCCGGGCCTTAGCCGGGGAAACAAAAAGGGATGCTCACAGTCCAGGTGCTTTTTCTTGGGCCCCATCACTTCGTGCGTGGTGGCTTTGCAGACGGCTCTGGCTACGGCCGATCCCGTAACGCTGTACTGAGCAGCTGCGATGCGATCTGTCAGCGTCTGACCCGACATCTTCGAACGGCGTGCTGGCTGCTGCCTGCTCTGCAGGGGCGAAAGACACGGGAGGGGAGGCGGGGATGCCGGGTCTGTGGCCGGGGGGAGGTACGGCAGGGAGGCGCACAGGCAGGGGCACAGGCACACGGGCACTCACACCACACCGCTCCGCCACACGCACAATGGTCCCTCGGGCCCCCCCGCCCCGTTGTGTAAGCCTCTGCCTCGCTAGAAACTGCCCGGGGCAGGAAGAAGGGTATTTTAGGCGTCGCAAGGAACGGATGAAGGGGAAATAATGACGGCAGCTGAAGGAGGCTGCGCACAAATAGGGTGCGAGCCGCCGGGATAGGGGGAAGGCAGCTCTCCCGCACCTGCCTCGGCAGCGCCCGCCCCACGAGCCGACCCGCGGAGGAGCCTCCGCCGCGCCCCGGCCCCGCCGCCTCCCCGATGGCAGATTATGGCACCGTTGCGCCATGTTCTGCCCTCCCGGCGCCTCCCCCACCGCCACCCCCGGCCCCGACGGGGATAGCGACCCCCCCCCCACCCCGAGCCGGGAAGCGGGGCGCCGCTGGATGCGGCGGCGGCGGCGCCCAGCGCCATGCAGCATCCCGGCGCGGGGGAACAGCGCGATGGACCGAGCTGCCGACCTGTCAGCGCGTCCTTCCCTCCCGTCCTCCTGCCGCCGCTCCGGGGAGGGCACTGCCGGCCCCCGCCGCCACCGCTGCCCGGCCCGGCCCGCTGGCGAGGCGCCCCGCGGCGCAGCAGCCCCCCCCGGCCCCGGTAGCCCCAGGTGCCGGGCGGGCTGAGCCCTCCCGCCGCCGCCTCCGCCGCCGGGGATGCGCTGGGCGTCCACGCCCGGGAGCCGACGCTGCTATTTCCAGCCGGCGGCTTAATCCTCCCGCAGCCTAATCCCCGCGCTACTGCCGCAGCAGCGCCGCCCCCTACCCCGGTGCAGAGGGCGGGACGGAGCGGAGCGGAGCCGAGCGGCGCCGCCGCCGCCGCAGATCGGTGGCCCGGCGCAGTCAGGTGACCCCGTTCCCCCACCCGCATCCTGCATCCCGCTTCCCAGAGGTGGCGGCGGGCACGGCCGGAGCTGCTCCCACGCGGGGGCTGTCCCAGTGGGGATCTGGGGACCAGCGACTGGGGGGAGCCGAAGCCACTGATGCTCCCCCGTTCTGCATCACTGTCCTGTCGCGAGGGCTTAGAATAGTGCCTTGAGGGATCCCAAAACTGCTCACAGACTAGATTTCTCCAGAATGTTATGATGCTATTGTTATCAAAAACATCTGAAATAGGTCCCCAAAAGGGTTTTCTCTCTGTTATCTAAGGTACCCTAAGGGTCTTGGTTACAACCCAACCACACTCGGGAGGATATATTGCTACAATTTCATTGTGTAATTGAAGCCTCCGGAGTGATCCGTGGAGTATTGGGAAATGTGGTGTACATATATTACCATAAATTGGCTGAACTTAGTTTTGGAGTAAAGTGATTTAAGTGGGTGGGGTCTAAACGAAATGGCACTGGTAGCAATTACTTCGAGCTGCCGGTAGAAAAAAATTCAGAAGACGATGTCAGCGCATGTTATTAATTAGCTTGAGAAAACAATACGTACCGTCAGTATTGAAGAGTTGTGCACACCAAGTGATAATTGGGTTGTGTTGCATACAAAGACATATGGCACCATTTTAATTTGTTATATCAGGAGCAGAAGACAGACAAGGGATTGTGGTTTGTGACAGTATGAAACAGCAGCTTTTTTACTTCTTCATCCTTTATTTCATCTTTATTTTTTTCTGGTTTCCTTGTTGGTTTTTTTTGGGGGGGGGAGGGGGGTTGTTTGTTTTTTGTTTGTTTTTTTTTTTTTTTTCCTAACAGCACGGAGACTTTAAAATCTTAGGTAGCCTGAAAGCTTGGGAAAGACAGTTAAAATAATGCTCAAAATTTCAAGGTAGTTTTTCTGTGGGAAATCTCTTCCAAAATAACGGTAAAATGGTGCTTTGGACCACTGAAGACAGGTGCTCAGATTTACACATTTTTGATACTGGTAAAATTTCCTTCTTTTTTGCAGAGCAGATAGAGATTTCTGGATTTCAAGATTCAAATACTGTGTTTGACTGTGGAGAGGGATTTAATTTCAAAAAAAGTTGTGAAGTGTATATCACTGTTCATAATCAGCAGTAAGAGTCTACAAACTTCAAATGCTCCTGTAAGAGAGACCTTCACATTCAGATAGTAAGAATGTGTCCATGCTTTTCAGCTCTATTCCATAATGACTAGCAAATAAATAAACCTTGGAGTTGCACAGAAAGATAATACTGTGCTCTTTAGCATTACTATAGTCCACTGTTCAAGTATGGGAAAATTTTAATAATACTTAGAAATTGTTTCTGTTACCACAGGAATGTTAACTCCAGTGCCTAGGAGTTTGTCAGTAACGACATGGCTTGTGGCAGCTAGAATCATGTCTTAGCAGAAGCACACGAACAATTTTTACTCTGTACTTCACAATCAATTATTGGGGTCATACTCCCAAGTGATTTCAGAGGAAAGAACCAGCTGGGATCTACTGACATTTCATGTTCCACTACTGGTATTAGGAGTGTCTCTGAACTTTCCTTGGTGATACTGACAGGAGTTTAGAACAGCTTGACTTTTAAAAAGGTAGATTATCTTTTACTGGTATATTACCTAAGAAGAATAAAACAACTACTCAAACCGTTTTGGAATTAGTCGACTCCACACAGCAGAAATTTAGAATGGTTTTAATTCCTGCAAGCAGGATAGTTTTCAACTTTATGCTATCCAAAGTATTTAATTTGTGATGCAACTTTTATTAACATCTAGTGTACATCTTCAGTGTGAAGGTCTGGATACTTTCTCAAGTCGTCTGTATTGTTATCAACAATTCACATCAGAACTGTTATACACAGATTCTCATCTGTACCACCAAAAATTGTGCTTATTTATATAAAGCTAATTTTATATTTTCACATAAATATATTAAAAAAAAATATTGAAGCAAAAGATAAATCAGATAATCTGTACCATTGCCTTAAAATTTATGCAGTTTCTTAATGGAAACCTAAGGTGCTTTAAGAAGGTAAGAAAAGAAGACATTGCTACTCTTTAAATTCAGACTGAAGGGATGTGATCTACTGAAGCTGTATTGCTTTTGCATTTAAAACCAACTACCACTCACCCAAAAATAACCCAACCCTAGACAACAGGAATTCATCTTTGTAATAAAAGCCACACAGGAAGTAGGAACCATCTTGAATAAGGACACACCATGGAGGGAGCTGCCCAGGACTAAACAGACGGGGAGTTGGGCTTGCCATTTCACAGGGTAGTTTTCGATGAAGTCCCAAGGAGTTACGTGGTGTGCCGGCTCTGTGAGACTGAGGTTCACGGCTTGGCTGGTGAAGGTCTAGATGAGGGCCATATAAGTAGCTGGAGGGGGATCTTGCTGTTAAAAATAACAGATTAGCCGATGTTTTTCTTGACACTTTGTAACTGTGCTTTCAACTTAATAACAAAAGCTTCAAAGAAGAGAAGATATATTAATGACAAACTGAATTGCCATTTTGAGGCACAAAGATAATTCTTAAATGAATTTGAAGCGAGAAAAATAGAGTTGGTCTGTGTTAATCTCAATTCAAGCACATGTGGAGGGAAGGGGGCATGTCCAAGCTCTGATTCATCACACCTCTCACCTGAATTCTGCCCCAGAGATGCCTATGTCTTGGGTGATGTAAAGCATGTAGACTCTATTTTTGTGTACTAAGGTGCACATTTTCCATTTGTTTCCCAGTTTTTCCTGTCAAGTTTTCCAGTTCTTCAGCCAGCTTCGATGCCCTTTCCTCCTGCCTTCACAGGCCAGGCAGAGATTCAGACCCCACCCTGCCTGTGCCTGAGTCTGCATCAGGCCAAGTGCTGTTGTTCTGCTTCTTTGCTTCTCCAAGTGCTGTTCTCTGCTTCTTACTCTTAGGGCCAGTGGTACAAACAGAGCTCCTGGAGAGGCTGGCTGTAACCATAGTGATAGCAGCAGTCCTGAACAGATCTGTTTAGCTCTGGGGAGGGAGGGATAAAAGACTTTTCAAAGGAGAAGCATCCTCCTGACTTTGTATCAGGTTGGTGGAGCCAGCTAGTTAACATTATGCTTTCTCTGTAGCACATGCAGCAGAAGTTGCAAAACATCAGTAGGCACTCAAATCATGCAATACTCAGGAGTTTCTGTGCTTTTGCTGTTAAATATAAACTCATTGTTTGGTCTTTGTGTGGGTTCTGTCCACAGCTGTTTGTTCAGTCTCTGTACTCACCGTTCTTAATGGCATTTGTTTCAGTAGTTCCTTTAGTTACTGTGATATAAAGCAGCAATGAGAAATTAAAGCAGTTTGTCAATTTTTCAGTCAGAATGATGGTCTGAGAAGAATGTAGCCTGAATGTGTTTTTACATCCCAGGGAGAAGATTCATTATATTTTAGAGAGCTACTTGAGCTACCGAATCTAAGAGAACAGCCATACACAGGGGTAAGGGTAAAGGCTTGGTGATGTGAGTATATACTCTACATCCCATAGGAAAGGCCTTTTTTCTGCCTTTGAAGAACTTTGAAAATTAAAAAGTTAATTTAGATAAGAAAGAGAATTAATAGAAGAGAAAAGTTATACAAAGAATAGCTAATGGGCTCTTTTACTGCTCACTAAGCCATGTCAAAGTGAGGTCATGTTCTGCAGAATATGGAGTGACTGCATATTACAGAGTTGATGATTACAGAAGGGTGGTAATTGGCATATTCTGTACAAATGAAAAAGGTGTGCTCCTTAATCAGCATGCTGGTTCCCACAAGGAAAACCTTACAATCTGCAGTATCTTAGAGACCTCTGTTTTCTGATGCATTAATGGACCCCCATCATCCACATCACAAGGATAGCTTTTGCTGCTGGAGTAGTTTTTGGCTTATGTCTGGCAATAGCATTGAGGTTAATAGATCAGAAAGGGGACAGATGGACATATGTATCAGAAATGGAGCAAAAGTCCTGTAATGGTCAAAGTCATTACCTGTGAAATTCCTCACCATTTAGTACTGATTTTGATAACCTTGTCATCCTGATAGAGTTTCCAATGCAAAAGTCTGGAGGTATGAAGTGTATTGCACTTCTACACAACAGATTCAGACTAGGCTTAATTTGTCTTTTTTTTTTTTTTACCTTTTTTTTTACACAGAGCACTTATCTTTTACAGGTGTATTTTAATAAATCTGTGTACCAAAAGATACCTAACTTACTGCTTCTATCCATGTGTATTTTAATATAGTCAATATGGAAATAGCAGCTTTCTATTGATATTAGGCAGAGGTAAGAATTCATTTAAGAAAGCTGCAAGTCAGCTTCAATATAAATGTTCTGTATTCCATTGAAGCTGTTGATATTGGAAAGAGGAACATTTATCCAAAAATTTAGGTGAGGTCATAAAGACAGGTAAGCTTCACGGACATCACAAAACAGATTTGTGGGCTGAAACAGACAATTAAGTACTAACTGGCATTTAAAATTTGTTACTCCTTGACTAATTGACAATCCTATCTTTGAATACAAAGTAATTCTGAAGGCATTGATCCCAAATACATAATTTCCTCAAAGAGAGCAAGATGCTGCCTGAAATAAAATCCAATTTCTGTACCACAGAAATTTTGATCTATGGAAAGACTAGGTAGCTTTTAAGCTACATTGGATTTGTGGACATTGAATTTTCTTTTTCAAGCAGAGCCAACTTTTTGGGGAAAGATTAATTATTTTTTGGTATTCATTCATGGCAACATTTTGCTGTAAATGGTGAATTTTTGTATTAATAATAGTAATAATTGTACAGCTGTCATAATTGTATTTTAATACAATAGTGGCTGTATCCTGGCTATGACCATCATGTATAAAACCAGGGATGCTTCACTGAATTTTGTCTGCTCTGGCTGTGGAACCATTAAATACTGCATCTTACACTGAGCACCAGTGGTACAAACTTGGCCTGAGAAGGAGCTAGCATAATAATTTGCAAGGGAGAAAGCCTCTCCATATTCTTCCAAAAAGAAAAGGTTTTCAAGAGATGGAAATTCCACTTCTTTGCTCTGCTGAATCAGTAAAGGCTGCCCTCCTGAAGCTTAAGCCTGATCTCTCACCTGCTTCTCTGGCTTTTGGCAAATCCCCAATTTCTGCATAAGCAGGGCTGCTTTTAAAGAGTAACTGTTAACATGCTGAATACTCTTTGCAAATGATGTGCTTTTACAACATTTTTCAATTTTACATGTTGTCCAGTATCTGCAGGAGCTGCTGGACAGAGAGTGTTAGGCAAAAGCTGTTAAGACAGTGGGCCTTCAGCCAGCTCCAGGAGGGTGACCCACCTTCTCTTTGAGAGCTCTGCCAGGTGATGTGAACTGTTTATTTGAGCTTTTTGACATCCCAGAATTGGGCTTTAACCAGAGGAGAACTTAGTATGTTTTAGAATGAAGTTGACGTACAAGAAGGAGGCTGTAGGGATTCAATAATCATCTTCCTCATGGCCCATAGAAGTGTGGTACCATCCAAACTTCAGGACTGAGCTTTCAAACATGTACTGCCTGCCCCATCTGCAGCTGCTCTAGGCTGAGAAATTCTCAGCTGTATAGTAAAGTGACAGTCAAAGTCTCCTAGGAAATTTCTGAAGTTATAATTTCGGTGACAGATTTGTTCAGCAGAAGTTCAATAGATGCCAGATATATGTCAAATAAGAGTACAACTTTCAACCCAGAGGGTAAAATAAATTTTAAGCAAAGAAAGATAAGGATGTATTTAATAGGAGACGGGAGATTATGAATTGTGTTACCTTATGATCAAATATGACCTCTGCTCACTTGAAAGAACAGCTGATTTATGCAATTAGATATATGAACGTAGTCTAAGACTTATGTACGCAAATATGTATATCACTATCCTTAATTCCTAATCTTATAATAGTTTTGGTATTTTCAGTGCACATCATAATTTTGCTAAGGGCTGTGAGCTTAAAACTCAGTCTGCTAATGTAAGATCAAATTCTTCAGCTATTATACTTTCGAAGTGGTAGTGTGACTGGTACAGCTTAGTGAGTTCTCACTTCCTACTCTTCCAGGCTTGAAGTTGCTCTCTAACTGAATCTGTACACCCACAGGAGGACATTTTTGATAGTACTGGCCTCCAGTGGCAACCAAGGAACCATTTTGGTTGAGAGATGTAGTCAATCAACTCCTTCACGCCTTCTTCTTGACTTTATGACTCTCACATTGGTCGTGCTTCCACAATACTCACTGTGTCACAGCCATGTAAAAGACTAAGCCCTTCTGATTTTGGATTGCTTGATAAACTAGGATCATAAACAACACTTTAATGCAGTCAAGTGCAGATATCTAGAAGCAAATCCTATAAGATTACTTGCTGGAAAGCTTTTACTCTGAAAAAGGATTAGGGGTCATTGCAGGCAAACAACGTATTTGAACTTTCAGTGTGATGCTGTGTGGAAATACCTTGTCAGGCTCAAGACTTTGTAATCAGATACCCCCAACAGGTCTGAGGTGTCATTTCCATTTCTGTATATGACTGGGATAACACTGGCACTACAAGACTGCCTGAATTCCTATTTTCATGTCCTCTTTATGGAATTTTGAGAAAAAGTGTTAGAGTTTTAGAATGGTCTTTCTGGCCTCCTTATAGAGAGGTCCATGCATACCCTCACAATGGATGACTGTAGGCTGCTTTCACTAAAAGAGAAGAATTCTTGTACTCCTCTAAATTGGCTAAATAATTTGATAAAAGTGTAAGCAGCAGAGGACAAATAATCTTTGTCAGGAGCACTTGTAAGAGGTGGTTTATTTTTTACTTTTTTTTTTTCCTGCCCAGATGTACTGTGGAGAGAGATTCATCGTTTTGCTCAGAGTGGTTGATCAAATTACACCCAAGCCAAAAGATTTTCCACTGTCTCTCACAGCGTCAGGACTATACTCAGGCTTTTTTGCAATATCCAAACACAGACAACTGCAATGAACAGTGTTAGAAGTTAAGTTCCCCTGCCCATTCTTCAGCCCACTGTGCAGTCTGATAATGACCATCTAATTGGAAAAAAAACTATTCCAGCACAGGAAGAAAATTTGCATTCCTATGTCTGCACACCCCCCATGCAAGTAAATATTTGGCATAGGCTGTACCAGTACAACCCTGATGCTCAGAGCTGCTCTTCCTTCAGCACTTTTATCTAGAGCACCCTTCTTTCTTACCCATGGAGTATTCCTCATTTCTTTCCATGTATCTTCTAGTTGGGCAATGATTATCTAGTTTCACCAAAACTGCTTATACTTGAAAAGAAGTCCAGAAAAGCCGTCCTCAACTTCTTGAAAATTTGGACTATGAAAAACCAGTGTCATAGATGAAGAGATGATCTCATTTTATACTTAAGACCGTAGTAGGAGTGTTTCCTCACACACTTCACAGGCTATCACAAGAAAGCATAATTTCTACAGGAGGTGCAACACCTGACCTTAGTGAACTTAATTCCTACTTAAACAATATTCATCAAAGTTGATTTCTTCTTGAGTTTAGTGCAATTGGGTAAGAACATTGTGGAAAAATACTAATTACTATAAGGAGTTCTTAAGTATCATCCTTAACAAAGCCAAACTACTTTATCCTGCTGCTGTGGAATACTCAGTGTAGGAGGAAAACAAATTACCTGTTAATTACTTAGAGTAAAGAAAAAGGGACAAATGTATCCTGATGCCATGTTGAGTTAATCCTGTGTGAAGAATAAGCACATTATTGATATTTTAAAATCTTTATTTAGATACCTGATGAGACAGCTGTCTAGAAGCACTAAATGCCAGCACCCTCCTTGGAAGTGATGGTACCTCTGAGTATCTTGCAGCTCTAGAAAGTGTTTTTTTAAGATCTAAATATTGACAGGAGCAAGTTATTGACCCTACCTCAGATTAGAAATTACGTGTGTGAGAGCTAATACTATGCTAAATTTGGGGTGACTTAGAGAATTCAAGGCTCTTATTAGAAAAATGCAATGTTCTTTTAGCATGCACACCTGTATATATAGCCTACATGGTTTGATCAAGAAACACTTCCAGTGGGCAGAATGGTGAAAATGATGTCCAGGAACTGTGATGAAAGCAGTAATAATCCAGTACTCCCAGAGTGGAGCCACATAAAAGGAAGAATAGCAGAGCTTGAAAGAGCAGGAGGTTAAAGATAACTCCAAATTTTTATGCTTGAAAGAGAGGAACAGCCTCTAGAAGCAAACATGGATTGAGATCAATATGTAGACAGACATTGCCTAACAGATCATGTCTTCTGGGCTACTTGTTTATATCACTGTGTATACAATCAAGTGCCTATATGGGAATTTTCAGTCTAAAATAATAACTGATCCACATCTAGCAGGAGCCTCATTTCTACATGTTGCTAATAGAAAAAATATGGTTGTTACTGAATAATATTGATTGTTGACATTTTTTGCTTCACAATGTAATTTGCTTTAGCCTTCATTTCTATGGTGTCTTGAATTCAAGGAACTCCAAGTACTTAAAAAATGTTAATTTAATTTTCCAGCTTCTCTGTATGGAAGGTAAATATTATTACCCCAGGGATGCCTTCTCTTTGTGTCAAGGAAGTGCTCACCACATTGCTGGTGTTGCTAGAGACCTTCCATAATAACTTGTTGGCAGCACAAGAGACTTAAGGAGCAGAACTAATAAAAGACTATCTTTGTTCAACAGGAAACAATTCTGATAATAAATCTCTAGGCACTAAGTCTAAAAATGGTCAGGAAAATGCAGTTGAATTTAAAAAAAATTAAAAGATGCAGCAAGGGTAGTATATAGAAAATACATATATTGTGTTATGCTCCATTTGTATTTTGGTGTACAAACAACATTGATAAGCACATGGATGAACATGCATGTGGCTTTCAGGTGCAACTTGCAGTCAGTAAGTCTTACTGCTGTACTTAGCAATTGAGAGTATGAAACTTCATCCTTTTGCATCTTTTTATTTTATTTTATTTACAGTGTTAGACTTGGCAGATCAGGGCAGAACACTCAGTATTTGTGGGTGTTTCATCTTGAGGAGTTGTGTGGGACTACTGTAGAGGGAGGCCAGCTCTCTGCATAATGCTAACATATTTACATGTCTTTTCAAATAATTGATCATATGCAATTATGTCCCTTTAGTAAGCATTCATAGAATAAACAGATTTTTCTCTGTAATATGAAGACATTGCTTTTTATTTACATGGGATTTCACCCAGATTATAAAACTATTTGATAACTACTCATGAAAAGGCAGAATCTGCATACCTTTCATTAAGACCAGCAACGTGTACATTTAATGTACATTAATAGTAGAGTCATCATTAAATAAATTCATTTTTCAATAGGAGTGAACTTGTCTTTATCTCTCAAGACTGACATTGGAGAGTTCAGCAAATCCATCAGGAAGGTTTAATATCCAGAATGCTTGATAGTCATTCTAATTACCTATATTGATTTTGAATAGATGTAATGAAGTGGAATAACTCATTTACATTGCATCTTGTCAACATTATTATTAACTAAAACCATCCCTTTTTTTTAAGATTAAAAGTGCCTTTTGAGGATCTGGATTAGCAAACAAGTAACTGAGCAGAATAGCTGAGCTGCCAACACCCTTTTCATGGCCCTCCTGCCCCATAAATGATCTGGAAACCTAAGAGGATCATCCCACAAGTTTTTTAGTGGGACAAAACCAGTATGGATAGTATGCTGTCTCTTTCCAGCCCCTCAGCAGAAAAGATGTCTGATTTCATTCACCATGGTTTTTCTAACCTGCATTAGCCAGAGAGAATCTTATGGTCACTGCAATGCATCAGATAGACCCCAGCTCAGCTGTAATATTGAATTTAGGCCTAAATTATATGGTAAGACTTTATTTAAAATGCTAGAGTAGTTTGTAGCATTAATTCAAACTTTAGACATTACCTCTGTGTTTAGACTGGATGATAGGAGACAATGCAGAAATGTCTCTGTGTGCTCTGATTTTTAGTGTGTTGGTTCTTCACTGCACTCAGAAATCCTTGAAATGATATTGAATTGCCTCGAAGAAAATCTGAAGGGAAAGTAAAAAAAGTTTCTTCTGTATATCACTGCTCACAAACTGGGAAAAACAAAATCAGAACTCTTTAAACTTTCTTTTCCATTGTGCAGTGGCAGAAAAGGATAATGAGGTAACACCTGTTTGTCCAAATAAATCACACACAGGCAGCCTTGCCCATGCATCCCTCACACACTTACATTCTCTGCACTACTTATCTTGGAGGGTTAGTGTCTGATTGCATTGTTCTATAATTCAGCCATGTTCTGGTACACTATTTATGTAGAAAGTTTTCATATATATGATTTGTGAGAGCATAGAATATAAGAGTATATAAAACTGCAGAATATAAATTGTTAACTTTTTACAGATTTTCCTTTTGTGTGTTTGATGCAGATGTAAAAGAAGAAATTTACAGTAGGTATAAGACCTTGCACAAAGGCTCTGTAAGAATGACGGGATTCTTCTGAGGCAGAGTGGGGTTAAGAAAGGCAGAAATCTCCAGGAAAATCAAGCATAAGTGCAGGGATCCAAATAAATAAGATACAGTAATGTTGGGAGGGCTGAGGGTTATTACTGTTTTTGTCATTTGGATTTCTAAGGGTTTTATGGAAATTTTCAGAAATGTCTCTATTCACAGGTCTGGAAGTCAGGTTTAATTGTAACCTTTGCCATCAATCCTGACACACAAAGCTGTAAACAAATAATTCCCTCTGAAGCTCACTGAGCCATCTTGAAGTTTGCAGTGGATTTGCTGATTTTAAACAGTTTGGATTCTTCATGATCTCTCAGTGCTGTGAGTCTGTAAAGTTGCTTCTGGCTCATGTCCAATTCAAGGCAACAATAAATTGTTTTAGTCTTTTATAGGAAAATTATACAGCCAAGATATGTGGTCAAGTGTATATGCATCTTCAGATTGTGGTTTGTTTGGGCTTTTGAGCAAGGGTAATTAAACTTTTCTTCTCCATTTAACATACATAGCAAATAAAGAATCAGATAACATTTCTGAGCGGATTTAAATATATTTCAGGTTGGGTCATTATATTTCTGCTTTCCCAAAAGGACAAGACTAATAACATAAGGTTTATAGGAAAGAAAATAAAATAGGATTTTCTTAAAACAATAACAAAAACTGCAGTCAACCTGCTTCAAGCACCCACTTAAAACAATAATGAAAACTGCAGTGAATCTGCTTTAAGCACCCACTCAATAAGTGAGTGAAAAAACAGTCATTTAACATTTTATGATCTGAAAATGATGTGTTGAAATACACTCAGCTTGAAATCAGGTGAAGATGCTTTGGGGATAGTATGTTAAGGGGAGGTTTCCTAAATAGATAATGCCATCATGATTTTTACAGCATCAATACTTACCTAACATGTAAGTATTGTCTTGTTATAGAAAAAAATGTGACATTTTCCTATAAAAATAATCACTGGGAGGAAAAAAAAAAGGTAAAAAATGTCCTGCAGCAACTGGTGAAACATGAGATTATTGCAGAAGTGTTGCTCTCCAGTTCTTAATCAGAAGGGTGAAGTCTTTTTCTTTGGCTGTATTTCCTGTATTTCTATAATCTTCTTCAAAGCTGTTTGTGGTTTTAGCTCTCACACACTGGTCACTGCTATGACAGAGTACATAGTGCTAGCAATTCCAGAAGTGTGAAGAGATGGAGATTTACCTCTAAGAAAGTGATTGATTTGTTGAATGATCTAAGGTATTCATCTGCTTTCCAGCCAAGAAGTGGCAATCCTGACCTACACTCCATCTCACCACAAAATAGATGTCTTCATAAAGATCAGACAAATCCTGCAGATATTTCTCCCTTGACAATAAAGGAAAGACAGGTAATGAGTTCACACACAAACATACATGGTATAGACACCTAAAATGACCTAAGATGAATATTATCCTCACAAATATAATTCAATTCTGTGGCCTTTACCTCCCCATTAATATTTTTGTTTTCCCTGAATGAATCCTGCAAAGCAGAGACAATGGGATAGGACTTGAAAAGTGCTCTGCAAACACATAACATCTAGGAATCTGTCTGGTGTCCTTGTACAGTGTTTTTGTATCCATCTACCAGGGATTTCAAGAGTGTCTGTAATTCCTTATAGCTGTCAGTTTCAAAGGCTTCTCAAATGCAGGATGAACACCTGGTCTTCAACAATAATAAAGGTTAAGGGCTGTTTCAAAGGTCAAAAGATCTGAGACCTGCTGAGCTGCTGAAAATACTTCAAAACGTCCTCCTTTGCAGCCCACTTTTATGAGGAAAAAAAGATTTTAGAGAGGGTGAATTTAGAGATCTCCACAAGTCCTGAGTAAATAGGCTTTAATATTCTTCCTTGAAACTGAGTGGGAGAGGTGGGGAAAGACAAGGGAAAGGAAATTCCTTCTGCTTTGCAGACACAGATGGAGAAGGAACAGGACATCTGCTCCTCCAGCAGGCTGCAGTAGTAGCTGCTTCCATGGAAGAGACAATCAGGAGGGTTTCTGACCTATTTGTGCCATGAGCTTTTATCTCCTGTCACTTACATGACCCAGTAATACTAGAACAGAGAAAGTTGTGATGTCTGCATACATATTTCAGGGACTTCCCACTCACACAGCTCTGTGTCACACAGGTAAGTACAACTCTGTAGGATGGGTAAAAGAGTTTTACCTTAATATCACCATCCCATTCCCCCTGCAACTTTCCTTTAACATGGAAGTTTTTTGCTAGAGACACAACACTAAGATCTTCATCCAACGTGAATCAGGGTTGTTTTACCTCAGAAGAAACTGTCTGCAAAATTTAGGGAAGACACTCTGTACTGTTGTACCCAGTTTGGTGACACACCCAGTGGCAGCTCTGTCCCTGTCAGCTGGCAAGGCTGGCAGAAGAGACACAGTCAAAGACTGTGTGTGTCCATGTGCATCAATGGACAGACAAGCACATGTAACGTGGTGGAAATTTTAGAGGTCATGATTGCACAAACCAGGAAGGCACCACAAAACCTGGGAAGTATGTGAAGATGTGCTCACACAGTAGCCCTCAGCACTTTTTTTTAGCTTAGATGAATGGGGGGAAAAAAATCTTCCCTTGATGTAAAATAGAATTAAGTTTCTTATATGTAGGTACCAGGGAAGCAACTGGTAGGAAAGATGCAGGTCATTGTTTGTATCTACTGACAAGTCCTTCCTTGTGGAACATGAGCACTGACTATAGGGCTAAAAAGGTAATAAGCTATTCTTTGATGTGAATAGAAGTTTTAGAACTTGAATACAAGACAGCATCCTGAATATGTCTAGATTTCCTGTCCCCAGTTTTTGAACTTGTCTGGAAGTGCCAGACATAAATCATCACAACATAGATTGCTCCAACACCCTTGCAATCAAGAGCCAATACAAAATCTTTCAGAACTGAAACCAATTGTTGTTCCATTTAATGCTTCTCTCTATGGTTCAGTACCTTCTGTGACTTCAAGATGCATTTGATTGGTGGCAAATAGTCATATACTTCTTGCATTTAGTTCTTTAATTTAAGAAAACACGATGTTTTCACTGTCAGGGCATAAATATTCTACCTTCTGAAAATGGTATTTTTTTAGTTCTAACCATTGGCTAATAAGGCACATATTTCAGTCCATGTTTCTATAATAAAACTAATTGGTATTTGATCACTGTCTGGCCAACATTCTTGCCACAGATTTTGAAGCCACAGCTAGACATAGATGTAGATGGTAGATGAATTCTACCACCAAAACCAATTGTGGAATAATTCACCACTCTAAAACTTTAACTCAGCCCAATCTGTGCACAAATGGGAGAGGCTTTTTTTTGTTTGTTTTTTTTTTTTTATTAAAAATGTATAAGGCAAGGAACACACTTAGATATGACATTGATTTTATATTCTTGCTCTCTTGCTCACTTGGGATGGCAGTGCTCAGAGCATGCCAGGCAATACTTGTTTAACATGATTCACATGTTGCTATTTTTTTCTGTAAAATCCAACTCATTCTGTCATTGGTAGGACCAAATATCAAAAATATAAATCAGTGCAGTAGTTAAGGGTGTAATATATTTAAAGAGTTTTAAAATAAGCTATAATTTAATTCAGCAAGCTAACAATCAGTAAAGGCTAAGTCTTATTTTCCTACTTATCTGAGTTACTACATTGCAATGAGATTAGTCACCTAACATAAGTAGGAGTTGGTTCTGTAATAAATCTGCAAACACACACACAAAAAAATGAGTTAATCCTGAAATACCATTTTTAGCTTGCTCTCATTGTGTCTCTTTAATATTGTAGAGGTCTCCTAGTAGTGACAATTTTAACCTTGGCTCTCCTTCTTTTTGAGAGATTAAGTCAGCCCTTCATCTGAATGTTTTTTTCATAGTTTAATATCCTCATCTGTTTTACTTGAGAGGTAGGCTAAAAAAAAAAAATTATGAGAGCTGGTTAAAGAAAGTATTGCATTGAATCTGGATTGCTCCCAGCCATCTTAATTGAACAAAGGGAAATCTTCCAAATACACCTTCTATATTGGCTGACTGCCTTAGAAGTTCTCTGAAGCTAGAATAGAAAGTCCTTCCTCTCCAAATTAAAACACATACTGTAAAAAAAAAATCCTGAACCATTAAAATCTGTGGTATGAAGTTACTCCAGAAGTAATATAAACCATATTCTTTCATTACAAGCTGGCACTAGAATTAAGCTGTCTGGTTTGGTGCTGGAAAGGGAAATAGGGTTTTATTTTTTAAGATGGTGCAATTTTGTATATCAATAAGAACTTGGTTTTTAAAACAAAAAGTGCTCATTATAGTTGGATAGGTGTAAACTGTTAAAAGTACCAGCACTATTCCCTCGCAATGTGGGAGTTGGTCTGCAAGGTCTGACCCCAAACTGAAGCTGGGGCTGCCAATACCTGAAAGCAGTTGAAGAGAGACAGGTGGTGATATCAGAAAAATCAGGTGGAGCTTGGGTTATTTGATATTATAAGATTAACCCAAAATGCAGTGTTTCCTCAAGGCACATCATCCCTTTGATGTATTGCTCCATGGTCTTGTGGACAGAGGTCTGCACAGAATGATTTTCCAGCAGCAGTTGGAGGGCAGTGCAATAGGTAAGTTGATGACTATCAATGAAAAAAATTCCAACCTTGTTATATTGGTGCTTTCTGACAGTGGGATGGGGTTTCTTCAACATTAAACTGCCAAGGAATTCCCTCTGGTGAAGGGAAGATCTGGTGATACTTCTCTGTAGGAGAGGGAAAATCAGGCTGGATATGGCAAAGCCTCACAAGGGCTTTTCCTGGGGTGGAGGAATAGCAGCAGGGGGTTTGTGAGCACTGGGCAGAATCCTTCTGCCTTGTGCACTTTGAAATACAACATCCATGTGTCATTTTGCAAAAATCCCTTTTAAATTAGCAGGCTCCGTTTTTGCCTGTTATGGCACTCCCAGGATGGGATCTACCAAACCCCGTGTTGGTGGGAATATCCAGGACCTTGCACCTTGCTCTGTAATGCAATGTTACAAGGCAGCACGGGTGGAATTGAAGGCACTGGTTTGTATGTTGTGTCTAAAAACAACAGCCCATGCTCCCACTATGACAGCAAGGGCTTTTTCCATTTGGAAAGTGTACCTGCTTCTGAGCAGCAGCAGGAATGCGTGATTTTCATAGTAAATAAGCCTGAGTAGAGGAAGGCAGCAAAAAGATACATATTTAAAACAAAGGAGAGTTATTGATTAGTATCTGTACGTGGTATTTCTGTCTGCTCACAAGAGCAATCTGCTTCAACCTAATTCCCTGTACTTATCACATAAATTGCAAGTTCATGGAAGCTCCAATTTGCCATTGGGCATATGGTAATTATAGCCAAATTATACTGAAAAATTATTATACATAGAATTTAGTTTACAGAGGCATGTAGTAAGAGGATGGTTTTAAAGAGCTATTCAGATTCTTAAAAGTTAGGGAGTGCCAAATTTCAAAGAACAATTGGAATTCAGCTCAGTTGTTGGTAATATCATACCTAATGGCACAGTCACATCTGTTTCCCACAGTGCTCCTGCCTTGCTTGTCTAAAGGATGGACAAACCTCACTGAGGGGCAAGTAATCAAATATTCCACTTTCACTAAGCTCAAGCATTACTTACACATTTTTAACACAATTATTCAAATCCTCTATTGAATTAATTAATCTCCTCATGAGATATACTGTGATGATCCCTTTGTAATATTATCACTGTTTATCAACATTATTTCATGTATTCTTACATCTCTACTTTGAGGTTACTCTTCCCATAATTTTATGTCCAGGGACCTGAGACAGAGAGACCTGAAGAACAGATGTGAAACCCAGAATTATCAAGTATTATCTAAATTTGAGAATGCCCAATTTTAGAAACTCAAAGCCTGGTTTGTTTTTTTTTTTAATCTGTTCAAATTGCAGCTAGCAATTTTAAGTGCAGCTGTGACTGTTCAGCCTTTTTCTAATTTAGGCCCAGATGTCTCCAATTGGGCCACAAGAAAATGAAAAATGACAGAGGCAAGGATAGCATCAATCTCTCCAGGGCAACATTCAATTGCCTGCAGTCCCCTGCCTCATTTTCTGCATATTTTGTAACTTCTGGAGTTTGTGAAGCAGGAGTCATGCTGATAACAATGAGAATAGATACATGACCCCAAAACCCTCTTTAATTACTTGATTGCAGATAATTTTTCCCAACTTATTCAGTGCAGAGAAAGAATCATCTCCAGAAAAACACTGTAATGCAAACAAAGAAGGTTGTACATGCATTTCCCAACTATTAAGAGCCTCACTTTGCAAACTCTGCTTTCTCTAGTACAACAATGGGACTATCTTCATGCAAAATATTGAAATAATTTCTTCATAAAAGGACCTCTTATATTATTTTTCTAGTTTCTTACCACTGCTGCATTCTGGAGAAGAATGGTCGTGTGGTGAAAGCCTAAGGCAAAAAGTTAGGAAATTTATTTCCAGAATCAGTTCTGCCATAGAGTTTCTGAGTGACCTTGGGCATTCCTTATCCTTGCTGTCATTCCCTTTCATCGTCTTGAGGATTGGACTAGCACAAAGGCTGCTTCAGAGTAGTTTTGTGGAGCTCGACTCATTATTCTTGGTAGAAGATCAGATTCTCAGGTGCTATGGAAGTGTGAGGTATTGGGCATCAGTGTGCTGCAACAGATGTGTCAAACACGAAGTGTTGTTATGAAATACTAATCATGGCATAATTGTATTAGGAGATAAGCCCTTTAAAAGTGTTTGTACAAGACATCTTTTTAATATCACTGTTTTGCCTTGGCCTGGGCATGATGATTGGGTACCAAGGCCCTGATGGTAAATATAAAATATGCAGCACCACTGCCAAGTAAATACATACTGTAGGACTGGGCCGTCCCACACATTGACCTGAACTACTTGGTTACCTGCACCACAATACATTTCAATATAGCCCAAAAACAATCTTACACAAGGAACAGAAATACTCAAGCTTGAGAACAAAGTACCCAAGCTGCATCTTTATGAGGGCCATGTGTTTGGGACAAGCAGCTCTCCAGGAGAGCCCAGCACCACAGAGGATGTGCTTGAATGGGGTTGCAAGCAGCAGAAGTGTGGGAAGATAATGCTGTAGGTGGAGCTGGTGAGATGGATATCGAAATACCACCGAGTCCTTTGATCATTTTAGAATGATCAAATGCAGGCAAAAAGCACAGAAACAAAATTTCTGACAAAGGGTCAGAAATCACGGTTGTTAGTTTAGGTAGATGTTAGACTTTTATAAAGATATTAAATTACACTGAATTGGTATCTTCCTGGAGAAAATATGATAGATGGGATAAGTCTCTTCAGTTTGAGAAGGAAAGCTATAAGAAAGTCAGTGTCTGGAATTTTTAACTGGGTAAACTTAAGAGGATAAAATTCAGGAGGTATTTAGTGGGCTAGTAACTAATCATGGGAACATGTCACCACCAAGCATAGTGGTGGATTTTCTGTCCTTTAGGAGTCACAGCTTGGATGCCATCTGGAGGGTAGGCAGTAGTCCAAGACAAAAACATCAATATCAATGATATACAGGACAATCTAATGATCCCTTTTGGCCTGACACTCAAGGAACTGAAGTTCACAGGAGTTCTGCCACTGACTTTACCCAAGGCAGGATTTCATCTTCTGTTCCCAAGGCTTTAATAATAGAAAAGGTATTAATTTCCTCGGCTCAAATGAAAGCAGTCAGAGTGATGTGCAGTACCATGAAGAAAAGCTGCCAACAGAAAGCAGCAGTGATGCAAATTCAAACCAACTTTTCTTTTTATTTTTTTTTAAAGTGAGTAATTTTTGCATTTCAGCTGCATAGTCTCTTGAAGCACATCTGTGTGGTCAGTTCTAATTATAGAACTCTTCTGGGACATAACCCTGTGTACAGTGGGAACCAGAGCTACATTGGTGACTTTGAAAAGCAGCAGATGAGAGGGGGAGATCCTAGTGATCCAGATTTTGTGAAAAAAATGGATGCAATTTTGGTAATTGAAGGCGAAGGAGATTGTCAAAGATGGGTCACATTGAAGGTCAACTGTGTTCTCAGTGAAGAGAAGCAGGATTAACAGCAGTGGATAATTCTGGACTTGAGATGACTGCATCTCTGTCAAAGAGCCAAGAGAAAAGATAGATTGTTCTGTTTCAGTGGGGTTGAGTATTGCTTCAACTTCAGAAACTGGCTTATTTGTATAGCTGCATTTAGGTGCCTTGCCAGAAGTGAGGCTGCTGGCTATGTACTAGTTTCTGTTAATAAGACACGTTCAAATGTTACAAATCTTCACATTTTCTATTTTTTTTCTGTCTCTGGTGAAAGGGTGGGGGGGATACACCATGACAGCAGCATACTCTGCTCATTAACAGCTGATGAGTTATTTATCTTCTTCCATGGGAAGAAGAGCTAGAAAACTTTCTATACTAAAAGAATGTCTAGTCTAAAATATATATATATTAAAGGTCAAATACAGGAAATATTCTGAGAATACTGAAGATACTGAAGGAATACTTTTGATTTTCCAGTTTTCATTTAGATTTGCATTTTGAGACACTGGTTAATGAAATGCAAGAGGTCACTCTAAGGTATGACCAGAACCCAGTGAAGTATAGATGTAGATCCAAAGTGAGTGCACACCTACAGACAAAACCACCAACATGTAATTGATCAAAATGTTTGTAAAGGGTCCTGTAAGAGGATTTCAACATCAACTATTTTGGATAGTGAGTATATACAGTAAAGCCATCAGAACAGTCAAACAACAATGATTAATGCTATGCTTTAGAGCTTTAAAAATGGAGAGAAAAAATGCATAAATAAATGGGTTTCACTTTATGGACTCCACCTGGTATATACCTTTAACATTCAGAAAACCCTGAAATTCCAAACTGATTTGGTAACGACTTCATTCTGGAGCAAAGATTATGTGACTGCTCCACTGATAGACAATCGGTGTTTTACTATCACATTTTCTTTGCATGAAGTTGCACTTTTTCTTTCATGATAGAACTAGGACATAAAAATTTTGCCTTGCTTTTTTCTGACATGACCTGTGATCTGAAGAATTCATGTAGTCACAGTGCTTCTTGAACTCCTTATCTGAAAATACAATGCCAGTTTAGCCATAGCAATAATCACTTCAATGGAAATATTTGTATTTTAAAAGTTCCTTGCATCTTGCTTTTCCCACTACTGCTTTTTTGCCTTTCTGGCAGGTGGTAGGAGAATGACAGCATCTTAGTGAGGTCTGGCTGGTCCAGCTGTACTTCTGCCTCTGGGCTAAACTGGAAAATAAGAAGATAATTGAGTAAAAGTCTTCTTGGGAAATGTCTATGATTACTAGATTATTAGGGGATAGTTTTATCACTGACCAAATTCAGGCACGCATTACAGTGCCATATCCAGTCCTATTTTCTGTACTTTTGATATTACAAAAACCATCAAAGTCTTTATAGGTGCTGCTGTAATGTTGTACCTACTCACCTTGAGAAGGTCTCAGTACTACAGTGTTTTTTTGTCATTTGACAACTTCACATTAAACTCTCTCTTTTAGTGACCCTGCACCCACTTTTGGTATATTCACAATTGGCTTTTATTTCTCTTTAATATTCTATATATTTTCCTTATGTGGTGTGTTGTGCATACACATCCATTTCCCACTCCCCACCCTCCCCTTACTCCTACTCTCCAGCTACATTTATTGGATTCTCTTACACATATATCTCTTACACAGTTTAGACAGCTAGTATTGTTTCATTGCATTTGGTTCCTTCTGATCTTGGAATATTTGGAAGCCGTACCTCTTGCTAAATATCATCATTTTCAAAATTCCAGAAAAATAATTTAGGGCTTATTTGCAAAGCAAATGTCATGAATAGTGAGGAGCTTTCAAATTCTGGACCTTGAAGCCCCTGGCTAGTAATATTTTGGCTCATGTGCAGTCTAAAGCAGTATTACTATCAATGTGACACAGCTGATCCTACTCAAAATACAGGAATGCTTCTTCCATGTCCTTTCCCTGGTTCACACACAATATATGCAGATGCACAATATCTTCACTTGAGTATTACATCAGAGACCTCACCAATGTTGTCAGGAGATGTGCTGCATTGGTAAACATCAGATGATTGAAACTATAAATACAGATCTGTAGACAATTTTTGAATAATTAGGCCATTTAAATAACCAGGTAAAATATCCTTGTTTTAAATTCAGTAACAGTTCCCACAACCTAAACTGACTAACCATCATTGCAGCCATTAGTCATATCAGTAGAAATTATTGGTGCAATATTATGAGTAACTGGAGGAAATTCTGAAATCTGTTTAGTGTAGACTGCACCAGCTGTTTGTGGTTGCTCAGAGAAGATGGCAATGCAGTCAGTGTGGTCCAGCTCAGGAAATACATCTGAATTCAAGCACCTACTGTTGCCCACACACAGGCATCTAGAGCTTTTTGAACATCCCTTGGACAACCTGCTGGCTCCTCAGCTCCTGCTGCAGAAGGATTTTGGTCTCCTGCAGGTCTCACTGTCACATTTGGCAGCTCTGTGTGGATGAGTGAGATACACAGGGGCATCTTCAATAGCACAAGCTGCTGCTGTCTGGGTGCTGCATCCCCCTCCTGCCCTCTCTCAGTGGCTATGGGAGTTTGTACAATTATCTCACATGTAGACTTTGATATGCAGACATCTATCTGCTGGTGTTTGCCTCCTTCCTTCTGTGCCATTGAGGGAGAGAGATTAATTTCAAGAGATTGTTTAGACATACCTAGGGCTGGTCCCAGCTGATATGCTCTACAGGGCACATTTCTCCACAGATAATTTAGGAGGTCTCACAGCTCTCCACAAATCCAGAGTCAGACCCTGGGACTGAACCAGGAGGGAGGAAAGAAAAGACACAGACCTCTGCCTTGGGATGGGCAAGCTCTCCAGGCAGTGTTGGGTTTGTGCACATCCCTTGCCAGCACCACTGACTGCTCCCCTCAGAGGAGCTGCTGCTGGGGTAGGAGTCGATAGCAGTGCCTGCCAAGAGATGAATACACAGACCCACTGCAGCACAGCTGGGGATGGGCTTGTCCACTCAGTGGTTTCTGCATCTGAGAACTGTCTTTGCAAAGCCATGGGCATGGCCAGAACAGCATTCCTTAAACAACACAGTGATCTCTGGCTGTAGCACTGAAGGTTGGTTGTCCTTGACGATGCATGGGAGGAAAAAGGGGATGACCCAGCAACTGTAATTTATAATGAACATATCATTTGTGTTGAAAAACAAATGCTGTATCTTCTCTAGCACCGTCCTTCCTTTTTTCTAGTTAGTTTCTTTCTAAAGGAGAAACTAACTTCCTAGCTTCCTGTGAAGTTTTCTTACTCCATACCCCAAATCAATATCCTGTGCAAAGGCCAATCTGAAAAATATTTAGCCAGAAGGTATGAACAGCCTTTACGAGCACACATGTAGCTCACATCAAACAGCTGGCAGAGAAGTGACTCATTAATATGTATGTTCAGATATAAAGGTGCATTATATATCAGTGTCCTTGCTGATCTCATTAACCTCATCCATTCTTTTCTTCCTAAAATGATCCTGGGGTGTGGGAGCCAGTCTCCGGCCATAGATGGCACCAAACAACCACGAGAGAAGCAATGCAGCCTGGGCAGCCCCAGCACAGACTGCCTGCCATGAAGTGCCAGGAATGTCAAAACTTCTTCCAAGACACGATTCTGTCTACCTCCCCAAATCAAATAACCTTTCTGAGTGTCAATTTTTTTCCCCTATTTAATTCTCCTCCCTACCTTTGGGTTATTCCATTTTAAATACAGCAGCATATAAAAAGTCCTACTACAGTCACAGTTAGAGAATACTGACACTTGGAAAAAGTGTGGAATGGGACCAGTGCTACCTTGAAGAACTAGCAGTCTGAATAGATTTTTGCGTGGGGTTGTATGCCATGAAGCCTGTTTTTTATATTTTCATGCAATTAGGTAAAGTAATCCTATTCATAAAATGATGAAGCTGTATTTAAAACCTAATTACTGTTATTTTATTCCAACAATAGTTACTTGGATGCATTACCTATGTTTCTCCTGTGCCTCCCTGAAACTTAAAGTTTTTTATTTCCAACAGAAATTAATTTGTAGTCATGCTATTCTTTTTCATTTCTGTACCAACATTGTGTTTTAGTTTAAATAGTTCTTCTTCCTACCCTGCTTAAGTATTTTAAGTATTTAAGTATTTCCTGCTTAACAGAGCTTCCCACCATTAGACAGTGTAACTTGCAGCCACAGGCTTAGGAGAAAGACATTTGTTCTTCTAGCCTTCACTTCCATACCCTGAAGATATGCCCAGAGGTTTTCCCTCCTTGTCTCCCAACCAAATATCCATCTGCCACTGGGGCTAGAGCATCATGGACTGTGTAAAAGGCTTATAAAGTCATCAGCTCGATGGGGTCATCAGGAAGGCAGTGGTCAGCTAAGGTCAGGGGAAGGACAAGTAAGGAATAAACAGGAAAGGGAAGAAGTGAAGGCATGGGATCTCTAAAGAAGAGGTGATGGGGTTGAACAGTGGTGCAGAGAGCTTGGGGCAGACTCTCTTGACTAGCTTTGGAGGTTTCTGTCATTGCCTGCTGCAGGCATACCAGGGAGACTAGAAAACAGACATTTTGGGTCACATGTGAAGTCAAGGCCTTTCTCAACTCACTTTGTGCTATTACCTGTTGTCTGGAGTCCTGCCGTTAGGGTCACTGGTCTCCTGCAGCTCACTAGCCTGATGGTCCCCTGACCTGCTGGTGTCTCATGGCACTGTGCACCTAGGAGCTCACCCGTTCCTCAAACCTGGCCACTAAACAGGATCCCAGTGCTGACCCTCCATTATTTCTCAGAATATATGCTAATCATTTGCTTGCCTTCAAGTACAGTGTGCCATTATTCTCCATCCCTTCTCCATCCCTTCTCCTTCCTTCTGTTATGGCACTCACAGTGCCTTCCTTGCTCAGTTGAGCTGACAGCTTTTTCCATTTGCAAGGCTTATTACAAACATTGCAGGGGTAGAGTTGGGCTTCTCTCCTCTCTGAAATAGGCCACTTATTTTAAAATGAGAAAAGTTAGACTAAAATGAAACAACAGTCTGGCGGCCAGGAAAAATGGGGATTCATTTGCAATACTTGCCCAGAGGCGAGCAATTTGTACCAAAGCAGAGCTACTATATTTTGGTCCAGCTTTACTGCTCTCTTTGCAAACTTAATTGCACACACTGAGTGAAGTTAAGTGTATCCTTAGTCAAGAATGGAGGCCAGAAAGTTTGCATATTGCTAGGTCTGAATGTCTGCTTACATAATCCTCAACTCAGATGCACAGTATTGCATTTGGGAAGACTCCTTTCATTATATGTCCATTTAATTTTAGTCAATTAATATTGACTGATACTGATTGCTACTGGGACTAAAAAGGGGAAAATACAACATGAATAAAGAAACAGGATAAGCAAATTTATTTTGCAAACACAAATTTGGATTTTTAAGACTTTGTTTAGGTATATCATTAAACAACATCCAGAGATCAGGGCTTTGTTGTGTATTCTGTAGAACACTTTTTCTGTGAAATCAGTTATACTTGTATTGTGAATTTTGCCTTGGTAAAGGACGAACAAAAAGTGCAGAATAGATTATTAAAAAGGTTCAATTGGCTTAACCCAAAAATTTAGTATTAACAGTGACTCCTTCTGAATTAAAAAGACAATATTTTCACTTCAGTTTGGAATTTCTTTTCTGTAAATTCCTTCACAGAAATTATGTCCAAATCAGAGTACCAGCTAAATTCACCTGCAGATCCCAGGACACCAAGCATCAAACTGCCGCCTTTTAGATAGGATGAATATTAGTTGCTTTCCAAAACCTAGCAGCAGGTTTTGTATGACCTCAGGCAGTAAAACCATCTCCACATGCACAGGCAGGTAGAGTGTTCCCAGTGTCCTCAACATGCCTGAGCTCATAGAAAAGAATCCCCTGTCAGGCCCCAGAGGTATTTGGAGCATGTACTGATGGTGGCATGGAGGGTGTTATTTTTTCCTGACCCTGAAGCCTTGAAGCATGAGATTTGATTATAGTCATTGTCCCATTGCAGAGCTGCAGAGATTTTATGAGTATTAAGAGCATGGCAGAAAGTTTCATTTTCTGTATAGCAGACCACCAGGGTGGGGTCACCCTCAGATTTCAAATGCACACACACAGACACACAAAGCTTTCCCTACCACACCCACAGGCAAGAGGGGCACAGCTAATTCTCCTGAAAACATGCAAGCAGCATCTCTTTATCTCCTGGATGAAGCATTCAGGCATTCACTTCTCTCTCTGTTCAGCTAAGCTCAGAGGGAAATTCCTGAACTACATCTTGTTTCTATTTCCCAGGGTGAAACCACTGTAGCTTCTCTGTATGAGACATGGTTTTCCAATCACCTCTCACCTTTCTTTTGTGAAGGGTTTTTCCTAATCTGTGGATTACTTGTGGATCTCTTCTCAAGGCTGGTGCAGTGTGGGGGGCTGGTTTCCCCCCTCACTTACAGGCCACCTTCATCCTGACATGATTTGTTTTTCTTATTTCCCTATTTCTTCTCCTTGGATCTGCTAATTTCCAGCATATTCTCTTACACTGGAAATATGTAGAAATATACTTTCCCCCCCAATAACTGAATCTTTCTTTTGTAGATGTTAGAGCAAATCCTACTGCATCGGGACTATGTACACAGCAGATCCACAGCACTAAGTACCTGATTCCTGGTACACATTACCAGCGCAATCTTCTGAGATCCAAAATCTTGCCAACAAAGATTTTGTGACTCTTCCTGTGAGCCATCAACATGAGTGCTGAATAGCCTTGGACCAGAAGCTGGGCATTGGGAGACCTGTCAAAACCAGCCCAGTTCATTGCAGATCTCCATTCTCATCTGCCTTGGGACCTGTCTGTAAATTTCTGGATTCAGCATTTGCCTACTTTCACTAGATAAAAGCTTTTAGATCTAAAAATATAGATAAATAATATAAATGAAATATGTTAATATATATTAGATACATATCAATATGCTAAATATATATAAATACTTTGCCAAAACTCAAGCAGATGCTATTGACTTATTGTCACTACTGTCCAAACTGTAGTTAAGACAAAGACAGTGACATTTGATTTAAGAAGGTCTACCTGCCACAAAACCATAACACTGATTACCTGCATTTTTCATAGAATCATAGAATCATTGAGGTTGGAAGACACTTTCAAGATCATCCAGTCCAACCATTCACCCAGCAATGCCACTGTAATCCCATAACCACTAAATCACATCACCCAGCAGATGCAGACACATCTTGAACATATTTCTAGCCTCACCTCTTTGCTGCTACATCCTTATAGAAACCATTCCAGTGTTTTCCCTATCAGGTTACATATATTTTCCCCATCTTTTTAGTATTGCAAATGAATATAATGAAGTAGTTCAATACATTGAAATGCTTGTGTTAGTAATGAAAAAAAATCTTTTCCTTTATGTCCTTTAAAATCTTTGGTGTGACATTTCTAGGATGGTATATTTGAAAATGTGTAAATTTGGTAGGCAATGCTTTGAATTTTCCCATGTTCATTTTATGAAAATGAAAAAGAAAACTTCTGTGCCAGCTGAAAATTTGTTGCTGCGGTCTATATTTTTCTTTTTGCCTATACAGTCTGAGTAGAGAACTGGTCCTTTTATACAACTGAAGTATGCAGAGAAGATCTGAGCTTCCTGTGAGAGCTTCACTGAGAGTCTTTTAGGAAGCAGGTTTGGGGAGCCCTCCCTGCCACTGTGTTGGTGGGTGCTGGGGGCTGCCCATTCCTCAGTGCCTGCCACACTCACCAAAGCCCAGAGCACACCCCTGGCTATTTCATCTTCAGCTTCCTCTTGAAAAGCTGATGTAAATTGAACACATTTTAGCTACATGGTTGGCAGCTTTTGTGTTTGCATCCTGATCACATGTGGTTCAACAGATCACTGTTCTAAGCATTTAAAGAGCTGCAAAGAAAGAAACATTTCTGAGTTTAGTACGTTAGTCACTCTTTAATGATGCCATTATGCCTTTACTGCTCCCTTGATCTACACCTTTTCTTCCCCAACACTTGTTTCTGATCTTCAGGGTGTATTTAAGCACTACAAAATTTAGCATATTGCAAAACACTTACTGTGTATCTTGGCACTAATTGCATTACCAGTCCTGTTTTTCTCTCCACACTTATTACTTACGATACCTATGTGAAGCCTTGCCCTGGATATCTTATTTGATATTGATATTATTGATGACTGTGGTTTGAGAACTCTTGCCTCTGTTGCCATAGGGGATTTTGCTCTCAGATTGCACCAAATACTAGTTATCTTTTTTACTGTATTGAATTTTAGACCACCTAGATATTAGTGGATTATTTAAATAACTTTTCCCTCAGTGTGGAAATCATCACTCAAGGGAAATTTGAGGAGATACCACAGTATGGCCACAGTAGTCCTGGGAAGGCAAATGTTGGGGGGGGGTTCAGGATCACTCTGTGCACTCCAACGTTTACCATATGAGCTACAACGCCTTTGGTTGTTTCTTGTCACATTGCACAATGACTGTCAGCAAGTTTTTCCTCTGAACTAATTAAAAATCACAACAAAAAGCTTGCTGCTTTGTAGAATCACATAACAATTTGTATTGGAAGGGACTTTTAAGGGTAGTCTAGCCCAACCCCCCTTCAATGAGCAGGAATAACTTCAACTAGATAAAGTTTCTCAGAACCCAGTCCAACTCAGCCTTGAAAGTTTCCAGGGATGTGTGTCCACAACTCCCTAAGTAACCTGTTTCAGAAGCTTAATAAAGCCTCACCTAACCTGAAGAACAAAATTCATGGCATGATATAAAAGTTCCCAGAATTGCTTTGGTTTTGTTCTAACCTAAGCACCAGCTGCTTCAACTGAAGTATTAAAATAAATTCTAGAGGCTTCCTACAGTCACCTGTTTTTGTAAAACAATTCTGATGCTTTACCAAAATCATCCACAAGAGCTAAACACACAGAAAAATTCATCTCCTGCTGAGATAAAATCAGATATGCTTAAATATTGCATTATATTACTTTGGACTTTAGTTGCCTGACAACATCTTTCTAAGATAACAGAGCTTTGAAGGCATTTGTGAGCTTAAGTCATTCTTACTATGTTAGAATGTATGAGTATAATCTCTCACTGCTGTTGAGACAATCAATTCTCAGGGAACTTGTGCAATACTAAGTGGAAAAAATAAAACAAACTGTGTCCCCAGTACAGATGAGAAATGCTAAAACATGTTGATTAGATGCTGGCTTATGAGGGCCAAGCTTTTGAATCAGGTGAAGAACAATATAAGCATGAACATATAAGTAAAGGTGAATTTTTTGTCCTAAAGGAGCCAAGCCAACCCTTAAGAAACTGCAAAACCTGAGAAGTGTCCCCAGCACTGCAGCCATGCATGAGTTGAGAGCAGTTATTGACCCTCCATGACAGACCATGACTTGGGAATTACTCTTCAGTGGCAGTTGAGGAATTAATCTGAATTAATGATTTGGTTTTAGTAAGTTTAAATAAAGATGTTAATTTCTAACTTGTCTAAGCTAATTGAGCAGGAAAATAGAATAAACATTGAAGTACAGGACATGCTCAAGTGAAATATCGCCACTAAAAGGCTTTTTTTAAATCAAGTGCCCAATGTGAATAAGTCTGCAGTAGAACAAGCTGAATGGGCATTTCTGAGACTTTCTGTATGGCTGAGAAGGTAAAGATATGGTTCTTGATTTGTGCTATTATGGAGCTTCAGCTTCAGTTTTTATTGCCTTAGGCGTTCCAATATCCCTGTGAGTACTGGTCTCCACTGAAGTTAACTAGAGGAGATTTATGGGGGAGATTTAATTACAGGTCTAAGACCTGTATTTTTTTTACTTCTATCTTAGATTCAGTTACTAAGTTTCTATTTTTCAGATTTCTTATTTCTGCTTCTTGATATAATAAAAATATTAAAAAGTAAATTTAAAAATTATAAAAATGTAACACATAGTTGTATTGGCACAGCCTGCAAACCACAATTTTGGTGCTTTAGTGATTGTAACAAATGTGAAACAAAAAAAACTTTAGGATAAAATGCCTATCAGGTATGCCTCAAATTGAAATTCTCAAGACTGCTTTATTTTTTGTCTGTCAAAACTAGCTGTAAGAAAACAGGATCTTTGTTTCTTAAGACTTCTTTTCCTTCCACTGTTTCTTTCCTATCCTAAGGCACAGACTGTAATCCTGTTGTGATCACAGTCTGTCGTGGGAATATGATATGATGCTGTTCTCACTGATGGCAAAATGTGTTTCAACCTAGAAACACAGGGAACCCCATTGTATAATCTCTTTCCTCAGTTTATATGACATGGAGTTGAGTCAGCCCTCAAATATCAAATGGGCAATGAGTAAAATGTTGAGATAAGGAAAAGAATTAGAAAGCAGAATGTTCTGGGTGTTTGAGAAATAATTCCGTATTAATATTTTCAAGAGTGTCAGTACTTCTTAGTGAAAACTAGCTTGTGCACCAGGCTCAATGCATTCAAATATTTTATGTCTCTTCAGGCTTGAGACACAAGGTCAGAGATGATGAACAAAAATTTCATCCTAGGCTCTACACTTTCTGCATAAAACTGTGCAAAGTCTTGCACATGCACATGATGTGCAGTGGTAGGATCACCCAGTTAGACGGGCACCAGCACTGCTCAGCATAGCATAGTTCATGGCAATGCAGAGGGATGCTCTGGAAAACAAATGAATCCTCAGGACCAGCCTTATGTCATTTGCTCTTTTGCCAGGGTGTGACTCCAGGTTTTGTATTATTTCATCACAAAGAAGTCATGACCTCTTTCTATCCCAGCTGCTGTTTTCCTCCATTTCCTTCTTGTTAAATCAATACTAGCAGAGGAAGTGAAATTTGACTCATGAATGTTCACATCTAATCTTAATCTAAGATTAAGATTAAAAAGTTAATCTTAGAATTAAATTTAAAAAATTGAAAATAAAAAAACATAAATAACTGTCCAGATTTTATTTTTATTAGACACAAGGTTCTTTATCAGAAAAGAAAGTTTATATGAGAAACAACATATAGGATATTGGATGCAACACAATGATCTGCAGATTTCCCACTCAGCTTTTTGTGCACCTGGAACAAGGAACGTACTTGGAATCTACTTTTATTTTTCATCATGGAAATATGAAGCCTAAGAAAAAAGTTACACAAAATCAAAAAGGTCATCCTCTAAAGAACTGCTCACCTTGAATCTCTGGCCAACAGGAAGACAAGAAGTCTCTGTACTTACAAGTAATCATAGCTGCAAACTCTATATTTTGCTTGACTCATTTTGTGCACTGAGTTGATTGAAGGTACAGCAAGATCTCCTCAGTGTATTGTCAAGGTTATCAAAATACACTCCCAAGGTCTACAGCAAGGAAGGAAAATAATGAAAGATTTCATATTATCAGCACAGTTAATGAGGGAAGAGATGCAGGCAGCACACATTCAGGTTCTTTTCTCTGCTGATCTCTGAAGAGAAGGCAGGTCATTCTCTTCTTGATGAAATGTCAACAGGTGGAGTTAAAATTGGAACTCCAGGAAGAAACAAGACATTGTTGGAAATAGGTCTGCACAAGGAAGTCTTGAAGGCAAAGGAAAAATAGACATATATGTTTCAGTTAAAAAGTCCATTTTAACTGCCTAATCAGTGAATGAGGATCTTTAGAATAGTGTGACTTTCCTACTCCCAGGATAACCTTCTCCGACCAGCATGGCCTGGTGCTTCTTGATAGGCTATTTTTTCAGGATGTTGAAAACCTGAACTTTAGTCCTTTCAATCTGAGATAAAAGAAAAACTGAAATATGCAGGTGCAAAACACAGCTGAGACCTCCTACGTGGTTTATAAGGACCAATAATCTCTTTTCAACTGATAACTTTGGCAGATAAAATGGACATATCCCAGAGCAGACCACAGTCCACCCTGCCTTGTCCCTGAATTTATCACTCCAAAGGCAGTGACTTTTTTGTCTGCTCAGCTCAAAATACACAACTCTGTGAATATGAATAGGAAGTTCCTGTGCACATTACGTCTAGAGCATTTCTAATTGTAATACAATTTTGAGTTTCAGGAAGGCTGGTCAGATGTGAAAATGTAAAGATCCTGATGATAACGATAAGGACAAAGGGGCATTTGGTGTTTAGCTCATGTTCTCTTAGAACACGGCCCAGTAATAAAAGGGAACAAAAGAAAAGTGATGAATGAGAGTGGGGCTCCTAAGAGGAAACAAAACACACTGGCAAACAAAGATAGTGAAGTCATAGGGATCCTTTAAACCAGTTGGTGCTTTCCTGCAGAACCTAAAAGACACAAAATTCACAAAGGCCAAAAAGGCTGATTGCTAAACATGTATGTGTTTGTAAACAAGGCATAATTTGGAGTCAGGAAGAGTGGGGGCTGGATGATGTGCTGACTGAATGGAACATTAATTCAGTCAATTGAGTCTTCAATGCTCCTAAAACTTCAAAGACTTATTTAAATAATATAACTACTGTATTTCAAATGAAAAACAACCTTGGTCACAAGCATTTTTTTCTTGTTTCCAGATTTTGCAAAATGAAATTTGGCACTTAGCAGTAGAACACAAAATGTTAAGCATTAAAACTCAGCATGCAAATCTGTATGTTTTGACATCCAGTTTGGATGAAATAGAAATAATAAAAAGTATCAAGGCAAGTAAGCAGGTCGAGGCTTGATGTCTTCCGGTGCAAACAGATGCAAGTGCTTTGGTTTCCTTTTACAGAAGTACTGACGATATAGAAACCCCTTCAGCTTTTTTGTCTCCATTTTAATCAAAGGCATAAGAAACCAGAACAGAAATCGCATTACCAGATGTGCACTGCTGAGTCTAAACATGGATTAATTAAAAAGCAACAATTGCTGTATTTCTGATGCATCAGATGGAGAGGAAAGTCTGCTGGGGCAGACTGAGCAAGTGGCTGGTCTGGCACAGAGATGCAGCCAATGTTGGCCCCTGTTGACCAATATATGAACTCACATATAACCATGCACATACATGCCTTCTATTTCTCTGTGTAAAATGTAGATTGGGCTGATACAGACTTGTACAAAAGTAACTCTAGCCCCTCCACACTGTGGTGGTGGGACTGTGGAAACTGACCTTCTTGCAGTGGGGAACAACATCATTCTAGTTACTTGAGGGTTTGGGTTTTGTTCACTTGGTTTTTTTGAGCTGTGGGTGGACTACTTAGAGTCTTCTTAGCACAGATCCTCCCCTCCTGATCCCAAATAAATAGTTTCACTTATTGACACAAAAAAATTCTGCTCATAAAATACAGAATAACAGAGTAAAGATAACTTCCTAAATGAGAAGTGTGATCAACACATGCTAGAAAACCTTTCAGGACTGTTTGTAGACATAGCTGTAGTTGTGTTGTTTGCATTAGCACTCTGAACTATTCCTAAGCTGAGACCAGATCTTTGTGTTTGCTCAGGCATAAGGGGAAGTGTCAATGTTTACTGAGACAGAATGCTGTTGCTTAAGGAACTTAATTAAATTTATCTTTCTTGGCTCATGGTGTCTCACACACTGAGCACGAGAGAAAGGCAGATGATAAGGACAACCCCAGTTTTCTGTGTTTTTCAAGTAACTGACAAGTGGAAACATCAGTCTGAAAATGACCCCATTCTATTAACAGATTTTCTTACTAAATCCTCATTATAAAAGAAGAATGTGGAAGTAGAAATAATCAAATTGTGCATTGAAATAGATATATTTCATATAAATTAAAGATACTTATCTTCATTAAAATAACCTGACAGACAGCTGCTGTGCTTCATTCCGATAGAAAGACTTGCTATTCATGTTTATTTTCCATTTACAGATGAGAACTCCTCAACTTAGCTGGGGCTGCTCATCTTGTAATTTTTACTTGGAATCCAGCCTGGTTTGAAATAATCAAATGTTATATCTGATGGGTAGAAGTGGAGAAAATAATATTTTGGGTCTTTTTCTTGCAATTTTTACATTACTTTGGTTAGAATGTGAGAACAGCAAGCCCCCAGATAGGCAGGGCACTGGTCCAGCTGAGTTTCTGAAAATGGAAACTGAGAAGGATGTCATGGATCTGCCTTATCTTACCTTGTCTGGTATTTTTTTAAACTTCTCTATGCTTTTGGTCTCTGTGACACCCTCTAGCAATGAGTTTGTAATTTTAATCACATATTATACGAAAAAGCATCTTCTGATAATTTTAAGCCTGCGATGCCCCACAGCTATGTAAAAATAGCTCTTTACATTCTATATCATTAATGATTTACAGTTATCCAATAAGATCCTTTTAGCCACCTTTTTTTTCCTATGCTGAGGAGTATACAAGAGAAAATAGTCTAATATTTCCTCACCTTCCCTAGCTGTTGTTCCCATTGTCTGATCCTAGTTGCTGCCTGTCTGTACCTTTTTTAGTTGTACTGTATCATGGAGCCAAAGTCCATGCAATACTCAAGACATAGTTTCACCAGTGGCTCAAAGGGTGGTATAATCATGATTTCTGTTTTGTTTAGATACCGTTACTCAATGAGCTTCTGATAAACAATGCTTAGTTCATTGGTGAAGTGTGACTTCAACCTTTACTAGTCATGCTTACTCCTTCACATACAAAGCCATACAAGTTCACTTTTACTTTTTTATGACTCTTGTCATTTATTTTTGACTAATTTCACCATACGCAAGCAGTTCCCTTCTTGAACTTGGGATGTTGGTGCCTCTTCCATTTTTGCAGGGATACTGTATTTGAATACCTTAGACTATTACAGAGCTATTCTTCCATAGTCATATGTAGGAATACTTCCTTTAAACTGCTCAGGATAAAATCTAGAATGGCTTTTCTCCTTGTGGATCACCTGACTAGCTGGGCCAAGAACTGAAACCATCTAAACCAGTTGTCTCTGAATAATAGCGTGCTCGGAAGTCCTCCTAATCCCCCTGCAGGCAGCTGCAGTCTCCCCTTGCACCTATCTGACCCTTGCAGCCTTTAATCTGAGGGTGCTTTGCAGCTGTTGTCACCCTCTGTGTGAGTCACCAGAAGCACAGCCTTGATCATCAGGTGGATTCATCATGCTGAACTTTACCCACTGAACGGGTAAATATTTTGTCAGAGTTTGCCAGGCAGCCTCCCACGCTTGTCATCAACAGAGAGGGACAGGCATGCACAGAGTGCTGCTGGTTCTACTAGCTTTGGGATGGGGGGGCTGTCCTCTAGATTGTCCAGACTGACATCCCAGTGCAGGGCAACTGATTTTTACTATTGTTCCTTCCGGGATAGGAAATATCAACCCAAATTGATTTTACAGCACATGTTCTTTCTGTTACCAATGCAAAGCTGAGCTTTCTTTTAACAAACACTGTCGCTCCTCTAATGGTGTAGTCTTCCCTGTTATTTAGATGTATTTGAACTCCACTGTATTACAGTATCACACTGATTATTTTCTATCAGATGCCTACTATTATAAACATTTAAAATTCAATATTCCTGTTCACCAGCCTCCATCCTCAGACTCCCAGCAGTCTGTGTCTGTGCTCCCACAGAGCACTTTCACGTGGAGTACTGATCTAACCCCTGTTTGTATGTCTGACTTATTTTGAGTGTTTGTATCAATCTTTGTTGCCTGCTGTTTGGATTTTGTCATCTTCTCTCAGGCATGCAGAGTATTTTCAGTTTTGCCCTTCCAATAATGAGTCATTCCAACTGGCATGCTCTCCTGCATCTGTCACCTTGTCCTCAATCCTCCATTTTAAAGCACTCCTACATTCTTTTTTCTCTTTTAATCCTGTTGCTAGCAGACCCTTTCCCTTCTACACTGAAAGCTGGGGTTTTCACACATTCTGTATTTGCCTCTATTGTATTTACCAGAATTATATTTTATGGAAATAAAGACTCTTACACACAATACTTGAGATGTTTGGGGAATAGAAATCTTAAATGATAAATATGAATCCATGTAATGTCCTCATGGGACACTCAATCATAGCAGCCCAGTTCAACAAGAGAGCAGAGAGACATGGTGAGTCTGTCAATCTTGCTGACAGAGTTCCTTGGTCCACATCAGCTTGGTTAGAAGGAACAGCAAACACAGTTTGTGCATAATTGATCAAAAATGGAGATTTGTGTTTTTTAAATAAGCAAAAAAATTTCAAGTATTTCTCAACCTGTACACAGTTACACAACAGAAATAAAACAGACATGTTTGCAGACACAGAGATGAACCTTTTGAAATAAATGATTTATTAAAAATTATATCCTTGGCTCAGGTGCTCACTGAGGGATTCTATTAAGCTGAGCTAATTTCTTGTGTCTGCCCTGGAAAACCATTACCCTACCTGTCACTGTGGTTTGCATGTGCAACACAGAGGAAGACACAAACCTGTGTCCTCCCCCTCCAGGGAGTGCTCCCAGAAAGATTTTCAGCCTTGAGTTCCATTACAGATTTGTCCTGCTACTTGGCCTGTAGGGAATCCCATGTCCATGTAAGGCCCATGGAGATAACACAGCCTTGTGCTGCACATTCTCTTTCACCATGGTCAGCCTTACATGCATACTTAAAAGGTGAGGCTGAGGCTGATTCTGTTCATAAATCCAAGCCTTTGCAGATTATTCACCGTGCTTCCTCTCCTTACACTATACCAAGGACACCTTGAATACAAGAGAGGAGCTTGGTCAAGCCAGTACTTTCAGGGACATCCCACCTCTGACACCCCCCTCAAACACCCTCATTCCTCTAAAAATGGAATTGTCCAGAAAACTAAAGGTATTTGTATTTATGACTAAGAGCAAGAAACTGAAAACTCCATGTGGAACTTCCTATATGTGTTTTGTATGCATAAACCCTTGGGTACTTTACACAGAAATGTTGATTATAATTATAGTACTAGAACATTTCTATCTGCCAAAGCGTCTGCTTCGCACCTGCTCTCCTGCCATGGAAAGAGAGCAATGAGAGAGAACAGAAGCTGTATCAGGAAAGGGAAATAAAATAGTAATCTCTTTAGAAAAGCACCATCATTTTTTATTCAAACAAATTGTTTCTTGGCTTCAGTGTGGGGAAAAAAGCATGGATCTTCCACTCTTTCCTTGCTCATGTTATAAGCAAACTCATGAAGGGCATCTCAGCTCTACAGTTCTTTGAAGAATTGAAATGAAAGGCTGGATCCTCAGAAGCTGGTCTTTTCTCTTTGTCTGATTGAACAGTCACAGGTCTTGCAGCGTCAAGACAGATTTCTTTCCCTCCCTCTGAATGGAACGTGTTTATTGGCACTTTAACATTGCCTGAGAATTCATATGGCTGCCTTGCAGGTCAAAGTAAAGTCACTGCAGGTTTCAGAGGGAGCCAGGGCAGGATTTAAAATGGCATTTCCTTTTGAGGCCATTGATTACTTTCTAGATTTCCAGTGTGCTGCCAGTCAACATAAGGCTTTTCCTGATAAAAGCAAAATGTGCACCTGGAAATGAAGCCCTCAGCTACTCTGCAGTTAATAGCAGACTAGCAGTTAATAGCCCTGGGTTTCATATATAATAAAAATTAGATATTATTACACATACTAATATATGTTCAAATGCAAAAAAAATCCCAACTTTGTCTCAACAAGGTGCTTAAGAATGTTCATGGATAAAAGTTGCTTTAACAGAGCATTCAATTACTATTTTTGAAAATTATGCCTAGCACTCCATATTCATGTCCTCTTAATATTTTCTATGTAATTCAGTAAATAAATAAATTAATAAACCCACAATTAAATACACATGTTTCAATGTATTTTAAGTATTTATTTTAGACAGAAAGGTACTTGCTGTGCATGTAAAGCCATATTTTATTATGGAGTATTTGCCAACAAAGTGAGAGATCTCTTGCAGTGCTGAGAAAATGAATACCTAAGGTAATAATTTCCAGGATTAGCTCGGCATTTTGGGCAGAAAATGCCCTTAAAATTCTTTCTGTTTTAAATTTTCTCTAATAACAGTACCATTTAAAGAAATACATATTTTTCAAAACTTTTATTTAGGAAGATAGATCTGACAAGGTTTAGATGTCCTATTTTTCAGTTTCCAACCAGGTCATATATATCCAGGCAAAAGTTAATTTAATATGTATTTCATACATACATAAAAATTCCATATATATTTCATGGTATATGTATATATAAAATATAAGTATTCTTGGATGGTAAGAATATATACATTTTCTCCTATACAATGCATATTTTATATACAACTTATATTTTTACAGTATAAATGTAAATATAGCTAGAGATATATATAAATTCTGTGAAGGCTAAAAAAAAGAAACAACAAGAATTTACAATGTCTGTTATAGCCACAATGTATTTAATTAAAAAAAATTGATATTATATGAACTGTTATTTTGAATAAAGAACCAGTTTAGGAAGATGAAAGGTAAATGTAATGGAAAAATGTCAGACTCTTTTTTTATACTCATGCTGCAGTAATGCCTGGAGGCCAGAGAGATACTTGGCTGACTAACAAAATGCTAATTATCCAGAGACTTCTGTTTCACAGAGTAAAGCCACATCACTAACTTGGAAATTGGGATCTGTTTAATTCTTAAAGCATACTAATGAAAAAATGCCAGGAGAAAATTTAAAAGATGAGACTGTAAAAATTTTTAATGTGATGTCACACTTACTTGCTATCCTGCATTTCATATTGTAAATACTAGGATGTGCAGGAATGCAATGTCTCGTAATGAGATTGTGGCTGTAGATCAAACTGGAAAGAAGTCAATAAAAATGTGAGCAGGGAAGGCAACTAAAATATTGGGGATGCAGCTTTAAAAACTTTGTGATTGTGTTCTTCAAGGTCTTAAAATATAACAGATTTATGATTATCAGAGAAAATTTTCAATCATCTACTTTGAAACTTTTTCCTGCATGTGATACCTGTATCTGAATATCTACATTCATGTCAAAACCAAACATTGTATCCCATAGTTTTCTGCTTGATATAAAATATGTTGAATATTTTGATACATTTGATAGCAAATAATATCTTGAATATTATGTTTGGGCATATAAAGACATGCACAAATGCTTTTGAGGGCAATTCAGAAGGGGAGGATCTTAGGCAAAATCTCCAGATGGAATACACCCCAGCCACATCTTACACTCACAATTGTGTGTCAAAACACCATTATAAAGACTGTGAGAGTGAGCACCAGAAAGTTAGAAAAATGCCAGAATTTTGGTTGTCTGCAAAACCTAAATTCAGCTTGCATGTGTATATGGCACCACCACCTCCTGTTTTTCACAAGTCCCTTTCCTCTCTCAGTGCTCAGAATAGGTCATGAGAAGGTATTGATTGGCTGTTGAGCACATAATTTGTTCTCTGCTCAGCCTGCACACTGCTTTCTTGCATAGCAAAAACAAGACAAGATTTCAAAATGCTGTTCCGATGCCCAGGGGAATTGGATCTAAATGATTTTTTAAGGTCCCTTCCATCCGAAACCCTTTTGTAATACTAAGATTCTGCCAGTAACCACGGTGGCTGCAGGAATTAAACTAATTTCACAGAGCCATTAGGGACTACTGCTGCTACTTTATACCAGGTGGCTAATGTTAAAAAGGCTCTTTAAACATGGCTGGCCAGTTTGAGATAATGAGGACTTCATTTTTCCATAGACTTGAATTATACAGTACTGCATTTAAGGCATAATTCTCATTAATTTCAAATGCAGACCTGAGCCTCAGATCCATACCATTCAAGCTATTTAAGACAAAAAAATGCAAGTGGAAATTTGCACTTGCAAACCCTGGGAGGAGTGGACTTAAACACCTACAAATCATACGGCAGTCTCTCATATCAGACAAAGAAATCCAGAAACATGTCATTTGGATTCACATTACCTAGTTTGAAACATGTAAAAGCTATTGTCAAGCTAAGTTAAACTGGTCATCTTTCAAAGACAGTAGAGACACAGATTGTGCCAGAGAGCTTGTCATCTTGCCTGCCCTGTGCATTTTAGACATTTTAGGACATTTTTATAAGACATCCTCTTATTCTAGGACACAATCAGTTGTCTGAAGGTTTCTGTCAAGTAGCAGCCTAAATTCATCATGTTAGATTTAGAGGAATAACTATTAAACACTTAAATTTGATGAGCTATAACTCACATGTGAATCTCACAGTATTTTCTTTTAAGTTTCTCTTTCTTTGGGTGACTGATTGCAGCATTAAAATTGTTCCACATTACAGTCTAGAGGTGAATTGCTATGTTATACAAATACAAATGGGACAACTAGGAGGGAAAAAAATCATCATATCATGCAATTTAGGACATGGATAGAAAACTTCAGGCTTATGATGCAGGATTTTGTAGTTTGAGCTAAAAGAGTTAACTGTTAGTGGTACCAACTTGGAGCCTCCCTAGAAGGCCATGGGACCTTCGCAGCAGGTTTCTCAGGCTTTACTGGAACAGGTTTTCCTCGGGTCCACAGGCTTTGGAAAGGTGTACACTGGAGCTACAACTCCTATACCTACTTTATTCCCAACTCAATTCCCCTCTCCCTTCCTCTCATTGTAGTAATACTTTAGTTTCATATTTTCCTAATTTTGGCTTTTCATCTTTTTATTAACCAGTCCCAGGTTCTAGCTTTCAGACCTCTCTTTAGATCATGCCTGGGAACAAGACATCCAGGCTCAATGTCCTTTATTAAGAAGAATTTGTCTCATGTCTTTTGACTGTTTTCCCAGTATTTTCATATTTGTAACCACTTGGAGGTCTTCCTGTCCTCAGTCCTTCACTTCAATCTTCTTACCCTGTTCTGGCATCACCAAGTTATTGTTTTCCAGTCCAAATTGTCCTTCCCATGCTAAATGCTTTCTTTTGCCAGCTCCCCTTCTAGTCACTCTTGGTTTGTTTCTGCAACCCTGGTCCTTGGTGACTGTCCTTCCCCTTCCCTCTTCCTTTTCTCTGCTGCCTATTTGGGACTGGGATCCACTGTCATTGCTTAAATGTTGTCTGTTATTCCCACATCCTCAAGCTGTCTTTCCCCATATCTGCCAAAGCCTACTCCTCTCCAAAAAAAGGCACCAGAACTTTTTTTATGTTGCAAGATGATCTTCCCATCCCTGGAACTGTTCAAGACCAGGTTGGATGGGGACCTGAGCAACCTGATCTACTGCATGGCATTGCTGCCCCTGGCAGGGAAGTTGCAACTAGAAAGGTCCCTTTCATCCCAAAATATTCTATTATTCTTGAAAATTGCTCAATGATTTGAGCTGTCTTATTTTAATTGCAGTTCCCTCCCTCCCCCACAACTTCCCCTACCACAGGAAAATTTAGCCTAAATTTGAAAAATTTTAAGCAATGGAAATTTTGATTTTAAGGGTACTGACAAGCAGCCTTAAAAACAAGCTGTATCAGTTTTTACCTTCAGTACCTTTGGCATTTATCTGCATCTTCATTAAAACAGACAAGCTAGCAGTCAATTCCTTGTGTTCAGAGCTACCACTAAGGATCCCTGGGATGTAAGCATGCTCAAAGAAGTGCTGAAATTCTGACACGATGGAATTGGCAGCCCCATAGCATCAGCCACAAGAAGCCAGGGAGGAACTGCAGGCTTAGAGGGTGTCTGTCAGCGCCTATCTGCAGGCACCTGTGTAAGAGCTCTGACATCCCTGCAGTGCAGTATGAGATACTGTGTGTACTCCTCTGGCTGGCACTGCTTATCTTTAGGACTCACATCGCCTTTCTCAGGTGCTTGTTTGTCAAAGGTACAGCTCTGTTTCTTGAAATTCATTCCTTCCTGACAGAGGTTAAATGCTCCATTATATACATCATGCTTAGTGGCATGCATCTCTTTGGAGAGTTGATGCTGTGCTGATAGCTTGGAGAGACAAGGGAAATTGAAAAACAACCACTCTGCTTCCATCGCTATCTTTGTTGCCAGGAAAGCAATATATCTGAAGAAACAGTTAATTGAATGGAACATTGTGCGAGAGGAGATGACATTGCTAGGGACTGTATTACCAGAGGGGTCAGATCAGGACATTCCAATGATTATCTTAATTTCTTCATCTCCTCTGTCAATAGCTGTTGACTTCATTTCATTTGGCTGCCTCTCATTTCCAGAGGCAAGAGGCAAATCCTGCTAGTGCCACACTGCAGCACTGTGTGCTCCAACTGCAGCAAACACTGTGACATTATGCTGCATTATGCTGAGCCAGCCAGACACTTCTGCTGAGCCCTGGCATCAATGATGTATCAGTGTTTCACTGACTCCCATTCTATTAAAAGAGGTTAACAAGGTTGGTGTACAGCACTGATGCCTCTGTTTCTTATCTGCATGGAATTTAAAGTGCCCATAACTTAATAGCAAGTGATACTCCTATTTTTTTAAAGGATCCCTGTAACTGGTGGCTGATTCCATTACACATTCTCAGCCCTTAATGTGCTGCTTTCCCATGTGGATACATTATCCTTTACCATTTGCCAGCCTGGGCCTGGGAGCGAGGTGCAGAGGGGGAGGGAAATGAGGAAACCAAACCTATTGTGTGCAGTCACACTTTGCCACATGGACGTGAAGGACTCGCATGTGTGCCATGAGCACAACACATTGCTCATCCCCCAGCAGATTTCTAGGACCGCCCCACCACCCAAGTTTGTAACAGCATCAGTTCTGGGATAAACCTAAGAAAGTTGGAGGGTTTCAGTCACATTGACAGGGTGAAATGTAGAGCTGTGCTCCTTCAAATGAAGCCATTTCCTCCTGAATAACCAAGAGCTGGTTCCCAATAGCCAAAAGAGGGTGAAAAGATATCCTTTCTTGGAATTGCATCCTCCCTTTTCACAGTTTTCCTTCCAGTGTTTCAGTTAAATAGAGGAAAGGGAAGAATAATTTTCTCCATAAAATGAAAGAATAATGTTTAATACTATTACAGCCTAGTCAGAATCCAGAGAAATGACAGGAAGTGGGACGGATGTGACCATGAAAGAGGATACCCTCTTTAGACCCCCAACATACACCTCTGTAGGAATCACCTGGCACTTCGGTTGAAGTGGAATTACATTGTTTGATTACATTCTGCATTTTTGCACATAAATAGGATGGAAAAAATACACACCAGCATAAGGACAAGCACAACCTTTATTAGCCAAACAGTCATTTTATAGCCATTGGTAACACTGGAAATGTGAACAGACTGGTCTGCTGACTTAGTTATGTTCTTCTTTTTTAATAAAAAGAGTTAATTTGTATTTATTTCTTAGAATGTAGTTTAGAACTCATTTACTGACAAGAATAAAACATTTTGTGGAAATGCTGAATGAAACCGGCTTTCAGGCACATTAGGTCTATTGAAAATACTGTATTGAATCCAGATAGTGGTAAGGATAAAGATTCAAAATGTGAACACATCTGTGTTGGTCCTTTTTCTTTGCAGATTGATATTTTATTTTCAAACTATAGTAGAAAGAATGCCCTTTGTTCATATCACAACTAAAAAATGCTAAAGGACTCATAAGACACCATTGCAAAGTTTTCACTAGATTGTCACTGCACAAACATTAACATCTATCAAAGTTGTTTACAAATTTCCTGTGCAAACTTTGCTTTTAGTGGGGAAAAAAAAAAAAAAAAGATTGAGCTAACAGACCAAACATGTAAAAAAATGACATATGCATGTACAGTCAATACCTATATGTAAATATCAGGCATACACTGAATTTCAAAACCTGGTCCTGAAGTGTTGCTAAAAGCAGAAGCATCAAGATAAAGCTAGGCTAGAAAATAATCAAGATCGAATTTTGTCTGTTAATCAGTTTCCTCAGTTCAGTCTCAGTAAGCAGAACAGTTCCACACAAGCTTTGCTTTTGTCACTAAAACAAATTCCTGACAAGAGCAAGCCAATTTTCTCTCATGATATCAACTCATGCAATAATTTTCATGCAATGTCCCTGTTTTACTAATAAGCTATCTCTGCCTTAAGGGAGGTGAATATGAAGCCAGCTGACTGTGTCCTGTCCAGATATTCCCATGTCCCAGTGTGATTAGCACTGTCTTGTCAAATTTAGCTCTAAGCCATTTGTGAACACCTTCTTTGTTTATAGTAGCACACTGAAATCTGCACAGATCTCTGTGTTTGCTTTTCTGTGTATCCTATTAAGAGTGCACCACATTTCAAGACGTCACACTGCAGAAAGCCACAAAAGCATTTTTAATCAATTTAAACCAAATTTAAAAAATTACTTTCATTCTGGAAAAATACTGCTTGGTATAACTCTGAGAAAACAAACTCAGGTTTTTTCCACTGCTTTAAAATCAGAGTGACTGTTCAAGAATTTTTGTACTGTAATTGAAATTCTTCAACTGCAATTCTGTACAAATATCCCTATAAAAATCAAACTATAGTTAAGCAGGATTGAACCCTGTAAATGGCCAGCTATAATCTGCTTGGAAAGTGGTATAAGGAATTTTTTTTTAAATCTATGACCTTGAGAGAAATTTTCAAAAAGTTGATAACTGATCAAAAGCCCAGGTATTTTTATTATCGCACAAGAGTAAATAAAACCATAAACCACAGTATTTCAGTTTTCATTCCAGCATAATAAAGCACAGTATTAAATCCTGATTCCCAGCCTTCCTTTCCTATAGTCAAGCTAGTTATAACAACCAAGAACATTCTTCAACTTGGGACTTACACTTCTAAAAAGTAGAAATACAAAAAAGCAGGAACTAAGGCACAGAATGGGGAATATTGCTTTAGTTAGATGAGTCAAGAAAGCATGAGAGAACTATCTCTATTGGACTTCATATTGAATTCAGAGCTAGGTATTCCACTACTATATCAAAAGAACCAGTTTAAAGTGTATTCCAGCACTCCCATTTGACCAACTATTTGTTCAGCAGCTGTATGTAGCTCCCACCTGAAGAGATTTTAGCATGATGAAACCAATGCACTGTTACTGTGCACAAATTGCAGAAGAGACAAACATGACAAAGCATCTTCTATCCTTGATTTGCCAGTTTCCAGCTTGCATTTCAAAGTCAATGGGAAGATAGAAAAATGTTAAGGGTTTTTTTTGTTTGGTTGGTTGATTTTTTTTTTATTTTGTCAATGATAAGTTATTATTGCAATGACAGACTTCTGTATTTCTCTCAAGAAACAGGACTGCATTACTGAACGATAAAGCCAAGAAGACTCATACAGTGTGAAAACATGCAGGGGAACAACAGCTGTTAGTCATTATTTTCTCCTTATCCTTTCAACACCTCTTTCAATTTGCTCTCTGATGGGTAAATCACACTTTCTCCCTGGGATATTTTCTCATTTCAGGTGAGATAGAGATAAAGCTGATGTTGCATTCTCCTAGCCCTTTGTCACTACTAATGTGATGGAGGATGTTTCTGCTTTTCTTCTTCAGACAATGAACCCCACCTCTTTCTTTTCCTTACACAGTCTGTGTTAAATTTCTCAAAAGAAAATGTGAAATACAAAATTATTGCTTTGACTTCATTTAGGCCAAAGAAGACTCTACCATCAGACAGCTTTAAAACATTTCTTTTATGCTCTACCTCACCTGACAAGCTTCACAGTAGCTATTTGAAAAAAGAGGAAAAGTAGAAACAGTTTTGCTTTATGAACACATTTGGTTTATTGCACAGATTACTATACCTTGCTCTATTCTCTATTTCTTAGCTGTAAGGTGAATATGTATTGTAGTTTGAGCCTTTTGTTCACTCTGATTTTAATCTGATTCTAGGCTACAGTGAAAATGAGGCAGGGAAAACACAAACAGCTACAAACATCAAGTCCTACTAAACTGAACTTTTCACTGGAAAATACATTTTCTTTTATTAACTGTTAAAGTCATAATTATCAATTTTTCCAAGTGGCCAAATGGTGCCAATCTCCAAAATGATCGAGTGTGCCCACTGGTGAATTTGGAATGTATGCTTGCATGTGCGAGCTTGAATGTGTGCACTCTTCCAACTGTTTCTTGTTCAAAGTAATTGGTTGCTTTCCTTCAGAAAGGCAAGTCAGTCTACATCTAGTTTTGACTTTAGGATGTGAAAGATTAACCTGATTTCCCACATAGTGTCTAATATATAACTTTTTTTACAACTGGTACTGCTCATACTGTTTAGTGAAATGGATTGTGCTGAAGATGTGGAGATAGTACAAGTCTGTAGCTATTCTTTTTAGAGTAGCAGCTACTTGTAGCTACTCTTGGGCAATGCTAAATTAGACACACTCCTTATGCCTCATACAAACTCAAGAAGGCAAAACATTATTCCAAACAGAGCCTCAATATTTGTGGTGTCTCAGTAACGTGGGTTTTTAATGGGACAATAAATTACCTGGGGTTTAAGCCCTCCTTCAGCATCTAGGGCAGCTCTATCCCACTAACCCTCCTAGTCCTTCAGGCTGATATTTTTACTGTTTACCAGCTCTTATATAACTTGTTTCTGCCCCTCTTATATGCATCACTGATTGCAACCTCAGAAAGAAAAGGGGAAACACGAATAATAAATAAAAATAGAAACAAAAGTAAACTCCCTTGGTACCGGGGATCATGGAGACCTCAGGAGCTCCGTGTAAAACTTGTGCATGTAGTGACAGCATCCAGTGCAGGCAGCAGAATAAAGTATTGGAACCACACGAAAAAAGGATTAATGCAGGTACGTTTCCTCGGTAATAACGCCCTATTAAAAAATGTGTGTGCGTCTATGTATGTTTTATTTACATATATATATATATATATATATGCACATATACATATATATATAAACACATATACCTATGTATATACACGTATATATAAATAAAGAACCACCGCCGTTGCCTGAGGGGGAGCACGTCAAGGGAGCGCACTGGGGCTGACGCGTTATTGAGCGAGGACCGCTCCCAAAGGGCGCAATGTTCTCCGCCACTCCGGGACGGGGGCCCTTTGTCCGCGCCGCTCCCGCGGGGAGCGGCGGGCGCTGCCACCCTCGGGCGGGTCGCGGTGCCCACACGCCGTGACTCGCCGCTCCGGGGCGTAAACAAACACGGCTGGAACAACAAAAGGCCGCGGTCGCGGCGGCCGGACCCCGCCGCCGGGGCGCAGAGCGGCCGGGCACGTCCGCGGTGCCGCCGCCCCCCGCTCCGTTCCCACAGGGCTGTCCCCGCCCGCCCGCCCCCCGGCAGCTGCCATGTGTCCGCTCGAGTGCGATTAACACCGACTCGCCAAATCCCCCCCCCCACGCCCGCTTCTCCTCCCCGGGCCATTTGGGGCATGCACGCGCCCGCGCCCCGTGTTTACACGGCGGCGCCTTCACGCGGAGCCTTTTTGTGGATGGCGCTGGCAGATGAGCCGGGGGAGGTGGGGGCTCCGCGCCGCGCAGCGCCCGCCGCCGGCTATAAAAGCCTCCGGGCCCGCGGCTGGCAGCGCCAGGCGAGCGGCCGCGCACCGGCGGAGGATGGAGGGCGCCTGCCCCCGCCCGCTCCCGGCGGCGCTGCCCCCGCAGGGCTGCTCGCCCCTCTCCTCCTCCCGGCGCGGGGGGCGGCCCGGTCCTGCGCTGACGGCCCTGCCCTCGGCCCGCAGCCCTGCACCCTTCTGGAGGCCGTGGGTGCCCGCGCCGGGTGAGGCGGCCGGGAGGAGCGGCCCCGGCCCCGCCGCGGTGAGTGGGGCGCGGCGGAGCATCCGCCGCCGGCATCGCCGCGCACTCGGCGGGGGAATCCCGGCGGGACGGGGATGCTCGGGGAGGGCCCGGTGCCGTGCCGGAGGGCTGACCTCTGCTCTCTCCTCCGCAGCCTCGCAGCCCCGGCGGGCTGGCGGAAGCCTCCCGAAAGCTGGCGCAGTACACGCACCCCGTCAGGTAAGTGGCAGTCCGGTTCCCGCGGGGGACCTCGGGGCAGAGAGTCTCTTGCTTGCCAATGCAGTGTCTTAGCATTAACTCTCCCGCCCCTTTTGTTTCCACCCATATGTTTATGTAGGTGTTGGGAGTGAATTTGCCATCTGTGTGCTTTTGAACTGACGGATCCTTGGGCAAATGATTGCCAGGACTCGTGGATTTAACGTATTTGAGTTGTTGAAGTGCATCTGTGGTGTGAGACTCAAGGCCTATTACACAATCATGTGGGTGTTTTTTGGGGGTGGAGTAGAGTTGGCTGCAGGACCTTATTACTCATTCCTGTGCCCAGGTTTAAAAAAGGCACGGGGCTGTAGTTCCTAGGCTGTGTTGCTGTGCTAACATCCAGCGCCTTCCCAGAGCAAAGAAGCAGGTGGAGGCATGGGAGAGAGTAGCAGGAAGAGAGGGCAGGTACTGGCTAAGCCACCATTGCCGAGGAAAATACTTGTACAACTACTGCTTTAATGATAGAGGTGATGATAGTATCTGCACTGTCAGTTCTGAAAGGGAAATTAAAAAAATAACAGTTGAATCTGTAGGAGAGTCTGTATTCAGAAATGCTGGTAGGTGTTTTATGCAAGATGCTTAAAGTAATTGCACAGGTAGTTTTTCCAGACAAGATGAGGTTTTCTTTCAAATCTAGGCTCTAACCTTTCAAATAGTGATGCACTAACTAAGCAACTGTGCGGGCAGACTTCACTGTGACTGCTCCAATGCTTAGGTTTGAGTGAACACTGTTGCAGGGAACATTGGGCATGGAGACCTGTTACAAAGCCGACGTCAGTGAGTTTGTGCTGCCAAGGAAGCAGTGTTCTGTTAAACAGTAGCCTAAGAAGTATTTCTTGTAATTGCTAGAAAGCCGTCTAGTTCTGTTTCTTAATGCATTTTTATTTTAAGCAATCTGTAGTCAGCATTTCATTATGTTGTACTGTTCTAGTCTCTTGGCTCTTGGGACTTCCATGGTCTGTTCCTTCCAAACTGTAAGCAAAAGAGGATGGTAGTTGAAAAGGAACAGGAACTTGGAGTACATTAACTGCAATATATTATCATTAGCTGATAGCCCATGCTAACTGTGATCTTATTAGCCAGTTTTGTTGATTTCTGGATACAACACAGCCTGCTTTAAAATCTACATCTGTGGGACATGTTCCTTATGGAGTCTGTTTATTGTTTTTGGAAAGACAGATGAAATATCAAGGTCTAATCATCCCCAGACCTTTACCATTCCTTTGAACAAGTATCAATAACTATCTAGGCTGGGGACCTTCAGTAAGAAAACTACTAATTTGATTCAAATGTATTTTTGATCCTGTTTGATGCCCATTATATTCCCTAGGAATAGTTCCAGTAGGAGCAGTACTACTTGTATCAGACCCACAGGTAGTACTGTTAATGAGCTACTGGAGTGGGAAGCTTCAGATGCAGGGTCTTGGGCTTTCATAGTTTTGCTGCAAAACTAGCATTCTAAATGCACTTTTATCTCTTCAGATAAAAATAACAATCCAGATAATTTTTTTCCTAAGTAAATGCAGAAAGCAATTCAGCAACTGAGCATGTAAGAGAAGCACTGTAGGATGCTTGTTTTAATAGAATTTCACTTTCATTTTTTGCATGTCGGACTCCAAGTAAAATACATATTTTCAGTAAGTAAATGTACTGTATACTTGTTTCAGGCTATTTTGGCCCAAATCAAGGTGCTATGATTACTTGTACCAGGAAGCTGAAGCACTTCTCAAAAACTTCCCAGTTCAGGCTACAATATCCTTTTATGAAGACTCGGATAGTGAAGATGATGAAGATGAACTGGAACAAGATTCAAGAACAGAATCAAGTTGCTGACTGGAGGAAAGGCTAATGCCACATCTTAAGACTTAATTTAAACTTAATATAAATATGTATTATAGTATTTTTAAAGATAATTTATTTCTATGTAAGTTATTCTTAATAAAACGGAGATGTCTTGTAATTTTATCCTTTTTCCTTTGTTCTGTTCCTGTCCTGGTTTAAGTGGGGAAGGTATTGATTAGTATTTTTGTACCTGAGGTCCTGTAGTTTGTAGATCGTAAGCTGAACGAAGAGAGAGAGAAGAGATACCTTATTTTGAAGGGCTCTATGGTTATATGACTTTCTCAAAGGCTGAGGATACAAGGAAAGCTTGTCATTGTGATTTAGTAGGCTACATAAGAAGTGTATCAAGTAATCATTGGATTAAGTATTCCAATTGTGTTGTGGCTTTTATTACAACAGAGTTTCAAACATGGAGAAGGGAAACAATATAGCTGTTTTTGAAATGGAGAACAGTCCAAATCCTAATCTAGTTCTTGTTGTGCTCTCGTGTATATGTACTATGTTGTTATACATAAAGGATAGTTTCATACTGCATTTGTTGGTAAAGTGGACATCAGGAAATGAGAAAAAGGTCTGAGTTGTTACAATAGTGAGCTTGGTTTTAATAATTGAAACAAAGCTTGGTACCGATCATCGTGAAGGCTAAAGCCCCTACAAGAACAAAAAAACCCAAATCCAACGCTTTACATTAAACGCCAGTTCCTCTGTCAGGTAGCACTTGTGCACTTACCTGGATCTGCCCTTGCCTGCGTGCTGGCCCGGTGTGCCAAAACTAGCCAGGGAGTGCTTGCCCCGTCCCACGTGCAGCCCTGCTGCGGGACGAAAGTGGGCCCTCACCCAGAGCCGTCTCACACCGAACTTTCGGAGCGTGGGGTGCAGCAGCTGCGTCTGCCACAACCTTCTACCCATTGCACCTGCCTCTGGGAGACCTGGACGGAAAACCAACCTTCGCGCAGGAGCAAGCACCGCGCCCTCGTCGCCGGGCTGCCAAGGCGGCCGCGAGGGGATATGGCCAGCCCACAGCGATGACCGGCCCCGGGCCGAGGCTGCCGGCCCCGCCCGCCGCGGCGGAGCCTGCGCGCTGCGCCCCAGCGCTCCGCCCGCCCGCCGGGGCCCGGCTGCGGCCTGGCCCGGCACCATGCTGAACGTGACGCCGCCGGCCTTCCCCGCGCCCAGCTCCCAGCAGCGAGCGGCAGCGGGTGCCCGCAGCAAGGTAGGGGCGGCTCTGCCGCTGTTGGCCCCCTGGGGGGAGGTGAGGGCTGCCCGCGTTTTCCCGCGGTGTCGGCGACGGCTGCCTGGCTTGGCCCCGCCCGGTCGGTTCCCGGTCGGTTCCCGGTCGGTTCCCGGTCGGTTCCCGGCTGTCGCTGGGGTAGGAGCTGCGGCAGGGTCTCCGGCGAGGGGCCAGCTCGGCTGCGTCGCTGAAAGCGCTCGGTACTTCTCGTTTGAGAAGGCGGCGGTAATAACACTTTAATAACACTTCCAACACTTCCGGTACTTCCTGCCCCGGCTGTTCCTCCTGCGCAGAGATGGAGGCTTTCACCTTGGAATTAGTGCGTGCAGCTTATGCCTTACGTGTTGGATCTTCATCTTTGGAGGGGTTTTGAGAACACTTGTTGTCTAGAGACCATGCTTGGAGAGCAGACTTGGACTAAAGTAGCATTAAGAAATGTGGGTTTAGGTACGCTTTAGGTTTTTTTGCTTCTGTTTTTCCTGTGGTTTTGTAAGGCCACAGTTCTTTGCTGCTGTTTTCTGCTGTTAAAATTTCTACCAGAAGGGTTCCCAGACTGGGGTGCTGTTGAAAAGGAAGGTGTTAGATACCCTGAAGATCTTGCTCGGCCTTTCAGGCAGAGGCAGGCCTTTGCAGTACTTCTCTGGAAAGCTACAGACTTCTGTCCCATCTTCGGGTGAGGCTTCCAGTTGCTGTGGAAACTTCCAGGGCTTGTGGAAAGTCTTTATGAATGCTGTGAAGGCAAAACTTGTCTTTTACCTAACCATGATTTTTAAATCTCTTTTCTTTATTGCTTGTAGTTTCCTAGTTTCCCAGATTGTATCTTAAATTATTTACCACCAAGGTAGACTTGGTATCTTCAGTTTGCTTTGGGAAGAGCTATCTGAATATTTGTTGTTGTTCAGTAATTTCTGTGTCACTACCCAGAACAATCCCTTAAACATCTTTTCTACTGAGTAGGGCTCCCAAATATCTGTAAATAATATGAGGGTTTTTTTGTTTTTGTTTTGTTTTTTTTTGTCTGATTCCACCTATGGAGCTTATGTATGCTTAGAATGGCTTTTTCTTCCTTAGGAGTTTGAAGTTGTTTGTACATTTTTTTTAATTTTCAGGTACCTTTAAAACCAGGAAGGAGTCTTATGGATTGGATTCGACTAACTAAAAGTGGGAAGGACTTGACTGGTTTGAAAGGGAGGCTGATTGAAGTGACTGAAGATGAGCTCTCTAAACACAACAAAAAGGAGGACTGCTGGATATGTATAAGAGGTTGGTTGCTGTGATGTTTCTTCTGTGTTTTTTACCTGGCTTCTCTTTTCTGTGTGTAAAGAAGAAGCAGCAAAACTCAAAAAAAAAAAAAAGCCACACTTCAAGAGAAACTACACTTTCTGTGCTTAGGCCGGGTGTAATCTTGACATAACTTCAAGTAAGAGATTTTGTGTTACAAGGATTTTCTTTACTTTCAAGCCTTTCAGAAGAAATCTTCCAAATGGGCATATTTTATACCTATTTTTATAGCTGCCTATGAAAATAATAAAATACAAGAATTTAGGTAATATATCAAATAAAAAGGACTTAGCAAGAAAATAGAGCTTTGGAAATGCTGACATGTACACCACTCAGTCTTAGACAGTTAATTGTTTTGAGCAGTTGACAATTTTTAAGGATTGCTTTAGAGCATCCAGAGACATAAATATTAAAAATACTACTTAAACCTCGAGAATGATCTTCAGGAAATAACTGTGAAAGCACACATACTACTTCATATAACTTAGTAATGCAAATTACAATTGCCACACAGAGCAACTGTAATCTATTTTTATCATGACAAATACCCGTGGTAACTATGCAATGATATTTCTGTTATTATTTTAGTGAAATTTTAGCTCAGAAGTTGAATCATATGTTATACATTTAGCAATGTGTGAAGGTGGTCTGAAGCAATTGCTGTGGCTAGAAGAGTATTTTCAGAGTTGCAAATGAAGTTCCTGATTGTCCTGCAGAAAGGAGTAAAACATTTGCTCTGCAGTTTAATCTTTTAGAGGCTGAATACACTAATATCACTGTAAATTTGTTAGGAGATAACACAAATTTCTATGAAGATAGAATCACTCTTTTTACAGAAATGTCCCATTAGCTAGTCTCATCTTCTTAATCTGTTAGTGATAACATTGATCTGGTAAGGAACAGCATTGGTATTTAATAAAATGTCATGTCTGAACTTCAGCAAAAGAAAGTTAAGAATTTCTGTCTGAGGCGATTGTATTGTTGTTGAGTGTTAAAGGGGATGAGAGTGAAATTAGTGGTAAAATGTTATTCAGTACTGGCCTTTGAGCAAAATAATTGTACTGTTAATTCCCTATGCTGCAGTTGCACGTGTTAGTAAAACTATAGTGGGAGAAGAGCTAAAGAAAGCTTGTTTGCCATGGACATCTGTTCATTTTTCATTCTGAAAAAGGATCATCAACTGTAGACAGAATCAGTACCTAAAAATGCTTCTGTTTTCTTTTTAATCTCATCCTACTTTCACTGCTTCTCTGAGGCTGGTTTTTACAAGAACTCCATCAAGTTGCTTCTGTATCTTTCCTTAAACTTTTCCAGGTCTGCCTTTTCTGTGTTCTCAGACGACTCTCGTAACTGAAAATCATGGTAGCCCTCATATGTGGAAAGGTAGTACAAGAATATAATTATGGAAAAGCTAAATTAGGTTACTGTATTGGTAGTTAGACTGTGGCTCTATAAGAAAGATTAGAAACCCATGCGAGCAGTGTGAGATAAAAGAAGAACAGGAACTAACTTGGTTCAGAACCCCAGTGTGATCAAAGGAAGCTGTCATATAGGGCACAAATTTGCATATAAAGGGGGGGTGCAGGGGAGTTAAAAAAACCTCTCCTGAAGGGTATATAAATGATACTTCTTTTGCTCCAGCAAATTTGATGGTAAATTTGAGTAATATTCAGGAGGCCATGGCTATGCAGATACTTAGAATTCACTGTGTGCAGTAATCACTGGTGCACACAAGATGGCACAGTGAATACAGACATCAGAAAAGCAGGTCGGTAAAGTGCAAAGATCCTTCCTTTGTTCTTGACTGGGTCTTTGTTGTTGACTGGGATGGTGGTTCTTGCCATCTAGGATAGTTCCAAGTATATCTGCCCCGGGCTCAATGCTGAATGCCTTTCTCTCCTTCTGAAGTAATTAATGCACACTTCCTAGTAATGTCTTCAAAGCTTCTGAAAGCACTGCCACAGTTCAATTTTTGCTAGTTTCCAGTTTTGATAATGTTAAATATCTTCAAATACTCAGGTAGGTAGGGATGCAGTAATCATGTTAACGGCAATATATCTGTAGTTAAATCTGTATATAGCTGCATTCTTCAGGTTCCAATAACCCACTTGCCTAGCAACAATAATGAGCCTTCATCATTTCAGACCTGTGAAGAAATATTGTTTATGTCGCTGGAAGTGTAGAAACAACGTTGAGCCCTTTTACTGGGGCAGATACAACCAGAGTCTTAAGGAGTTAGGAGCACAAGCTGTGTTAAGTTTCTGATATTGCTGAATCTGAAGAATGGAAGTTTTGTTGCTGATGGTCCCAGTCTTTCCTTGTGTGAGACAGTTCATTCCTGTAGGCATTTCATTCCATGATGGTGATGGGTGGTAGGGAAACAACTATGACAGCACTTCAGGGATAACTTAATTGGAAGAGAAACTGAAAAATATTCTTTCCACTAGCTGGCTCAATTTTGTCTCTTTTTAAACCTGCCTGTGGTACTTTTACCCTCTAGCTAGGATGCATCATGTTCATTTTCTTGGTTGAAGTCTTAACCCAGGGCAAGTGGCGTGGCATTGTAGATTGGCGTCTCCATGTAATAAGATACCTCTTGTGCTTTATACAATTGTCACTTATGTTTCTGTTTTTGTCAAGTTGTACTGTTTGTTCCAATTATGCCTACTGTTTGCTAGTATACTCCTTAATTTGTGCTAACCTTTCCATTATTTTTGGAGACAGGAGTGTTTGTAGAAATGCTTCTCATATGCTTTTATATTCTGTTTTCTTCAGGATATGTATATAATGTCACGCCATACATGGAATACCATCCAGGTGGTGAGGATGAACTAATGAAAGCAGCAGGAACTGATGGTACAGATCTCTTTGATCAGGTGAGAACAACTGGCAGCAAATGACACTTGCTCACCATACTTTGAAAAATGCACGTGTTGCAATTATTTCTAGGGCATTTCAGTGGAAATGATGATTTGAACTTTTTCAGTCCTAAGGAAAGGCCACTGCTCAGAATGACACATGCTGAAAGAGACATGTAGTTTGAACGTTGTATGAAAAACCAGTAATGAAAATGTCACTGTGTTGTTAGAATTATGGTTCAATTAGACCTTTTTTTTAGCAAAAATAGCAATAAAGCTAGCAACAATTTGAGATACCACCTTCTTAATAAATTGCTGCAGTGACTGCTGTTGTTGGAGAGACCTATTTTTCTAAGAGTTTTCACTTGTAGAAAAAACCTTGTAGAATTCTTTGTCTATTTACTTGGCAGCTGCATTATCAGAAAAAATGGTGAAGCTTCTATTAACTTTAACTGTTGAACAAATCACACGATGACAGTGGGCCTCTTATTTTTTTACTATTTCTTCAAATGTTCTGAAAATACTCAGAAAAGAAATGTTCTGCAGCATGGCTGTGCTTTCTGCAAGGACTCTCAAACTTGGTGCCGTAAAATGTGATTCACTGATTTGGTATTTTTTAGAAACAGACATTCCGTTGGTCTCTGTTAGTCACTAGGTTTATCTGAGAAACTGGGAAAGAGCAAGAAAGAAATCTGTTTCTGAAAGGAAATATGCTACCTCTTTATATCTCATGCATCAAAGTATGTTATGCCTTCATTTGCAAAATGTTTTTAACATTGTAGATAAAGGTGGACAATGTTTTAGCTTTGAGTTTATCCTTTGCTAATCCTTTCACAAATGAAGTGCTGGTTTTGGGAGTAGTTCTTTGATTTTGAGAAATTTGTAGTATCAAGTATCCAGTATCAAGCTGTGGCTTGGAATTATGTTGCTGGGTCATTATATGATGTCCTTGAAAACAGGAGTCTTGACATCGGGAGTATTTGGGGAAGCCCCTGTCATTAAGTTCACATACATGCTTGCAACTTTTTTGTCAGGGGAATGGAAGCACATTTAGATCCTGAAAATATGCTTTTCACTGTTACTGTTCTTGGCTTATGACTTTCCTGTTACTGGAGGTGTTCTGCTTTAGCATTCTGTGTCTGTCAGATAGTGATCTTTTTTTAAGTGCTTGGTAGATTGCTAGTGTTCCCCAAATTTCTGAGAAGATTAACTGTCATTCATAATCCTTCATTTCTTTCTGTTACCTGTATATGAGGAAACTACAACTTGTTGATGGATTCTTTATCTCATCTCCTTAGCTAGTCCAGTTTAAAGTTTTTATTTTTAAATCTAGATACCATTCAAATTTGTCATGCAACACTTTGTTTCCTTTTCTCTTCTTGTGATGTTATCCTGGATGCCCTATCAGAATTCGCTTTTCTGCCATCCATTTCCTCTACAAGTTCTCCAGTTCTGGTCTGTAAAGCTACTGCTTTTTCTTCACTTTATTTTACTTTCTAAAATAGGGAATTTCCAAATGATTCAGTGATAATAAGACAGAAGCAAACAGAATTGCACCAGCTTGGTAGGAGGTCTTTGTTTGCCTTATCTATTATTCTCTCTGTTTGTTTCCTTCATCCCTTTTCCCTTTCACTTGTCTAAACAAGACTGATAAACATTATGGTAACGACAAAGTCTTTGTTCTGTTAGTTGTGTAGCATGCATCATAAAAATGCTGTTCTGAAATACATTCTGTAGCTCAAGGTGATGATGTTCAGATATTGCAAAACACAAATGAGTAAATTTAACTCTTGTTACTTTTTTCATAATCCTATTGTTTCACTTAATGCCATGATATCTGTAATAGAAGTAAAAATAAGTACTGACTGATGCAATAGTGACTTCTGATGTTTTTTGAAATTAATCTGCTAAATGAATTATATTAGTCAATGTGCAGAAATGAACTTTTCTATTTCAGTGCATAGAACAACATAGTAAGAATTCAAAATTTTATGAAAAAATATTTTGTTAATGTAGGTTCATCGTTGGGTGAATTATGAATCAATGCTGAAGGAATGTCTTGTTGGGAGAATGGCTGTAAAGCCTATTGCTGCTCCAAAAGGTGAGTTGTTTTAAGAAGGAGATATTGTCTATTAGACTTAATTCCAAAATTATCTGGAAATTATGAGAAATCCTAAATCACCTCTTATTTATGAGGAGAGTCTCTATTCTTGCATAGAGTTGAAGGCTTTTGCATATATCAATTTTTTTACAGCAGATACCTGAAGGTGAAATTGTTGTATAGTTGAAGACTTTAGTAACGTGCTGCTATGTTTCTTCTTTTGTTTGTAGTCATTAAAAAACAGCTGTGCATGTGTGTTATATGTCTGTGTATATAGAAAAGGCTTTTTCCTGCCCTGCCATCCCTCTTTTTTCTTCTGATCCCAGAGGGCAAACTGTCATAGGCAGCTAGCATATTGAAATAAAAGTCAGTATTTTCAGTCTGGTGATTTCAGCACCTTACATACATCTGTCAAGTTGCATATGTATTGAGCTATTTGAATACACTTCATGAGCAGTTACTCTTTCCAGAACACTTTATTGGGTCCTTTAGTTTGAATTTGCCTTGAGAACATTTTGCTGATACATCAGGCTCCTCTGAACCAGGAGAGCAAGAAATGTGGTACAATCTTAGAATGCAGGTGATGGTTTCCAGAAACTTTCATCTTCAGTCTGTTTTTCAGTTTGCAGGCCACAGCCAAAATTTCCTATACCTGGGAAGCAGACAGTTACTCAGTGTTGACCCTTAGCAAAACTACAGTGAAAACATGAAAGGATTAAGGATTACAACTATTTTTCTCCAATTCTGTGGCATACTTTAATTCAGTTTCAGCTATCTTGTACCTCTTCAGCTCCTGAAGAAGTGCGCTGTGTGCTTGTTTAATGCCTAGATAACTTTGCCTTAACAATTAGGTTGAGTTTGGTCTGTGTGTCAAATGGAATGTTATTTTACATCTCCATGATGCTAGGTAGCTATTTCTAGTGTGGAACTTTTAAGGTAAATGATGCTAAGTATGGAGAAACCTAGGCATAACTGCCTCACTGAGTTGAGGCATTACAGAGACATTACTGCCACTTCATCACCTGAGTTGGAAATTGAAAAGTGAACATGAATTTTGTTGATTTTATTAATCTAACTTTTCTTCAACTGGAAGGAATTCTTGTTACAGCCAGTCAGTAAAACATAAGCACATCTTCGTCCCTGCCAGCTCTGGCAGTTCATTTTCTGCTGCTCCATTTTTCTGCTTTGTTCTGTAATAGCACTATCCATTTTTCTGTAGTAAAATTTGCAGGATAAAGGCTGTCTGCTATATAAACCCTATGTCACTTTTAGCCATTTCAGACTTGAAAAGAATGTAATTTTGTTAATAAAGAATCAAACTGATAACATAACTGCAGAGTGATTTGTGTTGGAGAAGACCTCCAAAATCAAGTCCATCCTTTGAACAGCCACTACCTTGTCAACTAGACCACACACTAAGTGCCATGTCCGGTTATTTCTTAAACACATCCAGAGATGGTGACTCTGCCACCTCCCTGGGCAGCCTGATACAGTACTTGACAGCTGTTTCAGGGAAGTTCTTCCTGGTCTCCACCCAGAACCTCCACTGATGCAGCCAAGAGGTTGACCCCCACCTGGCTACACCCTCCTTTCAGGGAGCTGTAGAGAGCAGTAAAGTCTGCCCCCCCCCCCACTACTTCCTTTTCTCCAGGCTAAACAATCCCAGCTCCCTCAGCTGCTCCTCATAGGAGTTACCTTCTACTGTTCACCAGCTCTCTGGCCCTTCTCTGGAACACCCTAGCCCTGGACTTGCTGCCATCCTCACTGTAAGATTCTCAAGGTTTACTTCGATTCCTGGGAGGTTATATATCCTCCTCTGAATTATCAAAAAGTGATTGACTTACTTTACTATTACCTCGCAGTAATTCTAGTCTTTTATCCTTCTAGAAGACCATGTTCTGCACAGTTTGCATTTCAGAATGGAAGACTAAATTACTAAGTTAAGGTGCATGTTTTTGAATAGAGGATTAAATGGGCGCCATAAGTATAGAAGGGGCAAATAAGGAGACTTCAGATTATGGATTACATTGCTTTCTTTTTGTGACAGAGAGTGAGTGTTCAGCAGTAGGACAAACACTGGTATTTGCTGTATATGCCTTTGTTGTATCTCATGTCATCCTTAAAACTGCAGTGCTGAATTCTGTGCAGTGTGTTAAAATGTAGTGAAATGAGAGTAGACTTCTAAATACAAAAAATTACCTTTCATCAGAAAGAAGTTTTTGTGAACAACTTGCCCATCCTGGCAGAAACCTCAAGTGGTGTATAGCAGAATACACAAACAAATGTTGCCTCAACCAAAAATTTGTGGAGTATTTTCACCTTAAAATGGCACTACATGAAAGCCTCTGATGAAGGTTGCTCTTGCACAGCTCTCAAGTAATTTTGGAGTACCGTATCATTGGTGCTTTACTCTAGGAGCCTTCCTTAACTCCGCTCTAGCATTTTTTCTCTAACAGTCACTGGTGTGATGCAGAGCACTGGGAAGGATATAGAGGAGCAGGGAAGAAGCAGTCTCGTTTTGGTTTTCATAAAAAGGAGCAGGAAGAACAGATTTGTTTCTCCTACTTCCAGACTTTGCTCCCATAAGAGAGAATATAAATTGGACTTTTTATATTAGGATATTCTGAGATGTGCAATGTAGAGAAGGGAAGAAAGGGGCCCAGGTATATCCATCCAGAGGTCTGCTTTCCCCACAGATTTACTGTGAACAGAAGGACATGTGGCCGAGAGGTGCAGTGCCTTTCCCATAAAGTTGAGCACCTTATAAATTAATTGACATTGTGTAATTCACCTCCTTGGTCTTTATTATTTTTATTTTCTGCTAGAGTTGGTTGGTTCGGAATAGTTGTAGCGTACTGTAGAATAAATTAAAAACTCAGATAATAACTCGAAAGTAAAATCATTTTGCAGCAGGAGCTTGTAGAAAGATTTTCTTTTTCCTGTGCTCCTGCCAAGGGTTGGGTTTAGATTTCTAAGGATTGAGTTGGTCAGCTTTGCAGTCCACTGTGTCATGTTGTGACAGAAGTGTTGTTGGAATTCTTAGCAGATTCAGTGAGCTTCTTAGCTATGAAGTTTATAAAAGATGATTCATGATTTTTTTTTTGAAGTGTCAGAGTTCTGCCATTTACTATCCTTAGGTGCTGTGCAATTTTTGGTGCTTGTAATTTACTAATTTTTCAATTTTTTAATTAGACATAATCTTTTGGAATGGTAATCAGTGTTGCATTTATTTGTTGTTTCTTTATGTCTGAAGCATCCTGGTCTTTCTAATAAGCCTTTTGGAAGGTTTATTTGGAGATCCTTTGACTAATTTAACATGATGTGGGCAAGTACTGTAACTTCTTAATTGTTTTCCTTGTTTTTTCTTAATGCTTGCAGAGATTTCTTCTACTGTATCTGAAGACAAGAAACAGCTTAATGGTAAGTTTTCAGCTGAAGTGAAGTGGGGAGTGAATCTCAGATTTATGTGAATATCACTGAATGAGCAGTATTTACCCACGCTTGTGTTTGCATTTGAATCCAGAGCTGAGGCTGCAGTGATCTGTGGAAATTTCAGAAGGCAAAATCCTAACCAAGTATTTTGAATTCTGGGTTTGAAAGTATTGTAAAACTGCATAGAATAGTGTAGACAAGGGTGTGTGGGATGGACAAGCAAGGTCAGCTTGTCTGTGAAATGCCACGAAAATTTTCTGCCCAAGTCTTTCCTGTCTAGTCAGGTCTTACACTTGTTTTGCTGGATTTTTTTTTTCTTTCAAAGTGCAAAATTTTGTGTTTCCTTCTGACCTTCATGAAGTTTTTGTCAGCCCATTCCTTCAGTCTCTATGCATCCATCCCTTAATAACTTTAACCTTTCATGTTTTGCCTGTTTTCATCATTTTTTATTGCTCTGATTGGGGGAGTGTGTGCCCTGTAAGTAGCTAGTGACTGTGAAACAGCATCAGCATTCTCTGTTGCCTAGGGAGTGCTAACAGTAACTAACCTGCAGCTGGACTTGGTAGGCTGATCCCACCTTTTGTGACTGGCAGTTCTACTCATTCTCTGTCTGTGATGCAATCACCTACCAGACTCAGCTCTGTCCAATGTGGCTATGAAGGGGGTGTGAGAGTCTTTATCACTAGCCTTACTGTCCCACGGGATTGTGCAAAAGCAGTCCCGTGGTGTGCGGGGTTGTAATTCTGCTGTTCATCTGGTCATATTAAACTCTTCATTTCATGTCTGCCATCAGCCTTTGGCTTCACCCACAGCTTTTCTTTATTTGTGATCACCATGACTAATAGAGCACTTTGCTTAATTGATTCACTGTTCACCTGAATCATCTTCTTTTTATTGCAGCATGAGTCACTGTTTTCATGTAGCATCTTACAGTATTTCAAAATAATTAATATATAACTTAGTTTGCCAGAATATTCTGTTTTATTGTGGCTGTTCATATATTTCTTTGGACCTGCAAAAGCAGATAGGAGTATGTATGACCATGTATTCCTTTTATCCCTGGAGAACAAGCAAATTGTACTATGTGTGTCCTCAAGAAAGGCTTAGCTTTTGAGAAGGCTTTTATCATTAGGTGATTGGTTTTCTTTTGCAGTGATCTGACTGCTCTGCCATTTAGCTTCCTTGGCAGCTGCAGATGGTATGTACTTAGGAGTAATTAAGGATTAAAGAATAAGTAATTTGACTTGAGTTTTAATTGCTTTGGGTTAATTCTGGATAATCAAATAGTTTTGACAGATTGGATTAGACCAGAGTGGCTCTTTTTGTTTTTATCAGCTTCCTATGTGGTGCAGCCATTCAATAATGTGTTTAAGCTTGTAGTCATACTACAAAACTTACTGGCATTTAGAAGATAATAATCTGAGTAATTGAGGATTCATGTGCTAATTATTTCATGCATAGCAATTTTAGGTGCGCAAGGTTTGCCTTTGAATGGGCAACCAGCTGTTCAGTCTGCAACTTACTCCATCATCATTCAATTTAGCTTCTTTGTGTTAAAACTGATTGCTTTTATCTATCTCTGTCCTCAAGTTTTTGCCAAATATGTCCAATTTCTGTTATGCCAGAGATTAGTACAACTGACGTTTTGAAAGACTGACCAACTGTTGCTTCCCAGCAAAGGCTGTTTCAGACTGTTTCATGCAGTTAAGTAGTTGAAGTGAGTATCTGAATTCTAGCAAAAATTCCTAGCAGAAAATTGTAGTAGAAAAATCCTAGCAAAGTGCTGTGGAAAGATTAAGGCTGATATCTTTGCTTAATCCACTGACATTAAATTTTAACTTGAGATTTAGGTTAGACCAGACATCTCAAATTGAATTTATTAACCTAAATTGTATAAACAAATAGTTCTGTTAAAGGAAAATAATTCAGATAACCTTTTTGTCATTTTTGTGCCTCACTATCACAAAGTGTAAAAGCACAAGCTAATAACAGATGAAACTGAGTACAACACAGGTACTGTGGTGTGTGAAACTCTTAAGTTCTGAAATAGACCTCCATGTTCTAGGACCCTGCTCTCCAAGAGAAAGTGCTGAATAAAAACTAAATACAAAATGTACCTAGTCTGGCTACCTTTGGAAATAAAGCCACCAAATATTGTTCAAAGGCACTTAGAATATTCAGTTAAAAAACCCAAACCCACAAACCCGCCTGAGTATTATTTATATTAAGCAAGCATCACAGCAAATATTTTAAAGACTCTCTGCTCTTTGCAGGTGTGCTTCCTGAGAAGAAGGTACTGGCTTCTTCTGCTAAAGATTTAAGTCTGAGGTAAGTCTTTGTCTGTCATTGTCTGTTGAACATTCTATTTAAGAATTCTGTGCAATTCTTAATAAATACAAGGCAAATATTTCCATGGGTAGCTCTTGAAATTTCACTTAAATGAATGTATGTCATTACCATCCTATAAGTGGGAAAGTTGAAGTTCAGGTTTAAACAACTTGTCAGAGGTGATTTGGGCAGATGATGGTTCTTTACTTGTTCTATTGATTCCTAAATCTTGTGCTGCCTTGATTGTATACAAATGTATGGCTTATATTTGCAGGCTCCTCAGCTTTGTTTGTTGAGAAAACTCATGGAAAGTGATTCCAACTGGACTGATTACTTTCTTGACTTCAAGTAATTTGTCCATAAACAATTGCTGTGCCTTGAAAAAGGGCATCATTGCAAGCTGGAATATACTAAGATGTGATAGCTGCATTCAAGTTTCTACAATATGTAAAGCAAAGCAGGCCCTCAAAGCTCACTGTGATATAGCTGCTGTTGTCAATGAGGCCTCATTTTATTCCATGGTGCCTTTGGTCCTCAAGGTGCAGGTTCTCACTTGGCATCAAAATCCCCTGCGAGTGTGTGTTCTCTGGGCTAGTTACATGCAGTCATCAAATACTGTGGCTTGTAAACAGTTGGAATTAGGTTTATTTTCTGAAGTGCTCTGCAAACCTTGCTTCCATTCTTCCCATGTGTGTCTGGCATATTCTGGCATGTGACTGGAAGGTGTGCAGCCTAAAAGTGTTGCCTGTCAGGAGCGTTTGCTCCTCCTTTTATGCCTTTTTTTCTGGTCCGAGAGTAGATGGAAGTTACTTCATGGCGAATGTAAGGCCATGATGCAAATTATTAGCATTTGAAGGATTTTGTTTACCCTGGATTTATTACAAGGTTTGGACTTGAGAACATAGGAATGAAGGCAAAAACTTGATTTTTAGAGATGAAGGAAACAGTGGTTTTGTGGTATGTGCATCAGGTCTTTAACTCTTGGAAGCCACCCTGCCTATGTAATGCTCTTGTCTGGTCTCAGTCATGTATAAGCAAGGTTCATATATTGCAAAGAGAATGTGTGTGATTTTTAAGTAAAAGTAATGCAGTACAATTTTACCTACAATGTGCTATCAGGATACATAATTAGATATTTTAGTAGTTTTGTCAAAATTACCGACTTGGAACTTGGTCTTCAAAAGTAGTAAGTAATATGTTTGGCTTGTAAATTTGTTAAAGAAGCTCTGTTTGAAGGCTTGGGTTTAAATATAGTTTTATATTCTCAAAGAAAGCGTATATTTTTTACTTTATTGTATTTTTTGTTTTGCAGTTATGACTGGTTCCAAACAGATAGTTTGATCACAGTTGTCATATATACTAAGCAGAAGGTAAGTATATTTCATGAAGGAAGAATTACAAGATCCAAGCTTGAATTCTGGGAGAACTTTATAAAAAAGTGTTTGTTCTTTTTTTTTTTTTTTTTTTTTCCTCCTTGGCAATGAAAGGACATGAATGCAGAGTTGGTGATAGTTGACTGTCGAGACAAACAATTAAGGGGAGAGATCATCATTGATGACCACTCATATCTTGTAGAAGTTGGTAGGTACTGTAATTTTTCAGTTGAAAGTACTGAATTTTCATTCTACTACATTCAGGCCTACTCATCAGACCATAAGCATTTTACATGCACCAATTAATATTTTATTCCTCTTTCATTAGAGATGGTTAAAGTGCCTTGATGTAAAGGAATTATGATGTTTATCACCTCACATCTTAATTTGTTAAGTATGAACTGAATTTCTTACATGTGGACTAAAATGCAGTAAGAAATTGATTTTAAAGTAATGTAAAAATTTTCTTCAAGTGCGTTTCTTTATGATTATTAAAAAGCCCTCATGCAGAAGGGCAAGTGGAAAAAATGAAGATTGGTAGCTTTACATGAGCCATTGTTAAAAGTAATGGGAAAAATAATGCCTTTGTGCATGAGGCTTGTAGAAGTCACGAGTCAGATTTCAAGACCCAATAAATATACATAACTTTTTAGGGTTATTAGTTCACTCAGTATGCCTAGACTTACTTTCTGTATGTATCATGGCTGAAATAGAATTTTGTTATTGCTTAACACAGAGGTTTTTTTGTATTTATTTCAGACTTGGATCATGCAGTTTCAGAAGATGTGGCTGGTAATTTCTCTCACAGTACTTGTGTATCTCTTCTAGGATAGTCCAGTCAGAAGCTGAACTTTGATGATCCTTTGGGTTCCTTCCAACTCACAATAGTCTATGATTCTGATACCAGAATGTAGAATTTCAATTTATTTTTCTGACTCATCAGATACTTTACATACCATCAGGTCCTGACACAGTCAGTCAAACCAAGCCATGACATTAATTTTTTTTAAAAAATTGTAGCATTTGGGTCTTTGTGAAAGTAATAAGTTGATAGTGCTCTGATCCCTCTAAGTATGACTAAATGTTAAAATTGGTGGAAATTAGTTCTGTTGTGTGTATTTGTAAACTGTTGTAAGCTTAGACTTGGATTTTCTTGGATTTAACTGTTAATTCAAATGGCCTTGAAAAGAAGGTAGTAAGTAGTGGTAACTACCACTTTCCAGTGCATGAGGACTCTGGGTTCATAAGCATTTTTCTTGATCAGAATGGTCTTTGGAGCTGTCCTGGTTCCACAATCTCTTTAGCAGATAATGTGTATTAATTATGCATATCCAGTTAGTGTTTGTTTTAACTGCATTTGAAGATATTACAGAAAGATGGCTTGGAAGTACCTTTAATTATATATATGTTCTAATTTAAAAAATTAATTAAATGTGTCTTGAGAAATGAGTAACTGTTCTGAATTTCATTATAGTTGATGTGTGAGATAATATTTTGTATTTAGAGTATAACTAAAAGTAACAATATGAAATCTTTTGTCTTTTAGTAAATATTGCTGAAAAAGTAGGGAAAGTAGAGATTGTCTTAAATAAAAAGGATAACATCCATTGGAAAATGCTGGGACAGCCCTGTGAGGGTCATAATACATTTATCAAACGCGCAGACAGAGGTAAGCAATTTCATGGCCAGCTGCCAGCTGTTTCAGGACTTCTTGGAGCTTGTTAGTCAAATTTGGGTGTTTTTTTTTTCCCAGGATCTTCTTTTTCTGTTGTGGTACCTTCATTTCATTCACAACTGTCTGATCTTGAAAGCTATTCAAGAATTTCCTAGAAAGGGTTTGACTTGGAGGAGGGTTTTTTGCTTTGTTTCAGTTTCTTGTTTTGTTTTGTCCCACAATAGAGTTGAAGGCAAATATAATATTGGAACACTGCCTGATTGTTATTCCATCTCATGGTTACCTGTGTGCTTAATGACCTCCCTGTCCATATGAATGCCTCAGTAGATCCTGAGTAGACATGTGTCATTCATTATGGGAGTAACTGTAGTGAAGGATCAGAAATCTTCACTTCCAGTTGTTACTGTAGATACAATAACATCTGTTAGGACTGTGAGGTTGTACCGGTACACTGCATCTTGAGCTCAGATTAAATAAGGACTTCAAGTCATGTGTAGGTATTAAAGCCAGCTCTGAATAAACTGATGTGTCTGCAAGAAGCAGTAAATGTTATATATGGATTTATTTTGAGGCAACAGAATAATCTGAACTTGTTTCAGCTCTGAAGTATATTCATTTTGTGGTAACAGAATAATCTGAACTTGTTTCAGCACCAAAGTATATTACAGTGATCAATGTGGGTTTGTGTTTTTTTCAGCTAAATTAGAAATTTGTGCACAATTGCATTGAGTAATATAATTACACTCCTGATGTTATTACAGTCGCCTAGTTTCTCAAAAGCCTTCTGTCAGGTTTTCTGTCTAATAGTGCTCAAAATCTGACTGTTGGATTATAGTGTGCTTTATTATGTGTGAAAGCAAAGCTGTGCATTTTTAAGAGCTGATGAAATGTTGCTTATCATGTTGTACACCTCTTCTGGCCCTCAGTTAGACTGTGTGGACCTTTAAAATTGAGAGATTACTGTGGTAGAAAAAGGAAGACTGCATAAAAGTGCATCTCTCTAGTTGCCTTTATGTGGAATGTAATTTTCCTTTTGAGACTTTCAGAAACTGTTAAGTCATTCACTTTGAAATTAGATTTTTTTATATAATCCTCTGTATCTCAGGGGTTACAGCTTGATCTAATGTGTAGTCTGCTGCTCATTTTCTCCTTCCTTACTGCTTTTTTTGTGATTATAAAAAAACAGAAAGAGAAGATAATCTGAAAGAACAAGAGATACATAGTAGCTTTATAGGTCCTTTGCATATGAGGAAGGTGTGGGTAGTTAGATGCAATTAACAAAATAAATATTGACCATTAGTAACTAATGCTTTCTAGATAACTGCTGTGTTTGGTTTTTTTTCTAAGTAGTCAGTCTTCAACATAACATTTCTCCTGTTATGCAGAGGAGTGTTACAGGTATTGGATAACTTTATTATGTACCATTGACTGAGTTCACATCAGCTTATATTGAATATGTGGAAAACTTAAGTTAAAGGGTTTGCTGACCCTGAGTTTCTTCAAATCCCTGATTTCAAAAGTGAGGAATCTAACAAATTATATCTATAGCTTTATAATCCCTACTTCAGAAACTCCTATTCTGCAATTTTTAAATTTTAAAATCTCCAAATTTAAAATTGAGCATGCAACAATGTTTATAGAAGAATGCTCAGGCCTACGGGTCTTTCTTTTATTTGAACCTGTGCTTTCATCTCAACCATAAAATCTACATGTTGGAGGCTTCTATTCACTTCGTTTAGTCTTAAGTAGCCAGTTTCCTTTTCTGCTTAGAATTGTGCTCCCTTATTCTAAATTGCAGGATTTAATTTTTGTTTCCACTTTTGTGGGAGCAAAATAATGCTATGGGTAAAGAAACCCATATCTTGTGTAGTGTGAACAAAGAAATAATAATTAATAGCTTGAAAAGAATTTTTTAAAAAATATTTTAGAGCTTTATATCTGGTATTTCTATGCAGCACTTAATATACAGTAGCACTTATGTGTTACCCTAAATATTCTAATCTTTTTCCCCTGAATCTTCATCTGCTTACTCTCAGCATTGCCTTTTATTTCTAATGAATATGAGAGTCTTGTGTAAAGACAGTGCATCACTTCTGAAAATTTGGGAACAGAATAGGAAGTAGCTGTGTTATCTTACTATACTTTTAAAAAAATTATTCAATTTTTGTGTATTATTAGTTCTTTTGTTAACTTATGCTTTCTAATAAAAGTAATCATTTTACCTGGAATGATTCCAGTTTGGTGGCAAGGCTGTGAGTAGTGAGTGCTTATGGGAGTACTGGTGTTTAGTTCGTTAGGGATTTTTTTATCTTTGAATTTTTTAGTATTTCTGTGTGTATTGACCAGTTAAAACACTTCCATTGTATTCAGAGCACAGGAAGAAGGACTGAAAACCAGTCAAAATTGACATTTGGAAAGTTTACTAGATTTTATGTCTTTCTTGTTGGTATGACAGCATTCATGAATGAGTTTGTGAAGGATGGGTGTGTGACCACATGTGCAGTAACATCTATTCTTTATAAAGTTATTTAGTATTTATTTTTGAAGCAGACATATCTAAATTCTACAAAAAAAGTGATAAAAGTCTTCTTCAGGGACAGCAACATAATGCTAAGATGGTACTGGAAGCCTGTGTTAACTTTATTATATAAAAAAACAATTAACATAAGCCCCTGCCTTTTTCTCCGTAGCTTGGGAAAGTCATACTCCCAGATAAATTGCCTGTGTGTTTTCACATTCCTGCTGAGTTTTTACTAACATTTTGGCCAGTGTATTTTAGTTAATTGGAAGGCATGAACAGAATTGTTGAATTTCCTCAAAGAAGGGGATTTTTTTTTTCAAAATTACTGCAGTTTCAGTTAACTGCACTGTCTTAGGATGGTCAGGAGATTCAGAAGAATATTCAATACACTGCTTTTATTCTTTAAAAAGAATTAAGTGCTTAATTTTCTGGAGAAATATTTATAACCCACAGTATTGCATAGAAAACACAATTCAGTATAATTAGATTGTCAATGTAGGGGAGTTGGTGACATTACTTTTAGGTAGCTATTATGAAACTAGTCATTAAAAGTGTAGTCAAAAGCTTATGGTCATAGGGCTGGCATCCTGTGAAATTTAAATGCAGTATAAAAAGTAAGATAGCGCTTTCTCATTAAAACAAACAAAAAAAACCCAAATAAACAAAAAAACCACCCAAAACAACACAGTGATAGAGTGCAGGTTCTTGCATGGGTATTAGGACATTATTTTCTTGGTGCTTTTTCTGGGAAATAAGATATGGAAGCCCCTTCCTGAGGGGGCATGCACATAAAACCAGTAGCCATATGCAATTTAAAAATTACATGTTAGTAGGGATGACTTGGGATAGTGTGTATGTATTTTTTCCTATGGAGAATAAACTGCTTCTTGTTTCTGAAAATTATTCTGAACTTTTACTCAGATTCCTCTTTTGGAAAGTAACCTAATTCCTAAGTTCCGCTGTTTTAAAGAGTGTGCAACTATTGGCAGATATTTAGAGTGTTCGGTAAAGAAACAAGGTGGTGTTGCCTCTGAGGGCTGAAATGGAATGCAGTTTCATTGTTTTTTGCAGTGGTTTTCATACACATCGAGTGGATGATCATAGAGGTTTTTTTGTTGGAAGTACCAGAAGGGAGCAGAGTGCTGCCAGAGCACTTACTGTGTATCAGCAAGACTGACGCTGTGACAGGGGGTTGCGTAACCAGGGAAAGTTTAGAAGGTGTTGATTCAGTGGGAACTTTATTTTGGGAGGGGGGAAAGGCTGTCTGTGAAGAGCATGGCTGGCCTTTTTGGATAATAAGAGATAGGTTGTGAAATCTAGTAGTTAACTGAAGCATTTGGGGGTACTGATGATTTGATGGTCAGCAGTGAGGGTTCGTTGTTGGCTTAACTCCTGTTAAGACTGGGCTGCTGCTGGAAGTGGTAGCCAGCCACCTTCCTTCATCTGTGTGGTCTAATCTCTGTTATGTTGGCAGTAATAGCACTTGAGGCTCCACAGCCAAGTAAACTGAACAAAAAAAGGATTAACTTTCAGCTGGTTGGTGGACATGTTTGGTTGGTAAATGCCTGCTGTGAATGGGGTGGAATTCTACCTGAGATGGAAGGGTAGTGGAGCTACTAATCTTTTTCGTAAGACAACAGGCTAATGTTGCCACTGCAGCATCACTAGGATTATGACTAGTAACTCACAAATAAGAATTAACACTGAAGTTTTATCACTGAAGAAAACCAAAAAAACATAATTAAGGAAAAATTCTTAAACTCCCTTTCATGAGAAGGAAGAACATGCAGTACACAGAAGGATGATACTCTCCAAAACTATCATCTGTACAGCAGGTTTGTTGCTAAAACTGAATTTGTGTGCCTGTAAATCAAGGTGCTGTAGTTCTTGATTCCAGCAAAGGTGAAAGCTGAGTTTAGAGAGTGATGTCTCTAGCCCATGATTGTATCGTGGCAAGCCTTTGGTAGCAAGGGGCTGCAGGGCTGCTTGTCCTAGATCAGGAGCTGCAGTGCTGACACTTGATGTCTGCAAAATGTTTAATCAAACCTAACCTTCTTTCTAATTAATTTGGTCACTTTGAAAAATTAGAATTTGCTGCTGGACATCATGATCCAAAGTTGAGATAACAGTACCTTTTACCTCTGTGTAGTAGCAAATCATGTCTTTGACATCTGCCAGTTAACATGGCTTCGTGGCTTGACAAAACCAACTGTTTGGCTTCAGCTTGCTACGGGGCTGGCTCCTTCTGTTGAAAGGCTTTTCTGCTTTGATGGTTATTTTTGCTTGTGACATCAGATTTCATAGGAACGACTGATAATGAACTAATATTAGTTAGTGTAGCAAAGACTATAGTCTAAACTAGAAGTTTAATTAGGAAGTTTTCAAAAGTTATATGGAATGAATCAGGACAAAAGTTCTGTGTGGCAATTAAAAAGAGAGAGATAAAGGTTATTTATGAGGAAAAGGTTGGAAAGGTAAAAAAATTGTCAGAGAACAGTGAATCAGTTGATGAATCAGTTTTTTAATTTCTTTCTCCATTCCCAAATATGTCTATGAGTATTAGCTGATGAGTGTTAAGGGTTATATTACCAACCTCACACATCCTTTTAAGCAGTTCTTAAATCTGCAGAATTGACAGCAATCTTGGCATATTTATTTGGCTACTGTACTTTGTAATCTTACTGTGTGCTGATTTTCAGAAAAAGGATAAAAAACAAATTTCCACAAACTTTTCATAAATTTTATGTAACTGGAGAGATGCTGATGTTTTGTTTTTCTTCAAGATTGGTATGAAATGGAATTACTGACTTTCACTTTATCAGGTCTTTAGGCATTATTTTGATTCATCTGAGATGCTTGTTCATTCAAAATAAGGGATTTGTAGGATATTAGATGAAAGATGAGATAAAATCTTAATAAAGAAATATTTATGCCATGTCAGAAGCTTTACATCATGTTTCTGCAGGCATTTGTAATGGATAATTCACTAGTAGCTATTTGAATAATTTAAGAAAACCAGTGTATGCAGAAAAATGCCATGGCCATTTACTGTGGCAGTAGTGGTATGTGAGAAATTTGATCCTAATTTAGTCCATCCTGAGATTTAGTAACCTGAATGTATATTTCCAGACATAACTGAATGTATTTAGATGCTTGACTGTTCCAGCAGAGTTTATTTATACCCTTGGAAATAAAGTCAGTTACAAAAAAGCATGGCTGAGCTGGAACATACTGTTTAAACCCTTAACTTTTAAGCAATTTGTGGATAAATACTGTTTGTTGAACGCTTCCCTCTATTTAAAATTATTTTGTTTCTGTTATGCTTGAATTGATCCTGCACTTAGTGAAGAAGGGAATGCTAACAGTGATGGCTGTCTTCAAGCACCAATTGACTGCACTGTCAGAGGGCATGCTCTGTCTGGTCTCCTGCTGTCTTGTACTCTTAAGATGTGTTTTTAATCTAGGATATCTGGAAAGAGCAAAATATTTGGAGTAATAAACCTGGAACAAGGAAACTGCAGTACAGATAAGTTACTTGAAATATGATAATTCACTAGATGATCCTTAAATGACTCTTGGGGATCACTGGGCAAGGAGATTGGACACACTGTTGTACTGAGAGCCCCTCTGAAGCTTTTTTTTGTTTAAAAGTCCAGAAATTGCTATCAATATGTGAACTGTAGCCCTAGTAAGCATGAACTGACTTTGGTTTCTCTTTGGTGCTATTGGAAGAAAGACCAAGGAAGAAATGTCAGTGATCACTTGAACTGCAGTGATGCTAGAATTTCCTTTATGTTTTGATTTATATTTAATGGACACTTCACTGGAAACTTGCATAAGCCTTCCTTCAAGCAAGACTCACTTATGTTGACTCAATATAAAACTTTTGACTCACATCAGGTTTTAGACCATGTACAAATGATATGCATTTATTAGAGATTTTCAGGTAGTCCATTCCTGTCAATGGAGAGTAAATATGAGACTGAAGTCTGGAAGTAAAGAAGCATCTGCTGATGCAGTGGCAAAACACAGAAGATCAAAGTGCTTCAACTTCTAGCTCTGAAAACCTTTAAGAAATACTAGAATTGTAGACTGAGTTATTGAATGGGAGCTCTGGAGCTCATGTCATCTGATCTAACCTCCTGCTTAAAGCTGTTCAGTCAAGGTTTATCAACAGCTTAAAGCTGTTCCTTCAAGGACAGACCCCTTCTGAGCAGCAGCCCCAGTGTTTGACCAGACCATCCTCATGCTGATGCCTGGTTGGAATTTCCTTTGCATCTCATCCTGTTTCACAAGTAGCTCAGCTGTTCATGTGAGCAACATGAGTATTTTTCAATACTGTGAAAAAAGGGGAAAAGAAGCATTACTTCACTGAAATTGCTCCAGCGTAGAAAGTGTTGTTAGAAGAGTGTCATGCTCAAGTATCCTCATACATGAACCTGTCAAATTTTGAGAGGCATTACATAAAAATATCCACTGGGACTGGTCACAAATTCTATATTGAAGATGACAAATGACATGGTGGGATTCTGCCTTTTTTTTTTTTAAATGATTTGGCTTGGTTTGGATGTATGAAGTTTAGATAATGCCAGTACCTAATAGCCCATGAAAGTTCCCTTTAGTTACAAACCTGTTTAGGCAGTGTGCTGCTGTGATCACACTGCTATTCCAGGTTGGAGCTAAAATCCTGCAGTGCTGAAACAAAGGCCTAGCTAAAAAAATGCTCTTCTAAAGGTAGAGAAGGAAAAATTACTCATCATCATCTTCTCTGCTGAAAGCTCCTTTAAGCTCCCTGGAGTTTTCTCCAGGTTGAACAACCCAAACTCTCTCAGTTCTCTGCAGAATTATAAAAATTATTATGAGTAATTATACAAGAAGCATCTATTGTCTTTTTGTAAGTCTACAGTGAAATACACACATTTGTCTCTCTTATTGAAAGATCTATAATAACAGAACGACAGATTGAGACTTAACTAACAAGTAAAATGTTTTTAGGGCTGTTCTACAGAAAATGCAAGTTGGTTTCTAAGACTGAAGTTACCCATGACACCAGACTCTTCTGCCTAATGTTGCCTAAGGGCACGCATCTCCGTGTTCCCGCTGGACAACATGTTTACCTCAAACAAATTATTGCAGGTGAGACAAATTGAGACTGTAGTAGTGGATGTATTTACATAAATCCTTTTCATAGTATTGGGAAACTGCAAAGTCCATGGCCAGTAATTCCCTGGTTGTTGTTAGCAAGTCTCTGCTTTCAGGATTACAATCAGTGCTTGATAATGAACTGACTGGATTAATACTAATGGCAAGCTAATTATTGATATGGCAGGCATTTACTGGTGACCTTATTGTCTCTACTGTCAACTCTCCCTTTAGAAACACTAAAGCAGAGCTATTCATCTTTGAGGTGTGGGAAGATTATTGTATATGTCTTACGTATCATTAGTCAGTTCCTTTTAGTTTGCAGCTTTTTGGAAATGAGGAGGGTACTGATGCAATTTTTTTGGTTTTTTTTCCCCTTCTTCTGAGGGGTTTATAGTAGTCATGGTAACACTGCTTTACACTCTGGTTGTGCAATATTAATAATAATGTGAGAGGAATGTGTCTTGAAAACCACATGTGCTTTTCTTCTGTGAGCTGTTCAAAATTTTGTAAAACCTTAAAAAAAGAAAATAGAAGGGCAAAGAAATACCCCATTGACTATTTTAAAGAGTACTTCTTAAAATTTGCATATTAATAGTTATACTGGTCACTGTACTTGGATTGCAGTGTACATAGCAGAGACTTCTCAGAAGAATTTTTAAACATCCATTAATTGAGAATTGTATTGACCTCCTGCTCCTCCCTTCCTAATAATTTACTAGTGTTCAGCTCTTGAGATCCTATTATAATACAATAGCTTTTTGAAGTTATACTGCGAGAAAATGTAATTGTGCAGTATTAAAAATCTGCTTTAAAAATTTAGAATAAATCAAGTTCTCGTACTTGAAAACTAATGAAAATATTTAGATTTTCGTATTCTTTGGGGATGACTCAAGATATTTTCATGCTGTGTCCTGAATTGCTAAGTAGCATGGAAATAACATACTCAAGTTTTTAACTGGAAGCAGAAGGCTTTCAGTTCTGTAATAAAAACTGGTGCAGTGGAAAGTCATAACTTGCATAAAAGCATGGGTTTTATAGTATATATCAGGTTATTTATTTACACTTTGTTTATTTTGGCATTTGTTTGTAGTACCTGGATGTAGAGTACTTTTCATACTATTTGAGCTTTATTTCTGTCTACTCTCTAGGGACAGAGGTAGTAAAACCATACACACCTGTGTTGCCTTTTTTGTCATTGGATTTCCAAGAACCACCTCGCCAGGATGGTGTGCATATATATTTAATGATTAAAATTTATTCCCATGGACTGTTCACACAGGCACTTGACCACCTACAAATTGGTAAATATATGGTGAGGGGCTGTGTTTGGTTTTGCAACAATTGCATTATTTTTAGAGGTTCGCTGTCGGACTTTTGTGATGTTCTCATTGTTTCCCTTTAATCGGGACTTACTTAAAACTTCTTTTAAACCTTATTCTCCATTGTCTGAATGTAAAGGCTTGTCCTGACTGTAGCTAGATGCTGTCCATTGCAGAAAGCTGTCTCCTGAGTGATGTATGTAAATTGTACCACACATCATAGTTGATGGTTTTGGTGTCGTATGCTCTGAGAACTTCTTGTACTTTTGCATAAAGAAAGTGGGTCTTTTTTGTGGGACTTAGGATGCACTTCCTTTTCAATTTCAGATACAGAGGTAGATTTTTAGCACTGACTTTGCAAATGTTTGTGTACTCACATTGTGTAAATTCCATCAAGAAAAAACATTTTATTTGTGCATCTGTTCTTTTAACAAGAATGATCCTTATATGAAGTGTATAGTACCTTTCTGAAAGAAACCCTAATATTACAGAGATGAAGGTAATATGAAATGGCCTTTAAAAGTCAGAATGCTAATTAGCTTGTTTTCATAAAATTAATGTTTACTTTTAAATCTTTTTAAATAAAGGAGACTATATTTCTGTCAGCAATCCTGAAGGCAACTTCAAGAAGTCAAAAGTTCAAACTTCAGAAGATCTCCTTTTATTGGCAGGAGGCACAGGTTTCACACCAATGGTTAAGCTGCTGAATTTTGCTCTGACTGAAGTTAGCTGTCTCAGGTATGTGGACTTCTTGACACACAAGCTTCAGTGTACTAAAACAATTAACAGAATAAAATGGTATGAAAGCATTTTTCTTCAACTTGCACCAAAAAACTGGTGTGCTTTAGGGGAAGAGTCTGTTAGAAGCTAATTGGGTACCATCAATGTAATGGACTGATTCGTATTTTGAATTTTAGTTGTGGTACAGAAGAGCTCACTGAATAGAAACTTCAAGGAGCTTTTTTTTTTTTTTTTTAATCAGCTTCCCGTTGGAGTGTCTTTTTTGTTGTTGTTTGTATGGAAATGCTGTAATGTAGATACTGAGTTTTGGACTGAAGAGGGCTGCAACTGTTTACTTGCAGCTTCTCTGTGATACGTTAGAATAGTTAACTAGTGGTTTTTGCCTGCTAAGCAGCAGTAACACATTGTTCTCAGATGAGTTCCAGTTTTCCCAGAAGATTTATATGTCACTTACATAAGTAAAACATTAAGTACATTCAAATTTATGAGAAGGTGTGTATTGCATATGCATTCTGTACTCTTTGTAAAATCTACAGAAGAAAGCATTACTTGTTCTTAAGGGAGCAGGTTGTTGTGTCCTTTGTGACTGCAGAACTGATACTTCTGCTTTTGAAACATGGATTAATTGAATTAATTGTACACTAATTTTCATACTAAAGCTGCAGAGGATGACACAGACTGAAAAGGTTTGTTTCTAAAAAAAGGTGTCTAAATCCAGATACTATTCTTATATTATATTTTAGCAGTTATGAATAATCCTGCTTTGTGAGCAGAAAGACTCTGCTATTTGGCTCTTCCAAAATGTCCTGTATTGTCAGTAGCAGATAAGAAGTGGTTGACTGGTTTTGTGAAGCCACAGGATGAGTCTGTCATATGACAGACAAAGTGCTTGGGAACACATGTTTAGCTCATTTCATCACAATTTCTTATGGGAACTCAGTTTCGGGTGCAGCAGCATCAGTTTCCTTACTAGTGAAAGTAAATTAATTTTTCCCTCTTGCTGTGGAGGCTGGTTAGGTGCTGGAGCGACTTGAACTGAGACAAGTTCTATTTATATGCAGACTCTTAAAAGCTTTGCTTTTCTGACTGTTCTAGGCAGTTTTGTTCCTCTGCCTTATATTTGATCTTTAACCCTTAATTTATTTTTTGGGAAAGTACTACCAGGGTGTCTTTAATATATGTGTGTTTATCTGTGTGAGATACATATGTGTGTGTGTGTGTGTGTATATATATATATGGATATATGAGCAATATAAATACAGTTTGCATAGAATTATCTTGCTTTGCAAAGTAACTATCCATAAGCTTAGTTTGCCCGTGCTAGAGCACAAATTGCAGAAAGCTAAGCAATAATCTTTACAATAACAGACTTGTCACCTGAGGGTGCCAAAACAACCTCTGTCTGGAGTTCTGGGTGAGTGCTGCTGAACCTCTGGGGTTGCACTGCGAACGCTGGAAAATCTTCAGCTTCCCTGGGTAGCATTTGCTGTAATGGGCTTGGATAATTGGATTTTCATTCTTACTGTCTAGACAAAGTCTGCCTATTATCTTGTAAGTCTATTTCTTGCCTACTGTAAATGGGCAAAACAATTTGTTCCCTTCATAGCTGCACTATCCTTTTGTGCATCAAGTCATGATGCTCTTTCTTCAGCCTTGTTTCTTCTCTTACAGGCCAAATTGTATTTGGCCAAAGTATTAACTATAAAAGAATATTGGTCCTCTGCACTTCCTTTTTCAGATGAGGTTTTTCTGCTCCTTTTTCTGGTTTTGTATAACTCCAGTCAGGTGGGTATGTTTCTTAAAGATGACTGAGGCACAAAGGCACTAAACACTAGGTAGGGGGCTAATGCTTTCCTCAAGTGTAGGATGCTTGTAATCTATTCTTGATTCTTCTTGATAGTTGTATCTTTGTCTCCAGCTTTTCATTCTTCAGTTACCACTCTGTTCTCATATTCACTTTTAATACAGTATCCCACTTTCACCATTTTTCTTGTTTGGAAGGTAATTTTTAAACTTTCTGTCTTGTTTTCTTCCTCAGTGTTAAAATCCTTTAAGGGTCTCTAACTCCTCTTTCTGAGCAGTCTTACATAAGACCTTCCATACCAGTGTTTTAAGTTCATTAAAATCTACGTCCCTTGAAGTAGTTTCCAGTACGTTAGATTCATTCTTTCCTTACAAAGAGCTGATGAAGCTTCTTATTTGTTGCCTAAATTTTTGTCATCATTCTGTCAACCAGCTTTGCTTTACTGGTGGGGACCATATCTAAATTTCCACTTCTTCATTTTAGTTGTGTTCTCCTTTATTTCCAGCAAGACTAGGACCAGTTTATTCCAAGTTTGTAATTTTCTATTCTTTATAGTGCTGAGTACTGATCAGAACTGCTGCAGATACATTTGTCCATCCTGGGGAGTAGACACCAGTAAGGGTGTCTCAAAACATTATTCTCCAAATAACCAGTTTCTGCTTTTGTGCCCAATGAACAAAATGCATGGCTTTCCTATGCATTTTTTACTGATTTTTTTTTTTCCCCCCACCTGAGTAGCACTTGATGCTGTGGTGCACCTCAACACCATTTAGAGCACTACTTTAGTGTAGTGGGTTTTATTTTCCATATTTTCAGAGAAGTGGGCCCTGGGAAGCATGTAAGGATTCTGGCACATTCTAGTTTCTGAATAAGATGAAATTAGTATTTAAAGATGTAGCATAGCTGATTTGGGGCTGTTTTGTCTATACCATGCAAGTTTTCCAAAGTTTGTTCAGTGTGTCTCATTTTGACTTATAATGCCACTGGAGAAAACAAAAAATATAGGTAAAAAGTTTTTGTATGATGCACTAAGTTCTGATTCTTTAACAGAAACGATCCACATTTAATTTCAAATTTTGTTCTGTTTTGTTTTTTTAAGGACAGTGAAGCTGATCTTCTTCAACAAAACCGAGGATGACATACTCTGGAGAAAGCAGCTAGAGCAATTAGCTCTTAAAGATGAAAGGTAATTGCGAGTCTTGTGGAGAACAACTTGTAACATCTCTCTGTACAGAAAAAGTCTTGGAACTTAGACTAACTGTGCAGCTTTGGCACAAGACAGATTCTGATTCTGTAAGCTCTTAGCTAAGAATATTATGAGACCTAGGGAATGGAAGGAGATCCATTGCTCACAGATGGATAGCAGAGGCTGTTATGTTCTGTAGGTCCCATGGGAAGCCAGGTATTTGATATACAGTGTTTAATAGGTGGTTATTGGAGATGGTATGTTAGATGAGATGATTTTTAAAACTGAGAAGCTTTTTGATGCAGAAGAAAATTTGCCTTAGCCTTAACAATAGAAAACACAGTTATGCACAGAAGAGAGAGAAAAGGAGAATGTACCACATGAGAAACATTCTGAATTTAGAGAAGTCTTATAAATATCTTTTTGGTGTCATTGGTTATGAAAATGTTTATGTAGAAATTCAAAGTTTAAATAGGCTTGTTTCTTTAATTTTTTTGTAATAATTGTTGCATTTTGCCCTTAGTTACAATGTAATTGCAGATTAAAATGCGAGTAGTGCACATGTAATGTTAACTTAATTCAGCAGGCCATAGTTCTGTCAGGAGACACGGGATTATCTGGTTACCCTTTAATTTCAGTTCCCTTGCTGTTACCACTAGATAAATTGTCACTGCTTAGATTTTATGTGATAAAAATATGTTTTGGTTAATTCTTAGTTGAATTCTTCCTCAGTAGGAAACCATTTGTTCCTTCACAACACTGCAGTGAAAAATCAATACTATTTCATACCCTGGTGATGTCTGGCACATTCAAAGCTTTGTAGTCTAGACATTGTGCAAATTTACAGTAAAAGCCTTTTCTCCCTTTCTGTAGGAGCCTCAGATAGAGAAGTACTTGGTCTTTACTCAGTTACTATTCTGTGTGTGAGTTTTTGAAACCAACATTCAGTAATGAGTATTTTCTCATTACTGAAGTTGTACTGACATTTTCACAAGTTCAGCAAAGCATTCTTATCTCATTGCTTGTGTATTGAGCTACACCAACATTTGTGTATAGTGACTAATGGAAGCAGTAAAATCTGTGTTTAGGTATCTTAATTGGTGCCAGCTGGGGTTTTTGGAAATGAAATAGCTGGAATTTCTAACACTGAAAGATTTGGCTAAATAAATAGGCAATATTGGAGGTGATTTGACTGACTTGATTAGTAAGGATGACTAAACATCTGTGAGATCTGATGCTGCAGTGGGCAGTTGAGCAGAACAGGAAGATAATCATAGGAAACATCAGTGTCTTGGTCACTAGCATTTTGTGTAGCAAATTTCTAATCAGAGGTAATATTTATGAAATACTCTTCTGCTTACCAGGTTTGAGGTTCAATTCATTCTTTCACAACCATCAAAAAACTGGATAGGTAAACAGGGGAAGATTTCTTCATCTCTTCTCTCTGAGTTTGTGAAAAGAAGCAGAGGAGACTCCAAAGTGCTTGTCTGCATCTGTGGTCCAGCACCTTTTACAGAACAAGGAGTACAGTGAGTATTTTAAATAATGAACTGGGAGGTGAGAAAGTTTTAAAAATTTGATCAGCTGTAGTGTTTCTGATTTGGTAGTCTTTTAAAATGGAATGAAAAAAAACCTGCCTTGCACCATACTTGAGTATATTTATATATTTATGTGTAGCTAAGTAAGTATCAGCAATATGCAAGTTTCATGAGTTAGTTGTCCAGAAGTTTCCAAAAGCAACTTTTTAACAGTGACCATTTTTCCCAAGGCTTTAAATGCTGCTTTTAATTTGATGTTCATAGAAAAGCTGGAAAAGGAAATAAGCTTTCTTTGGTGGTGTTAGCTTGATAAATTAAGTTACAGAAGTAAAGTTCAAAAGAGTTGTTCTATCAGAAGCATTTTTCTCAATTATTTTTTAAATCAATGCATTTATTTGTGTCTGTACATAGTATTATCTTGGTTTTTTATGCATGTTTTATGATAAAAGGTCCTCTAAATTTCTCTTGCCTGGCTTCAAAATATTGAACCAATATGGTGTCATTTGCAATTCTGCAGTCCTACTGAAAGTCAGTGTGTATTAGCCAATAATTATGCTGCCTCTTGATCTGAGGTAATTGACATGATACTTGTATTTATATTTAGAAATAGTTTTCATTACCCAAAGAGTTTGTGTAGTATATCTGAGCTCCCACGCATTGATTGTTTTCTGAATGTATTTGCAGGGGTAAAGTTGAATGTGCGTGTCTGAATAAAGACAAGGAAGTGGTGCTGAAGTTGTTTCATGTGTGTCTGTGGTGGGTTTTGAGTTCCAAATATTAATATTGCCAACTTGATTTCTGACTTTCAGATATCTGAAGGATCTTGGATACTCCCAAGAAGAGATACACGCTTTTACTGCATAAACCCATAGGAGAATATCAATGTTTGTTTGTATAATTCAGTGTTATTTATTTATCTTCATGAATTTAAATAAGTGAGAAACAATTTTGTATGACTTGAAATTTCACTCTTGGTACCAAACTGTTTCTTGAAAGATGCATATCTTTGAAAAAAAAAAAAGTTTTATACTGTGTTTTATCTTCTTTTTGTAAATATTTTTGCTAATATTTAACTCATCCAGGGTATTAATTTATTGTAGAGGCAAGCAAAAAGTGAGGTATACGTTGTGTCAGGTGTTTCATGTTGTTGGTTCATGAGAATTCTTAGATTTACAAAATCTCTGATTATGGTTTTGACTTGATAAAGCTTATTATTTCTTACTGTAAAAAGTCCAAAGAGCAATACTGTCTGAAATTAAATTGCACTGTAACTCAGGTAATCGGTCATTGAAAAATTTTTCTTTTCATCTGATGTCTCTCATTGATTTGCAAGTGACCCAGATACATTTCTGGCTTTGTAAACAAAGAAGAAAAGTACCTTTGGTAAAATATAAAATACACATCAGATTAAAAAAATTACATTACTTTATGGATTTCTGCAAAGTTTTTTGTATTTTCATTTAAATGTTTATAAAGAAAGGTTTCCACAAGCTTAGTACTTCAGCTGAGAGCTCAGAGTCATGGAGTCTTGGTCTCCCCCAAAACTTCCCGTATTACCACGTAACTGATGTCAGGCATCCTTTGTTATGGCACAGTCTCAAGATAAAAACCTGACAGCACAGATACCAGGGTCAGGATCACAGAAATACTTAAAAATATTTGACAGGTTGAACTAGTATTAAATGAAGTTATTTCCATCAGTGTGTTTTTTTTACTCCATTAAAATATGGAGTATTAAAAATGTGTTATCATTAGGCAGTAATCTGCAGCCAAATAGTATTTTGGAGAAAAAAGCAGTAAAGCAGCTACTCACCTTCTAGATGTTGTCATTAGTGTATGTAGGTGTTGTTTTGTGTGACATCTAGTTCTGTTCATGTCTTCCTGTTGTGTTGAGTGGACATTTCTTCCTCCTAAGAAGCAAGACTTGTAGTTGTGGCATTCATGCATGAATGAAAAATGTCTTAATGATACCCTTTAAAAAGGTTAAAAGAGCTATCTGAGAGTGACTGGCTATGCTTAACTGAACTGTCATCTCTTCAGTGCCCCTCCTCAGTTTATTTGACTTGATGTTTGAAAAAGGTCTGGTTGTCACTTGTTGCCCATAGGTCACAAGTTTTTTCAGAAGTCGGTAGTTGAGAGAAGTCATAATTTGGTATCTTTAGTGGAGTTAAGTGGAGGGACGCTTTTCAAAGTTCCAAAGTCAACTTTCTGCTGAGATAAGCAGAGTTGTTTGTTTTCCCCACGACTGCCTCTCAAAACTTAGGCACTTTGAGGGTTTTTCAGATGTAATTTAGGATTAATTGTCGTACTTCTAAAAGCCTCAGATATCCTTTGGAGTTTTTAATAGTTCTGTTATTACTCCAGACAGCCCTTTGTTTGAGTAGCTCAGCAAAAATGGTCATTTGACATTGCTTCAACTTGCTAATCTAGATATGATACAATTTGTTAAAAATGCCTGAAGTGTATCTTTTAAGTTTTATTGATACTGTTCTAATACCTGAAAGACTCGTTGCAGGTTACAAATTTTATAATACATTCCTAAAGTGATGGCCACCAGGCTGAGCATCTAAAATCAAGTGAAAGTGTTTTTTGAAGGCAGCAATGCTCATGGTCTGGCTGCTTGCATTAGGAATCATCCCAGCCTTAATGCTGCTGTTAAAATGGAACTGCTGGCAGTCAGTTTTTTTCTTGTAATTGACCTTTATTGCTGGCAGTGTGATCAAGCAGGCACAAAACATTTTGACTGGAAAGCAGCCAGTGCAAAAGGACCTGGATGTGCTGTTTGAAAGTGGCTGAACATGAGCCAATGTGTGCCTAGTTGGCCGAGAAGGTCAATGACATCCTGGCCTGTATCAGCAATAGTGTGGTCAGCAGGACCAGGGCAGGGGTTGCCCCCCTGTACGCTGCAATGGTGAGTTCTGTGTCCAGTTCTGGGCCTCTTTACAGGGATGACATTGAGATGCTGGACCAAGTCTAAAAGAGGTTAACAAGGCTCCTGAAAGGTCTGGAGGGTGACTCGGTCCTGTGAAGAGCAGCGTAGGAGAGAGCTGAGGTGGTTTGCCTGGAGAGGAGGCTCAGACATTTTCACTCTACTACTGCCCGAAAGGAGTCTGCAGCCAAGTGGGGGCTGGCCTCCTCTCCCAGTCAACCAGTGACAGGACAAGAGGGCATGATCTCAAGCTGCACCAGAGGAGGTTCTGACTGGACATCAGGAAGCATTTCTTTAAGGGCTTTCAGGCATTGGAATGGACTGCCCAGGGAGGTGGTGGAGTCACCATCCAATAGAATGTTCAAGAAACAACTGGACATGGCACTTTACTGCCATGGTCTAATTGACAAGGTGGTGATTGTTCAAAGGCTGGACTTGATCTTAAAGGTCCCTTCCAACCTAAATGATTCTGTGATTCCTGAAAGTTTTCTGTGTTCTGGTGCTGATAAAGGTGTATCACACAGCAAACTGTGACAAAACAAGCAAGAGAAACTAAGTACCTAAAATACTCAGTTGAGTGCTCCCAGTACATTTCTTAATACTGTGTTCTGTGGTTAGATGAATATAAAAATGTTTTACACTCGAAACAATTATCTCTGCTCGTGTAAGTACTTCCTTACACCTATTTTTTCCTTTGTAGAATGATATTGGAAGTACCATGACTGTTTTTGTCAAGACACTTTCCCGCTCTTTCATTTTTTGTACTATTACATGCTTAAGGGGCAAGGGATAAAATGACAGGAAAAAAAATCATAAAATTTTAAACACCTTACAGTTCAGTGTTTTGGTTTTTTTTCTGTCTATTTCATCTCCCCAGAGCAGGATTTTGTTTGAAAACAACTTGTCTAAAATGAGCTGCCTGTGGCAGAGCTATGTTTCCATGCTCTTTGTAATCACTAGAAGTCAAATCAGCACAGCCTGTGCCAGTCTTGAGAGTTGGTTCAGCTGTGCTGGAGGTGGGATTAAGGGTGCCAAGGGCCATTTGAGATGTTCAGTGGCAAGCCAGGCCTATAAACAGCATAATTTTTGTCTGTTTATTTTTCCTCCATTTATGCCTGTCAGACAATGTTTTCTATAGATCTGAAGCCCAGTTTGATGCCTAAATGTGTCTCAATATCTAGGTCTTTGATCACCAGTGATGTAAAGAAATAGTACTGTGAAAGCAGGGCTAGGTTTTTTGGTGATTTTGTTTTTTAGCTGTCTTCAGGTTTTTCCTGTATATGTTTGTTTTAAATATATATCTGTACACCTAAAGAGTTAGTAGTTTTATGATTTTCCTGATCTTACCTTAAATGGTCCTATGAAAATAGCTGTTTTCACGCAAACAACAGCAAGAATAAGCTTACTTCATTTTGTATTCTGCACATATTTAAATATGCTTGGCAAAGGGGTTGTGTAATTTTCCTAGGCTAGTCTGGAGAAATTTGGACAAAAGTATGGACAAAACCCCGAACTCTGTACCACGGGCTTTCAACTTCTTGAACAGATATTAGAAATATTAAAGCTGCCAATCACTGAGGGGAAAAAAATTATATTTTTACAGAGCTGTCCTAGAGTGTGTGGTCAGGAGCTTAACACTCTAGTCAGAGTCCAAATTTACTTAGTTCTTGGCCAAAGTAAATATTCTGTGGTTATCTCTCTGTACACAGTACAGATTCTGTTAGTTAACTACCTGCCTTTCATTCTTTGATTTTCCTGTTATTGGATAAATTTCATGTTTTCCCAACTGAAATTTCAGGGTAGGCCTGCGTGCTTAGTTCCCATAGAAACACATTACTGTCTTCACACAAACTGGACATGCTGAGTTGCTGTGGCAACACAGGTAAAAAATTCTAGTAGGTGTAGAAAAGTGTCAAGTCCATGCTGGCTGCTAAGCCTGAGCATCTGGCATCTGCCAGGAGCTGCTACTGGATGCCCCAGAAGGGAGTGAGGAGCTCCCTAGGATGCATGTGATGGTCCTAAACCTTAAAGTGCCAGAATGTTCCTCTCAAACTTGCATATCTTTCTGCATTTAACCATGAGAAATACACTTGCCTTGTGTGTTTTGTAACTTCTCAAGGGATTTATTGATTCTGTAATTGGTGATTGGGCATGTAGAGGTAAAAGAGGAATGTGGATTTTGTCAGCAACTTGCAAACATTTCTAACTGAAATACACCTGCTGGCAATCCTGTGTGTATTTGCATCTTCACATAGAAAACCTGATCCTGTTGGAAATATTTTATTTTGTTTGAAGTAAGGAATCAGTTTAGAATACAGTGAGATGAGGTAAGGAAGAGCCACTTATTGTGGATTTCAAAGCAAGTAAAACAAGAATTTTGAATCAACTTGCAAAAGATAAAAAGATATTTACCTGGCAGAAAATGGAGGAAGGGGAAAACATTTGACATTATGTGGTAGAAGAATAAGTGACTTCATGCTGCTCGAATTGTAGTCATACAAGAGAAGCTTTTACCAATGTCCATAAAAACAGGTATGTTAGTTCAAGTACAGCGTGATATTACCTTTCTACTCACTAAGTGAGAAGTGGTGCCTGGCTCATTCCCAGTAAAGGGGAAGAAAGTTGCTAAACCAGTTGACCAGCTCAGGATGGGGAGGAGGGACTCATCTTGTTTCCCTTTTGGTCTTGTTTATCTCTGCTTCGAACTGTGTCCTTGATTAAATGAAGGCCAGTGCAGAGCACAAAGTAAAAGTCTGAGCACCAGCTCCATAAAAGGTGTAGAAGAAACAATTTTAGAGAAGAGTCATCTGCTTCAGTTAAGGTTGTGTAAACTACACCCTGAATGGTGTTCATGGAGAATCCAGGGAGGTCCTACTCTGATGCATACTCCAAAATGTTACAGGTCTAAATGTCAGCTGCATGGAAGGTGAAAGAAATTATGTCCAGGAAGGTTATAATTTAGGGGCTTCTGCCCAAAATCTTCTTGTCTTCAATGATCCATTCATATATCAGTGCTCTAAGTGGTGAGAGGTCTTCACAGATGCTGTTAGACCAGGACAAGGAGAGAGAAAGGAGGGTGTAATACAATGTGACTGTGTTAAATTTTGTGGGGAAGACTTCTAAAAATTAGGAACCTGAAGGTAGGTACCTAAATGCTGTGGCACAGAAACTAACTCTAGGAGGCACAAAGAGCCTCAGTGCTCACAATGTGAGCAGTAGTCATGTGTTTCTTAGGAAAGAGCCATCTCCTACCTCCACGGCAGGCTGAGCCACTGCTGAAAAGTGCATCCAGTACCTCTGGTAGCTTGGACTGTTTGGAGCAGTGGAGTTTGCTCCTCAGTAACACAGTTGGTGTGAGATTTAAGTAAGGTCATCTTCACCTGCTGCCTCCCCATAGCCATTCAACAAGATGAATGAATAAAAGCAGAGTAGACTCTTTATGGCAGCATATTTTAAGTCTTAAAAGGTGTTTATATAACCTGACCTGACACATAAGCTGAAAGCGCCAGAACTCCTTTTTTCTTTCAGGTGCCTGGTTATGATTCTCTGTATTAGTTTCTCTAGTCCAACTCTGAAAACTATCCTATGCCATGAACATGGAAAATGCACATCACCTTGCCGCTCTGCGTATGGCTGAGACCCCTTTGACAGTGTGAAGTGTAACTTTTTGTTGTGTCCCCTGCCCAGTTGTTGTCGGGCAGGGGAAAGTTCCAAGGTTTGTGAGTGCTGGCCTTTCAGGCACTCAGCTTCATGGTTTCTCACAGAAACCTGTAGTTACCAGCCGGCATAAAAAGACCGGGAGAGCAGCTCAGACTTTTTCCACAGGCTTTATTATCGTCCATGAAGGGGTCAGGCTACAAATCCAAAGATGGGGGATCACACATGTACTTTTATAGGGTTTGGGGGATCACAAGTAAACCAATGGAAAACAGGGTTAACACATTTTGGCCAACTACATTATCTTTCTTTCTTTGGAACAACCAATTATAAAAAATCAAACCTAACCAATAATATTCTAAAAAGATAAAAAGAAGAGCTAACATTTTTTTTCTAACATAAGTCATTCTAAGCAAGTAGTTTTTCTTATCTCAAAGGAGATGGCAGGGCGCCCTCAGAGATGTCTTCGGAGGGATTCATCTCCTCTACAGTGAAGTGTGGGCTTCTTGACAGTGGCAGATATGGTTTTTTTCTTCAGGTGTGGCTGTAAAGAGGTTCAGTCATCAGTGAATATCTGTGCTCCCCAAAACATATGTAGATATAG